>NC_068935.1:18683677-19286458 GCF_023091745.1 Budorcas taxicolor
GTCTATGGGGTCGCACAGAGTTGGACACGACTGAAGCGACTTAGCAGCAGTAGCAGCAGCAGTGAGTTAAGGAAGAGTCCAACTGTTTGATAGAGGACCTTTAAAGATAAGCTGCAGAACTCAGAGTAGATAATATGGTAAGAAATGGTAAACATGGAACAACATGATCAAGTAGTTCCTTAAGAAGTGAAGTCTGAACTTGAGTATATGCAGTAGGTACAATGCAAGAAGGACAGTATAGATACTTCTATAAAATAGGGTAAATAGGGTGGCTGGTTTTATGGTGGGATCAGAAGACACGGATTCTAGGAGGACAGGACTGCCGCCAGTTATACCCAGAACTTTTGAGTCAATTCTCCCAAACCCTGGGGGTACAGAGAGCGAAGAGGAATATGGTGTGAGTTGAGGCCAGAGAGATGGTCTTGAGTCTTCCTTCACCTCCCTGAATAGATCAGCCTCTGTCAATTATTGGTTTTTATAACACCTTTCCTTCATAGCATGTGGCATGATTATGATTTCATATTTACTTGTCTCAATATCTGATATATGTCTATCTTCCTCATTAAATTCTACGAGGGCTGGTTCCATGCCTGTTTTGTTCACCATGGTATCTCCAGTACCCACACAGTGCCAGGTACTTAGTGGTTGCAAAACAAATGTTTGTTGAATGAAAGAAGGTAGATATTTATACTTGGGCTACTCTAAGCCTAGAAAGGGCCTTCCCAAGTGGTGCTAGTGGTAAAGAGCCTGCCTGCCAGTGCAGGAGACATGAGACGTGGGTTTGATCCCTGGGCCTGGAAGATCCCCTTGGAGAAGGGCACAGCAATCCACTCTGGTATTCTTGCCTAGAGAATCCCATGAACAGAGAAGCCTGGTGGGCTACAGTCCATAGGGTCACATAGAGTCAGACATGACTGAAGGGACTTAGCATGCATGCATGCAAGTGCTATGTATGTACACCATCTACCAAATGTAGGCTTGGCTCTCAAAATGCTGATAGCTTACCCCAAATATGTCTCCCTTGCTTAACATCCAAGAACATAGCCTTCCCCTTTGCTTTGGCAAGATAGGCAGAAGACAGGAAGCAGAAATGATAAATGGTGGAAAGAAGCTGGGACTGGGTTTGGGTTTAAGGCCTGCCTGCCCAGAATGTGGCCATAGTACAATCTCTGAAGAGGTTTGTTTTTTTTTTTTTTTTCTGCTGATAAAGTTTTCCATACAGTTCCAGTGGCTGTGTGCACTATGCTTCCAGTCTAGATGAGGTTTGCTGAAGTGCCAGCAATGACACACCCTGCCAACACTCTCCTGACTGTCCTAGCCTCAAAGACAAGTCTAAACAACTGAGACTGGGGTTGAGATTCAATTCATGGCTAAGATTGCTGTCTGACCCAGGAAGAAAGGCACACATTAGTGTTTGGTGACAGTGTAGAGACTATTTCAATGGGGTCTTTTATATTAAGGTTTGCAAGTTCAGCGCTCAAAAGGTTATTTCTTCTGCAGTATTTTGCCTGCAATTAGGGCAGCCAGCATAGAAGAGAAATGTGTCTGGGTTCCCTGCTGAATGAGTAATATGCTTACACAAGGTATACCTTTGTAAAAACATCATTTCAACAGAAAAAAAATAACTAGGTGCTTCAAAAATTAGAACTTCAAAGGAGATTCAATCACATTATATACAACTGAAAGATGTAAAGACATTAAAGACAGAGAAAAAAACATCAATTTTATGAAAGTGTAAGATTTAGTCTTGAGAGGGCAAGATGAAAGAGAATGGTTTATTGAGGCTGGAGAAGAGATGGCAAAGAGAGAACTTCATGAATTGTGTGTGAAGGGGCAGTACACGATCAGTAACAACTAGCTTTTATCTGTTGCTTCTGAGGACATAACAAAAAGAAAAGAAATTTTAATCATGACAAGAAAACCATTGAGAAGATAGTTAACCCCAGGATCTGTTGCCATGAGAAGGACTAGAAATAAACTTCTGTATATGTAAATTAAGAAAATAAAAGGCAAGACTATCGGAGATAGCTAAGGTGCAATTCTACTTAATCCCAGGGTAATAAATATAGTCATAATGCACTCACACTTCACTTATTAAGCAATAACTCTTTGCTGGACTTTCTCTTAGCCTTCTGTCATCTCAGTTAATTTTTACAACCTTTCTGTTGGTTGTAGATATTATAATAACATTTACACAGCTGAGAGATTCGAGGTCCTGAATGGTTGTGTCTTGCCCAAGATAAAATTACTAGTTGACTGTAGCTCTGCCAGGTCAAAACTATGTCCTCTGGCTTCAGAGCCTATCTGTATTGCACTCTATTGCCTCTTGGATGCAATAATACATCTTTTTGCACTTTCCTTTATCAATTGTTCTTCAGTTTAGAATTCACATTAGTTTCCCCAAACAAAATCACCTTAACCTAACAACTGGATTATAGCAATTAGCTGGTTATATTAGTAACCACGTGTACACCTCTGCTAAAAATGGACTCTCTTGGGTGTGCAGAAAAGGGAACCCTTGTGTACTATGGATGGAAATGCAAATTGTACAGCCAACATGGAAAATAGTAGGGAGGTTCCTTAAAAAATCTAAAAGTAGAGCTGCCAGATGATCCAGAAATTCCATTCCCAGGCATATATCCAGAAAAGAGAAAAACTCTAATTGGAAAAGATGCATACACCCCAATGTACACAGCAGCACTATTTATAATAGCCAAGACATGGAAGCAACCCAAGTGCCCATTGACAGATGATTGGTTTAAGAATATGTGATATATATATACATATATATAATAGAATATTACTCAACCATAAGAAAGAATAAAATATTGCCATTTGCAGCAATGTGGATGGACCTAGAGATTATCATACTAAGTGAAGTAAGTCCAACAAAAACAAATATTATGTGGTATTACTTATACATGGAACCTAAAAATACAAATGAATCTATATACAAAACAGAAACAGACACAAAAACAGAAAACAAACTTACAGTTACCAAAGGGGAAAAAGGTAGGGAAGGAATAAATTAAGACTATGGGATTAACAGATACAAACTAGTATACATAGAGTAGATAAGAAACAAGAGTTTACTACATAGCATAGGAAACTATATTCAGCATCTTTAATAACAACCTATGATGGAAAATAATCTGAAAATTACATACACACACATATATATATAATTAACTGGATCATTTTATTGTACATCTGAAACTAACACAATACTGTAAATAAACTATACTTCAATTTTTAAAAAATGGATTCTCTTCTCTTTGGAGTGGACTCAAGCTGGGACGAAGATGGGAAAGGAGGTAAGGAACAAAAGAGTCTTTCCTGGCTTAAAGTTCATAGCTGTACTGAGGGACAGCACACACACTGTGAGAAACAGGTATGGAAAGATCCAGCGCCTTATTGAAGCATACATTAAATTAGGATGCAACTAAATTCATGCTGACCTGTAAAGGCTGGTGCAAAGAGCATAGTAAAAAAAGATGAGCCTGTATGGATACTAAGAACAAGGTCATTTCTTTCTAAAAGAAATATTAGTTATAGTGTGCTAAAGTAAGGTAGGGAATAAAACACAATATGAGGGATCAGCTAATTTCCTATTGACCATGAATGAATGTAAAGCCAGTACCATCACCACAGTCAGTCAGTAATTCAGAGGAAGAAAAAACAAAAGCAATATCTTATTTTTGTTGTTGTTGTTTAGTTGCTAAGTCATGTCTGATTCTTTGCGACCCCATGGACTGTAGCCCACCAGGCTCCTCTGTCTAGGGGATTTCTCAGGGAAGAATAGTGGAGTGGGTTGCCATTTCCTTTTCCAGGGAATCTTCCCAACCCAGGGATTGAACCTGCATCTCCTTCATCAACAGACAAGATTCTTTATCACTGAGTCACCAGGGAAGACCAACATCTTATTTTAGTAGCATCTAATTCCAACCATGATTAACTTTCTAGAAATATTTCTATGCCAGTGTGTGTTCATTCAAACAACACCTACTCTGTGCTTAGCACAGTGGGGTAAGAAAGATGAGCCCAAAATAGTTACTGCCTTGAAGAACACATATTGGTAGGAATGATAAGACATGGGCACATATAATAAAAGACAAAAGGTTCAGTTCAGTTCAGTTCAGTCGCTAAGTCGTGTCCGACTCTTTGCGACCCCACGAATCGCAGCACACCAGGCCTCCCTGTCCATCACCATCTCCCGGAGTTCACTCAGACTCACGTCCATCGAGTCCGTGATGCCATCCAGCCATCTCATCCTCTGTCGTCCCCTTCTCCTCCTGCCCCCAATCCCTCCCAGCATCAGAGTCTGTTCCAATGAGTCAACTCTTTGGTTATAAACGCCACTGGGGAAGCACAGGTGAGGTCCTGAAAAGTCCTAGAGTAGAGGGAGTTTAGTCCTAATTTATAGGATTATAAAAAAAAAATCATGGAGGAGGTAGTGTTTGAGCCAGCCTCTGAAGGAGAAGCAGGATTTAGGGGTGGAGAAACTGGAATGAAGGTGGGAAGGCAAAGAAGAGAGAAAGACCCTCCCACTAGTATTTATCCAAATCAAAACCACAGTGAAGTATCACCTCACATGTATCAAAATGGCCATCATCAAAAAGGTCTAATAAATGTTGGAGAGCATGGCAAGAAAAGGGAATGCCCCTACAGTGTTGGTGGGAATGTAAACTGGTACAGCCACTGGAGAGAACAGTACGAAGCTTCCTTAAAAAACCAGAAATAGAGTTATATGATCTAGCAATCCCATTCCTGGGCATATATCCAGAAAAGAGAAAAACTCTATTTGCAAAAGATATATGCACCCCAATGTTCATAGCAGTACTGTTTATAAGAGCCAAGACATGGAAGCAATCCAAATATCCATCAATCGAGGAATGGATAAAGAAGATGTGGGACATATATACAATGGAATATTAGTCATAAAAAAGAATGAAATAATGCTGTTGCCAGCAACATGGATGGATCTAGAGATTATCATCTATGAGTGAAGTAAGTTAGACAGAGAAAGACAAAAATGATGTCACTTATATGCATAATCTAAAAAAAATGATACAAATGAACTGTTTACAAAACAGAAACAAACTCAGAGAACAAACTTATGGTTACTGGGGTGGGGGGGGGGAGGATGGGAGAATGAATAGATTAGAAGTTTTCAACTGATAGGTACACACTGCTATATTTAAAATGGATAACCAAAAGGACTACTGCATAGCACAGGGAACTCTGCTCAACACTCCATAATGACCTAAATGGGAAAAGAATTTGAAAAAGAATAGATACATGTATAACTTAATGTCTTTGCTGTATACCTGAAACTAACACAACACTTAATCAACTCTACCCCAATATAAAATAAAAAATTAAACAAAACAAAATAAACAAAAAAGACAAATGTGACCTGAGGACTACCTATGTTAGCATCTGAGGAGGCTGCATTTGAGCTAGGGCTTCAGGAGAAGGCAGGATTTTCACAGGTGAAATCCGCGGGAAAGGATTTTCTAGAGATAGGCAATATTCTCTCCTTTCAAGTCTTACTGTACATGTTGTATAGACATAACTAAGGAAGCCATTTTGTCACCTTTTCTTCCCAGCCTTATTGTGAAATGGCTGCTTGCTCATTCACCCCAAACTGGCTTACCATATGGCTGGGTTTAGATGCTCTGACCAATCAGAGACTGACATTGGTTACTCTTCTATTGGTTTTACTAAGGTTTCAAACTTTTAAGATGCTCAATTTAAGTGCGCCAAATTCAGATGTAAAACCACCATTTCAGGCCACCCTCAGTCATCTACATTGTTGTAGGGATGGTTTCTCAAAGCGAAAGTCTATGGACCACCTGCATCAGAATGGATGATGAGGCCAGTTTAAAAGCACATCCCAGGGCCCCTCCCCAAGGCCACCAAAACAGAATCTCTGTGGTTGTGGTCCAGGGAGGTGAAATTCAACAATTTCTCCAGTACTTCTAAGCACACTGAAGTTCAAAAGATATTGAGGGGCTGAGGAGAGAGCAAAGGCACAAAAGTGAGAGAACACAAGAACAATGTGGGAAGAACCTGAGGTGCAAGAATGCAAGCACGTGGACCTACCTATAAAGGTAACTCAGAAGACCTTCACTGTCAGAGTCAGGGGTGGACACATTCTGCAGGCACCAAGGAGCCATTCCTTTCAGTGGCAGAGTGGGGTGGTTAGGAGGCTAGAGTCCAGAGCCAGACTTCCACGGTTCAGATCTTAGCTCTTTGACTCGCTACATAACCTTAAACAAGGATCTTAACCTCTTTCTGCCTCAGTTTCATCATCTGTAAATTGAGGTTAATAATCATAACCTCCCTCCGCCTGGGGTTGTCATGAGATTAAATGAGTTCTTGTCTGTAAAATGCATAGAACTGTGACTGGCATTGAGTAAGTATAATGCGTGTCAGCATAAAGATTTCTGAGTAGGGGTGTAACATAGTTAAGGCTCTCTCTTTGGAAGATTAAGCTGGCAGTAATGTATGGGAAGGCTTACTGATAGCTCAGCTGGTAAAGAATCTTCTTGCAATGCAGGAGACCCCGGTTCAATTCCTGGGTTGGGCAGATACACTGGAGAAGGGATAGGCTACCCACCCCAGTATTCTTGGGCTACCCTGGTGGCTCAGCTGGTAAAGAATCCACCTGCAATGCAGGAGACCTGGGTTCAATCCCTGGTTTGGACAGATCCCATGGAGAAGGGAAAGGTTACCCACTCCAATATTCTGGGCTGGAGAATTCCATGGACTGTATAGTCCATGGGGTTGCAAAGAGTCAGACATGACTGAGTGACTTTTCACTTTCAACGTATGGGAGTCAACCACCCATTTGCTACTAGCAAATCCTATCATATTTTCCCTCTATTTCAGTGGCTCTCAACCTTGGCTGCACATTGGAATCACCTCCTTCACCCCGCTTTCCCCTTACCAAGGTAATTCCAACATGTACCCACAGCCAAGAACCAGTGTTCTAAATATACAGTCATCTTTGGTATCCTCAGGACATTCGTTCCAAAGGACCCTTGCAGATACCAAAATGCAAGGATGCTCAAGTCCCTTATATAAAGTGGCATTGTATTTGCATATATATATATATATATATCTAGATTACTTATAATACCTAAGTATTAGAAGTCGGGAATACAATGTAAATGCCATGTGAATGGTTGGCAGCCCACAGCAAATTCAAGTTTTGCTTTTTGGAACTTTCTGGATTTATTTTTTCTCCAATATGTTCAGACCATGGTTAGTTAAATCTGAGGACTCAGCACTTGCTGTATTTCAAATTTGTTCATTATTCATTATTGAGTCCTCACTTTATGGAAGACAGTGTCCTAGGTCCTTTTCCTGCATTATCTCATTTAAACTTAACAACAGTTTGGAGGTTGGTGCTAACATAATCCTCAGTGTAAAGACTGCTAGAAAGGTGAGTACATACATGGCTCATGATCACCCAGCTTGAAAGTAGCAGGACTAGGATTAGAATCAAGGCAGCCTGGCTCCAGAAGACCCCAGTCTGAACCACTACTCTATGCTGTGTCCCCTGCCCTGAATCTTGGCCTCTCATACCAGAGAGACTGCTACATCCATCCTCTTGGTCTCTCTACTTGTCTTCTTTCTTCCCTCCATCTAGTCTGGACACAATAACCAGTGAGATCTTGTAAGACATCAACTGTATCACATCACATCTCCTGCACAACCTTCTAGTGGCTTTCCAATGCACTTCAAAATGGAAATCCAAACTTGTTACCATGGCCTTGAAGGTCCTGCATCATCTAACTCCTGTTCACCTCTCCGGTCTCACCAAATGTCAGTTATGACCACAATCACTATATTCCTGCCACACTGGTCCCAAGCTCCTTGAATGCTCTAAGCTCTTCTTGCCTGGTCCTTTGAACTTTCTTTTCTTTCTGCTTGGTATACTCTTCCCCTAGGACCTTTGCATGGATGACTCCTTTTCATCTTTCAAGGCTGAGCTTAAATGTCATCTCAGAGAAGCCTTTCCAACAACTCAACTAAATGCCTTCACCTCTTATTTTCTATCTCAAACCCTTGTTTATTTACTTTACAGTAATACATTGTTTATATTTAGATATTTGTTTGCTTGTTTGTTTATTGTCTTCTCTGGTAAAATGTGGGTTCCACAAGGGCAAAGAACATACCCTGGCTGCTATGTATGCCACATATGGTTATATAAGTTGTGTCCTGAATAAGGGTGCCTCCACTAAGGAGGTATATTCACAAGGATTTTCTGGCAAATGGCAAGTCAAGTATCTTAAGTAAGGTGATCCTTTCTGTAATTCACATGAAGATGCCATACAGTCTAACAGCGCCCTGTATGACTACTATGTTTACCATTATGTATCCAGCTTCTAGCACAGTGCCGAGCATATAGTAGATGTTCAATGAGCATGTTAACTGGATGGAAGGGAAGAAGACAAAATCAGGAGGGAAAGTGGGAAAAGGGGGAATATAAAGGACTGCTGATAGATTTGGTAATCTGAGAAGGGGTAATAAAGGAGAAATCAAAGGTAATGCTGTTTGATCTTGGAAACCTAAAGAATAAAAAGAGTACCATCATTAAAGAAATGAAACTCAAAGAAGAAAAAACTGGCTTTGAGAAGATGACAATTCCAGTTTGAATATAATTTGAGAAGATGATGCCTTCCATTTTGCTGTTATTGAGTTTGTCAGCATTTACTGTGGGATTTTAAAAATACCCCTACCTTTGCCCAGCATAATCTTCAAAATGGTCACATCAGTGCTTTGGGAGGCCAAGTCTTCCTGTTAAGGCTGTGTATGGAAAAGCCCTATGTTTTACAATACAATAATGGAGGGGCCAAGCTAGATGAATCTCACCCCTCTCCCCTTGCTGTGCCGCAGTGCAGTTTCTTTCAGGCAGTGACCCTTAAAAGTAATGCTTTTATTTTTTTCCTTTTGTGATTGAAAGCACTCTTAAAATTTAAGGCTAGCATAGAAAATTCCCTTTTGCTAGAACACTGGATAGGTATTTCCCTCTTCTAAATCCTGCTACTCAGGATGGTAGTACCTGGGGTCTTGGAATACAGGATACCTACCTCTGCACACCCGGCAGCAGGAATCTGGAACAGAGACTGGGAAAGCACAGGTTAACTTGGGGCAAGTCTTGAGACCACAGTACACATTGCCCTCCTGCTGGGGAGAAACAGAATTAAGGTCAGAAGGAGCTGAAGTACATGTAAAGGCTTTAGCTCAGTACCTGGAATGAGTAGGGGTTCAAACATAATATATCCTTTCCCCCTGCTCTTCCGCAGTCAGTCCTAGGCACTTCTTAAATTTTATGATGCGTTTATTTTTTTTTCCATTTATTATTTCTCCATGCCAGAGACTAAGAGAAGAGATGGTGATCCTCATCAGGCACCCTGGTCTAAGATAGAATAAAGTATCAGGTTCTATCTATTGCATTCTCTGGACTGCACAATTAGATGGTGGTGTAATCAGTATACCTTATTCATGAAGTATACAATTCTTTTGACAAGTAATGTCACAGGAATCATTATGATCAAGCATTTTTCGATATATTTTTCTTTGCAGGGCAAAGAACTATCTCGTTAACAGAATATTTCAGAGATGGGAACCAAGAGACATCACATTTTCTTGTGAACTGGACTGATACTGCTAGATGGTGCCAGTGGCTTTTCCACCCATAGCACTTCCAAGGCATCAAATAACTGGGTTCTTCAGATGAAGGCTCTGGTGGTATAATGATTGTGAACAGAAGTACAGATCAAGATCATCAGCTCATCTTTGTCCTAAAGTTTTAAGACAAGGATATGGCTGGGTCCAACCTTTTCAACAGAGATTATCAGGGTTGATGAAAATAAGGAAGGCTTAGGATTTAGATGTGCTTCATCCTCTTTCAATCAAGTACCCTACAGTGTAGGCTCAAACTAAAGGTATGTGTATGGAAGAGCTCTTATGTGGGTAGAGGACATTGAAAATCAGAGTCTTACCGAGCAGCTGCACTGGGTGCACTGGTTGGGTTGCCGGTTCTGAAAGAGCCCTTCAGCCATAAACAGCTCACCGTGTTGGTAAGTGGTCCCGTTGTATTCACACGACTTGCTGGTCATTTTATTGTTCGCTGGGGGTAAGGAGTCTTCTGGGACGGGGTGGAAAACAACCACACCAAGTACTGGCATCATTGCAAAGAATTTCACAAATCCCCAAACAAACAGCAGGTGGGGCTGAACCACACAGAAGGAGTTAAAAATAGTCCCTGATTCAGGGGCTGATGACTTCGATAATATTAAAGCAGCCAGACAGGAATAACAACTAACATGACCAACCATCCAACCCTTCACTTGTTTGGCATTTATTGAGCACCTACTATGTGGGCATCCCTGGTGGCTCAGAGGTTAAAGCGTCTGCCTCCGATGCGGGAGACCCAGGTTCAATCCCTGGGTCGGGAAGATCCCCTGGAGAAGGAAATGGTAACCCATTCCAGTATTCTTGCCTGGAGAATCCCTTGGACGGAGAAGCCTGGTAGGCTACAGTCCATGGGGTCGCAAAGAGTCGGACATGACTAAGCAACTTCACTATGTGCCAGACACTGTGATAGGACTAGGCAGAAATTCGCGAAGAAAGACAAGGCTCCTGCCATGATGGAGCTACCAGTCTTAGATAAAGAAGGTATTAACTTGTCTCGAGGGAGGGAGTCTTTTCAGATGAGGAACCACCTATTATAACTACCCTGGTAACTTTACCGTCTCCCATGTTTTATTACACTTGGCATGTGCTTATTCCAGCCTCTGGAGTCTGCTTGTTTTCAGTGCCTCCACCAAGATGGCCCCCTTCCTCCTCCTCTTTTCCATCTACTGAAGTCCTGTCTGATTTTGAAGGACCAGCAAAAGTTCCCTTTTCTTGAACAAGTGCCCAGATTAAACTAATCATCAGTGTACAGATTAACAATAGATACAAGCAGAGCTTGAAAAGTACTTGCTGCGGGATAGTGGGGAAGAGAAATAAGGAGAGTTGTGTGTTTCCTGACAAGGAAGCTTAGAGAGTTAGACCATCCTGGGACTCTCCTACACTGTTGGTGGGAATGTAAATTGGCACACTCACTATGGAGAACAGTATGGAGGTTCCTTAAAAACTAAAAACAGAGTTGTCATATGATCCAGCAACCCCACTCCTGGGCATATATCCAGAGAAAACTATAATTCAAAAAGAACATTGTACTCCAATATTCATAGCAGCACTATTTACAATAGCCAAGACATGCAGGTAACATAAATGTCCATCAATATAAATAAGATAAATAAGATGTGGTACTGAGTAAGCCAAAATTTCATTTGGGTTAAAGTAAAAATAAAAGACACATTTTTCATTTTTACTAAGAACTTCATTGAACAAAGTATTCACTAACTTAAAGAACTTTTTGGCCAACACAATATGCAATGGAATATTACTAATCCATAATAAAAGAATGAAATATTGCCATTTGCAGCAACATGAGTAGGCCTAGAGATTATACTAAGTGAAGTAAGTCAGGAAGAGAAAAACACATACTGTATGCTATCACTTATATATGAAATCTAAAAAAATAATATAAATGAATTTATATACAAAACAGAAACAGACTCATAGACATATAAAATGAACTTACAGTTACCAAAGAGAAAAGGGAGAGGCGAAAGGGATAAATTAGGAGTATGGGGTTAATAGATACCAACTAATATACATAAAGTAAATAAGCAACAAGGATTTACTATATAATACAAGGAACTGTGTTCAATGTCTTATAATAACCTATAGTGGAAAATAACCTGAAAAAATATATGTATAACTGAATCAATTTTCTGTATACCTGAAAAAAACACAATACAGTAAATTATAATTCAATAAAAATGTTTTTTTTAAGAGACCATCCTTTCTTTCCCATGACTCAAAACTATAATGAAAATGAGTCAATTTTATGGGGGGGGGCGGTAAATGATGCCTTAATATAACTTAAAAAAAATAAAATTGTTCTCAGAATGTGGTTAAAAATTACAAGGACTAGTAATAATATCCATCATCATCATAAAATAAGAGTTACCATTTATCGAGCCCCAAATAATATGCTAGGCTTTACATCACTGGTTATTAATAAGAACATTCTGATGTAGACATTAAAGTATGCCCATTTTGCTGATGAGGAAACTAAGGCTTAAGAAATGAATTGACTCCCAAGGTCATACAACTTGTTAATGGTAGCACCAGGACCTGACTGATTCAAGAGTCTTACCTCCTAGGGTGCCAATCACTTCAAACATGTCGCAAGGAAAGGATCATTTAATTTAAAACTCAAACCACAGAACATGAAGGCTGTGTTATCCCTGTAGAATGTATGGCCTCAAATACCCAGAAAACATCACACTTTCTTTGGCTTCAGTGATTAGAGTAACTAACTCAATTCTATACTTTGCTATATAAGTTGATCTAACTTCAATTTCTGAGTAAATCTCTCCTTTGTTGTTAAGTACTTATTAAAGACCCCTTACAGGATACAAAGAAAGTTCCTTCATTTTGTTTCAAAAGAAAAAGTTTTAAATCTGAGCGAGAGTCTAACTCATACCTTTTGGCCTGGGCTGACTCTCTATTCCTGCCCGAAGTACACACACAACCAGACAGCTGCAGCTGGCATACATGAGTGAAACCCAATGGAGAGAGTACAGGAGCAGGCCATTTGCCCCCTGGGCCCTAATAATACCAAGTCTCTGTATTTTGTGGTGAAGGAAAACTAGGGTGACCTATAAAACAATATTCACCATGACTTACAGAAGCTGGTGAGTATTTGGAATACTGAAAGAAATAAAAAATTTTGGGATTTTTTTCTTTTTTTTTGCCTCAAGAGAATGTGGGCTGAGTTCTGAACTGTGTCTTCTACTGAGGAATCAATGAGGAGGCAACTGTGTAGGGTGAGGTTTTCCAGCGAGCCTTGACTTTGAGAGACTTTCTTGTAACAGTCTTCAGAGAAATCCCGCATGGAGTCTATTAATCTACTCAACAGGAGATGGGGAGAAAGCAAAAACGAGGAAGACAAAGTAGAATCAAACAAAAGAAACCAGTTGTGGTGATGCTTAATGCTAGTTTTACACAAAAAATTTATCTTAACAACTTCTCATTTTTTATGATTTCATTCTTCTAATATCCCTAACAGAATGGGGGAGTGAGAATTATGAGAATGAGGCTACTGATACCTCAAAAGATTTGGTCCATGTCACACTGCTATTAACAGAAGAGTCAACAAGGAAATACAGTTTTCGTGCCTTGAATTTGCACTCTTTTCACACCGTGTATGTTAAAACTGGGGAGCAGAAAGGAAACGAAATCAGTCCCTGGAAGAGATATCTGCACTTTCAGGTTTATTGCAGCATTATTCATAATAGCCAAGATAGGGAGACAGCCTAAGGGTGTCCATCCTATACCCCATATCCTTGGATGAACGGATAAAGAAATTATAGTGCATATACATGTGTCTGTGTGCAAGTCACTTCAGTCATGTCCAACTCTTTGCAACCCCATAGACTGTAGTCTGCCAGGCTCTTCTGTCCATGGGATTCTCCAGGCAAGAATACTGGAGTGCATTGCCATTTCCTATATACATATATTTATTTCCTATATATATATATATCCTGTATATATACATGCATATATATATATTTCTTATATATATATATTTCTTATATATATATACACACACACATTTCCTATACATATATATAGATACAGATATACATACACACACAACGGAATATTATTCAGCCTTAAAAAGGAGATCCTGCCATTTGCAACAACATGGTTTAACCTGGAGGACATCCTACTAAGTAAGCCAGTTACAGAAAGAAAAAAATGACATAATCTCACTTATATGTGAAATCTTAGAAATAAATAGAAGCAGAGATTAGAATGGTGGTTACCAGGGGCAGGGAGGTGTGAGAAATGGGGAGATACTGGTCACAGGGTACAAAATTACAGGTATGTAGGATGAGTAAGTCCAGACATCTAAAGTACAGCATGTTGGCTATAATTAATAATACTGTATTGTATACTGAAAATTTGCTAAGAAAGTAGATTTCAGATGCTCTCATCAAAAAATAAATGAGATGATGTTCATTAGCTTAACTGTGGTAACCATTTCAACATGTCTATCAGATCAGCATGCTGTAACCTTAAGATACATTTGATTTTTACTAAAGGAATTTTTTAAAATCTAGAGGGTGGCAAGATCATTGAGTCATAATCCAATCTTGGGCACCACTTCCCATAACCTTGCACAAGTCACTTTACCTCTTTGGGCCTCAGCTTTTCTATCTAAGAATATGGAACTCAAATCTCTCCTGGCATCTCTGAAGGCCAACATAGCATGCAAGGAACTGCAAAGGCAAGAACAACCACCTTGAACTCTACATTCTACCTTTTTAGATTTTCCAAGGTGGTTGGGCTTCTACCCAGCTATCCTTAGAATGCATCCTGTGTTCCTGGCCAAAAACTGGCAGAAAATCAGTCTGAACCAAGACTGGCTTCAGGGCCCCTCAGGGGAATGCTCCAACAGAAGTGACCAGGCTCCATGGCTTCTAGCCTCCCATTCCCAGTTAAATTGCACACAGCACTCTGGGGAGGAGTGGAAGAAGGTTACTGCCAGTATGCAGACAAGCATTCAGCCATCTGATTACAGTTGTGTTGCAAAAAGAGGGATGATCTATGTAAGTAGAACTCTGACTTCTGTGGTGCTCTGAAAACATCCCCTTATATTCAGTGTTTCTAACCACCTTTTCTTTCACGGATTCCTAAAATGCCATCATTAGAAGTCCATTCTTTTGGATTAAGCGACTGTCTATTGCCATGTGTGCGTGCTAAGTCACTTCAGTCACATCCAACTCTTTGCAACCCCAAGGACTGTAGCCAGCGAGGCTCCTCTTTCCATGGGATTTTCCAGTCAAGAACACTGGATTGGGTTGCCACGCCCTCATCCAGAGGATCTTCCTGACCCAGGAATCGAACTCACATCTCTTATGTCTCCTGCATTGGCAGACAGGTTCTTTACGACTAGCGCCACCTGGGAAGCCCTGTCTATTGCCAGTCAGGTATTATAATCCCAAAACTTCTCTGAGAGGATACACATTGTCAATAATATCTTAGTGTGAATAACCTGATGACATGTTTTTTTTCCCCCTTCAGAGTGACTGGTAATTTTTACCAAGAAGTCTGTGGTCCTTTCCCATGTCCTCTGGTATACCATTCTCTCCCCTCTTGGCACTGCCCCTCTCCTATCCTCTGAAACCCAAAGTCTTCATGCTGGTGGCTCTCTTCTCCACTCTCCCCACCCTCAAATTTCTACTTCCTTAGCAGGCCAGTGCTTGGCTAGTCAGAAAGGCCTCTTGTAAGTCAGGAGATAAATCAGCTCTCAGTGTTTATGAAATAAATGCAAACCTCTCCAGAGCTCCCAGCCATGATCGCTAATCTCCTCGACTCTGAGCCCTCCCCTTTTTTGCCATTGCTATTGTTACTCTGGTTCCTATTTTATTTTTGATGGCTGATTCTGAAGACAGTGTTTCTAGTCTGGTTCTGTCTCATTCTAGTGGAGTAGTTCCAGCACATCCACAGGCCATTTTGGAGGTGGTGGTGGAGCGGGGAATATGGAGATGAAGGTAAAGGGCTTGAAATGTTATGGTCCCTTTAATTCCCTTGAGACACAGGCACACATACACACACACACATACACAATGGAATTATATTCAGCCATAAAAAAGAATGAAATCTTGCCATTTGCAACAACATAAATGGACCTTGAGGACATTATGCTAAATGAAATAAGCCAGACAGAGAAAGACAAATACTATATGATCTCATTTATACATGGAATCTAAAAAATAAACCCCAAGCCTGTAGATACAGAGAACAGATTGGTGGTTGCCAAAGGCAGGGGGTTAGGGGGATGGGTGAAATGGGTAAAGGAGGTTCACAAAATTGATGGGCATGGGATGTACATCATGGTGAGTGTAGTTAATAAGAGTGTATTACTTTGTCAACAAAGGTCCGTCTAGTCAAGGCTATGGTTTTTCCAGTGGTCATATATGGATATGAGAGTTGGACTATAAAGAAAGTTGAGCACCGAAGAGTTGATGCTTTTGAACTGTGGTGTTGGAGAAGACTCTTGAGAGTCCCTTGGACTGCAAGGAGATTCAACCAGTCCATCCTAAAGGAGATCAGTCCTGGGTGTTCACTGGAAGGACTGATGTTGAAGCTGAAACTCCAATACTTTGGCCACCTGATGCGAAGAACTGACTCATTTGAAAAGATCCTGATGCTGGGAAAGATTGAGGGCAGGAGGAGAAGGAGACGACAGAGGATGAGATGGTTGGATGGCATCACTGACTCAATGGACATGGGCTTGGGTGGACTCCGTGAGTTGGTGATGGACAGGGAGGCCTGGCATGCTGTGGTTCATGGGGTAGCAAAGAGTCAGACACGACTGAGTGACTGAACTGAACTGAACTGTATATTTTAAGGTTGCTAAGAGAATAAATCTTAAAAGTCCTCAAAATAAGAAAAAAAAATTATATATATAAAATTTTAAATATATAGATGTTAACTAAACTTACTGAGTTGATCATTTTTGAAATATAAACAGATATTGAATCATTATGTTGCACACCTGAAATAAATATGTCACACATCAATGGAAAAAAACTACACTAAATTATGAGATTTGCAAAAACTCAGAAGTTTGATTAATAAACTCTCTTGCTAAAGCTGTGGAGAATTTATACAAATACTATGGAGGCTATTTAGCAATATCATTCAGTTTTAAAATATACGTATTTTTCACCGAGCAATCCTACTTTTAAGAATTCACACTACAGATATACTCACACATGTGTGAAAAATCTAAGTTATTCATTGCGCCATTGTTTGTGATGGCAAAAGGTTGGAAACAACTTCTGTGTTCATTAGTAGACATCTGGTTAAATACATGATGGCTGATTAATACAATGAATAGTATGCAGCTGTATAAAAGGATGAATAAGCTTTCTATGTGCTAATACAAAAAATAGATTATTAAATGAAAAAAACTGCAAAGTGAAAAATGATTCAGATAATACACTGTGTTTTATGTAAAAAGAATATATTTTTGAAAGAGTTTATATTCACATTTACTTATATTTTCATAAAGAAAATCTGGAAGGATACATAGGAAAATACTAAAAGTTATAAGGGGGGGCTACGTTTTGAGAGGAAGGGTAAGAACTGGATGGATTGTGGGACAGGAGTGAATTAGACATCTTACTGAATACTTTTACACATACTCTATGAACATAAGGACCTCCCTGGTAGCTCAGCTGGTAAAGAATCCGCCTGCAATGCAGGAGATCCTGGTTCGATTTCTGGGTTGGGAAGGTCCCCTGGAGAAGGGATAGGCAACCCACTTCAGTAGTTGGCTTGGGCTTCCCTGGTGTCTCAGATGGTAAAGAAACTGCCTGCAATGGGGGAGACTTGGGTTTGATCCCTGGGTTGGGAAGATTCCCTGGAGGAGGGCATGGCAGCCCACTCCAGTATTCCTGGTTGGAAAATCCCCATGGACAGAGGAGCCTGGTAGGCTATAGTCCATGAGGTCACAAAGAGTCAGACACAACTGAGCGACTAAGCACAGCACAGCTATGAACATAAATAAGTATGATCATATATACACATATATACCTAAGCATTTACATTCTTAAGTGATACAAATGTATTTTGCATTGAAAAACTAAATTTGAAGAGTTTATACTTAAAAAAATTCTAATTCAAGGCCAGGGGCTAGACTTGATGACCATTTTGGGTCCCTTCCAATATAGAGAACAAATGGATGGATATCAGGAGGGTAAGTAAGAAGGGAAGTGGGATGAACTGGGAGATTGGGATTGACATATATATGTCATGATGTACAAAACAGGTAACTGACGAGAACCTGCTGTGTAGCACAGGGAACTCTACTCAATACCCTGTGGTGACCTAAATGGGAAGGAAATTCAAAAAAGAGGGGATATACGCATACACAGACTTCTCCCATGGCTCAGCGTTAAAGAATTCGCCTGAAATGCAGGAGACACAGGAGATGCAGGTTTGATTCCTGGGTCAAGAAGATCCCCTGGAGGAGGGCATAGCATTCCACTTCAGTATTCTTGCTGGAGGATCCGATGGACAGAGGAGCCTGGCAGGCCACAGTTCTTCAGGTCGGAAAGAGTCAGACACAACTGAAGCAACTTAGTCCTCACGCACTAGTGCATATGCACACCATGTGGCTTATTCACTTTGCTGTACAGTACAAATTAGCTGTAAAGCAACTATACTCCAGTAAAATTTTTTTTAAAAATAAATAAACCAAGAGAACATATGGAAAAATTAAAAAAGAAGCAACCACAGAAAATCAATCCTGGTCATAGAAACCCAACTCAATTCCTACTACTGGGACAGACCTTAGCTAGGACTCCATGTTCCCAGTGTGACTACAATGAGATGGCTTTAGCCCCTTTGGGGAGAGTGGGGGGCTATTACATTGCTTTCTGAAACAGATAGTTTTAAATAAGGGTGCTGATGGGAAATCTCCGGTGCTCCTCCACGGAGCACCACTGTAGTGGAGGGAAGAACAGCCGGGCCCTCATCCTGATTAGGCTAGGTCAGAGCCTACAGCAGGGATGTGACTCATCTTGCACAATTAATACATCCCAAATAGTGGGTGTCTATAGCTCCCTTCTAAAAAGGAACTTGCTTACCCTCTGAGGCCATGGGCATGCAGGTGAGTTTTTCCTTGGGAGGCTCACTGAAATCAAAGTTATTGCTTCAAACAGGTCCATCAGCTAAAGCCTACCATTTAGATTTCTTCCTCTCAGCGCTCCAAACATTATCACTTCTTTTGCCCTGGGCTGCTCAAAGTGTTGACTTATCAAGACCTGTTGTCCTTAGGCAGAGGACTATGATTTTAAGATCTTCCCCAAAATCTCCTCCGCCATGAAAACTTAACTGTTCTGTGTCCTATCACATTGAGGCCTTGCTGGGGGTAGGAGAAGGTTAGCACTTTTTGACTAATTCATACCACAGTGCCAATGGAAGACAACACTGGAAAATAGGAAATAGGTTATTTTATTTTATTTTTTGGCCCTGTGGCCTACGAGATGTTAGTTGCCCCACCAGGGATCGAACCCATACCCCCTGCAGTGGAAGCAGAGAGTCTTAACTGGACTGCCAGGGAAATCCTGAAAATAGGTTCTTTTTCTAGATAATTAAATTGTACCTTGGGCCCTTGCTGCTTTATTTATAATGAGGCTATAGAGAACAGGGCAAGTAATGTGAAACATTCCAGAATTTAAGGCTCAATGTGGGGGCAATCACTGAAAACACAGCCTCTGAGAGCTGTCCAGTGTCCAAACTGCTCAAATTCCACCTCCACTACTAGTTACCACTTAATAGCTGAGCAAATCATTTAACATTCTTGAGCCTCAGTTCACCCATCTATAAAATGGGGCTGATAATACCCATCTCATAGGTTGTTGTAAAGATGAAATGAGGGAAGACACATAATGTGCTCAGCATAGTACCAGGTACATACAGGTGCTCATTGAATGCTGTTATTGTTATATTACTATTATCTGTAATGATACGGTTTCTGGAAGGCAGAAAGCAGGTTGGTAATGGAAACAATCTGGGGCTGCCTAGTCCTTACAGTGCCTGTTATAGACTGAATGTTTGTGTCCTTTTCACCAAATCCCTATGTTGGAAACCTAATCCCCAATGTGAGGTGAAGTCTGTGAGAGTTGGGGCCTTCATGAATGGGATTGTGCCCTTATAAGAGACAATGGGAAGATGATCTCTGCTCTCAGCTATGAGAATACAGGATGAAGATGACTATCTCTGAACCACGAAGTGATCTCTCAACAGATTTGCTGGCACCTTGACTTTCCAGCCCCTTGAACTGTAAGAAATAAACGTTTGCTGTTTAAGCCATTAGTGTCTGATATTTTTATTACAGCAGCCCAAACTAAGATGACTGTCTTTCACTGCCCTGTAGGACTTCTCAAATATTGCCAGATTCTGAGTGGTGACTAGAACCACTTCTGTCATCATGTTCACCAAGAATCCTTCTATGCCTCAGCTTCCAACCAACCCGTCTGCCCTACCTGCCCCTCCCCCCCCCATTTCAGTGGGAAGCCCACCAGGAGAGACTTCTTTAGCTGAGTACCTGAGTTCTGGCCAGAGCCATCTATCAAACTCATAGTCTCTGTGTTGGATTTTCTGAGGGTTTCAGAGAGGTGGGTCTATGGGTCAAGAAGTGTCACCAGTGTGTCTGTGATTTAGTGGTCCTGAAGGGAAAAGAAACCGATTCTCCCCCTGCATTCGGGCCATCATTTCTGGTCTCCCCTCCTGCTGCACACTAAACAAAAGCCACTGTTAACTGGTTTGATTTTCATCTTTGCTCTGGTTCAGTAACTGAGCTGTTCTTTGGAAAGTAGTTCATATTTTTCAGTTCAGAATGCCTCTCCCCTTTCAACCTTCATCCATTTTGCTTCTATCCACTTTCCATGGCCCAGCTCTGGTCTCATCTCTTCAGGGAAGCCTTGTCCAAGTATTACTAATACTTTTGCATTCAAAGGTCTCTTTGGAGGAAAGAAAAAGGACTAGTAGAGCAGACTGCTCCTGCTACAGTAGAGCTTCCAAAGGTGGCAAGTTCACTGTGTCCCTAACCTCTCTTCTTCTTCTTTTCTGCTTTGCCAGAATGCTCAATATGGCCCAACTTCAAGCACTAGTTAGGGTAGGGCCCTGACCTTCCCAAAGGCTTAATAAGTTCATGGTAATGAATACTGAAGATTGGAACAACCAATAAAGAGCCAAGTGGTAATGGTGGGGAGAACAAAGACCACAGCAAGACACCACTTTGCACCCTCCAGGATGGTTATAATAAAAAAGAGAATAATAAATTGTTGGTGATGGTGTGGAGAAAAATGGAAATTTTGTACTACTGGTGGGAATGTAAAAATGTCAAGTGGTACAGCTGCTGTGCCAAAAAGCTTGGCAATTCCTCCAAAGTTAAACCTAGAGTTACCATATGAACCAGTAATCCCACTTCTAGGTATAAACTGAAGAGAACTGAAAGGAGGGATTCAAACAGATCCCTGTACATGAATGTTTAGAGCAGCATTATTCACAATAGTCAAAGGGTGGAAATTGCCCAGTGTTCATTAATGGACGAATTGATAAACAAAATGTGGTGTATCATACAATGACATATATTTCAGTTAGAATGGATGAACCTTGAAAACATTATGCTTAGTAAAAGAAGCCAGACACAAAAGGTCACATACTGTATGATTTCATATTTATGAAGTATCCACAATAGGCAAATCCACAGAGACAGAAAGAAGCTCAGTGCATGCCAGGAGCTGAGGGGAGGGGAAAATGGACTGCTGACTGCTAGCGGGTATGGGACTTCCTTTTGGGGATGATGAAAATATTCTGGAATTAGAGAGTGGCAGTGGTTGCAATATCTTGCAAATACACTAAACCCAACTTAACTGTACTCTTTAAAAGGATAAATAGTATGTGAATTATATCTCAGATAAATCTTTTTCCCAAAACCCTAAAAGATGAAACTTCCTACAATGCAGACACAAAGGCTGAGTATCAACACCGGGCAAGCCTGGACAAAATGAAGGTGCTGTATATCCTGGTGACAGGGAGGCAGGTCAAGAATAGCAAAAGTAAATGAAAAAGCCAAGGGAGAAGCTCAAAGGGGTCATGGGGGTGGATCCCCAGTTATCATCTTGTCCATGGGTTATCTGCCTTGGGAGATGCGGTAAGTCTTCCAGACAGCTGAGCTAAAGCAGGGGGCCAATGCGAGGAGGGCTTTCCCATTTGGAATCTTTAAGGAGACTCTTCAGCACAACTAGTGGCCTCCCTACTCCGACCCCCAGGGCAATCCTCATGGGGTCCCGGGCCAGGAAATTCCTGCAGCAGATTCAGCAGATCACTCTGCAGCTATATAGACAGACACAACACTCTGTCCCAACCAAGAAGGTGTTGAGTGAGAGGAAACAGTCATCTGCCCATCCCCCTTTTCATCCGGAACCCATCTGTGGGCTGTTTTTCATCCCATTTCCATTCATGTTTCAGCTCCTGTCAGTCAGTAGCTGACCCTGCCTGAAAATGCTGTCTTGTCAGACAGATGCAGAGAAGGAGGGCTGGAGGAAAGGTTTTGTGCAAGAGGTGAGTCTGCCTCTGGGAGGCAAGCAGGGTGCTGGCAGGCCGGGCACTCCATCTGGGAAAGAAGAGCACAGGTATTCTTGGCTGGGTTGGGCCACTGACTGGCTGTGTGATGGGACCACTGTCACTTTGCATCTCTAGGCCTCAGTTCCTAAAGAACTTTCTGCATTCGTGAATATGTATGTGTTGGTTGGGGTTAGTCGTTTCACTTGCTTCTACTTCACAGGAACAGAGGAGAAGCAAACACATTCTACTTTTTGAAAAGGCTTAGGGAGAAAAGGGCTTCCCTTGTAGCTCAGTTGGTAAAGAATCTGCCTGCAGTGCAGGAGACCGGCCTTCGATTCCTGGGTTGGGAAGATCCCCTGGAGAAGGAAATGGCAACCCACTCCAGTATCCTTGCCTGGAAAATCTCATGGACAGAGGACTGCAGTCCATGGGGTCGCAAAGAGTCGGGCATGACTGAGCGACTAACACTTACTAGGGAGAAAAGAAGCTACATGCAACATGGACAGTTAATTCTGATTATCTCCAGGTTACCGAGGGCAGTCCATCTGAAGGCAAAAAAAGATGAATAACTGAGTCTGCTCCAGCAGTCTGGTGTCCAGAGCTTAAACACCCCGTGAGAGTTCTGCCAACCCAGGAGAGACCCCTCAGCTTGTGATTTGCTGCCTCTCAGGTAGGAGTTCTAGCTTCACTGTGTCGGTCACCTGCCTGTGGGCAAGCACTCGGAGCTAAAGCTGGATATGGAGCAGCATCACGGCATGGCCTAGCCAGGGTGATAAAGCACATCTTGGAGATGCCTCCCCTTGGCTAAAGAACACTCTGCCTCAGACCAGCCAGTCCTGACCCCCACTGTGTTTCTTGCCAGCTCTTCCCTGACTCATGCTAGACCCAGCTACCACCACTGACGGTCCTCTGCCTCTTCAAATCCTACCCAGCCCTCACCATCTGTCAAACAGACTCTGATTTCTGGCAGCAACTCTACTGGTCTGCCTGTCTGTACCCTACAGTCTAGCACTTGCTAACAGTGGACTGCTTGCTGAGTGATGACCAAATGCAAAGGAGGCAGGGCTTCTGTCTTGACCTGTCTATCTCTAGCCCTGGAACAAAGGGACAAACATCCAAATAGTGACATGTCTTCGAATGTTGAGGGTCTATTACTAATTTTGTTAAGTGGTAAGGGTATAGCTCCAGGGGTGAGGTGGTTTTTAAGTCTTAAGAGACTTGGAGGTAAATAAATAGGACTATAGAGAATGATTCTGAAGTGAGTTTTGAGCATCTGAGTGTACATGCTGTCTTCAGGAAGAATGGTCTGTAGGTACCATTAGATACTCCAAGCATTCCACGACCCAAAAGAGCTGACCCCCCCCCCCCCCATTTTAATACAAAGCAAGGAGCCTGTGGGTTTCACCTCAGGGCTAGGCACACTCATTTTCAGCTTTCTGTTTGCTGAGGGCTGTTACTGGTGAAATTGTCCCATAATCAAATCTGTTTGCTGGGGGCTGTTACTGGAACTTCTACGCTCTTTCCTGTCAAAGTGTCTTCTTCCACTTTACTGAACAGCTTTATCGTCAGCTCCATTATTCAGCCCATGGACCATTCCAATCTCATTACCCTTCTCGGGTTTCCCATGTACATCTCCAAGAGGAAACTGGAAATGGCCTTCTCTCTTCAGAGATGGAAATGAGACCTAGAGCCTTCAAGGGGACACCATTATTTAGTGCCAAAGCCAGGATTCAAACTTAGGTTTCCGAATTTTACACAGAGCCACAAAACCTGAGAGCAAGAGAAGCCTGCTAAGATAGTCAAACAACTGAGGAAGAAGATAAAACACAAATCCCTTTGTTTTCAGGGACTAACTGTCGAATGTTCATCTGAACTTGGGTGTGTAGCCCAACACAAAGAACCCCTTATGCAGTGGATCTGATAGGTTCCTCTTTTTCTTTTGCTAATGATATGATGTTTTTTTTTAAATTTTTAAATTATCCAGTGCTGTAATAAGTGGACTTGCAGTTGAGATGAAAATGTTAAATCAACTCTTCTGCATGACACCTAATTGTTAATGACAGGTTTTGTGGTAACGTGTGTCACTCACTGTCTTCCTCTTCTCCCTAAATAAATTAACAATGAGTTTTACTGTTACTTGGTTAGTTCTAAACCTTTGGGAGCCAGGCTTTTTTTTTTTGAAGGTCAATGACCCTTTGAAATGGACAAATTAGTCAGTACCCTCAAGCAGCATTTACAGAAACAATGTGAGGCATCTGGTCGAGACAGCGGGGAGTGCGGTCAAGCATTCCTTTGTATTGCCGACACCAGCATTTCCCAAGTCTGCTGTGCAGAGCACTACTAGTCCACAAGATGCTCTGTGAAAACAAAATTCTGTGCTTCAGATACAGTTGGGAAAAGATCCATAGTCTGCTCACAATATCCTTCTCGGTGTGTTAAAGATGATCTCAGAAATCCCAGAGTAAAGAAACCCATTTAACTAGAACCCAGCATTTTCTCCAACTGACTTTCCTGAGCCACCAGACCTCTTTTTTCTCATCTGTTGTTTTTGAGTCGCTAAGTCCTGTCCGACTCTTTCCGACACCATGGGCTGTAGCCTGCCAGACTCCTCTGTCCATGGGATTCTCCAGGCAAGAATACTGGAGCAGGTTGCCATGCCCTCCTCCAGGGGATCTTCCTGACCCAAGGATTAAATCCACGTCTCCTGCATCTCCTGCTTTGCAGGTAGATTCTTTACCACCGAGCCACCTGGCAAGGCCCTCTCTTCTGTTTAACAGCTATGAATATCCCAGGAACACCCTTTGGGAAGTCCTGCCCTACACCACATAGAGTAGTTAGATATTTTGAGGCTGTGGATGTTTGCCATCTCATGGATACTCTAAAGTACTGAATTGAGACCCGGCTGCCACTTCTGGTCATTCAGCCTTCAGCTGAGACCTAGCTGAATGTTTCTCCAACCCAGCTACATAGCATCTTCTGAATCTTTTCTTTCTTTCTTTCATGTGCAACCTCTGCAAGGCAAGAGAAAACACCCCCTGTGAAATACTCTAGAGCACTATTAACGAAACATACAGTCTGGCCCTTGCAACTACAGCCCAGTGACATTAGGCACTGGACAAAGAAGTCCAGCCGTGGAGTTTGGATTGTTCCTGTACACGGTGAGAAGCCAGTAAAGTGATCTGAGCAATGCAGTTATTTGATGGAGATTTACATTTCTGGAAGACTGTGCTGGGATGAGTGGAGAGGCCGTGGGCTTGGAGGGAGGACTTATCAGGAGGCTAGTGAAAGAGCCTATTGCTATCACATACAGACTAAAGGAAGAAAAGAGGCATTCAGTACTTGAGGATTAATTGAGAAAACTTATCCCCAAACAGGCCTTTTGTTGTGTTTGGAAAAGTGTTAGCAGCAGGCTTCAGAAACTGGTCCCTGGAGGCCATTGGCAGAGGCTACAGGGGAGGCGGTGGCAGATGAAGCCTCGGGGCTGCTGGAACAGTCCAGCGCTGTTGGGAAGACGCAGTCCACCTCCTCCTGGAGACCCAAGGAGGCAGCACATCTGTCTGCCATGTCACCAAACTACTAGAGGAAAGTAGAAAGTATCCTGTTTCTCCTCCTAGGAAATCCTTTAAGAACTGAAGCCAAAGTTCCTGCCAGGCAAAGAGGAACAAGGTGAGCGTACACAATATAGAGAACAAAAGGACATGTTAGATTTAAAAGGACTCCATCGCTGATTGCCATGGCGTGGTGACTGTCCCTCAGAAAATGGAAGCATGAATACTAAAGACATGTCACCGATGCATGCAAATTTCCAGTTTGAAAGTGGGATTCTTCTTCTGGCAGTCAGGCATTCATACGATGGCCCCCCTCCTCATTATAAAGTTATTAGAGGGGAAGGTGATTGAAGAGGTCAAAGATTAAGTAAGTACACAAGGTTTGTTACCATCTTTGGATTTGCCAAGGCTAGAAAAAGCAGTATGAGGCTCAATCACCGCTTTGGACCAGCAATTCTCAAAACAGGACCTCAGTTCTCAAGTGGACCACGCTCTCCGGTGGGAGCAGTTTTCAGGCTCCCCTCATCGGCCCATCCTAGATTGGGAATCACTGAGCAGAGTGAGAAATGTCACTGATGGGAGTGAGGCACAGGCAGACAATCTAGAGGCAGAAAAGAATTGAAAGCCACAGTTAACAGTAACTGCATTAGTAGCATCAATAACACTAGCGCCTGATCATTACTGACTCATATTTATGTTATATATTCATGTTCATTAGCTCTTTTCTCCTCCCATAGCCACCTTTCGAGGTAGACATTGTTATTATCTTCCTTTACAGCTGAGGAAACTAAGGTTAGGAAGTGATCAAACCAGAACTGGAGACAAGGTCTCAGGCCCAAGACGTGGAGCTCCAGGGCACTGCTCCCAAGATCTAGGTTGCCTTATCTGAATCTACAGCTGGGATAAAATAGCCCCCAACACTAAATCTTTTTTTGTCACTCTAATTGCTTTTCCTAAGTTCTTCTCACTGTTGCCTCTGAAAAGGAAACCACTCTGTCCATCACACATACAGCCACAGAGAAGATCTAAAAAAAGAAGGTAGTGGATCAAAAGGAAGTACCTGAATACCTCAACTCATGTTACCCTCAAATGGTTGGGGAGAATGAGAGAAAGGGTGGGGGATGAAGCTATAACACTGGGTTGTACCTTCTTGAGAATGGGAAAGGGAAGGGATGTTTTAAACACTTCAGATTACCTTATTAGTTACTCAGCCAAAGAAATCATCTTGGAACAGAACAATTCCCTCTGTAGAACTACAAATGGTGTTGGATGGTCAGCTTCTCTTCTCACAGATCACCAGCACTCTACTCAGATGTTGTATGGGAACCAGCAGCATTAGTGTCACCTGAGAACTAGTTAGAATGCAGAATTTCAGACCACCTCCCCCATCCAGATCTCCTGAATCAGCACCTGCAAATTCCCAGGGCTTCGTGTGTACATTCAAGTTTGAGAAGCACCACCGCTTTAGGGCTTCTGGTTGTAGAGCTCATTTCTTCAGAACCTTCCATAGCCCTAGAACTGAGTTGGCTTCTCAAAGGTTAATGGGTCTTGAAAAGGCCTTTTACTCCAGTTCTGGCTGTATGTGAACAGTGTTGGTTCCACATTGCCTCAATCTATGTCCCATGGGGGTACAAATGCAAATGATCTTATAACTGTGTTCCCTACCAACCATAATCTTTGTCTCCAACACCCACGTCTACAAGAAATGTTGAAATACATATAACTCAAGACGAGGATTCTGGGAAGTGAAGGTATGTATGCAAATACTTTGGGACAATGGCAGTGGTTCTCAACTGGGGTTGATGTTCCCCCCAAGGGACGTTTGGCAATGTTGGGAGACAATTTTCGTTGTCATGAGTTGGGGAGGGTGGTCTTGCATGGAGCAGGCCCTTCCCTCCCCACAGCATTGCCCTTGTTATGTTTAGCCACTGAGATGTTGGGACTGTCAGAGCAATTAGCTTATCCTAATTATTCCATCTTTACTCCCTCCCCTGAAATCATTCACTGTAAGTTTCAAGGTAGCCCATGCTGCTGCTGCTGCTAAGTCGTTTCAGTCGTGTCCGACTCTGTGCAACCCCATAGACGGTAGCCCACCAGACTCCCTGTCCCTGGGATTCTCCAGGCAAGAACACTGGAGTGGGTTGCCATTTCCTTCTCCAATGCATGAAAGGTAGCCCATAATAATGCATTAATATACCCTAATACCACTTCCTACCATTCATTCTCCCTCTTCCATCTTGACAACTGCTCTCCAATAGCCTGAAGGGCAGGAAATGCCCAGAGTCAATATGCAGAGAACTTCTGCTTGGATTCAAATTCCCATTGTGTGTGTGTATTAGTTGCTTAGTCATGTCTGACTCTTTGAGACCCCTTTAGACCCCATAGCCCACTAGGTTCCTCTGTCTATGGAATTCTCCAGGCAAGAATACAGGAGTGGGTTTCCATTTCCTTCTCCAGGTGATTCTTCCTGACCCAGGGATTGAACCCAGGTCTCCTGAATTGGAGAGCGATTCCTTACCATCTGAGCTATAAAAGGAAATTCCTATATTCCCTATATTTAGGGAATCCTATAATTCCCATTAAGTAAAGTAAAATCAAACCCAGAGGAATGAGAAGCCCAATTGTTCTCAAGCCTGTTGCCCAAGGACAATCAATCCTTGGATCCAATGGCCTGAAGAAATTGGCTGGGAGGTCTGACTTCATGTTCATGGCTGGTCGCCACAACATTTAAAGGAATGATGACTATCCCAGTCCTTTAGTTCCTAAGCTATCTCTTCATGTGTCAATGTCAATGACCAGCGAGACTGAGGTGAAACCAGGCAGGGCTGGGAAAATAGACCTTAGGCCAGATCACCTAAGAGCTAGGCAAGGAAGGACATGAAGATGAAACCGGGCAAGCAGTTCCTAGAGTGTATGGTAGACATTAGGGCTGGTTATCAATATTCCACCTCTATTCCTGCTGGGCGCACAGCAGCACTGTACTTCCCAGTCCCCCAGAAGTCAAAGTGTGGCCACATGACTTGCTCCAGGCAATGGCACATGAACAGAAGTAATTGTGTCACTTCTGGGCAGAAGTACATAAGAGGCAGGACACAACTTGCTCTGTTCCTGTCCCATGCCACTGGCACTAATCTCCATATGGCAAAGCCCTGTCAGTCAGGGTCCCCGGATGAGAATGATATGTGCTGAGCTGAGACAGACATGCAGTGTGAGTAGGAATAAACCTTTGTTGGTTCAAGCCACTGAGATTTGTAGGTTGTGACTGTATCATAATTTAGTCTATTCTGATTGTTATAGGGTATCCAACATCTGACCAAGAACAGATTTTCATATTCAAATTGGGAAAGATGAAAAATACTCTTGATTTTTTTTTTATCTCTTCCTCCAAGGAATTGAGGATAAAACAGTGGTCCCTTCCTTGCAGTCCCCTGAACAGCTGAAACCAGGTCTCCCTGACTAATTGGACTTAGTCCATTGTGTCTAGAGCAGGGGTCATGGGTCAAATTTGATCTGCAATTTGTCTTGTAAATAAAGTTTTAGTGGACCATGCCCATTCATTTACATAGTCTGTGCCTGCTTTCATACTACAGAAGAGTTGTTGCAACAGAGACTGTAGGTCTGCAAAGCTAAAATATTTACTATCTGCTTCTTTGCAGAAAAAAAAAAAATCCTGACCCCTGGTCTGCTGCTGCTGCTAAGTCTCTTCAGCCGTGTTCAACTCTGTGCGACCCCATAGACAGTAGTCTACCAGGCTCTTCTGTCCCTGGGATTCTCCAGGCAAGAATACTGGAGTGGGTTGCCACTTCCTTCTCCAATGCATGCATGCATGCTAAGTCGCTTCAGTCGTGTCCAACTCTGTGCGACCCTATGGACAGCAGCCCACCAGGCTCCTCTGTCCATGGGATTCTCTAGGCAAGAATACTGGAGTAGGTTGCCACTTCCTTCTCCAGACCCCTGGTCTATAAGACGTCAAATGGAAACGGATCCATGGAGGGTCTGGAACAGAAATCCAACATGCACTGCCACTGGGAGTAAAGAATATATACTCTTGGTAGCTATGTAGCTGAGAGCACACACAGATCAAGAGTCGGTACTGGCAGGATTTTACTGAGTGCTTCAGGCCTTTGTGGAGACAGAGAAGCAAAGGGAGCCCTGATACAAATGACTTCCAATAAGCACATCTTTACAGCTCTGTTGTTTAGCAGCCCCTCTCCCTCAGCATCGAGATGGGGACAGGATCAGAACAAAGGATATACACAGTATATGTCAGGATTAGTGAACCTGACAGTCCTCAGGATGACTCAGTGGAAAGCTGCTTAAGTGCTGGCTCAAAATGATTCACTGCCTGGAGATTCCATGGCAAGTGAGATTCTTAGGCTAAACTGGGCGGTACGGTTTGTCCACTTCCCTGAACCCAGCAGCACAGGGTGAGCAGCCTGGCCCTAAGTGAAGGAGCAGACTCTTGGAGGGGCTGATGAGGGTCTCAGCCTGGTGGATGCAGCCTCCACTGTGGCCACTGGCTGCCCTCTGGGGGTGGGGGTGTATATGGTGTGGCTGGAATGCTAGGAATTCTGGGCTGGCTTAGCAAGCACTCCAACTGGCTTGGTGTTCTTTCTACATGCTCCAAAGACTTTCTGCAGTGTCCTTGGCATCCAATGACTATACTTGGGCTTAAGATTTTAGGGCTGGGCGGGTCCCTTGGATGCCTTCTATCTCAGCACTGGATCACTCCTTCTTTAGGTGGTACCAGCAAACATGCTGACCATTTCACTGCAGATGGGACGCGGGCCATTTGCTCCCTTCCTTGGCCTAGCTCTTGGAAATGTTGCCTGGAGGAGCCAGCTTCTTGGCTGAAGCTCAGCACTGGGTGGCTATGAACAGGTTTTGCCTTAGATCAGCTAGTGCTGAGTTATTGTTGGTGGCTCTGGGTTGGGGGCAAAGGCCTGGGCTGGGAAACAGGGAGAGAAGAAGCGAGTTGAATGGATACTGTGCTTGGACCTATGAGTTGAATAGTCTTCCTTGTCAGCAGTTGATTTGGAAGTTAGTTTGGATGGGGTGCCTTCTCTCCATTCTAATGTGACCAGTGAGCTACAGAGCCCAAGTCCTACTTTTGGAACCTTTCGTTTTTAGGTGATTGTGTTTGGCCAGAAGAAAAGTAGAGAACCGGGGGAGTCATGCCTGAAGTTCCTGGTTACCATGAAGTCTAGAGAATTCGGAATGCAGATGGGGCCTGGATCACAAGAGCTACAGCATTTCATCAGCCTGCCAGGCAGCTTCAAGAAGGTTCTCTAGTCTATACTTGAACACCTGCACAGGCCAGGGCCACATATACAGAGCATAGGCCCCTTCTCCCTCGGCTGAGACATCATGAGCACTGGCTAACTCAAATACACTAACTGAGACCAACATATTTTCTTGGCAAATATAACATAAAAGACAATACATAACAGGAAAGACTTAGAGGATTAATTCATTCCACAAATATTTGTCCAGAGCCTACACTGTGCCTTGGCACATGAGGCGATTAAGATACTCCAGTCGTTGTTATTGTTCAGTCGCCCAGGCATGTCCGACTCTTTGCAACCCTGTGGACTGCAGCACACCAGACCTACCTGTCCATCACCATCTCCCAAAGTTTGGCCAAGGTCATGTCCATTGCACTGGTGACACCATCCAGCCATCTCATCCTCTGATGCCACCTTCTTCTGCCCTCAATATTCCCCAACATCAGGGACTTTTCCAATGAGTCAGCTGTTCACATCAGATGACCAAAATACTGGAGCTTCAGCTTCAGCATCAGTCCTTCCAATGAATATTCAGGGTTGATTTCCCTCAATACTGACTAGTTTGATCTTCTTGCTGTCCAAGGGACTCTCAGGAGCCTTCTCCAGTACAGTTCAAAAGGCATCAATTCTTTGGCGTCCTGTCTTCTTTATGGTCCAACTCTCACAACGATATGTGACCACTGGGAAGACCATAACCTTGACTATATAGACCTTTGTCAGCAGAGAAATGTCTCTGCTTTTCAACACACTGTCTAGGTTTGCCATAGCTTTCCTGCCAATAAATAAATGTCTTCTGATTTCATATTCTTGCCTGGAGAATCCCATGGACGGAAGAGCCTGGTAGGCTACAGTCCACGGGGTCGCAAAGAGTCGGACACGACTGAGCGACTTCACCTTTACCTTCACCTTCTGATTTCATGGTTGCAGTCACCATCCGCAGTGATTTTAGAGCCCAAGAAGAGGAAATCTGTCACTACTTCCACCTTTTCCCCTTCTATTTGCCATGAAGTAATGGGGCTGGGTGCCATGATCTTAGTTTTATTAATATTTAGTTTTAAGCCTGCTCTTTCACTTTCCTCCTTCACCCTCATCAAGAGGCATTTTAGTTCTTCTTCACTTTCTGCCATCTACATATCTGAGGTTGTTGATGTTTCTCCTGCCTATCTTAATTTCAGCTTGTAACTCATCCAGCCCAGCATTTCTCCTGATGTACTCAGCATATAGATTAAATAAACAAGGTGACAGCAGACAGCCCTGTCACACTCCTTTCTCAATCTTGAACCAATCAGTTGTTCCATACAGAGTTCTAACTGTTGCTTCTTGACCCACATACAGGTTTCTCAGGAGACAGGCAAGATGGTCTGGTATTCCTATTGCTTTAAGAGCTTTCCACAGTTTATTATGATCCACACAGTCAAAGGCTTTGGTGTAGTAGATGAAACAGAGGTAGATGTTTTTCTGGAATTCCCTAGCTTTCTCTACAATCTAGTGAATGTTGGGAATTTGAGCTCTGGTGCCTCTGCCTTTTCTAAACCCAACTTGGACATCTGGAAGCTCTTGGTTCATATAATGCTGAAGCCTAGCATCCAAGATTTTAAGCATGACCTTACTAGCATGGGAGATGAGTACAACTGTCCAATGGTTAACACATTCTTTAGTACTACTCTTCTTGGGAACTGGGATGAGGATTGACCTTTTCCAGATACTCCAGATTATTTTCAAATATCAGCAGATTCATCTCAGTTATAAGCAGTGAAGAAAGTGGAAAAGAAGAGAACATTTGTTCTTTTGAAATTTCTCTGCAAGGGAGATGGGGCCGAAACACAGTCCATGCAGCAGGGTTCCAGGCACCCCTAATCATAAGGAGAGCTGTGGTTTCAGGTAAGTTTTACAGTCTTTCTTAGTGTTCCAATTTGTCAAATGTGAGGGGAGGGGCCTGGAAATAAAAATTCTTCAAGATATGATTTTCTATGGTCACAGAATATGATTCCTGCCCTCAAGAGATTTAGGAAGGTACAAACTTAAATTCAGCGCAGCAGAAAAGTAACCCGTAAATGGTCCAGCGTCATGCCAGCTACTACAGAAGCCACTGGTTACACGTGTCTACTGATATTTTAACTCACTGACATTAAATAAAATGTAAAAGGCCAATTCCTCAGTCATAGCAGTCACATTTCAAGTGTCCAACAACCAAATGTGCCACTGGCTGCCTTATTGGACAGTGCAAATGTAGAGTATCTCCATCACTGCAACAAGTTCTGTTTAACAGCACTGATACAGACAAAATGCCCCAAGGATGTCGCAGAGAACACAAAACTTATCCTCCATGCTTCCTAGGCCTAGGCTCCTCACAGCTGTCCAGCTGTGACCAATACTGACCTTCCCAGACAGCAGGCAACTCTGCTTTGGCCTGCTCAGGGAGCTCAGCCACTCCACACATACTCACTGACTGCTCCTTTGATCTTTCCCCAGGGCTTTTGTGAAAGTCAGAGCTTCCTGGTCCTTTCATGAAAAATTCTCTTTTAAACAGACCTATGAATAATCTAGATAATTCTGCAATGCATGCATCTTTTAGAGCTCCCTGAGCTCTTTGCCCAAGAGGTATGGTATGCAAAGTCTAACAGAGACCAGGGTGATTGATCAGTGAAAGTCAGTATTGTATGTATGAGTCGGGAGAAGCAAGCACGGCCAGCACAGAGGAGAAAGTCCTTACATGCTCCCTCCACAGCACTATTAATAACATGAAAAAATAATTATCCAATTTAATCCCAAAGAGTGATTTCAAATCAAAACACAGCAAATAAAGGAAAGCAAAACAAAAGAACAGTGAGACAGGCATATGGGCTCTCCAGGGTTGCTCCAGCTCGTGGGATGGGTATGGGTGTGACTGAGTGAGTGTGGTGGAGTGTGCGCGTGGGGGTCACGGGGGTGTGAGTGGGAGTGTAAGGAGGCTTGGAGGCAGGGTGGGTTGAGGGCTAGGCGAACGTGCTCTGACTCAGAGGATTCTCCCCTTGCTTCTCAGCGGGGAGAGGAGAATTTCACTTGTGTCAAACAACCTCATGCCCAATTCCTCTGAAAGGGGGCAGGGAGGACAGTGTCATAACACAGAGAGTGTTAATGGTTGCTATTTTAACAATCTAAACTCACTACCCCCAGGGCGCCAGGAGAAACTAAACAGTCTTAACTGCAAAGGGTGCAATTTAGAAAAAAAACCAAATAAATAGCTGAAGGCACACTCACACTGAACTTGTGCCCAACTCAGTGTCAATCAACAAGTTTCCACTGAACGCTGGACAAGCCACCCCTCCTTTTCCCAAAAGAACACAGAAAACAATGGAAGTTCAGTTTCGGGGCAGCTGGATGATTTTATGGATTTTGTGCTTCCCAGTTTTTTTTCCTCCACTTTTCTCCTTTCTTCTCCAGCGAAGTTTTTCTTTCCTCATCCAGCCCCCGCTCCCAAGATCATTTCTTTCGAATGCATCTCCCTGGCTCTGGCCCTCAGTGCTATGCTGCTTCTATTTCATGTTCCCACACAGGAGGCCAGACCTGCTGACCCGGGCCTCCAGAAAGGCCTGCCCCATCTCTACAACAAGAGCATCCCACCTGCCATGTGCCCCCAAGTGGAGACCGAAAAAGCAAACCCAAATGGACACCAAATTATGGCTCCACTTGCCAAAATTCACATTTTGATAAGCCACATGCTGAAAAATTCTATTGTTCTAGGCTTAGGATGTGGTCTAGGCACATACTTGAAACTTGCCAAAGATGGTCACTAAGTCTTAGTATAAAATCCTCATCTCCATCCTGGCCAGGGGGTACCCACTTCCCCAGACTGGACCCTGGCCCTGGATTCTGAAATAATGACGAAAGCATTAGTTGCTCAGGCATGTCTGACTCTTTGAGACCCCATGGACCATAGCCCACCAGGCTCCTCTGTCCATTAAGTTCTCCAAGCAAGAATACTGGAGTGGGTAGTCATTCTCTTCTCCAGGGGATCCTCCTGATCCAGGGTCCGAACATGGGTCTCCTGCATTGCAGGTGGATTCTTTACCATCTCAGCCACCAGGGAAGCCCACAATAATGATGAGAGCTTGCATTTACAGAGCGCTTACTAGGGGTTGGGTCCTGTGGTAAGCACCTTACCTGTACTAATTCATTTCATTCTCACAGCAGTCTTTGAGGCAGGAACTATTAATATTGCCTCACCTACCTGCGCACAGACAGATACAATCTCACCTACTCAGACAGGCACCTAAAACACGCTCACACTGGCATTGCAATCTATTCGCTTTACAACATTTTGCTGGTTTCTGCCATATATCAACATGAATCAGCCACAGGTATCCATATGTCTCCTCCTTGTTGAACCTCCCTCCCCTCTCCCCGACATCCCACCCCTCTACGTTGTCACAGAGCACTGTCTCAACACAGGTTGAGCTCCCTGCATCATACAGCAAATTCCCACTGGCTATTTATTTTAATACGGTAATGTATATGTTCCCATGCCACTCTCTCGATTAGTTCCATCCTCTTCCTCCCACACTGTGTCCAAGTGCGTGTCCACTGAACGAAGCCTCCATGCTGTCTCTTTAGCATTGAGTTCTTCAAAGTCTCCCCGCCAAAGACTCTCCACTGACATCTAGAATGCCATTGGTTGTTAAGCGTTCACCTTATCTGTTGATAAAGAGAGAAGCCCCCTGGAAGGGCTAACTCAGTCTCCTTCCCATCACGTGACAGCGACAATGGGAGAGCTGAGTGGCTGGGAAAGAGGGGAGGCTGTGGGATCTGAGAGAGAGGAAAGGGGGTGCACAAAGATGTCTAGGGGTGAACACAAGCGTCACCACCCCATGTTTGCAGTGGGCTAGATGTACAGAGTAATGTCAAACTCTTGGGCATATGAGATCCTTTGAGATTAGGCCTTCATCAACCTGACCTTTTCAACCTCTTCTCTCCTGCATGGTCCACACTCACTCCAGTCACACCAGCCTCTCATGGCCCTGGGCATACCCTCCCCTTTCCCCTTCTCCAACTGGCAAAGTCCTATTCATCTCTGAGAACCCACCCTGATGTCAGATGTGGGCTCTTCTCTGAGGCACCTAGTTTCCGTAGAGTCTCTCTCTCTCTCTCCCATCTCTGCCTGCTGGGCCTCTGTCCACACCTCTACCAGGGTACTCATCACATTATGATGTCATGATCTCATTATGCCTGTCCTGCTAGACTGTGAGCTCTCTGAGGCAGAGACTCTGAAACCTCAGGACCATACATGGGACGTGGCTGCAAGCTTGTACTCAGTGAACACTTGTGAAGTGAATGAATGAGTACATGAATGAATGAATGAGTGGATGTGCACCATCAACTCTGGTTGGGAGACTACCTTTCCTGGGTTCCTCTCGGTGAGTCTGTGCAATGTTTCTCTAAAGGGTCACCACTGGAATCTGGAGTAGAACACATCTTCACTGCATTTTGTTTCTTTGTTTTTGTTTAGGCGCTAAGTCATGTCCAACTCTTTTGTGTCCCCATGGATTATAGCCTGCCAGGCTCCCCTGTCCATGGGATTTCCCAGGCAGGAATACTGGAGTGGGTTGCCATTTTCTTCTCCAGGGGATTTTCCTGACCCAGAGATCAAACCTACGTCTCCTGCATTAGCAGGCAGAGTCTTTACCACTGAGCCACCTGGGAAGCCACCAAGGAAGCATTGTGTTCCTACCCAATGTGAAACATTGAGCATTCCTGGTTCCCACCCACTAAGTGCCAAGGACATGCCCCAATCAGTGCGATGACCAAAACATTTTCCCAACATTTCCAAAGCTCTAGGAGAAATGGTGGGGAGGAGGTGGTGGTGATCTTTTCCGGTTGGGAAACAGCACTATAGCCATCATTTCTTCCCCTGATCCCAGTGGTCTAAGAGGCCCCCTGCAGGAGGGTCAGGCTTTTTCCCTGCACGAGGTACTGGATGACAGGTTCCAATCAGAATGTTAGTAAGAAAGTCAGGTGTGAAGCAGTCCTGGCCTGTTAACAGGAATCATGGCAGGCTAACTAGCACACAACAATACAAAGAATCCCACTCAACATTTTTATGACTGGGGGCAGTGGGAGGGGTAAGGCCTTGCCTCCAAAAATCTCTGTGAAGCTTTCAAGGCAGCCCAGAGATTATGACCTTGTCTCTGAGTGCATTCACAGCATCACCCCCATGTTTCTGCCAAGAGATCACTCTGCTTTGAAAACATCAGCATCACTAGGCATCACCCTCACTCAGGGCACCTCTGAAAATCTAATCAGAAAGAAAATAGAAAAGAAAGGCACAGGTGATGCCATTTATTTTATCCTTCTGCCTGACATGCACTGAACTTGTCACCTGTTTCCTTTAGACCCCTCCCCCCCACCACACAACTTTTCCTTGAGGCTGGAGACATATGGTCTGTGTCTGAGCACCCGGCGGCTGTCACTGGGTTCTATGGGAACAAGTACTGAGTTTCAGGCTTTGCCTTCATTTTCTCTTAGTGATACAATCTGGGGACTGGGGATTTATGTTCTTTCTCTCCCTTGCTATACACTGCCATATATATATATATATATCTTTAGACTTTTCAAAGCAATTCCTTTAGACTTTTCAAAGCAATTTCCCACATCAACTTGGTCTTCACAGTTAATGCCAACCTTCAGAGAAGGTAGATATCATCACACTTGTTTTACAAGTTGAGAAAACAGGCACAAAGATGCTAGCTGGCTCTGTGAAAGTCCCATGGGGAACTGGGAAAACAGCAGGGTTAGATCCCATGTCTTTTCTGGCTCTGTGCCTTCCTCGCCACCACCCTGTCTTGCTAGTACAACACACCCTCACCTGGGGGGAGGGAATGCATACCCACAGGACTGGAGCTCTCTCTCCATCTCAAATGTGGTCCTGATTCTGGATGCCAAATGGGGCCTCTGGTCAGTAATACAGACCTGAAGCCAGATGGCTTCATTCAGATGCCAATACACTCTGCAGCCTGGAAGTCAAAGCTCCACAAATGCCCCCAAATGCCTTCTTACTAGTTCCAAGGGCATAACTGGAGAACAGAGAGCATACCCTTCTCCAGGCTTTGGTATTGCTCTGAAAGTGAAAGTCGCTTAGTCGTGCCTGACTCTTTGTGGCTCCATGGACTATACAGTCCATGGGATTCTCCAGGTCAGAGTACTGGAGTGGGTAGCCTTTCCCTTCTCTATAGGATCTTCCCAACCCAGAGATTGAACCCACATCTCCCTCATTGCAAGCGGATTCTTTACCAGCTGAGCCACAAGGGAAGCCCTTGGTATTGTTCTGCCTTGTGTAAAAACAAACAAACAAAACCCAGACCAGATGAAACCAAACACCCAGAAGGCTAAAATAATATTATGTATGCATACATGCTAAGTTGCTTCAGTCGTGTACTCTTGTGCAACCCCATGAACTATAGCCCATAAGGCTCCTCTGTCCATGGGATTTTCCAGGCAAGAATACTGGAGTGGCTTACCATTTCCTTCTCTACAGGATATTCCTGACCTAAGGATTGAACCCACATCTCTTACATCTCCTGCACTGGCAGGCGGATTCTTTACCACTAGTGCCACCTCAGAAGCCCCAAATAATGTCAACAAGTAAACAAAAATAATCCAACTTTTTGTGACCCCGTGGTCTGCAGCCTGTCACGCTCCTCTGTCCATGGTGGCTCAGCAGCAAAGCAATTTGCCTGCAATGCAGGAGACGTGAGTTCAGTCCCTGGGTTGGGAAGATCCCCCGAAGGAGAGCATGGCAACCCACTCCAGTATTCCTGCCAGGAAAATCCCAGGGATAGAGGAGCCTGGTGGGCTACAGTCAGCAGCATCTCAGAAGAGTAGGACATGACTGAAGCAACTGAGCACCCCATCAAACAAAAATAGTAGTCTCAAAACAGCTATATGCATATACACAATCTTATGCTTGATTGTAACACTTAAAGGTCTTCTGGTCACCTTTTGCCTCCAATCATAACTACCCAAAACAAATGAAAATGTAGTGTCATTTAAATATATGCTATGCTGGGAAATACAACTGACACACCTAAAACATAAATGTACAGTTGAACTGATGATTAGCAAGCAAACATCCCTGTAACTACCACACAGATCAAGAAAGACAGCAATGCCAACACCCCAGAAGGCTCCATCCTTCTCCACTGGACGTAACCACCATCCTGACTTTTGGGACAATTGTTGCCTCGGTTTTCATTATAGTTGTATTACATTTATGCACCTCCCTCTACAATATAGTTTAGTTTTGTCTATTTCGACCCTCATGTTAATTGAATTGTATTATGTGTATTTGTGCACGTAGGTGCATCTTCCTCTTACTCAGCAGTAGGCTTGAGGTATAATATATTGACTTTCAAAAAACTTCTGCTCCCCCTCAACCTAGTCCTCTGTGACAACCTTGAAGGGTGAGAGGGAGGTTCAGGAGGGAGGGGATACGTGTATACCTACGGCTGATTCATATTGATGTATGGCAAAAAGCAACTCAAAATTGTAAAGCAATTATCCTTCAATTAAAAATAAATATTAAAAAGACTTCTGCTCCCCTTATTTGTGCCTGGAAGTACTTCCTTGTACCTAACTTTTTCAGCTGAAGCTCACTTTTGCCCACTGTTCCCCTTTGGAGATGGAAGGAGAAAGCTGATCTGCATGCTCTAAAATCCATTTATCTTTGTGAAGTTTGTTGAAGTTCCTTTGATCTTCCTTTCACCAGGCTCAGTAATTTCACTTTCCTTTCAACATTGCCTCATAGGTTTCATACTCTAGTTAATCCCTTAGTAATCTTTCTAATAAAACCATACCAAATAGCTCCAGACATGATTGCCCTCAAATAGCAATCTGAGAGGAGGCCAGGTAAAGGGAAACAGGGAAACAGTTCTATCCCTAAGGACTTCTCCAAAAGATAACAAAACCTGCTGGAAATCAGCTCCTAATACATGATGCTCTCTGAAATTCCCTGGGAAACATTAATAAGGAATATGTCTGTCTTTCAAAACCCAGCATTTCACACAGTTATCACTGGGACTTATTGCTTGTCATGTCTGTCACTGTCAAAGATGATGTGGTCTCCTTCATCCTATGAAAAATATGCTCAGAAAACCAACATTTGCTAGATTCTTCACCAGTCTCTTCTCACATTTCTTTTCCATTGTCATTTCCATTTAAAAAAGAGACATGGTACAACATACATGAACCTGGAAGACATTCTGCTAAGTGAAATGAGCCAGGCACAAAAGAAATATACTGCATGATACACAGAAATACACACATACATATGATACACAGAAATATACTGCATGACTCCACTTCTATGAGGTGCCTAGAGGAGTCAATTCACAGATACAGAGAGTGGAATGGTGGTGGCCAGGAGCTGGGGGAGGAAAAATGGGGAGTGGTTTATAGGAATAGAATTTCAGTTTGGGAAGATGAAAAAAATTCCCGATATGGATGGTGGTGAGGGTTACACAATATAAGGGCATTTATTGGCACAGAACTATACAATTGAAAGTGATTAAAATTGGAAATTTTGTTACAATATATGTATACTTTATTCCATAAAAATTTTCACAAATAAAAAGATTTTTAAAGAGAGGGAAGGAAGAGGGAGCAAGGGAAATAGAGAAACAAAGTGAGGAAGAAAGCAAGCCACATTTCCCTGCTCCTTCTGCTCCCTAACCTTAATCCCCCATTTTTCACCTATTAAAATAATGAAGGAATACAGCTTATAAAAGGTAGGGTGGTGAGTGTGGACTCTGATTTGACCTTAGATCCCTGAGGGCATGATCTCATAAATGTGAAGACATCAAAGCTGCATGAATTTGCTAAAGGAGAGAAAAACTAAACTTGCAGGGACACTTATCTTATCTCTCTGTTTTAAAAATAATCTCTACTCCCAAGTTTGATGTCTTTCCCTTTCTACTCAATTAAAAAAAAAATATCCAAACAAGCTTCTTCGTCCCCCTCCTGCAGACAATTTGGATTTATCCATTTCTTTTAAAGATACAGTATATATACTTCATAACCTCTCTCCAATTCAGGGAGTGCAGCCCTAAAAAAATATAACCCTGTTTTAGCAGCCACACACCTATTGCTGGATCACTTCCCACTCTCTGGGTCTTAGCGTGTATGTGGTGAAGACAAGAGACAACACATCAAGATATTTCTAAAATAGACTACATTTATGGCCAAAAAAATGGAGTCCTGTGAGGAGGTGAATTTGGGAACAGATTTCAATAACTGACACCCTCAGTCCGCCAGTTTCTAAAATCACTTTGAGGGAATAGCTGACAGTGTAAAAATCTAGATACAAAAATCAAGAGGAAAATCACTCTAATAAAGACCGCTATTTATCTTAGTGACTGCAAATAATCTGGTAAAATTTTGGATTACAGTCATTTTGCATCCAAAACCCTGAAGTGAAACCCTTTGGCTCTAGGCGACAGATAGCAAGGATATTTGGTTACTTCTGTAACATATTGGTTTTAAGTTAACACCACCAAAGTGAAAAGCTTGAGAGCTGGCAACTCATTCTAGAAATCACTGTGCCTTCTGCCACGAATAAAGAACTTATCTCTGACAATACAGAGAGGCTTGTTCTCCACAGGACTATACAAAAGGTAAAGCCTGATGGGAAGAACTGACTCATTTGAAAAGACCCTGATGCTGTGAAAGATTGAAGGCGGGAGGAGAAGGGGACGACAGAGGATGAGATGGTTGGATAGCATCACTGACTCAATGGACGTGAATTTGAGTAGACTCCGGGAGTTGGCGATGGACAGGGAGGCCTGGCGTGCTGCAGTCCATGGTGTCGCAAAGAGTCCGACATGACTGAGTGACTGAACTGAACTGAAAGCCTGATTTCCTTGGCTTATTCCTTCATATCTCCCCCACCCCATCCAACCCCCCGCCACATCTGCCCAGCTCCTGCCCCTGTGGTTAGTGGCCTCAGGATCTCCTCACCACCACCACTCACTACCATCAGATTCTGTTTTCTAAATCTTGTGTGCTGATCAAATGAAAAATGATTAGTAAGACTCACAGACTTAGGGAATGAACTTACAGTTGCCGAAGGGAAAAGATAGTACGGGAGTTTGGGATGGACATGTACACTGCTATATTTAAAATGGATAACCAACAAGGACCTATTGTATAGCACAGGGATCTCTGCTCAATGTTATGTGGCAGCCTGGATAGGAGGGGAGTTTGGGGGAGAATGGATACATGTATATGTGTGGCTGAGTCCTTTCACTGTTCACCTGAAACTATTACAATATTGTTAATCAGCTATACCCCAATATAAAAATAAAAAGTTTTAAAAAGTGATTAATAAGAGTTATCACCTCCAAAGAGAGATGAATTTATCAGGAATCAAAGTCTGAAATAAAAAGATGAAGCTTTAAGAATAACAGCATTTCAGGTACCAGGTAACTTAGCAGGGAAGAAGGGTGGAAGAGGAGGAGTCTGACACAATGCTAGCTGGACAGGTCATAGGAAATGCAGGTGAGCATCTCCTGTTCTGCTTACTCAGAAAGCAGGCCCTAATCTCTGGATCAGCCCTGCAACCAGGAAGAAATCTCCCTAAAGGACATTTTACTAATCCTTTCCTCAAAATACCCTAGATGTGACTCTTATTTCAAACTAAGTTGAAAACAGACTAAGCTGAAAACACTGATTTTATTTCAAACTATGTTGATTGCTTTTCCCTTTGAGAGTTTCATTTGTTTATCAGCAGAAATTCCTGGGCTAATTCCGAGAAATGCCATTCATTTCTCGCCAACAAGTCATGGACAGTGGGTGGGGTAAAGGGGTGAGCTCCCCACGGAGGGTCCTTCTTTCTGGACCTGTCAGCCAGGGGCTCTGAATGTGGACGATGGCAAGAGAGAAAAGCGTTGGGTGGGAACTCTGGGAGAGTATGGAGGCCAGCCAGAGGGAACAGTGAGTACATGTCACTGCAGGGTTGATCTGAGAGGAGTGTCACACAGGCAAAGTATGTTTCCAGTGTGCTTGTGCTCCGCATTACCAGAGAAACAATGTTGTCAAATTGCCCACGGCCCTCTGCAGATGTGCAGGGGCCTCTTCTCCAAGATCTTGCCCAGGATTCCTCTCTGAAGGCTGTGCTCCTGACCTCCTTTATCAAGCTTTCCCCTGGGCCCTATTACCCTGTCATCCACCATTCAAGTACTTGTTTAAAATGCAGTACTTCTTTAAAATGCAGAATACCCTCAACAGTCCAAACGAATCAGAAATTTTAGTGTAGGGCAGTCTGCATTTTATCAAATCCCTTTAAGCATGCTAAAGTTTGGGTAACATGAATTTGAGGTCCTGTTCTAAAACAGCTTGCTACTTGAATGAACTTCTCCAAACTAAGATACTATATTTACCAATAAGTGTTAGTTGCTCAGTCGTGTCCAATTCCTTTGTGACCCCATGGACCATAACCTACCACACTCCTCTGTCCATGGAATTCTCAATAGCTTGTTGCTACAAATAGCTTCTAGAAATGGAATGGCACAATCCAAAGACTTCCTAAAACATATACTAAAGAACACTAATCTTTCAAAATGCTCTACAAAAAAAAAGGTCTGAGGAATTCTGTGGAGGTCCACTGGTTAGGACTCCACAGTTTTACTGTGGTGGCATGAGTTCAATCGCTGGTTGGGGAACTAAGATCCCACAAGCCATGTGGCACACACAGCCAAAAATAAGTTCCATGGCTGAATAAGTTTGGAAAATACTGCATCCCATACTCTCACTTATAGATTCATAATGCATATTAATATTTTAAAGGCTCTGAGAAGTCCTGTATTAAAAGAAACCTATCTTTAAAAAAAAGAAACCTATTTATCTTTCTCTAATCCAGAAACTCTCGAGTTTATTTGACCATATAAATGTTTTCTCTAGTTAACCCTATCATTATCCCATAAAATTATGTTCCTTGCAGCAAACTTTGGGAAACAGTGTCTTAACCCAGAAGAGTGATTGTAATGGTGGAGGTTTTTAAAAATATAACAAGCACACAGAAGATTTTATTTCAGACAAATGGGGCTTTTCAGTATTCCTGAATAATGCGCCACCTTCTTCACCTCTGCATGGGGCCAATTTTGATTAACATCCATAGAAAGAAAGAGAAGAGCTGTGCTCTACCACGACAGAAAGCCATACCTGTCCTAAATGTCTTGTTCTTATATGGCATATTTTGTGAAGTCGCTCAGTTGTGTCCAACTCTTTGCGACCCTATGGACTGTAGCCTACCAGGCTCCTCTGTCCATGGGATTTTCCAGGCAAGAGTACTGGAGTGGGTTGCCATTTCCTTCTCCAGGGGCATAAGGGCTCCTCAAATACAAATAGGAAATCATATTCTTTTTAAAAAAGCAACTAAATCCCCAGGGTTTACCAGATACAAAGATCACTTGACCTGGCAGAAGGCAAGCTAAGTGCCCATTTCCTGGAGAAGTTTTAGCCCTTTATACTCTGCAGTGTTCAAGGAACAAGTGTATGAGGAAAATAATGGAAATAAAGCATGGAAGACAGTGAAAGAGGTCTAAGAGGTAACAGGGCAGTCAGTATCGATATGGAGGGCCTACTGATCAATAGCGAATATCTCTGTGGCCACATCTCAACAATCAGTATAAGAATGCTAACAATGATAATAACAATAACAACAGTAAAGTATAACCTCTGCTATCCCAGAGACCAACATTCCAGAATCCTCAAGCTTTTGGATAGCTCTGGACTCAGAAAGAGTTTTGTTAAAAATATACCAATCTTTTGAGAATTCTCTGGCAGTCCAGTGGTTAGGACTTGGTGCTTTCACTGCCAAGGGCCTGGGTTCACTCCCTGGTCAGGGAATGAAGATCCCTCAAAGCCGTAAAAAACAAATCTTTTGTATGAAAAGAAATGACCCTTGATTGATCATCTTGTATACTGTGACTTTTGTAGTTCCCTTACTGAAGGAAAATAATATGCTAATTAGCTGTTACTCTGTAAAAGGAGTTGATCTTTTTCAATCAAACCCAGGAGGCAAGTGAATACAGAATTCAGAAAAGAGCAAAAAGACCAAGAAGAGCACAATGGTGATCAAACATGGATGATGGCAACAGTAGCAATCAGCAGCAGACATGAGGTGGCAGCAGACATGAATCATAAAAAAATGAGATGGTTTTAAATTTTGGAAGCGATTCCTCAATAAGTTAAACACAGAATTACCCTGTGACTTAGAAATTCCACTTCTAGGTATATACTCAAAATAACAGAAAACATATGCCACACAAAAACTTACACCTGAATGTTCATAGCACTATTAACAATAGCCAGAAGGTAAAAACAACTCAAATGTCCATCAACTGATGAATGTATAAGCAAAATGTGGTATATCCATACAATGAAATATTACTCAATCACTAAAAGGAATAAATGCTACAACATGGATAAATCTTAAAACATTATGCTAAGTGAAAGAAGCCAGATGCAAAAGGTCACATATTTGATGGTTTCATTTATATGAAATGTCCAGAATAATAAAATCCATGGAAACAGAAAGCAAATCAGTGGTTGCCAGGGGCTAAGGCAGGAGGGTAATGGGGAATGACTATTTAATGGGCACAGAGTTCCCTTTTTTGAGGTGGTAAAAAATTTCAGGAATTAGGTTAGTGGTGATGTTGCACAACATTGTGAATGTTCTTAATGTCACGAATTATACACTGCAAAGTCATAAATTTTATGTTACGTGTACTTTACCACAACAAAAAAAATAGATACATCTCCCTCTTGAACTTTTGCCCTTAAAAAAAAATAAACAATTGGAGGGAGCTAAAAAGACTTGTCTACTTGATTTCTGAAACACTGGAAGTCACAGACATGGAAACAGACATAGTCCTACAATTAGACTCCTCTTTTTATACAAATGTACAAGAATACAAAGTGCAGACAGGGCAGCGATTACAGACCAAAAGAAAAGATTCAGAGTGGCTGAGTGATTTGCAACCCTCACTCTAAACTGTCCAAGGCCAAATGCTACATAGCTACCTCCTATCTTACATAGTTTGTTTCTGCTAGAGTATAGACTTGTGTATTTCAAACATGTTCATATGTAAGTGGTAGATAAGAAAATGATATTGATATAAAATAGCAATTGCAAAAAAAAAAGAAATTGCATTGGTTCAGACATGATTTTTCCTAGCAAATTCATATTTTGCACCATCAAGAGACGGTAACTAGATGCCAAGTATACACTAACACAACTGAAATTCTGCAAACCACGAAAGGACACAGTACTCTATCCTATTGCTATTCACCACACATTCTTCCTCTTGGCTTGGTTTGGCCATATGCTTGGTCTTCCAAATGCTTATCACATGATTCTGATCTTGGGCATTTTTCTCTTGTCTCTATAACTCAATGGCTTCAACCCTTTCTTATACCTCCTTCCTTCAAGCTAAAGTCACCATTTTAAAGGATGAAGTCTCTACTTACTGTAATATTTTTTATTAGAAATCTAAGATGCCTTTTAAATCACACTAGTATTTTATTAGTATAGTTGTTTTATTAGCACTCTAGTTATAAAGTTGCACAAGTTCAGAACTGTCTGCTCCAATTTTGTTTTTTCCTTAAGCCCTGTTATTTTTCAGTGTACAGTTTTGCAGAATGGGAGGATTTTCAGAAAAGCACATATTGCATTATAGCAGAAATGCCTATATTCGCTAACTAGCTCTCCTGTTGAGAGAGAAATGGCATAGGACTTCCAGTATCTCCTTATGGGAGCACAGGGCATTTGTGGAAAGGGTGTTTCCTTAACCTAACTGGAATGTGAAAGACTGGGGTGAGGAGTGCCTCTCTTGGCAAAACCACACTGTCACTCTCTCTACTAAAACCATATCATAGAACTAAACCTCTTCACATCTAGCCTAAAGCAAACACTAGATTAAGTCTCTGGTAACAGATCAAGTCAGATATTTCGGCAAATTTATAACAGCTCTTTAATGACCCGGGAATGTTGGACTACTTCTAATGGAACCAAAATTTATCCATTCTGAATAACAAATTCTTAATGGAATGGCTAATTAAGAAAACTGTTACATAATTTCATGATTTAGGATCCTAATCACTACAAAAGTCATTTCTTGGTGATAAAATTATACATGAAGAACAGAAGGAAACAAGTCATATTCTTTCTCTCCCCCTTTCCCCTTTACCATTCAACTCCCTTCAAAAGAGAAGATATGAAATTCCATTTCCAACAAATCTCTCGTTAGGGATAATAGATTGACTCCTGCTTAGAGATTGGGATGAATTTAATGACCTTTCTGACTCCAATACAGTCTTGACTTTCTTATTAAGAATGCTCTACCCTTCCTGTACTACCAGCCACTTTGGCCCCAGTAGAGCCCTGTAGTATGTGATCAAGACTTAACCTCTACCATGGAGACCAAGGGAAGTGCTGGAGAAAAAGTTTTCACTTGCTTTTCATGAGAATTGATTTAGATTTCTCTTTGGTAATTCTGGAAAAGCAGTCTGCATACACTGATTTCCATGGTTCAGCAGGAGCTACATGAGATAAGCTCAAATGCAGGTGAGAACCTTGGAAATTTCAAGGCGTAAGAAGTTTAGAAAGCAAGAGCCATGGGATACACAGAAACAGACAGGGGCGTAAAGTCTCCTCTGTCTCCTCCAGTGGAAGATGGGCTCTAGGCATGGCAGATAGGACCTTCCCACCAAGTCCATCACTACCCAGTAAACACTCCCTGAAGTTGATATGGCTGTAAGATTGCATATAAAACCTTGGATATATGGCTCCCTTATTTGATTTCCCTTTTTGATACAGAACTTGCTCATTACCTTGGCTTTAACTATTCTATTTTTTAGTGAAGATGTTTTCATCACAGTGCTTTCCATTGGGTTAAGACACAAAACTAGAGCACCTTCCTTTGACCAAACATTCCTGTGGCCCTGAAGGCATGAGTTTCCTCATGCCTAATAATAATTGGGGTGGAAGGAATACAGAGAAGTCATCACATCCACTGCCCTGTCTCAAAGCAAAACTATGCCAACTCTATCTCAGATGGATGGATATCTCTTTATTTCCAGAAACATGCAGTAAAGAGACTAAAATTCTCCTTAGTCATTTATTCTAGGATTTAACAATCACTGCGTCCTAAAGTTCTGTCTTTTATCAAACTCCATTCTTCTCTGCTATAGTTTAAACTTGTTTATTCTTGTTTTATCTTCAACAGAAAGAAAGAATTGCTGATTTGCATTCCAAGTCAATATGGCAGAGTGAGCACATGAGAAAATGCTGTGCTATTTTCCAAACAAAGAAGAATAAGAGATGAAATATAAAAGTAAAAATAAATAAATAAAACTTTAAAACTGCAAAATCATCCTCAGAAACAAAAGGAAACTCTATTAAATAAAACACAGGCAAAAGGAAAGTACAGCAATAAATGAGGGCCAACACGATATGCTCCACTGGCCATTTGGACCAGATATAGATAGCTATATCCAGGCAGCTGGGCAAGAACTATGGCCTACAAATGGCTTCCTGTGTAAGTCTGAGGACTTAGAGTCACACTCTTCACAGGTAAACAGGGCCTGACATAGTTTACCCACCCAAGTTCATTCTCTTGCATGGACTGACTGCCCAAGAAAGGCAGCTGCAGCTGAGGTCCCAATCCAAGGAGTAGCTCTGCACAAGAAAACAGAGGTAGAAGCAGACTATCCAGACATGATGGAGTCCAAGGTGGGACAACAACATATGACTTGGTTTAATCATGAGAAACGATGGGCTGGAAGAAGCACAAGCTGGAATCAAGATTGCCGGCAGAAATATCAATAACCTCAGATATGCAGATGACACCACCCTTATGGCAGAAAGTGAAGAGGAACTAAAAATCCTCTTGATGAAAGTGAGAGAGGAGAGTGAAAAAGTTGGCTTAAAGCTCAACATTCACAAAACGAAGATCATGGCATCTGGTCCCATCACTTCATGGCAAATAGATGGGGAAACAGTGGAAACAGTGTCAGACTTTATTTCTTTGGGCTCCAAAATCACTGAAGATGGTGACTGCAGCCATGAAATTAAAAGACGCTTACAACTTGGAAGAAAATTTATGATCAACCTAGATAGTGTATTCAAAAGCAGAGACATTACTTTGCCGATTAAGGTCCGTCTAGTCAAGGCTATGGTTTTTCCTGTGGTCATGTATGGATGTGAGAGTTGGACTGTGAAGAAGGCTGAGTGCCGAAGAATTGATGCTTTTGAAGTGTGGTGTTGGAAAAGACTCTTGAGAGTCCCTTGGACTGCAAGGAAATCCAACCAGTCCATTCTGAAGGAGATCAGCCCTGGGATTTCTTTGGAAGGAATGATGCTAAAGCTGAAACTCCAATACTTTGGCCACCTCATGCGAAGAGTTGACTCATTGGAAAAGACTCTGATGCTGGGAGGGATTGGGGGCAGGCAGAGAAGGGGACGACAGAGGATGAGATGGCTGGATGGCATCACTGACTCGATGGATGTGAGTCTGGGTGAACTCCAGGAGTTTGTGATGGACAGGGAGGCCTGGCGTGCAGCAGTTCATGGGGTTGCAAAGAGTCGGACATGACTGAGCGACTGAACTGAACTGAACTGAAGCTACAAGGCCTGAAAAGGAAGGACTTATGCAAGAGAAAACCCATGGATGATGAGCTTTTAGACAAAATTTTAGAAAACAAGGGGAACTTTGGAACTGAGGAAAGCTATCAAGAAATCTAACAAAAGTGAGAATTCACACCTGAAAATATGCATAAACAATCAGAAATAGACTTTAAATATTTAAATACCTTAAAGCAATAAATAAGAGAACAAGACCTCAAGAAACAATAACAGGGGTTTACAGAACGGCAATATGTAGATTTTTTTACATATAATTAAAAAATGGGTGGAAATACAGTTTTTAAAAATAAAACAAGACCCAACAGACAGCCTAAATAGTAGGCATGAAAAAGCTGGAGAAACAATTCATGAATTGGAAGGCCAAGTTGAAGTTATGTATCATTACAGGGAGTATAACAATATATCATTAGGGGGAAAAATAAAGGAGACATTAAGAGACACAGAGCTTAAATTAAATGAAATGCAATGACATACACCAAAGACAAGGCTAAGAATGAGAAAAAATAGAAGAAAATATTGTTTTCACAAAAATAATGACTTGAAATTGAAGAAAAATGTGAGTCCATTGGCTGGAAAAAATCATGTGCTAAGCAGGCTAAATAAAAATAAATCATACATCAAAATACCTCCTTGTTTGCATCAAAGGAAAAAGAGAAAATCTTAAAAGCTAGAAGAAGACAGATTATGTATAGAAGAATTATAATCAAAGCAGACTTCTTATCCACAAACAAAGAAGTCATGAAACTATTTATTAATATCTTCAAAGGGCTGAGGGAAAATAAACATGAATCTATAATTTTATACCCAGCCAAATTATCACTCAAGAATGAGGGCAAAATAAAGACATTTTTGCATATAAGGATTAGGGAATTTTAGGACCACTACCTACAGAAAGAACTGTTAAAGGTTACAGTTAGAAAGAAAAATGAACTCACAAGGATGTGACCTGTAAGAACAAGAAGCCAAAGAAAATGAACAGCTGTTTCTATCTTTTAAGTCTTAAAGATGATGATGTTTATTTCTCTCCATTTTCTCATTTCTGGGACTTATGATCTTAATTCTTTTAATACTTTCTTTTTCTCTTAAAAGAACTGCTAGCTTATACTTTCCCTTTTTCTTAGGACTTGCTTCCATTTATGCAGCTGGGGTAGAGGACAGCCATCTTCCATTCTGTGAACTTCCACTCTATGCTCTGTGTCTGGGCCCTGCCCCAATTTCCTTCCTAGGGAAGAATAATTTCTCCACAGCCATTTAGATCAATTCCTATGACATTAGACCACTTTTAGACACTTCTGAGGTAAGGTTTTATAAGGCTATTTGACAGGCAACCTGGCAGATGAAAAAAAAAAGAATCCTCCCATGCTATACCCTTGTAATCCAGTTTAAACAGAAGAAGCAAATGTTGTTGTTGTTGTTGTTGTTGTTCAGTTGTAAGTCATGCCCAACTCTTTACAACCCCATGGACTGTAGCCCACCAGGTTCCTTTGTCCATGGGATTTCTCAGGCAAGAATACTGGTGTGGGTTGCCATTTCCTTCTTCGGGGGATCTTCCTGACTCAGGAATTGAACTCAGGTCTCTAGCATTGCAGGCAGATTCTTTACCACAGAGCTAACAGGGAAGCCCAAGAAGCAAATAAACACATGCAAAAATAGTAAACCTCTCTTAGGGATTTATTTCAAGAATAACTTTAAGATTGATCACATGCCAAGTCAGTCTCTCATATATTAAAGCATATACTACTGCAACCAATACTAAGAATAATAAACCTGTGACACGGCATGATCTGACATCTAGAAAGAATCCCAGATGTTCATCAGAGTGTATTTATCAAGGTGCATGCATGCTAAGTTGCTTCAGTCATGTCCAGTTCTTTGAGACCCCATGGACTGTAGCCTGCTAGGTTCCTCTGTCCATGGGATTCTCCAGGCAAGAATACTGGAGTGGGTTTCCATGCCCTCCTCCAGGGGATCTTCCCGACCCAGGGATTGAAACCCATACCTCTTGTGATTCCTGCACTGCAGGTGGATTCTTTACCGCTGAGCCACTGTGGAAGCCCATTTATCAAGGTAAGAAAGCATAAGTTATAAAAGTGGTGACAAAAAGGGTTTGGGTCTCCATTGGACGAAAAGGGTCTCCATTCAACAAAATTTCTGTTCCTGTAACATTTCAGTTAACTGAGTTGTCACTGAACCTCATTCCTGGTCTCAGTCATACCATTTCTGCCCTGACACTTTTCGTTTCTCTCTTCTAAGTTCTGGAAGTTCCTCACTACTTGAAAAAAAACACCATGTATGATGGAGACTAATGGTTCTTCATGTTTTTACGGTTATGTACACTCCTTTAGGAATACCAATAAAGCTATGTATCTTCTCTAAAGGAATTTACACATATACACTGTTACACCAAAAACTGCCAACAATTTAAAAAGGTTTACTAACCCCTCAAAGTCCACCCATGGACCCCAACTCTGTCCTTGAGGGAAACAGTCAACTTATAGGACTACAAAGCTTCTACTGCCCAGGTACTAAAACAATCACTTAGCTTTCCTTAGGATTGCTGGCGGGCCCACAGGCATTTTCTGAATCATTCCATGCTTGCACTACTCTGGTGTGGGAGCCTGGTGTCAGTCAGATATGAACAAAGTATCACTGAGAGAGCCCCTGCCTCAGACAAACACCCTAGCTGCCAACCAGGAAGGTAGATGTCCTAATAGCCTTGTGAAAAAGTATCTGCCTGCTGTCTCCTTAGTGCTGCTCTGAATAATATACACATAATAACTGTACAATCTGGAGGAGGTGACCATTCAGCCAGAAAGCAGCTTTATACTGACATAAACCTCATTGGTTCAGCTCCTTTGATTTATGAACAGCCCCTCCTCAATTAGAAGCTATGCTCAAATGCAATTGCATAGGACACGTGCCTCCATGCTACAACTCTCCTGGTGTCTGCTGCCCATGGCAGGAAGAGGCTGTTTATCACAGAAAAATCTCTGGGCCAAAATTCCCTTCCCTCAATTGATAGGCACCTTCAAATGATTAAAAGCCCAATGAAAACCTGTTCAGTTCAGTTCAGTTCAGTTGCTCAGTCATATCCGACTCTTTGCGACCCCATGAATCACAGCACGCCAGGCCTCCCTGTCCATTACCATCTCCCGGAATTCACTCAGACTCACGTCCATCTAGTCCGTGATGCCATCCAGCCATCTCATCCTTGGTCGAATAACTTATTAGAGCCTACAATGTGCCCCAATTGGGCTATAAACAGTATTTAGGGGCTGGTGCAGGCTGCCTGAAAATGTCCTATTGTTATTCCTGTCTGGAAGTTTCTGCTTCTGGGGAATTAGGGAGAAGGGGTGGGTTGGGTGGAAGAAAGAGGAAGGAAAACCACAGCTGGGAAAGAAAGAGGCAAACTGGTTTACCTGGGCAGCGAGGGCAGCAAAGATGAGGAACGTGCACAGGAGACAGGCAATGAAGGCTTGGACATCTGACTCTGCTGCAAAGCACATTCCCATTCTGAAAGAGAGAGGCAACAATGACAACAAAATAAATGTCTTTCAGAGGTCAGTGGGATCATGCCAATTTGGGAAACAGTCCTTTAGGGACTCACTCAGACAGTAAATAATGCATTGCTGAGAAACTGAATGAAATCAGCATTTTATTTCTTTTTCTGATAAGTTTATTGGAGTATTTTTCTAAGGGTCACTACTACCCAAGTTTACAAAGCCTCCTGCAATTACTGGGAAGCTTCTTCTGACTTGGCTCTGTGATGTTTCTACCATTCCCTAGCTCTGCACGTCTCTTCCCAGAGCCTAGTCAGATTTCATAATCACCTGCCCAATGCCATGGAAGGAAGGGATAATGAGTGATGGGTCCCTTGAGCTGTTACCCACCCCTAGGCAAGGAGAGAGCACTAGCACATGGATTCTGGAGTCCATATAACTCTGCCTTGATCCAGTAAGCTGAGTGCTTCTTCTCACTTCTTTTGCAAGTTAAAATTTTTCTGAGAGGAAGCTAGAGTTTGGAATTGAGCTGATTAGCTAGTATGACTAGGGGAGGGGGGGACTGGGTCCTTGTCTGATTTACACTGACAAGATCCCTAGCTCTGACAGCTTTCAGCCATTGCTAGAACAAAGGAAGACCTTGGAAACCAATTTTGCATTAACCTTTTCCATTCATAACTCATTTGAAGCAAGGGTTATATCCATCAGGCTCTGGTGAGGGAAGAGGGTGATGAAGATGATGGAGGGAGAAGATGACTAGCACTTGAGCCATTGGCATTGGGATTATATTAACATTTTCACTGCCCTGCAGAGAGTAAAGCCTCAGTCCCCAAGGTTTAGCTGTCCATTTTCAATGCATTGGGTCAAGAATCTGACGTAATCATACCATACCAGGCATTTACTCAGTCTCTAGATACTCTGTTTAATAACTGCTTTATCCATTTAAAGATGCAGGCTTCTTTTATCCAAATTTGAATAACCTTACCACAACTCTTTTTCTTTTCTTGCATACTTCCTAGAATACATTTTTGGAGCACTACATTTGGAAACACTATGGAGCCTCCTTATATGTCACACTCCTCAGAGCCAGGTGGTATCATCTTGAAGTAAGATCACCAGAGCACATCAGAAACTACTCCACCTGGCTGAGGTCAAACTGATTCCTTCTTAATGCTTTACATTGGTTTCTGTTCTAGAGCTAATACATTAATAAAAATAATAACCATAATGATGGTAATGTTACAGCAGTTAGCATGTCTCAAATATTGACTATGACCAAGCATTGTTTTAATGCACTGACTGAGACAGATTAGTAAATTTAACCCTTATCATAATCCTATGAAATAGGTAATACCACTATACCATTTTAAAGAAGAAGCTAAAGGAATCTCAGAGAGGTTAAATAACTTGCTTAACATAACACAGCTCAGAAGTGGCAGAGCCAGGGTTGGAAACTTGGTCTGTCTTAATTATAGAGCCCTGCAGTTTCTTAAGACTACCTGATGTTGCCTAAAGGTTAGGTTTCTATATGCTCAAAATTCTGAAAGCCCAATTTTCTGTTCAAATGGCAAAAGAATCAGGCTTGCAGGTGAGGACTCCTGGGCACTAGTGAGGGGTTTCAGTTGTTCCATGAGGTCTCAAGTGAGAGGCAGGTCTTGAAAATTCTTTCTAATATGTTCAGAATTCTCAATTCTCAAGGCCGAGTATAAAGTCTCTTTTCCCAGTTGGCCTAGTACATTGGTTCTCCACCAGGAACCACTTTGCTCTCCAAGTAACCTTGGGCATGTCCTGAGATATTTTTGGTTGCCACAACTGGGGTGGATCCTACTGGCTTCTAGTGGATAGAGGCCAGGGGTGCTGTTAAATATCTCACAATACACAGGACAGCTCCCCACAACAAGAAATTATCTGTCCCTAAATATCAAGAGTATAGAGGCTGAGAAACCCTGGCTTAGCATATGACAGAAGAGGCTTGTTCAGAAAGATGGACTGTAGCTGTGGTCCTGGGTCATGGCCATGGGACTACCTGCTTTGTCTACTGCAAAGCTATCCAAATGCCTCTTTGAGTGACTGGACAGGAGCCAAGGCAAAGCCAAGAGGACTCTAATCCTCACCAGGTACAGGCCAAGATTTCAGCACCTCAATCCTATTAGTAATTATAGTCATTCACTGAAACCACATAAAATATACTCTTCCAGTGAACCAGTTTATAATCTATCCTAATCTCCTAGATAATGGCCAGTCTTGAAAATGATATTAAAAAACAATGTTGTCTTATGATCCAGGCATTATATTGAGCTTTTTCCTGCACTCTACTTTTTCCATGTCTTACATCATTCGGCTAAGAGACCGCTTAAGTATCTACAGCAAATACTCAGTGAGATCCCATGAATATCAAGCCAAAAAGCAATAGAAGAAAAAGACAAGAGATGTGTATTTTTCCTTGCAATCTGCCTCCTTACTTCTTTTAGGTTTTTAATCACTAATGCTCCCAGGACATCTAGGCACTTGAGAGCATGTCTGCCTGCTGAAGAGCAAAGCAGAAATCACATGCCATTGGGGACTGTACCTCAGAGCAGATACAGTTGACGCAGTAAACCAACCCATAAGGTTCCAGGTAAGGATGCCATCTCTCACCCACTCTGTACTTCTTATCTTGAAATACACAATATGTCTCTGAATCTGTGAGGAAGGAGATAGAGAATATGCTGGTTAGAAAACATAGCCCAATCACAAAATCGAGAGCAATCACAGGTTCCATCCATTTTAGTGTACATCAAGGAAAGAGGCATAGACGATATTTACAGAACCCCTACAACGGGCTCAGTGTTTTATATGCTTTCCTTATTTGATTTTACAATGACCCAGTAAGGTTGGCATTGATGATCAAACTGAAATGAAAAGACAGATAAGCAAGAAACAGGGAAAAGATATTTCCAACATATAAAGTATTAATATAAATATAGTATTAATATATGGAATATTTTCTTTCTTTCTTAAATATAAATTTATTTATTTTAATTGGAGGCTAATTACTTTACAATATTGTATTGGTTTTGCCATACATTGACATGAATCTGCCACACGTGTATACGTGTTCCCTATCCTGAAACCCCCTCCCACCTCCCTCCCCATACCATCCTCTGGGTCATCCCAGTGCACCAGCCCCAAGCATCCTGTATCATGCATCGAACCTGGACTGGCGATTTGTTTCATATATGGTAATATACAGGTTTCAATGCCATTCTCCCAAATAATCCCACCCTCTCCCTCTCCCACAGAGTCCAAAAGACTGTTCTATAAGTCTGTGTCTCTTTTGCTGTCTCACATACAGGGTTATCGTTACCATCTTTCTAAATTCCATATATATGCGTTAGTATACTGTATTGGTGTTTTTCTTTCTGGCTTACTTCACCCTGTATAATAGGCTCCAGTTTCATCCACCTCATCAGAACTGATTCAAATGTGTTCTTTTTAATGGCTGAGTAATATTCCATTGTGTATGTGTACCACTGCTTTCTTATCCATTCATCTGCTGATGGACATCTAGGTCGCTTCCATGTCCTGACTATTGTAAACAGTGCTGCTATAAACATTGGGGTACACGTGTCTCTTTCATTTCTGGTTTCCTCAGTGTGTATGCCCAGTAGTGGGATTGCTGGGTCAAGTGAAGAGGAGCTAAAAAGCCTCTTGATGAAAGTGAAAGAGGAGAGTGAAAAAGTTGGCTTAAAGCTCAACATTCACAAAACGAAGATCATGGCATCCGGTCCCATCACTTCATGGGAAATAGATGGGGAAAAAGTGGAAACAGTGTCAGACTTTATTTCTTTGGGCTCCAAAATCACTGCAGATGGTGACTGCAGCCATGAAATTAAAAGACGCTTACTCCTTGGAAGAAAAGTTATGACCAACCTAGATAGCATATTCAAAAGCAGAGACATTACTTTGCTGACTAAGGTCCGTCTAGTCAAGGCTATGGTTTTTCCAGTGGTCATGTATGGATGTGAGAGTTGGACTGTGAAGAAGGCTGAGCACCGAAGAATTGATGCTTTTGAAGTGTGGTGTTGGAGAAGACTCTTGAGAGTCCCTTGGACTGCAAGGAAATCCAACCAGTCCATTCTGAAGGAGATCAGCCCTGGGATTTCTTTGGAAGGAATGATGCTAAAGCTGAAACTCCAGTACTTTGGCCACCTCATGCGAAGAGTTGACTCATTGGAAAAGACTGATGCTGGGAGGGATTGGGGGCAGGTGGAGAAGGGGACTACAGAGGATGAGATGGCTGGATGGCATCACTGACTCGATGGACGTGAGTCTGAGTGAACTCCGGGAGATGGTGATGGACAGGGAGGCCTGGCGTGCTGTGATTCATGGGGTTGCAAAGAGTCAGACACGACTGAGCGACTGAACTGAACTGAACTGAACTGAACTGAAGGCATTTCTATTTCCAGTGTTTTAAGGAATCTCCACACTGTTCTCCATAGTGGCTGAACTAGTTTGCATTCCCACCAACAGTGTAAGAGGGTTCCCTTTTCTCCACACCCTCTCCAGCATTTATTGCTTGTAGACTTTTGGATAGCCGCCATTCTGACTGGCATGAAATGGTACCTCATTGTGGTTTTGATTTGCATTTCTCTGATAATGAGTGATGTTGAGCATCTTTTCATGTGTTTGTTAGCCATCTGTATGTCTTCTTTGGAGAAATGTCTGCTTAGTTCTTCAGCCCATTTTTTGATCTGGTCGTTTATTTTTCTGGAATTGAGTTGCAGGAGTTGCTTGTATATTTCTGAGATTAGTTCTTTGTCAGTTGCTTCATTTGCTATTATTTTCTCCCATTCTGAAGGCTGTCTTTTCACCTTGCTTATGGTTTCCTTAGTGGTGTAGAAGCTTTTAATTTTAATTAGGTCCCATTTGTTTATTTTTGCTTTTATTTCCAATATTCTGAGAGGTGGGTCATAGAGGATCCTGCTATGATTTATGTCAGAGAGGGTTTTGCCTATGTTCTCCTCTAGGAGTTGTATAGTTTCTGGTCTTACATTTAGATCTTTAATCCATTTTGAGTTATTTTTGTATATGGTTTTAGAAAGTGTTCTGCTGCTGCTGCTGCTAAGTCGCTTCAGTCGTGTCCAACTCTGTGCGACCCCAGAGACGGCAGCCCACCAGGATCCCCCGTCCCTGGGATTCTCCAGGCAAGAATACTGGAGTGGGTTGCCATTTCCTTCTCCAATGCATGAAAGTGAAAAGTGAAAGGGAAGTCGCTCAGTCATGTCTGACTCTTAGCGACCCCATGGACTGCAGCCCACCAGGCTCCTCTGTCCATGGGATTTTCCAGGCAAGAGTACTGGAGTGGGACGCCATTGCCTTCTCCAGAAAGTATTCTACCTGTTCTACTTTCATTCTTTTACAAGTGGTTGACCAGTTTTCCCAGCACCACTTGTTAAAGAGATTGTCTTTTCTCCATTGTATATTCTTGCCTCCTTTGTCAAAGATAAGGTGTCCATAGGTGCATGAATTTATCTCTGAGCTTTCTATTTCTTTCCATTGATCTATATTTCTGTCTTTGTGCCAGTACCATACTGTCTTGATGACTGTGACTTTGTAGTAGAGCCTGAAGTCAGGCATGTTGATTCCTCCAGTTCCATTCTTCTTTCTTAAGATTGCTTTGGCTATTCCAGGTTTTTTGTATTTCTATACAAATTGTGAAATTATTTGTTCTAGCTCCGTGAAAAATACCATTGGTAGTTTGAAAGCGATTGCATTGAATCTATAGATTGCTTTGGGTAGTATACTCATTTTCACTATATTGATTCTTCCAATCCATGAACGCGGTATATTTCTCCATCTATTAGTGTCCTCTTTGATTTCTTTCACCAGTGTTTTATAGTTTTCTATATGTAGGTCTTTTGTTTCTTTAGGTAGATATATTCCTAAGTATTTTATTCTTTTCGTTGCAATGGTGAATGGAATTGTTTCCTTGATTTCTCTTTCTATTTTCTCATTATTAGTGTATAGGAATGCAAGGGATTTCTGTGTGTTGATTTTATATCCTGCAACTTTACTATATTCATTGATTAGCTCTAGTAATTTTCTGGTGGAGTCTTTAGGGTTTTCAATGTAGAGGATCATGTCATCTGCAAACAGTGAGAGTTTTACTTCTTCTTTTCCAATTTGGATTCCTTTTATTTGTTTTTGTGCTCTGATTGCTGTGGCCAAAACTTCCAAAACTATGTTGAACAGTAGTGGTGAGAGTGGGCACCCTTGACTAGTTCCTGACTTTAGGGGAAATGCTTTCAATTTTTCACCATTGAGGATAATGTTTGTTGTGGGTCTGTCATATGTAGCTTTTATTATGTTGAGGTATGTTCCTTCTATTCCTGATTTCTGGAGGGTTTTTATCATAAAAGGAGGTTGAATTTTGTCAAAGGCTTTCTCTGCGTTTATTGAGATAATCATATGGCTTTTATTTTTCAATTTGTTAATGTGGTGTATTACATTGATTGATTTGCAGGTATTGAAGGATCCTTGCATCCCTGGGATAAAGTCCACTTGGTCATGGTGTATGATCTTTTTAATGTGCTGTTGGATTCCGATTGCTAGAATTTTGTTAAGGATTTTTGCATCTATGTTCATCAGTGATATTGGTCTGTAGTTTTCTTTTTTGTGGCATCTTTGTCAGGTTTTGGTAATAGGATGATGGTGGCTTCATAGAATGAATCTGGAAGTTTACCTTCCTCTGCAATTTTCTGGAAGAGTTTGAGTAGGATAGGTGTTAGCTCTTCTCTCAATTTTTGGTAGAATTCAGCTGTGAAGCTGTCTGGACCTTGGCTTTTGTTTGCTGGAAGATTTCTGATTACAGTTTCAATTTCCTTGCTTGTGATGGGTCTGTTAAGATTTTCTATTTCTTCCTGGTTCAGTTTTGGAAAGTTGTACTTTTCTAAGAATTTGTCCATTTCTTCCACGTTGTCCATGTTATTGGCATATAATTGCTGATAGTAGTCTCTTATGGTCCTTTGTATTTCTGTGTTGTCTGTTGTGATCTCTCCATTTTAATTTCTAATTTTATTGATTTGATTTTTCTCCCTTTGTTTCTTGATGAGTCTGGCTAATGGTTTGTCAATTTTATTTATCCTTTCAAAGAACCAGCTTTTGGCTTTGTTGATTTTTGCTATGGTCTCTTTTGTTTCTTTTGCATTTATTTCTGCCCCAATTTTTAAGATTTCTTTCCTTCTACTAACCCTGGGGTTCTTCATTTCTTCCTTTTCTAGTTGCTTTAGGTGTAGAGTTAGGTTATTTATTTCACTTTTTTTCTTGTTTGTTGAGGTATTCCTGTATTGCTATGAACCTTCCCCTTAGCACTGCTTTTACAGTGTCCCACAGGTTTTGGGTTGTTGTGTTTTCATTTTCATTCATTTCTATGCATATTTTGATTTCTTTTTTGATTTCTTCTGTGATTTGTTGGTTATTCAGCAGTGTGTTGTTCAGCCTCCATATGTAACTTTTAATAGTTTTTCTCCTGTAATTGAGATCTAATCTTACTGCATTGTGGTCAGAAAAGATGCTTGGAATGATTTCAGTTTTTTTGAATTTACCACAGCTAGATTTATGGTCCAGGATGTGATCTCTCCTGGAGAAGGTTCCGTGTGTGCTTGAGAAAAAGGTGAAATTCATTGTTTTGGGTTGAAATTCCTATAGATATCAATTAGGTCTAATGGGTCTATCGTATCATTTAAAGTTTGTGTTTCCTTGTTAATTTTCTGTTTGGTTGATCTACCCACAGGTGTGAGTTGGGTATTAAAGTCTCCCACTATTATTGTGTTATTGTTAGTTTCCCCTTTCATACTTGTTAGCACTTGTCTTACATATTGCAGTGCTCCTATGTTGGGTGCATATATATTTACAAATGTTATATCTTCTTCTTGGATTGATCCTTTGATCATTATGGAGTGTGCTTCTTTGTCTCTTTTCATAGCCTTTGTTTTAAAGTCCATTTCATCTTATATGAGTATTGCTACTCTTGTTTTCTTTTGGTCTCTATTTGCATGGAATATCTTTTTCCAGCCCTTCAATTTCATTCTGTATGTGTTTCTTGTTTTGAGGTGGGTCTCTTGTAGACAACATATATATAGGGGTCTTGTTTTTGTACGAATTCAGCCAGTCTTTGTCTTTTGGTTGGGGCATTCAACCCATTTACATTTAAGGTAATTATTGATAAGTATGATCCAATTGCCATTTACTTTATTGTTTTGGGTTCGAGTTTATACACACTTTCTGTGTTTCCTGTCTAGAGAAGATCCTTTAGCATTTGTTGGAGAGCTGGTTTGGTGGTGCTGAATTCTCTCAGCTTTTGCTTGTCTGTAAAGCTTTTGATTTCTCCTTCATATTTGAATGAGATCCTTGCTGGGTACAGTAATCTGGGCTGTAGGTTATTTGCTTTCATCACTTTAAGTATGTTCTGCCATTCCCTCCTGGCCTGAAGAGTTTCTATTGAAAGATCAGCTGTTATCCTTATGGGAATCCCCTTGTGTGTTATTTGTTGTTTCTCCCTTGTTGCTTTTAATATTTGTTCTTTGTGTTTGATCTTTGTTAATTTGATTAATATGTGTCTTGGGGTTTTTTGCCTTGGGTTTATCCTGTTTGGGACTCTTTGGGTTTCTTGGACTTGGGTGATTATTTCATTCCCCCTTTTAGGGAAGTTTTCAACTATTATCTCCTCAAGTATTTTCTCATGGTCTTTTTGTCTTCTTCTTCTGGGACTCCTATGATTCGAATGTTGGGGTATTTAACATTGTTCCAGAGGTCTCTGAGATTGTCCTCATTTCTTTTAATTCACTTTCCCTTTTTCCTCTGTTTCATTTATTTCTACCATTCTATCTTCTACCTCACTTATCCTATCTTCTGCCTCTGTTATTCTACTGTTGGTTCCCTCCAGAGTGTTTTTGATCTCATTTATTACATTATTCATTATATATTGACTGTTTTTTATTTCTTCTAGGCCCTTGTTAAAACTTTCTTGCATCTTCTAAATCCTTGTCTCCAGGCTGTTTATCTGTGATTCCATTTTGTTTTCAAGATTTTGGATCATTTTCACTTATCACTATTTGGAATTCTTTATTAGGTAGATTCCCTATCTCTTCCTCTTTTGTTTGGTTTGGTGGGCATTTATCCTGTTCCTTTACCTGCTGAGTATTTCTCTGCCTGTTCATCTTGTTTATATTGCTGTGTTTGGGGTGGCCTTTCCATATTCTGGCAGTTTGTGGTCCCTCTTTATTGTGGAGTTTCCTCGCTGTGGGTGCGGTTTGATGGGTGGCTTGTCAAGGTTTCCTGGTTAGGGAAGCTTGTGTTGGTGTTCTGGTGGGTGGAGCTGGATTTCTTCTCTCTGGAGTGCAATGAAGTATCCAGTAGCGAATTATAAGATGTCAATGGGTTTGGAGTGACTCTGGGCAGCCTGTATATTGAAGCTTGGGGCTATGTTCCAGTGCTTCTGGAGAATTTGTGTGGTATGTCTTGCTCTGGAACTTGTTGCCCTTGGGTGGTGCTTGGTTTCAGTGTAGGTATGGAGGCATTTGATGAGCTCCTATCAAGTAACGTTCCCTGGAGTCAGGAGTTCTCTGGTGTTCTCAGGATTTGGACTTAAGCCTCCTGCCTCTGGTTTTCAGTCTTATTCTTACAGTATCCTCAAGACTTCTTCATCTCCTTTTGAAGACAATGGGCTGCTTTTCTGGGTGCCTGATGTCTTCTGCTGGCATTCAGAAGTTGTTGTGGAATTTACTCAGCGTTCAAATGTTCTTTTGATGGATTTGTGGGGGAGAAAGTGGTCTCCCCATCCTATTCCTCTGCCATCTTAGGACCGCCTCCCTGGAGTATGTTTTTTTTTTTTTTTTTTTTTTTTGCAGTTATACTTTTTAATTTATCTTAACTTTTAAAATGTAAGGTTAATTCTTTTTATTTTTTTTTAATTTTTAATCATTCAAATCAGTAAATAAAGTACCAATCAATCCAACAGAAAAATCATCTAAGGCCATGAGTAGCAATTTAGAGAAGAAATGAGATGAGGCAATAAATCAGAAAAACTGTTCAACTTCATTAGTAATCAGAGATTCAAACTAAAACTAGACTGAGATAAATGCCTCAAGTTGCTTACTGCCTCAAAGAACCTCTGTGATTCTTTCCAGCTTCTCACAAGATAAATTCCAATTTACTTTTCATATCTTTATTTCCAACTTCTTCAGGATGATGAACTGGGAATCAGAAAACCTGGGTCTGAATCCTAATTAGCTTTAGTTGTGTAGCATTGAGCAAATCATTTGACTCAGTCAATCTCTATTTTCAATGTCTATGAAATATGGATTATATATTTCTAAGCAAATGTGGGAAAATTAGATAAAGCTCTTTGTCAGTTATATGTGCTTAGGTGCTCAGTTGTGTCCAACTCTTTGTGACCCCATGGACTGTAGGCTGCCAGGCTTCTCTGTCCATGGAATTCTCCAGGCAAGAATACTGGAGTAGGTTGCCATTTCCTTCTCCAGAGAAGGAAATTAAAAAGTCAATTATAAAGTGCTACAAAATGTAGAGTAATATTTTATAATAATTGATTATTTTTTTAATCAGTGTGGAAAACTGGAAAACACACAAAAACATAGGAAAAAAACCATAAAAATATATGGGAAAAAAAGAAACATTCCATACACACAATTCAAGCCCAAGAAGAAACCACTTTTAATATGCTGGTAATCCCATGGACAGGCTTCCCTGGTGGTTCAGCATTAAAGAATCCGACTACCAATATATGAGACATGGATTCTATCTCTGGGTCAGGAAGATGCCCTGGAGAAGGAAATTGCAACCTATGCCAGTATTCTGCCTGGTAAATCCCATGGACAGAGGAGCCTGGCAGGCTACCGTCTATGGGTTGCAAAACAGTCAGACATGACTGAGTGACTAAACAACAACAAAATTAATAAACAGCCTGTCACTGAAGGGAAATTCGAAAGTATTTTGTACTAAAAGAAAACGCAACATAGTATATCAAAATTAGTGGGATTCAACTAATGAAGTACTTAAAGAGAAATTTATAAGTATGAACAGTCGAAATTGGTGGCTCAGATGGTAAAGCGTCTGCCTACAGTGTGGAAGACCTGGGTTCAATCCCTGGGTCAGGAAGATCCCCTGGAGAAGGAAATGGCAACCCAGTCCAGTACTCTTGCCTGGAAAATCCCATGGACAGAGAAGCATAGTAGGCTACAGTCCATGGGGTTGCAAAGAGTCAGACACAACTGAGCGACTTCACTTCACACTTTAGTTCTTCATAGTATAAAAGGGGAACAGTCTCACATCAATGCCTTACAAAACTAGCAAAAGTGGGATAAAATAAACCAAAAGAAAATAGAAGGAATGAACAAGAAAAAGCAGAAGTCAGTGAAATTGAAGACAAAAATCAATAGAAAAAAATCAATGAAACCAAAACCTGGCTTTCTATGACAATCAAATTGATAAACTTCTAGCAAGATTAACAAAGAGAGAAGATGCAAATTACTAATATAGGGACAAAAGAGAGGTCTTCATTATAGATTCTACAGATATTAAAATAATAAAAGGGAGACATTTTGAATAACTTTATACCAGTTAGCTTAATATCTTAGATGAGATGGATGAATTATTTGAAAGACACAATTACCAAAGCTTACTCAAAGAAAGATGAATAATCTGAAGAGTTCTACATCTTCTAAAGAAAGGCAAAAAAAAGCAGCATGACCAAAACGATTTTGAAAGAGAAAGATGTTGGAAGATACACACTATGTGATTTCAAGGCAATATAAAAATATAGTTTTAAAGTCAGTGTGGTGTTTGAAAAAGGTTAGACAAATATGCCAATGGAATAGAATGAAGAGTCAACAAATGGAGAAGGGACCCACATTTATGGGTCTATTGATTTTCAACAAAGATGCAAAGGCCATTCGATGGAGAAAAAATAGCCTTTCAACAAATGCTGCTGGACTATTTGGACAATCATATGCAAAACATAAAATAATAAGAACTTTATATCTCATTAATTTTGTGGTTGAAAGTGAAATCGCTCAGTCATGTCCGACTCTTTGTGATCCCATGGACTGTAGTCTACCAGGCTTCTCTGTCCATGGGATTTTCCTGGCAAGAGTACTGGAGTGGGTTGCCATTTCCTTCTCCAGGGGATCTTCCTGACTCAGGGATTGAACCCAGGTCTCCTGCATTGCAGGAGATGCTTTACCCTCTGAGCCACCAGGGAAGCCCTTATATCTCATGCCATCTACAAAAATTAACTCAAGATGTATCATAGACACATTTTAATGTAAACCCCAATACTTTGAAACTTCTAAAAGAAAATACAGGAGACTATAGTTGTGATCTTAGGTTAGGTGAAGAGTTCTTAGATATGACACCAAAAGTACAATTCATAAAATAAATTTTGTAAAATAAGAATTCATCAAAATTAAGAACTTCTGCTTTTGAAAAACGTTAAGAGAATAAAAAGGAAAGCCACTAACTAGAAGAAATTATTTGCAAATCACATTACTGATACAGGACTTTTATCCAGGACACACAGTTTCCCAGGTGGAGCAGTGGTAAAGAATCCACCTGCCAATGCAGGAGATGTAAGAGACGTGGGTTTGATCTCTGGGTTGGGAAGATCTCCTGGAGGAGGAAATGGCAACCCACTCCAGTATTCTTGCCTGGGAAATCCCATGGACAGAGGAGCCTAGTGGGCTACAGTCCCTGGAGTCGCAAAGAGTCAGACATGAGTGGGTGACTGAGCACAAGCACATTCAGAAAATATAAAGAAATCTCAAAACTTAAGAATAAGGAAACCAACAACCCAATTAAAAAATGGGATTAAAATCTGAATAGACACTTCACCAAGGAAGGTTCACAAATGTCACACACACATCATTAGTTATCAGGGAAATGAAAACTTGAAACCATGAGGACATATCATGAAAATTGAAACCATGAGGACTGACTTATTAGAATGGATAAATGCAAAAAATCTGAATATACTAAGTGCTGGTGAGGAAGTGAAGCAACTGTAGCTCTCCTTATACAATATGGTTGTAAAACAACTTGGCAGTTTCTTCTAAAGTTAAATACACCCTTAACTATACCACTCAGCAATCCCACACCTAGGTATTTTTCCAACTAAAACAAAACATATATTCAAAACAAAATCTGTACTATATGTTTAAAATGGATTTATTCAGTCTGAAAAACCTGAGAGCAACATAAACGTCCTTCAACTGATGAATTTTAAAACATGCAAATGAAAGAATATTACTCAGCAATATAAAGAAATGAAAGGCTGATACAGAAAAACATGGATGACCGTCAAAGGCATTATGCTAGACGAAAAAAGCCAGATTCAAAGTCTACATACTGTATGTGTGTTGGTCACTCAGTTGTGTCCGACTCTTTGCAACCCTGTGAACTGTAGCCCACCAGGCTTCTCTGTCCATGAAGATTCTCCAGGCAAGAATACCGGAGTGGACTGTCATGCCTTCTTCCAGGGGATCTTCCCAACCCAGGGACTGAACCCAGGTCTCCTGAATTGCATGCAGATTCTTTGCCATCTAAGCCACCAGGGAAGCCCTACATACTGCATGATTGTAATTAATTATTTTTAATCTGGACAAGGTACAGAAAAAAAGATCAGGAGTTGCCAAGGACTAGGGTGGGAGAAGGATTTTACTATAAAGGGATACAGAGTAAATTTTGACAGTGATGGAGCTTTTATCTTGATTATGGTGGTACCATTAGTCAAAATTCACAAAACTGTACTCTCTGGGTTGGGAAGATCCCCTGGAGGAGGATGAAAAAAGGGTGAATTATTAAATTTTATTTATGTTTTAACTTTTACAATTGAGATAAAATTTACATATAACCTTGTACTAGTTTTAGGTGTATTTAAAAGGGTGATTTTGCTGTATGTGAATTATACTATAATAAGACAATTAAAAAGAAACATATAGAGCAAAGAAAAATCATACAAAATTCTACCACCAGGAGACAACCACTTTTTAAAAAATTGTATTGACTTCTTTATTCATTTTATTTTTTGGCTGTGCTGGGTCTTCGTTGCTGTGCACGGGCTTTTTCCAGTTGCAGTGAGCACTGGCTACTCTCTTCTTTAGAGCATGCACTCTAGGGTGTGCTGGCTCAGTAGTTAAGACATGTGGACCTAATTGCCCCATGGCATGTGGGATCTTCATGACCCAGATAATCATGATGATGTGATCACTCATCTAGAGCCAGACATCTTGGAATGTGAAGTCAAGTGGGCCTTAGAAAGCATCACTACAAACAAAGCTAGTGGAGGTGACGGAATTTCAGTTGAGCTGTTTCAAATCCTGAAAGATAATGCTGTGAAAGTGCTGCACTCAATATGCCAGCAAATTTGGAAAACTCAGCAGTGGCCACAGGACTGGAAAAGCTCAGTTTTCATTTCAATTCCAAAGAAAGGAAATAGCAAAGAATGCTCAAACTACTGCACAATTGTACTCATCTCACATGCTAGTAAAGTAACGCTCAAAATTCTCCAAGCCAGGCTTCAGCAATATGTGAACCGTGAACTCCCTGATGTTCAAACTGGTTTTAGAAAAGGCAGAGGAACCAGAGATCAAATTGCCAACATCTGCTGGATCATGGAAAAAGCAAGAGAGTTCCAGAAAAACATCTATTTCTGCTTCATTGACGATGCCAAAGCCTTTGACTGTGTGGATCCCAATAAACTGTGGAAAATTCTGAAAGAGATGGGAATACCACACCACCTAACATGCCTCTTGAGAAATCTGTATGCAGGAAGCAACAGTTAGAACTGGACATGGAACAACAGACTGGTTCCAAATAGGAAAAGGAGTATGTTAAGGCTGTATATTGTCACCCTGCTTATTTAACTTTTATGCAGAGTACATCATGAGAAACGCTGGACTGGAAGAAACACAAGCTGGAATCAAGATTGCCGGGAGAAATATCAATAACCTCAGATATGCAGATGACACCACCCTTATGGCAGAAAGTGCAGAGGAACTCAAAAGCCTCTTGATGAAAGTGAGAGAGGAGAGTGAAAAAGTTGGCTTAAAGCTCAACATTCAGAAAACAAAGATCATGGCATCTGGTCCCATCACTTCATGGCAAATAGATGGGAAAACAGTAGAAACAGTGTCAGACTTTATTTTTTAGGGGCTCCAAAATCACTGCAGATGGTGACTGCAGCCATGAAATTAAAAGACACTTACTCCTTGGAAGAAATGTTATGACCAACCTAGACAGTATGTTCCAAAGCAGAGACATTACTTTGCCGACTAAGGTCCATCTAGTCAAGGCTATGGTTTTTCCTGTGGTCATGTATGGATGTGAGAGTTGGACTGTGAAGAAGGCTGAGCACCGAAAAATTGATGCTTTTGAAGTGTGGTGTTGGAGAAGACTCTTGAGAGTCCCTTGGACTGCAAGGAGATCCAACCAGTCCATTCTGAAGGAGATCAACCCTGGGATTTCTTTGGAAGGAATGATGCTAAAGCTGAAACTCCAGTACTTTGGCCACCTCATGCGAAGAGTTGACTCATTAGAAAAGACTGATGCTGGAGGGACTGGGGGCAGGAGGAGAACGGGACGACCGAGGATGAGATGGCTGGATGGCATCACTGACTCGATGGACGTGAGTCTGAGTGAACTCCGGGAGATGGTGATGGACAGGGAGGCCTGGCGTGCTGTGATTCATGGGGTCGCAAAGAGTCAGACATGACTGAGCGACTGAACTGACTGACTGACTGAACTGATGTGGGATCTTCCTGGACCAAGGGTCAAACCCATGTCTCCTGCACTGCAAGGCAGATTCTTAACCACTGGACCACCAGGAAAGCCCATAAAACAACCACTTTTGATGTTCTGGTAATAGTCCTCTAATTTTTATTTTCCTGTTTTTAAATTAATAGACTTTATTTCTTAGAGCAGTTTTAGGTTTATCAAAAAAATAAGTAGAAAGTACATCAGTTCAGTTCAGTCGCTCAGTCGTGTCCGACTCTTTGCGACCCCATGAATCGCAGCCTGCCAGGCCTCCCTGTCCATCACCAACTCCCGGAGTTCACTCAGATTCACGTCTATCGAGTCAGTGATGCCATCCAGCCATCTCATCCTCTGTCGTCCCCTTCTCCTCCTGCCCCCAATCCCTCCCAGCATCAAAGTACATAAAGTGCTCATATTTCTCCTCTTCACATCACCCCCTCTTTTTCCTGGCATTAACATCTTGCATTAGTGTCATACATTTGTTAAAATTAATGAACAGATACTTGATATATTAACTACATAGTTTACATGAGAGCATATTCTGTATAGTTCTATGTGTTATGGCAAATGTATAAATGACATATATCTGCCATTACAGTATCATACAGAACAGTTTCACTGCCCTAAACATGCCCATACTCTGCCTATTCATCTTTCCCTGCCTCCATTCCCACAACTTCTAAAAACCACTGACTTTCTACTGTCTCTATAGTTTTGTCTTTTCCAAGATGTCATATAGTTGGAATCACAGGGTATGCAGACTTTTTAGACCGTCTTCTTTCACCTAACAATATACATTTAAGATTCCTCTAAGCTTTTTCAAGGCTTGACAGTTCATTTATCGTTGAATAATATCCCACTGTATGGATGTACAGCTTGTTTATCAACTCACCTATTAAAGGACATATTGCTTCTGTGCTTAGTCACTCAATCATGTCTGATGCTTTGTGACCCCGTGGATTATAGCCTGCCAGGCTCCTCTGTCCATGGCCAGGCAAGAATACTGGAGTGGGTTGCCATGCCCTTCTCCAGGGGACCTTCTCAACCCAGGGATTGAACCCAGGTCTCCTGCATTGCAGGCAGATTCTTTATCATTTGAGCCACCAGAGAAGGACAACTTGGTTGCTTCCAACTTTTGAAAATGAAATGAATTGATAATTCATTTGCATGATACCTGGAAGTATGATTGCTGGGTTTTAGAGTAAGACTATATCTAGCTCTTTAAGAAACTGCCAAACTGTCTTCCAAAGTGACTATACTATCTTGCATTCCCATCAGCAATGAATGAAAGTTCCTACTGCTCCACATTCTTATCGGTATTCTCTTGTTGGCTGTATTTTGGGTATTAGCCATTCTAACAGGTGTGTAGTGGTATCTCATCTGTTGTTTTAATTCCAATCCCCTAATGATATTTAATATTGAGCATCTTTTCATATACTTATTTGCCACCCATGTATCTTCTTTGGTGCACTATCTGTTTAGTTCTTTTGCCCATTTATTAATTGGATTGTTTATTTTCTTACTGTTGAGCTTTAACAGTTATTTGTATATTTCAATACAAGTCTTCTATCAGACATGCATTTTGCAAATATTTTCCTTCAGTCTGTGGCTTGTCTTTTCACTCTCTTAACAGTATCTTTTGCATAGCAAAATTTATTACTTGTAATGAAATCCAATTCATCAACTTTTTTTCTTGCATGGAGCATACTTTTGGTGTATCTGAAAACTCATTACAAAACCCAAGATCACCTAGAGTTTTCTCCTTTGTTATTTTCTGGAAGTTTTATAGTTTTGCATTTTACATTTAGATCTGTAATCCATTTTTTAAGTGTTTTTAATGGTCATTTTTTTACATGGAGATGTCTAGTTGTTTCAGCACCATTTCTTGAAAAGATTGTCCTTTTTCCAATGAATTGTCCTTGCTCCTTTTGTCAAAGATCAGTTGACTATATTTGTGTGGGTCTATTTCTGGGCATTCTATTATGCTGCACTGATCCATTTGTCTATTCTTTCAACAACATCACATTATGTTAAGTACTATAGCTTTATAGCAAGTCTTAAAGTTGGGTAGCATCAGTTCTCTAACTTTGTTGAGGTTCTTCAATATTGTGTTGGCAATTCTGATTCAGACCTTTCCATATAAACTTTAGAGTTAACTTTGTTAATTTCCACAAGGTAAGTTCAGTTCAGTTCAACTCAGTCACTCCGTCCTGTCGCATTCTTTGAGACCCCATGGAAGGCAGCATGCTAGGCCTCCCTGTCCATCACCAACTCCCAGAGTTTACTCAAACCCATGTCGATTGAGTCGGTGATGCCATCCAACCATCTCATCCTCTCCCATCCTCTTCTCCTCCTGCCCTCACTCTTTCCCAGCATCAGGGGCTTTTCTAATGAGTCAGTTCTTTGCATCAGGTGGCCAAAGTATTGGAGTTTCAGCTTCAGCATCAGTCCTTCCAATAAATGTTCAGGACTGATTCCTTTAGGATGGATTGGTTGGATTTCCTTGCAATCCAAGGGACTCTCAAGAGTCTTCTCCAACACCATAGTTTAAGAGCATTAATTCTTTGGTGTTCAGCTTTCTTTATAGTCCAACTCTCACATCCCTACATGACTACTAGAAAAACCATAGCTTTGACTAGATGGACCTTTGTTGGCAAAATAATGTTTCTGCTTTTTAATATGCTGTCTAGGTTCATCATAACTTTTCTCCCAAGGAGCAAGTGTCTTTTAATTTCATGGCTGCAGTCACCATCTGCAGTGATTTTGGAGCCCCCCAAAATAAAGTCTGTCATTGTTTCCACTGTTTCCCTACCAATTTTCCATGAAGCAATGGGACCAGATACCATGATCTTCGCTTTCTGAATGTTGAGTTTTAAGCCAACTTTTTCACTCTCCTCTTTCACTTTCATCAAGAGGCTCTTTAGTTCACTTTCTGCCATAAGGGTGGTGTCATCTGCATATCTGAGGTTATTGATATTCTCCTGGCAATCTTGATTCCAGCTTGTGCTTCATCCAGCCCAGCATTTTTCATGATGTACTACTCTGCATATAAGTTAAATAAGCAGGGTGACAATATACAGCCTTGATGTACTCCTTTCCTGATTTGGAACCAGTCTGTTGTTCCATGTCCAGTTCTCACTGTTGCTTCTTGACCCAGTTCTCACTGTTGCTTCTTGACCCACATACAGATTTCTCAGGAGGCAGGTTAGGTGGTCTGGTATTCCCATCTCTTTCAGAATTTTCCAGTTTGTTGTGATACACACAGTCAAGGCTTTGGCATAGTCAATAAAGCAGAAATAGATGCTTTTCTGGAACTCTCTTGGTTTTTCAATGATCCAACAGATGTTGAAAATTTGATCTCTGGTTCCTCTGCCTTTTCTAAATCCAGCTTGAACATCTGGAAGTTCACAGTTCACATACTGCTGAAGCCTGGCTTGGAGAATTTTGAACATTACTTTGCTAGCGGGTGAGATGAGTGCAACTGTGCAGTAGTTTGAGCATTCTTTGGCATTGCCTTTCTTTGAGTTTGGAATGAAAACTGACCTTTTCCAGTCCTGTGGCCACTGCTGAGTTTTCCAAATTTGCTGGCATATTGAGTGCAGCACTTTCACAGTATTATCTTTTAGGATTTGAAATAGCTCAACTGGAATTCCATCACCTCCACTAGCCTTGTTTGTAATGATGCTTCCTAAGGCCCACTTGATTTCACATTCCTGGATGTCCACAAGGTAAACTGCTGGGATTTTGAATGTTATTGAATCTATAGATCAAGTCATGAACTACTAATATCTTAACAATATTGAGTCCTTCTGTCCATGAACATGGAGTTTCTTTCCAGTTATTTGATATCTTTCCTGAGAGTTTTATAGTTTTCTTCATATAGATTTTATACACATTTTGCTAAATTTATATCAAAGTATTTCACTTTCTGGTGCTAACATAAATGGTATTGTGTTTTTAATTATATATTCCAATTGTTCATTAATGGTATATAGGAAAGCAATTGACTTTCATATATTAAGTTCATATTCTTAAACCTTACTCTAATGGCTCATTAATTTTAGGAGGGCTTTTTTTTTTTTTTTGGTTGTTTTTTTTGAATTTTAAAATAATCATGTCATCTGCTAGCAAAGGTAGTTTTATTTCTTCCTTCCAAATATGTATGCACTTTATTTCCATTTCCCATCTTACTGCATTAGTTAGGACTTCCAATACAACACTGAGTAGGAATGGTGAGAAACACCACCTTTGCCTTCTATTCTCCGTTAAGTACTGTATTAGTGGTAGATTTTTTTTTTTTTTATAGATGTTCTTTATGAAGTTGAAGAAGTCTTCCCTCTATTCTCATTCACTGTATGGTGTTCACTTTTGTCAAGTGATTTTTCTGCATGTATTGATATAATTGCGTAGTTTTTCTTTTTCAGCCTATTGATGTGATGGATTATGTTAATTGATTTTTGGATGATGAAACAGCCTGGAAAAAAATCCCACTTGACTAGATTTTTCCTACATTGCTAGATTCAATTTGCTAATATTTTGTTGAGGATTTTTGCATGGGAGATATTAATCTGTAGTTCCTTTCTTACAATGTCTTTGTCTGGTTTTGGTATTAGGGTAATATTGGTCTTAGAGAATGAATTAGGGAGTGCTCTCTCTCTCTGCTTACATCTTCTGAAACTGATTGTAGAGTACTGGTATTATGTCCTTAAACGTTTGGGAGAATTCACCAGTTAATTACCTGGGCATGGTGCTTTCTGTTTTGAAAGAGTATTAACTTCTTTAACAGACATAAGCCTATTCAGATTGTCTATTTTGTTTTATGTGAGTTTTGATTGGTTCTATCTTCCCAGATATTGGTAAGGTATTGCCCAGGTTATCATATTATTGGCATGGAATTGTGCATATTTTATGACTGTTCTGGTGGTAGTGATGGCCTTTTTTTTCATTTCTGAAATTAGTAATTTGTGCCTTCTTTTTTAGTTAATCTGACTAGAGGTTTATCTATTTTATTGATCTTTTCAAAGAACCAGACTTCGGTTTCATTGGTTTTACTCTTTTGTTTTCCTGGTGTAACTTTCATTGATTTCTGCTTTAATGTTTTAAGATTTTTTTTTTCTTCTGCTTACTTTGGGTTTGATTTGCTCTTCTTTTTCTAGTTTCCTAAGGCGGAAGCTGAGACTATTCATATCAGGTCTTTTTTTCTAATATATTAATTCTATGCTATAAATTTTCCTCTAAGCACTGCTTAGAATTTGTATAAATTATATTTTTATTTTCATATAATCCAAAATATGTTTAAACTTCACTTGAGACTTCTTTGGCCTATGTGCTATTTGGAAGTATATTGTTTAATCTCTAAATATTTTGATATTTTTACAGGTATCTTTCTGCTATTGATTTTTTAGTCTAATTCTACTATGTTCTGAGAGCACACTGATATAATTTATATTCTTATAAGTTTTGTTAGGATCTGTTTTATGACCCATGAGTGTGGTCCATCTTGGTGAATGTTCCATTGAGCTGGAGAAGAATGTGTATTCTTCTGTTGTTGGATGAAATACTCTGCAGATGACAATTAGATTCCATTGACTGATGGTGTGGTTCAGTTCAACTATACCATTATTAACTTTCTGCCTGCTGGATCTGTTGATTACTAATAGAGGGGTTTTAAACTCTCTAATTAAAATAGTGGACTTGTCTGTATCTTCTTGCAGTACTATCCATTTTTGCACCATGTATTCTGATGCTCTGTTAGGTATACACGTAATTTTCCTTGCTCTGAAGTCTGCTTTGTCTAAAACTAATATAGTTACTTCCACTTTCATCTGATTAGTGTGTTAGCATGTTATATCTTTTTCCATCCTTTTACTTTTCAAAACTTGTTTATTTTTAATTGGAGGATATTTTTTAGCATCCTTTTACTTTTAATCTATATATATCTTTACATTTAAAGTGTGTAGATAACATATAGTTGGGTCTAATTTTTCTTATAATCCACTTGGATACTCTGTCTTTTAATTAGTGTATATAGACCATTCACATTTAAAGTGATTATTGATACAGCTGGGTTAATACTGACAATATCCATAATTATTTTCTATTCATTTTCCTTGATTTTTTTCCTTATGTGTGTGTATTCCACTCTTCCTCTGCTTTCTATGGATTTGAGCATTTCCTATTATTTTCTCTCTTTCTCAGTATATCAATCATACTCATCTTTTTAATTAGTAGTAGTCATAGAGTTTACAATACACATTTACACAAATCTAAATCAACTTTCAAATGACACTATACTGCTTCACAGGCACTGCAAGTACTTTGTAGTAGAGTACATCCTTTATAAAATCACTGTCATTCATTTCACTTTTCCATAAACTATAATTATTCAGTATACTGTTGCTATTATTATTTTGAACAAACTTTATTCTGTTAGGTTAAGAATAAGAAAAATAAAAGATTTCACTTTACCTTCATTTATTCCTTCTTTAACACTCTTCCCTTCTTTATATAGATCTGAGTTTCTGACATTATTTTCATTTTTCTTAAAGAATTTATTTTAACATTTCTTGTGAGGCAGGTCAATTGGTGAAAAATTCCTTCAACTTCTGTTTGTCTGAGAAAATATTTCTCATTCACTTTTGAAGCATAGTTTTGCTGGATACAGAAATGTAGGTTGATGGATTTTTTTCTTTCAAAAATTTAAGTGCTTCATTCTACTCTCTTACTGCTTGCATGGTTTCTGAAGAAAAAGTGAAAGTGAAGTCGCTCAGTCGTGTCCGACTCTTCGCAACCCCATGGACTATATCCTACCAGGCTCCTCTGTCCATGGAATTTTCCAGGCAAGAGTACTGGCCTCGTTCCTCTATATGTAACATGTTTTTCCTCTTTCAAGATCTTCTCTTTGCCTTTGGTTTCCTGCAGTTTAAATATGATATGTCTAGGTATAAGTTTTCTCACATGTATCCTGCTTTGTGTTCTCTGGGCTTCTTGGATTTGTGCTTTGGTGTTTGCCATTGCTTTTGGAAAATTCTCAGCCATTATTATTTAACTCATTATTTCGTTTTCCTTTCTCTCATCTCCTTCTGTCATTCCTATTATATACATGTGACACTTTTTGTAATTTTCCCACAGTTCTTGAATATTCTATTGAATTTAATCACATTTTCAGTTTGGGACATTTCTCTTGGCATATTATATTTATTTATTTATTTATTTATTTATGGCTGTGCTAGGTCTTCGTTGCTGCCTGGGCTTTTTTCTAGTTGTGACAAGCAGGGAGCTACTCTTTGTTGCAATACGTGGTCTTCTCATTGCTGCGGCTTCTCTCGCTGCAGAGCATGGGCCCTAGGGCATGTGGGCTTCAGTAGCTGTGGCATATGGGCTCAGTAGCTGCAGTTTCCAGGCTCTGAACAGAGGCCCAATAGTTGTGACACATGGGCTTAGTTGCTTGCTCTGCAGCATTTTCCCAGATGCTGGGGAAAAAATCTGTGGGATTTTCTCAGATCAAGGATCAAACCTGTGTCTCCAGGATTGGCAGGCAGATTCTTTACCACTGAGCCACCAGGGAAGCCCTTTGCCATATCTTTAGATGACTTATTCTTTCTTCAGTCATGTCCAGTGTGCTGATGAGTTCATCAAAAGCATTCTTCATTTTTGTTACAGTGTTTTCGATTTCTCACATTTCCTTTTGATTCTTATTTTTCATCTCTCTCTACATTGCCCATATATGCTTACATTTTGCCTCCTTTTTTCATTAGAGTTCTCAACACATTAATCTTATTTATTTTAAATTCCAAGTCTGATAATTTCAAAATATCTGCCATATCTGAGCCTGGTTCTGATGCCTGATTTGTCTCTTCAGATTGATTTTTTTTTTTTTTTTTTTTGCCTTTTAGCATGCCCAGTAATTTTTTGTTGAAACTCAGACATGATGTACTGAGTAAAAGTAACTGAGGTAAATGGAGCATTAGTGTGAGGTCTTATGTTAATCTATCTAGGAGTTAGGCTAGTTTTACTGTTTTTTGTAGCCATGGTGTCAGAGGCTAAAATCTGCCTAGTGTCTTTGTTTATCCTCTCCATTGTTATTGGGTTTCCCTAGATTCTTCTTCTTAAACAGTGTCTAAGGCTTGCAGGTCTTTCAATCTCCTGTTATTATACAGGATCCCAATTGATGTGTAGCAAATTGTAGGGGAAGGAGAAATGTTCTATAATCATATAATTAGCTCTCAGTTTTTAGTGATCCATGTCCCTGAGTTGTGACCTTCAAAAGCACTAATTAACTTTGCTCCTGCCCACCAGTGTAGGTGAGACAGGAAAGCTAGTGGAGTTGGGCATATGTTCCTTCTTCCAGGGTGGTTCCATTCCACTGTAGCCCACCAGGCTCCTCTGTCCATGGAATTCTCCAGGAAAGAATACTGGAGTCGGTTGCCATTTCCTTCTCCAGGGGATCTTCCTGACCCAGGGATCGAACTCACGTCTCTGGCACTGCAGGCAGACTCTTTACTGACTGAGCCACCAGTGAAGACATCCCAGGGTGGTTAGATCCTGATAAAACTCAAATTAGTTAGTCTAAGATAAAATCATTTCGCTTGGTTTTTCCAGTAGTCATGTATGGATGTGAGAGTTGGACTATAAAGAAAGCTGAGTGCCGAAGAATTGATGCTTTTGAACTGTGGTGTTGGAGAAGACTCTTGAGAGTCCCTTGGACTGCAAGGAGATCCAATCAATCCATGCTAAAGGAGATCAGTCCTGGGTGTTCATTGGAAGGACTGATGTTGAAGCTGAAACTCCAATCCTTTGGTCACCTTATACAAAGAGCTGACTCATTGGAAAAGCCCCTGATGCTGGGAAAGAGTGAGGGCAGGAGAAGGGGACGACAGAGGATGAGATGGTTGGATGGCATCACTGACTCAATGGACATGAGCTTGAGTAAATTCTGGGAGGTGGTGGTGGACAGGGAGGCCTGGCGTGCTGTGATTCATGGGGTTGCAAAGAGTCAGACACGACTGAGCGACTGAACTGAACTGAACTGATGCCAGGCCTTAGTTAATGAGAATAAAGAACTCTAGGCTTATTTTAAATGGTTACTTTTCCCCCTCCTCCACCTATAACAATTATAAATTTTTCACCAAACCTGAGAACCTGGTGGGGATCCTAGAGGTAAAAACTCACAAAAATGAGTTTTTTCTCTCAAGCTAGAACATGCTTCTTCTCCAGCAATTAGTCGACTACCTGATTACTCGTTAAGTGCTCCAACCAGGATCCAGCAGTGTTGATTGTATTCGCCTGTCTTTCCAGTTTTCAAAGTAAAAACCACAAGGCAGTTTGCCCTGTGACCTCAATTTTCTGTGATTTTAAGAGGACTTGCCGATTTTCATTTCCTTAAGCTTTTGTTCTTGCAACAAGAGGAGTGACAACTTCTAAACTCTTTATATGTCAAGAAACTAGAAGCTCTTTCTAGTCTCTCTTCTGTGCATAAAGGTGTATAAAGTTTTCTATTTATATAATTAAGAACATATACAATATACATTTTATAAACTGCTTTGAAAGTTAACACATTGTGTACATTTTTGTGCCATTAAATATTCCCCCTATACCACATGACTAGTGACATGATTTTTCATTAACACAGTTGAAACATAATTTCTTATCCAATCCCCTATTTGAGGGTTCAAATTGTATCCTTTTCTTTGTTTTAAAAAAATTCCATGATAAATATCCCTGTATGTAGGGGCTTCCCTGGCTGTCCAGTAGTTAAGACTGTGCTTCTACTGCAGGAGGCAGTAGAAGATCCATGGTTGAGAAATTAAGATTCCATTTGCCTCTAGGTATGGCCAAAAAATAAACAAAAAATAAATATCCTTGCATATACACTAATGTATGTAATACTGGTTATTTTCTAAATATAAATTCTTAGAGGTAGATTTATTGAGTCAAAGGTAATGAACGCTTTTAAATTCCCAATCTATATTGTCAAGCTGCCTTCCAGAAAAACTGCACTAATTTACTTCCCAATTGCAGTGTGTGAAAATGTCCAACACTGGATATTTTAATTGCTTAAAACTTCATAAATTTGGTGAGGGAAAATGGAAACAATACTTTTTTTCTTTATCAGTAACTTTTAATTTCTCCTTTTATGATATTACCATTATTATTGTTAATATTATTATATTAAGCTACATTCTGAACTAAATGTAAGTGCTCAAGACCATTTATTGATTAAAAGAACTCAGAAAAATCAAAATTACTTTGTAGGCAAAAGTTGTATACTTTTCACCCAAGTCTCAGGAATACAATTTTATTGGTAAATACACAAATTCGACCTCTGCTCCACAGTGTTATAGAATGAAGTAGGAAATCTTTTTAACAATCCCTGCATGTTTAATCGAGGAGAGACAAATCATGAATTTCCCAACATAAACATAAATGAGGCACCTTCTGCAAAGTTCCACTTACTGGTGAGAGGAGAATGACTATTTCTCTAAACTAAATTTGATAAATTCATAATCTTTAAAACACCTAAGTTATTTGCATTTCATATAAACAATTTACCTAGACATTTCAGAAAAATCTGAGTATACACTTAGAAGCAAATCCATGAAGGTGGTATTATTAGGCTGGCATAAATTGCCTTACTTGTATGGTTCTTCAATTGTTAATACTTGGAATGAGGTAAGCTGGAAATTACTTTGTTGATTTAAATTCACATTACAAAGTAAGATGGAACCTGTGTATTACATATTTGATTCTGGGTTATTTTGCCAGAAATAATCAGCTCACTCAGAGGCTGACATGAGATCTACCTACTTAAAATCTGAAATTGGATGAACTTTCATTATTAGCAATGTGATCTGCATGGTTGGGTGATTTATTTCTTTCTGGATGATAAAGAGATAGGATAATAAAGATAAGGACCCACCCCTGAAAGACTAAGCAAGCACCAAAATAAGGCAAGCTATCAAAATGTGGGATTCATGTGCATTTACATATTTTTAACTCATTTCCAAATTGCTAAGATTCTAACTTACAGGCAAGTCAATTTCCAAAAGAACGGTGTACACCAGTGCCACAAGGAGGGTATTCTTTATCTACAGCTGTTAAGCAAGTTGCTATCACCTCTCTAAAATATCTTTAAGATAGATTTCTTCACAGAAACTCTTAAATGGATCCTTTCAATATATCTGAGCTCACCACTATTCATGACAACCACAGATGATCCAAATAACTTGTTTCAGCCAACAGATTCTGTTTGCCCCAAATTCAGCCTCTAGACAGAGCCTTGTTAGACAATGTGTGAAACTGATTGATTTGAATTTGGCTGCTCCAAATGTGGCTCAAGGCTAAGGAGGTAGAAGATAAAGGTAAAAAGAGGCCAAGAAACCAGGTCCTGAAGAACACTGATCCAGATGAGCATGATGATAACAGCATTAAGAAAAATAACAACAAAATTTGTTGAACATGTCTTATAAGCTAAAGGTTTTACACCCATGAATTCAATAAATTCTTACCACAACCCTACAAGCTAGATCCCATTATTAGCCCCATTTTAGAAAGGAGGAATCTGAGGCACAGGGAGGTTTGGTAACTTGCCTAAGTTGACATGAGTAGTCAAGGTATGGAGCTGGGATTCAAATCTAAGAAGGCTGGCCTCAGAACCAAGAACTGAAACCACTGTAGCATTTTGCCTGTCCTGCTAAATGAGTGTAAAGTGCATGTCACCCACTTTTAGAACTTAAAAAATAAAGGGCTTCCACACATTCTTGCCTAACTTTTTCTCAAACCACCCTTCCCACCCTACCTGGAAACACAGCTTTGCTCACCTTTTAAAGAATCAGGTGTTGTCTGTAGTGAAGTCAAGTCATACTCAAATGACTATAGGAAATGAAACAACTGGAAGACTTCATTTGCATTTTTTGGTATTTATCTCAAGGACAAATTATAGAGTATGAAATAGTGCCTGTGCTTCCAAGAGCTATGAAATAGAGTTGGGAAGAGAAGAGTAACCCAGCTAAAAGTTCTTTTTCATTCTCTTTATACCCATCAGCATTTTTCTCACAATACATGGCATCTACCTCACATTACAATACTAGGTCAAGGTCTAAGTTGCTTCAGTCGTGTCCGACTCTGTGCAACCCCGTGGACTATATCCCGCCAGGCTCCACTGTCCATGGGATTCTCCAGGCAAGAATACTGGAGTGGGTTGCCATGCTTTCCTCCAGGGGATCTTCCTGACCCAGGGATTGAACCTACCTCTCTTATGTCTCCTGCATTGGCAGGTGGGTTCTTTACCACTAGCGCCATACTAGTGTCTTGCAAACTATGCATCTTGAGGATGAAAACATCTTACTCAAAAACTAACTATGCATCAAAACCTGACCATAAATGTAAACATAGTGGTCTTCATCAAGTACTCTGGTCCTATTACCTCAGCAACATGGGATTTGGCGCATTATGCTCCAAAGAGAAATCCACATATTCCTGGAAGGAGCAAATTCAGGAACTGAAGGCAGAGAAAAGGAGCTAAACAGTAATATCACTTGTGCTATAAAACAACACTTCTGCAATTACTGACACTGATTTCAACTACATAGCAAAAGTAAACACCATAATCTTTTTTTTAAAACTATAATCTTTAAGACGGGTTTTACCATGGTTGTCCAAGACTGGGGGGCTTAGCTGAATTACAGCTGATTTTTCCTTGAGTAGATGGAACAATGCTCAATTTTCAGAAACTATGACAAAGTTCATTTCAGCACATTCTTGTAAGTCTGAACTTTAAAAAACTTTCATGAGTGACACAGCAACATTGACCACACCTCAAGTTCCAGTATATCATCTTGGGCAAGAAGCTCAAGTGAGTTGATTTTATTGCAACAGTGAAACCTCACCAACTTGAAGGAGATGCAGGCAAGCAAAGTAAACTTATCACTTGCCAGTACCTGAGTGATACCATCTGGAGACTTCAAGTGCTCAGTCTCTCAGTCATGTCCAACTCTTTGTGACTCCATGGACTGTAGCCTGCCGAGTTCCTTTGTCCATGGGATTTCCCAGGCAAGAATACTGGAGTGGGTTGCCATATTCCATCTCCAAGTGATCTTACCAACCCAGGGATTGAATCCTTGTCTCCTGTGGCTCCTGCACTGGCAGATTCTTTACCACTGAGCCACCTGGGAAATCCAGAGACTTCATGACTTCCCATTGACTCGTGATTTCTGTTGAATAGAACTTGGTCCCAAGGGAATTTCAATGAACATTTGAGATGGACCTCAACCTGTATCATCATAGCTATTTTTCAAATGGGTTCATGTGGCCCTAATTAAAAATGGTAATCCCTGCTACTTTAAGGGCCCCTGTTAACAGAGACAATGACAAAAAGTAAACAACAAAGATGTGCTTCTATGCCATCAATGTTTTCCCCAACCATTACTGTCTAGCACCCAGCACCAGGTCAAAAGTTCAATAACTTCATCACCAGTCTAAAGGCAAGAAAACATTCCCATGAACAGTTTTCGATAAGAGCTATTACTGTAGACACATCATCATGTTAAGTACTACAATAATATTTATTTTATTATAACACATACAGTCAGCGGAAAGGGAGAGATGAATCTTTGCTATTCATTATATGAGAGGACAAATCAAGTAAACAAATTCCTTTTTGAATATTTTTTTAAAGGTTACTATAATAGTCAAGGAAAAAATTAAAAGCATAAGTACTTCTCTTCTGACATCTATCTAACTTGAAGCAGGACGAAGGGCATGATGTAGCAGTCACTACAGAAAAAAAAATGTCCTATTTCTCTGGAAATTGGATTTCTAGAACTGAAGTCTCACTCAGAATTCCTTAGGGCTTTAAGACTTCATTTTCAGGCTATTGAAGCCAGTGAAAGTGGAAAGCCAAGAAAAACCCAAGTCCTTCACTTTTGAGTATATAGCTTATTTCTCTTTATCTGGTAGTTAATTATCTTATTCCTACTTGTTGGATCATTTGTCCAAAATTAATGCAACTTAATATATATTGAGTGGCCTATGCACAGCCTGGGCTTGCCGCTACCTGCCTTTTCTACTAGCAGGTGGGCAAACTCAATGAGAAGAAAAGGTCCATATTTCGAAGAGGTTTGAGAGTTGAGCAAGGCAACATCATTGGCTAAGTTGAGAAATGAAGATTTTCCATGAAATTTCAATTCATTGTGCCCTTCTATCTCCCATTAACATGGATAACTGAGACTTGATGGTATTCTCAAGGCCATGGGAGATACTTTCACAGAAAGGCTGCTCAACTGGTGAAACCTGATCTGAATAATTTTTCTGGCTAAAATCATCTCTTACTTGTCATCTGGCATAGGACTTTGGGCAAAAAATCAAAGCTCTTGTCTGAAAAAAACAAATTGTTCTATCAGCACCTCAGCTGCACAAATCTCTGCTAAAGGAGGTTTACTTACTATTTGGTCAAGAATTTAAGTTGTGTTCTTGAACTTTTCACAACAGAATCAACTTTGTGTGCCCTACAACTGGTATCTCACATATCCAGTTTTCACTTCAGACAACATAGGCTAAATCCCCACTACAGGTGCACTTTAGAGAATCCATGATGAATCAGTGCTTCATTTAAAAAAAATTTTTAATAGGAGGATAATTGCTTTACAATGCTGTATTGATTTCTGCCATTCACCAATGTGAATCAGCCATAAATATACATACATCCCCTCCTCTTGAGCCTCCCTCACAACCCTCTAAGTTGTCACAGAGCGCTGGTTGAGCTCCCCATGTTATACAGCAACTTCCAACTAGCTAGCTTATTTTATATATGGTAATGTATATATTCAACAGTATTTTATCAATGCATTCCACCCTCTCCTTCCCCTGCTGTGTCCACAAGTATGTTCTGTAAGTCTGCGTCTCTATTCCTGCCCTGCAAATAGGTTAATCAGTACTATATAGTAGATTTTATACATATGCATTAATATGTGATATTTCTTTTTCTCTTTCTGATTTACTTCACTCTTTGTAACAGGCTCTAGGTTCATCCACCTCACTAGAACTGACTCAAGCTTGCTCCTTTTTATGTCTGAGTAATAGTCCATTGTACATATGTACCACAACTTCTTTATCCATTCATCTGTCAATGTACATCTAGGTTGATTCCATGTCCTGGCAATTGCAATTGTAAATAGTGCTGCAATGAACATTGGGGTACATGTGTCTTTTTGAATTATGGCTCATGCAGCTCAATATCAGAAAAACAAACAACCCAATCAAAAAGTGGGCAGAAGACCTAAACACATACTTCTCCAAAGAAGACACCCAGATAGCCAATAAACACATGGAAAAATGCTTAACACTGTTCATTATTAGAGAAATGCAAATCAAAACTACAGTGATGTATCATCTCACTCCAATCAGAATGGCCATCATAAAAAAATATCTATAAACAATAAATACTGCAGAGGATGTAGAGGAAAGGGAGCCCTCCTGTACTATTAGTGGTAATGTAAACTGGCACAGCCACTGTGGACCACAGTATAGAGATTCTTCTCAAAATATTAGGAATAAACTAGCATATGACCCAGTAATCCCACTACTGGGCACATACCCTGCCTGAGTGCTTCATTTTTATAAAATATTATATATGTGTTGTTGTTGTCATTTAGCTGCTAGGTCATGTCCAACTCTTTTGTGACCCCCATAGACTGTAGCCTGAAGGCTCCTCTATCCGTGGGATTTCCCAGGCAAGAATACTGGAGTGGGTTGCCATTTCTTTTTCCAGGGGATCTTCCCCAACCAGGGATCGAACCTGGGTCTCTGGCATTGCAGGCAGATTCTTTACCATCTGAGCCACCATGGAAGCCCACACATATGTGCGTGTGTGTCTGTGTGTGTCTGGCTGCACAGAAAAAACACTCTAAGTCTATATACCAATTAACCAACATTAACATGCAGATGTCACCACCCTTATGGCAGAAAGTGAAGAGGAACTAAAGAGCCTCTTGATGAAAGTGAAAGAGGAGAGTGAAAAAGATGGTTTAAAGCTCAACATTCAGAAAACAAAGATCATGGCATCTGATCCCATCACTTCATGGGAAATAGATGGGGAAACAGTAGAAACAGTGTCAGACTTTATTTTTGGGGGCTCCAAAATCACTGCAAATGATGATTGCAGCCATGAAATTAAAAGAATTTTACTCCTTAGAAGGAAAATTATGACCAACCTAGATAGCATATTCAAAAGCAAAGACATTACTTTGTCAACAAAGGTCTGTCTAGTCATTTCAGTTCAGAGGCTCAGTCGTTTCTGACTCTTTGCGACCCCATGAATCACAGCACGCCAGGCCTCCCTGTCCACCACCACCTCCTGGAGTTCACTCAGACTCATGTCCATTGAGTCTGTGATGCCATCCAGCCATCTCATCCTTGGTCGTCCCCTTCTCCTCCTGCCCCCAATCCCTCCCAGCATCAGAGTCTTTTCCAATGAGTCAACTCTTCGCATGAGGTGGCCAAAGTACTGGAGCTTCAGCTTTAGCATCATTCCTTTCAAAGAAACCCCAGGGTTGATCTCCTTCAGAATGGACTGGTTGGATCTCCTTGCAGTCCAAGGGACTCTCAAGAGTCTTCTAGACCACATTTCAAAAGCATCAATTTTTCGGTGCTCAGCCTTCTTCACAGTCCAACTCTCACATCCATACATGACCACAGGAAAAACCATAGCCTTGACTAGACGGACCTTAGTCGGCAAAGTAATGTCTCTGCTTTTGAATATACTATCTAGGTTGGTCATAACTTTTCTCCCAAGGAGTAAGCGTCTTTTAATTTTCATGGCTGCAGTCACCATCTGCAGTGATTTTGGAGCCCAAAAAATAAAGTCTGACACTGTTTCCACTGTTTCTCCACCTATTTCCCATGAAATGATGGGACCGGATGCCATGATCTTCATTTTCTGAATGTTGAGCTTTAAGCCAACTTTTTCACTCTCCTCTTTCACTTTCATTAAGAGGCTTTTTAGCTCCTCTTCACTTTCTGCCATAAGGGTGGTGTCATCTGCATATCTGAGGTTATTGATATTTCTCCCGGCAATCTTGATTCCAGCTTGTGTTTCTTCCAGTCCAGCATTCCTCATGATGTACTCTGCATAAAAGTTAAATAAGCAGGGTGACAATATACAGCCTTGATGTACTCCTTTTCCTATTGGGAACCAGTCTGTTGTTCCATGTTCAGTTCTAACTATTGCTTCCTGATCTGCATACAGATTTCTCAAGAGGCAGGTTAGGTGGTCTGCTATTCCCATCTCTTTCAGAATTTTCCACAGTTGATTGTGATCCACACAGTCAAAGGCTTTGGCATAGTCAATGAAGCAGAAATAGATGTTTTTCTGGAACTCTCTTGCTTTTTCCATGATCCAGCGGATGTTGGCAATTTGATCTCTGGTTCCTCTGCCTTTTCTAAAACCAGCATGAACATCAGGGAGTTCATGGTTCACGTATTGCTGAAGCCTGGCTTGGAGAATTTTGAGCATTACTTTACTAGCATGTGAGATGAGTGCAATTGTACGGTAGTTTGAGCATTCTTTTGCATTGCCTTTCTTTGGGATTGGAATGAAAACTGACCTTTTCCAGTCCTGTGGCCACTGCTGAGTTTTCCAAATTTGCTGGCATATTGAGTGCAGCACTTTCACAGCATCATCTTTCAGGATTTGAAACAGCTCAACTGGAATTCCATCATCTCCACTAGCTTTGTTCGTAGTGATGCTTTCTAAGGCCCACTTGACTTCACATTCCAAGATGTCTGGCTCTAGATTAGTGATCACATCGTCATGATTATCTGGGTCATGAAGATATTTTTTGTACACTTCTTCCGTGTATTCTTGTCACCTCTTCTTCATATCTTCTGCTTCTGTTAGGTCCATACCATTTCTGTACTTTATCGAGCCCATCTTTGCATGAAATGTTCCATTGCTATCTCTAATTTTCTTGATGAGATCTCTAGTCTTTCCCATTCTGTTGTTTTCCTTTATTTCTTTGCATTGATCGCTGAGGAAGGCTTCCTTATCTCTTCTTGCTATTCTTTGGAACTCTGCATTCAGATGCTTATATCTTTCCTTTTCTCCTTTGCTTTTCATCTCTCTTATTTTCATAGCTATTTGTGAGGCCTCCCCAGACAGCCATTTCGCTTTTTTACATTTCTTTTCCATGGGGATGGTCTTGATCCCTGTCTCCTGTACAATGTCACGAACCTCAGTCCATGTTTCATCAGGCACTCTATCTATCAGATCTAGGCCCTTAAATCTATTTCTCACTTCCACTGTATAATCATAAGGAGTTTGATTTAGGTTATACCTGAATGGTCTAGTGGTTTTCCCTACTTTCTTCAATTTAAGTCTGAATTTGGCAATAGGGAGTTCATGATCTGAGCCACAGTCAGTTCCTGGTCTTGTTTTTGTTGACTCTATAGAGCTTCTCTATCTTTGGCTGCAAAGAATATAATCAATCTGATTTTGGTGTTGACCATCTGGTGATGTCCACGTGTAGAGTATTTTCTTGTGTTGTTGGAAGAGGGTGTTTGCTATGACCAGTCCATTATCTTGGCAAAACTCTATTAGTCTTTGCCCTGCTTCATTCTGCATTCCAAGGCCAAATTTGCCTGTTACTCCAGGTGTTTCTTGACTTCCTACTTTTGCATTCCAGTCCCCTATAATGAAAAGGACATCTTTTTTTGGGTGTTAGTTCTAAAAGGTCTTATAGGTCTTCATAAAACCGTTCAACTTCAGCTTCTTCAGCATTACTGGTTGGGGCATAGACTTGGATAACTGTGATATTGAATGGTTTGCCTTGGAGACGAAGAGATCATTCTGTCGTTTCTGAGACTGCATCCAAGTACTGCATTTCAGACTCTTTTGTTGACCATGATGGCTACTCCATTTCTTCCGAGGGATTCCTGCCCACAGTAGTAGATATAATGGTCATCTGAGTTAAATTCACCCATTCCAGTCCATTTCAGTTCACTGATTCCTAGAATGTCGACGTTCACCCTTGCCATCTCTTGTTTGACCACTTCCAATTTGCCTTGATTCATGGACCTGACATTCCAGTTTCCTGTGCAATATTGCTCTTTACAGCATCGGATCTTGCTTCTATCACCAGTCACATCCACAACTGGGTATTGTTTTTGCTTTGGCTCCATCCCTTCTTTCTTTCTGGAGTTATTTCTCCACTGATCTCCAGTAGCATATTGGGCACCTAATGATCTGGGGAGTTCCTCTTTTGGTATCCTATCATTTTGCCTTTTCATACTGTTCATGGGGTTCTCAAGGCAAGAATATTGAAGCGGCTTGCCATTCCCTTCTCCAGTGGACCACATTCTGTCAGACCTCTCCACCATGCCCCGCCAGTCTTGGGTTGCCCTGCAGGCATGGCTTGGTTTCATTGAGTTAGACAAGGCTGTGGTCCTAGTGTGATTAGATTGACTAGTTTTCTGTGAGTATGGTTTCAGTGTGTCTGCCCTCTGATGCCCTCTTGCAACACCTACCATCTTACTTGGGTTTCTCTTACTTTGGGTGTGGGGTATCTCTTCACGGCTGCTCCAGCAAAGCACAGCCACTGCTCCTTACCTTGGACGAGCGGTATCTCCTTACTGCCGCCGTTCGCTATGGTTTTCCAGTAGTCATGTTTCGATGCGAGAGTTGGACTGTGAAGAAGGCTGAGCGCCGAAGAATTGATGCTTTTGAACTGTGGTGTTGGAGAAGACTCTTGAGAGTCCCTTGGACTGCAAGGAGATCCAACCAGTCTATTCTAAAAGAGATCAGTCCTGGGTGTTCTTTGGAAGGAATGATGCTAAAGCTGAAACTCCAGTACTTTGGCAACCTCATGCGAAGAGTTGACTCATTGGAAAAGACTCTGATGCTGGGAGGGATTGAGGGCAGGAGGAGAAGGGGACGACAGAGGATGAGATGGCTGTATGGCATCACCGACTTGATGGACGTGAGTTTGAGTGAACTCCAGGAGTTGGTGATAGACAGGGAGGCCTGGTGTGCTGCAATTCATGGGGTCACAAAGAGTCAGACACGACTGAGTGACTGAACTGAACATAAATGTTGAGATTATTAATGACTTTTCTTTCTCTAATACTTTTATTTTCTTCTGAATGTTGAAAAATGACATCTATTTTTAAATAGAAAAAAATCACACTGATGTAAACTTTGCTTAGGGCATCTGATAATTGACAATGCAGTCTACTAGACATATTAAACAACCATATGTATAACATTTCCGTGTTCTAGCCTTCGATTAGCTTATATCATTCAAAGTTAAACTATCTGGACTACATTAACTTAGCATGTATAAAAAAAACTTATATTGAGATATAATTTAATGTTTGCCCTATTCCTTTACAGAGGGTTAATAGAGAAATGCCGAACATGGTTCTTCAAAGAAACGCAAAAAAACCAAAATGGCTATCTGGGGAGGCCTTACAAATAGCTGTGAAAAGAAGAGAGGTGAAAAGCAAAGGAGAAAAGGAAAGATATAAGCATCTGAATGCAGAGTTCCAAAGAATGGCAAGAAGAGATAAGAAAGCCTTCCTCAGCGATCAATGCAAAGAAATAAAGGAAAACAACAGAATGGGAAAGACTAGGGATCTCATCAAGAAAATTAGAGATAGCAACGGAACATTTCATGCAAAGATGGGCTCAATAAAGGACAGAAATGATATGGACCTAACAGAAGCAGAAGATATGAAGAAGAGGTGGCAAGAATACACGGAATAAGTGTACAAAAAATATCTTCATGACCCAGATAATCATGATGATGTGATCACTAATCTAGAGTCAGACATTTTGGAATGTGAAGTCAAGTGGGCCTTAGAAAGCATCACTACGAACAAAGCTAGTGGAGATGATGGAATTCCAGTTGAGCTGTTTCAAATCCTGAAAGATGATGCTGTGAAAGTGCTGCACTCAATATGCCAGCAAATTTGGAAAACTCAGCAGTGGCCACAGGACTGGAAAAGCTCAGTTTTCATTCCAGCCCCAAAGAAAGGCAATGCAAAAGAATGCTCAAACTACTGCACAATTGCACTCATCTCACATGCTAGTAAAGTAATGCTCAAAATTCTCCAAGCCAGGCTTCAGCAATACGTGAACCGTGAACTCCCTGATGTTCATGCTGGTTTTAGAAAAGGCAGAGGAACCAGAGATCAAATTGCCAACATCCGCTGGATCATGGAAAAAGCAAGAGAGTTCCAGAAAAACATCTATTTCTGCTTCATTGACAATGCCAAATCCTTTGACTGTGTGGATCACAATCAACTGTGGAAAATTCTGAAAGAGATGGGAATACCACACCACCTAACATGCCTCTTGAGAAATCTGTATGCAGGTCAGGAAGCAACAGTTAGAACTGGACATGGAACAACAGACTGGTTCCAAATAGGAAAAGGAGTACGTCAAGGCTGTATATTGTCATCCTGCTTATTTAACTTCTATGCAGAGTACATCATGAGAAACGCTGGACTGGAAGAAACACAAGCTGGAATCAAGATTGCCGGGAGAAATATCAATAACCTCAGATATGCAGATGACACCACCCTTATGGCAGAAAGTGAAGAGGAACTCAAAAGCCTCTTGATGAAAGTGAAAGAGGAGAGTGAAAAAGTTGGCTTAAAGCTCAACATTCAGAAAACTAAGATCATGGCATCCGGTCCCATCACTTCATGGGAAATAGGTGGGGAAACAGTGGAAACAGTGTCAGACTTTATTTTTGGTGGGCTCCAAAATCACTGCAGATGGTGACTGCAGCCATGAAATTAAAAGACGCTTACTCCTTGGGAGAAAAGTTATGACCAACCTAGATAGTATATTCAAAAGCAGAGACATTACTTTGCCAACTAAGGTCTGTCTAGTCAAGGCTATGGTTTTTCCTGTGGTCATGTATGGATGTGAGAGTTGGACTGTGAAGGCTGAGCGCTGAAGAATTGATGCTTTTGAACTGTGGCGTTGGAGAAGACTCTTGAGAGTCCCTTGGACTGCAAGGAGATCCAACCAGTCCATTCTGAAGGAGATCAACCCTGGGGTTTCTTTGAAAGGAATGATGCTAAAGCTGAAGCTCCAGTACTTTGGCCACCTCATGCGAAGAGTTGTCTCATTGGAAAAGACTCTGATGCTGGGAGGGATTGCGGGCAGGTGGAGAAGGGGACGACTGAGGATGAGATGGCTGGAAGGCATCACTGACTCGATGGTCGTGAGTCTGAGTGAACTCCAGGAGGTGGTGATGGACAGGGAGGCCTGGCGTGCTACAACTCATGGGGTCGCAAAGATTCGGACATGACTGAGCGACTGAACTGAACTGAACTGAACTGAATAGAGAAATGCCAAATATGATTCTTCTTTCTTCTATGAAACCAAGATTACAGTTGGTGTCTTTGTACCACCCAAAATGTACTTTATGCAAACATCCCATCATTAATACCATTTGACTAAGTGGGAGGCAGATGAAACTGTACTTTTCTCTTGCCAGCCAATGGAAAGCTCTTTTTATCTTTTCAGGAAGCATACACCAACTTAGAAACATGAATACTGTAATGTACCAACCTTTGTGCATGCTCAGTCACTCAATTGTATCTGACTCTCTGAGACCCCATCAACTATAGCCCACCAGGTCCCTCTGTCCATGGAATTTTCCAGGCAAGAACACTGGAGTGTGTTGCCATTCCCTTCTCTAGGGGATCTTCCTGACCCAGGGATGGAACCTACATCTCTTGCATCTCCTGCATTGACAGGTGGATTCTTTACCACTGAGCCACCTGGGAAGCCCCATGATACCAAATCAGGCGTTAAAAATATGTACCCTTTCTATTTTGGTCAGGTGGCCTCTATGTTTTGTTTCAGCTTTTAAAAAGTTATCTTGCAACTATTCTTTCCTATATGCTGTGATGTGCTGAGCTTAGTCACTCAGTGGTGTCCGACTCTTTGTGACCCTATGGACTGTTGCCTGCCAGGTGCTTTTGTCCATGGGGATTCTCCAGGCAAGAATACTGGGGTAGGTTCCCATGCCTTCCTCCAGGGGATCTTCCCAACCCAGGGATTGAACCCAGGTCTCTCACACTGCAGGTGGATTCTTTACCATCTTAGTCAACAGGGAAGGCCAAGAATACTGGAGTGGGAAGTGTATCACTTCCCCAGGGGATCTTCCCAACGCAGTGATTGAACCCAGGTCTCTCACACTGCAGGTGGATTCTTTACCATCTGAGTCAACAGGGAAGCCCAAGAATACTGGAGTGGGTAGCCTATCACTTCCCCCGGGGATCTTCCTGACCCAGGAATCGAACCAGGGTCTCCTGCATTGCAGGTGCATTCCTTACCAGCTGATCTACCAGGGAATCCCATTCTTTCATATAGAACCTATATCTAATCTTTTTAGAAGTAGCAGGCTATAAATCTTAAATGAGTAAAATACCTTTTGCAAAGACCTTTGTGACAATCATAAAAGTCCCGGTGTGCTCCAATTACCTAAAGACAGAGCCTTGGTTTCCCTGATGGCTCAGACAGTAACGAATGTGCCTGCAATTCAGGAGACAGGTTCAATCCCTGGGTCAGGAAGATCCCCTGGAGGAGGAAATGGCAACCCACTCCAGTATTCTTGCCTGGAGAATCCCTTGGACAGAAGAGCCTGGCAGACTCTTCTGGGGTCGCAAAGAGTTGGACATGACTGAGCGACTAACACTTTCACTTTCATTTTTCTGGTTTCCCTTGCCCTCCCCCCTGCACAACCCCTTTTTCTCCCATCCTTTAGTTTGCTGTTTAGAAGGGAAGAATTCCTCTCAGAGAGTAGAGATCTTTAGTTCAGAGAGAGCGTGAATAACTCAACCAACATCACACAGTGAGCAATAGAACTGACCAGAAGCCAGGTCTCCTGACTTAGAGCACAGTTCACTCTCCATTAGACTATGAAGGCATTCCAATCCTCCTGATAAGTCAGGGAAATCTAAGAATCATAGACATAAAGGCACATATTTTTAACCTTCCTCACAAATTTCCTCTGGCTTAGCTTATTTAGGTTCTAGAATAACTTTAGTCCTAGACTCTATCTTTTAACTCCCAAAGAGTATACTGCCTGTCTTTGGAATTCTGAGTACAAAGTTCTTTATTCATTTACTCAGATCATCTCACATGTTGAGTGGCTGCCATGTGCAAAGCTGTGCATGCCATGCTAAGTCACTTCAGTTGTGTCCAACTCTTTGGGACCTCATGGACTGTAGCCCGTCAGGATCCTCTGTCCATGGGATTCGCCAGGGAAGAACACAGGAGTAGGTTGCTATTTCCTTCTCTACATGTGCAAAGCACTGGGCTTCTATTCAAGAGAAGGCACTGGCTTCCTCAAAGAACTGCTAGACACAAACTGGTGTTGTGAACAGAACAGCGGATCTGGAGACCTGGGTTTTCATTCTGGTGCTGCCCTGGATTTGCTGTCCAGCTTTGTACAAAGTCACTTGACCCCACTCAGTTTCAAGTTTCACATCTGAAAATTAAGGTGATAATATCATTTGGCCTGTAGGAGAGTTACTCTAATTGCTCTGTGTGCATATGTTAGTCACTTAGTCGTGTCTGACTCTGCAACTCCATGGACTGTAGCCTGCCAGGTTCCCCTGTCCATGGAATTCTCCAAGCAAGAATACTGGAGTGGGTTGACATTCCCTTCTCCAGGGAATCTTCCTGACCTGAGTATCAAACCTGAGTCTCCTGCACTAGAGGCAGATCCTTTACTGTCTGAGCCACCAGGGAAGCTACCACTCATTAAAAACTGTGTGCCACACTGTCACAAAGCCCTCTGTGTGCACGATATCATCGAGTCTTTAGATGACCATGTTTACGATCAATACACTATTACTTCCCCTACTGTACTGATAAGAGCACTAAAGCTGGAGAGATTAAGCTACATTCCCAAAGTAAGTAAGAAAGTCGTGGATCTGCGTTTGGATCAAAGTGGACTCCAGAGTTTCCACAGCCAACACCACTGGTCCCTCCCAACATAAAAAATAATTAAGAATATACCTTGAAAGGCATTAAGCTAATTTTAAAGCATTCTCATTTACTCTACTTCTACCTATCTGAACTTCTAAGATGTGACTAGGTCTATTCTTCTGCTCATTCCTTTGCCTTGTCAAATAATCACCTCGAATGTCCAAGTGATAACCTGGAGGTGGAGGACTCAAGCCCTTCTGGTTGACTTTCACAGTAAAGAGGCTGTGGGTAGGCTCTGTAAGACCATGCTTCCTGTGTCTCAAAATTTCACTATCTTCTTCCTTGTCTTCAATCTTTTGGGGACTCATCCTTCCTGGGAAGTTCAGAGGCCCATTTTCAGCCAAATACAAATGTTAGAAGCTTTTCTCCAAAGGAGAAAAACGAGCGAGAATCTAGTCCCTTGGAAGATCCAGCTAACCCACCTTATAAAGCGGGCACAGAAGCCATGAAATGAACCAACCATTTCTCTCCCAAGGACTTTTGCCAGCCTTGGCACAGGCTGGTTCATTTGAAATATATAATTAAATATTCTTAACAACTCAATTCTTCCACCTCACTTTGATCAATAGTTCATTACCTAAGTCAGATGTGCCAAAAGAGGCAAACTCTTCAGCTCATTTTGTCCTATATTTGCATGAATATTATACACTGAATGTTACGCTTCTTTGAATTTCAAAAGAACTTCCTGGCCTCTTTTGACTACAACTTTAACAATTGAGCATAATGGAGTTACAGAAAGATATTTTCCCAGCTGAAGATCTCCAACCTCGCTGCTTTTGGACAGTAACAAACTTTCATATAAGCCATAAATGGCTCATTCATCCACTGTGATGGCACTGTCCATAGTTCCTGGGTTCCTGAGCTGGTTTTCCCTCCTGTGAGAGCAAGGTAACTCTGGCTAATTAGCTACTAGCAAGTGGCAGCACCCACTTCCACTTTTCCTTGTGCAAATAGCTTTCTGCTATGAAAGCATTTCCTCCAGACCTCCTCAGATTCTACACCAGTTGAGTGAGTGTCTTTGACCATAATAGCATCGCCCTTCGTTCCATCCTGATGCCTAAAATGGGAGAGCAAACAGGCTACAGAGCATCTGCCTTGACCAACATGCTTATACTCAAACCAGCCCATGAATGAGAAAAAACCTTGGCTTCCTTGGGTAAAACAGTACCAGGCAGCAAGCAGCGGACATGAAACTCTATGATCCTTACACATTTCTTGAAGTTTTTTTGTTATTTTTTCCCCTCATTTTGCTTCTTCCAGTCCCATACCTACTCTTCTCTAGAACTCAACAGCACAATATGGGAATCCTGATTTCCTTTTACTTCAAAGGACTTTTTCCTGTTGTCAAAGTAATATTTGCCAATTGTGAAATCTTTGGAATAAATAGAAGTATAAAAATGAACAAAAATAACAGTCATGAAACTACTACCCAGAGATAAAAAATTAGTTCCCTCTTGCACACCATGTGTGTGCCTGCATGCTCGGTTGTGTCTGACTCTTTGCGACCCCATCGACTGCAGTCTGCCAGGCTGGCTCCTCTGTCCATGGGATTTTCCAGGCAAGAATACTGGAATGGGGTTTCCATGCCCTTCTCCAGGGGATATTCCCGACCCAGGGATCGAACCTTTTTCTCCTTCATTGGCAGGTGGGTTCTTTACCATTGAGCCACCTGGGAAGCCCCACTGCACACCAAGCATGAATATAAATTTCACATAGAAGAGAGAACTATGGGTAAAACCCCAAATTATGGAAGCAGTAGATAAAAGTATAAGCACATGGAGTAGGAAAGATCTTCCTAGGAATAAGAAGAAATCCACAAGCCATAAAGGAAATAAATGACAGATCTGACTACACAAAATTTTAAAACTTCTATATGGGAAAATATGGCTTATACAAAGTTTGAATGAAATGGCAGGCTGGGAAAACAATATGTGAAATACAAAAGGTTAATAACAACATTTGAAATAACAAAATGTTAATAAATAAGCTTTTGCAAATCAATAAGACAAGCAACCCAACTGAAAAAGAGCCAATTCACTGGAGAAATACAATTGAATTAGAAGTAATTGAAAGTATACTCCATTAACAGGAAAATCTCACAGCACAACTGAAACATGATTTCCTCTAGTAAACTGGCCCATGAATACAGTGATTAATAATACTTTTAGTGAAGGAATTAGAAATGGACATGCATACATATACGGTGGAAATATAAACTGATACTTTTTCTGGAAGGACAATTTGACAGTTTTTGCCAAGATTAAAACTGAACCTACACTTTGACTTGACAATTATTCACAAATACTTGCTTAAGTGCTTTCAGGGATTCATTAATGGCTTACTTATAGTAATAACAAAAACTGGAAACAATCTAACTATCTACAAATAGGGACTATCTAAACAAACCATAGCACACTCATATAGCTGGGTACTATGTAGGCATTAGAATGAATATGGTACTGTTACACCAAAATGTTCTGACATGGAAGGATGTCCTGGACACACTGCTGAATAAAGCAAGTTATAAGGAAGCAAGTTATATATATATAATATCCAGTTTTCATTAAAAAAAATCCCTATAGATATGTATGTTTTGATAACACAGAGAGATAACAGCATGGAAGAAACAGAAAACTATTATTAATAGAATAATAGAAAACTATTATTAATAGTAACAGTCATCCCTGAGGTATGGGAATGGGAGTTGAGAAAAACAGGTTCTTTATGAAGTTCAGATACTTTCACATCATCTTGTATAGTGAGTAGTATTCATTTCATAATTTAGGAAATTTCAAAATAAGCTAATATATGCATTTTCCAGGGCTATCACTTTCAATAAGGAGTGTTTGGTAGCATGAGAGTACATTACAAGGATCACTTATGCAACCATTTCCTACTGCTTCTAATGTCTTGTAGAGCTACAATATACATCTCGGTGCATGCAGTGTGTCTATGTGTGTGTGTGAGTGTGTATGTGTGCCAAGGCAACATACCTAAGGCATAGACTTGTAGAGTTTCCTTTTAGTAGAGATAACTTTGCACATATCTTTGAGACAGTTAGCTTGGGTCAGGCCCCAAAGAATGATGCTGAGGGCTCATTTAGGGAATGACGATGACCTAAGCCTCATTATCTGACTATAAGCTGGAAACACTAGCCCAGAACTGGTCCCTTAGGCCATCTGTTACCTAATCATTTTGACACCAGTTGAATATCCAAAGGGCTTGGGACAGACTCACAGGCAGTAGGAAATGTTAGAGAGTGATAGTCTGGGGTCTGTCAATCATTTTTCAATCACATTATTTTTGGTTTGTCAATTAAGCTCTAATTGTCTATTTCTATGGACAATACTACTCAATTCTTCATTAATATGGAAGGCTTCCCAGAGAAGATGGTCTCCTAAGAGTTGCAAGCTTCCCCATGCTGCCACAAGGCCATAAGGGAAGTTTCTCCCTAAGAAACAAAGGAGTTTCAAGTCCAGCTGCTTGTGAGCTTAGCTGAGAATGGACTGGACTTTTCTCTCACATCCACTGAAACCAAGGCAAACTTCTGGAAGCCGAGGGTTCTGAGGTGGATTACGTATTCAAGCAGGAGAAGAAGGTCGGTTGAAGACTACAAGAGAAGAGGCTGATTTAAGCTCTCTTGCTCCTACTGTGTCCTGCTCAAACTTCCGTTTTTGTGTCTCGATCATATGAGAGATCACCATGGATCACTCATGTTTAAAAGCCTAATCAAAAGCCCCATTTCTCTCAGGAAGGAGACTCATTTTACTATGAAAACCACAGTGAAGCAGAAAGACAGGTAACAGATTCAGCACTGTTCTCCCTAACAGAGAGCCTCATGTCCAATATATTTAACTTAAGCTGATAAAGGAGATACGTGTTGAAGTGATGGGCTTCAGATGCTGTTTCAGCTCCTACCAGGCATATTTACACAGTTCCTTCTCATGAATAAGTTCAGTGGAGCAGAGAATGCCCCGTCTTGGACCAGTTCCACTTTGTGCTTCTTTTGATGCAGCCAAAAAGGGGAACTAGAGAGAGGGCTTTTCCTTCAAATGCAGAGCCAGGGTCCACCTTGGAGGTGGCTGCAAATGGCCCAAAGAAGGCGAGGCTCACAGTGGGCGAAGGCAGGCAGACAGCTCCTAACAAGAGCAGAGATGTCAATGGTTATTCATAAATCTCCCAAATGTGGCTGCAAGGAGGGTTAATTACCCCCCTTTGCCTGCCACTCAGCTTTCTCCAATGTGTCAGCCCATGACACGGATCGCTGACTTTCTAGAAATACTCCCTGGATTTGCAGGAATGTTCCGTTCAACAAATGGCATCCAATTTGCTCACGGTCCCTGGAATCTCAATTTCCTCAAAGGATTTTTCATCTCAATCCAGTTCGTGTGAAGGTTTTTTCCTTCTTCGTTTTTTGGCAGAAGGGAAAAGACAGAGCCTGCTTTACTTTTTTTTTTTCTTTTTCTTTTCTGTGCTATTCTTTATCATAAAGTGAAAACCTTTCCAGAGGAGTCTGAAATATGGGAAAAAATCCAGCTCATCTGTCAGATATTTCTAGAATTACATAAAATGGAATGAGATTTGTACAGTTTAGAACAGGAAATGGAAAATAACTAATGTGTCATGTGTTCTATGAGATGAAAACTATATGATAATCAGAAAAACAGCCCCAAATTCATCGGCCTGATTCAAAGCTCTCCTTCTTTTATCAACGCACACATAAAGCAGTAACATTCACTTTCTTAGATCTGTGGCAGGGCCACATTTGGGCTAACTCACAATCTCTTCAGATTATAAGCATATTCTCAAAGAAATGACAAGAAAGTATCTTGTTTTTTTAAAACTCAAGACACTTATGTTTTACTTGCTCTGTTCTGCTTCCTTCTAGGAAAAGAAAGAACAGCAACAAGGAGAAGATGTATCTCATGCCTCCCATGCCTCCCATCTTCCACTTTTTTCTCATTCCGGCCAGTGCAAAAGGCAGCTTGAAACTTTCAGGGCCCAGTGTACTCAAGCTGGTGGGAAGCAAGCAGACAAAAAGACTTAGAACAGATCTACTGGAACTGATGGAGACCTCTTATCTCAGGCTTCTAACCTACTGGGGGGTGGGAAGGGCTGGGGGAATTTACATAAGTGTAATAAGCACTGTTATCCTGCAAAGAAAGAGAACTTGCCTCTCCTGCCTCGCAAAGACTGTGGGGGAAAATTTAAGTGGACAAACATACATTCCTATCCAACACTAAGGCTAAATCCTTACAGGCAAGTCATAGGAAAGAAAAAATATATTTTGAAATCCTCATTTCTAAGGGAATTAAAGTTGATTTCTCAAGAGAGTTTCTTTGGGAGAAAAGGGAAACTGGGGTTTTAAAACCGGCCATTTTGGCAAACAAGATAAAAATAATAGGCAGTGACCCAAACAATTTCTGAAATGAAAGTCAACTGATCTTAGCTTCAAGAATACCATTATTTTTAATCCTTCAAGGATGGGGCAAGCGTTGTTCAGTGTTTCACCTGCGTCTCTTATGAGATCTATAAGGATTTTCAGTGTGGCTACTTATGTTGGAAAAGAGAAGTGACTAGCAAATGGATGTGATGTAAGCACCTGAATGGTTCAGACATATTCCTCTCACATGAAGTCCCCTGTGAAATGGAAATTTTAAATGGACCATTTAAGGAATATTGGGCAAACTTAAGTAGGGAATATGTTCACATTGCATCACCATGCAGAAGACCACCCCCAAAGCACCTACCATTCTTAAAAATAGGAGAACTGTATTTCCAGTCTCAGGAGTGGAAAGCTTTCTGAGGCTTAGAACACAGAAGGTTTGCTATAGATTATATCCAGCCACAGGTCATTTCCATCGACTTTAGAGCTGGCAAAACTCTTCCAATGGGGGATTTGAAAATATTTAAATAATTCAAGAAACACCATATTTCAGTCTGGGATTAACATTGGATGGGAAGTGAGTTCAACAATCTTTTCAGCAGGTCCAACCTAAATATTGAGTATAGAGAGCTGGATGGAATACAAGATGATCATTCTGGAGAACTGAATTGTCTTTGGGCCATGATGTGAATGCCACCACTCTTACTTTAAATATTATGAAGTTGGCCAGATAATTTAAAATCCATGGTTTCAAATTAACAGTATGTCACAAAAGCAGAACTGGTCACAGAGAATAATTTATGCTATCAGCCAGGATTGGCAGCACTGGTTTGCCTCTCTACCTCCTTTCTGTTCCTTAAACGACAACTAAATTTTCCTGGGACATGTTCATAGCTTTCAAAAGACCTGGGTTCTAATGACGAGATCCCTTCTGGGAGCTTCTGGCCCTCCTTCAATCACTCAGAATGTCCAGCTCTGTCCTCTGAGTTACCAGGTTCCCTCAAAGCAAATCATTTCCATGAACAGCTTTAACACAGCAACTCACCCCAGTGAGGTTCTTCCCGAGCCTTCTTTAATAACCTTATCCTCCAAGCCTTCAAAGGAGAAAGATTTTTTTTAAACCACTGAAATCCAATTTATCATAATCACATATGGCTCTCAGGGGGGATTTTTGAAGCCGTGGTTTTTGGGTCTCCCCATGCAAGAACCAACTGGATTGTTTTTCTTGTACAATGGTTGGGTGATTTGGTGAACAGTAGCATTGCCTCATAACTCAAGCTGGCAAGAAAACGGCTCTTAGGTTTTGGTTTTTGTTTTGTTTTTTGTTTTTTTTTTGCTTTTCTTGGGTCTCAACTAATGGTATGAGCAAAGAGAAAAGTTGGTGACTAGAGAGCAATTAATCTCTTTTGGCGTTCCTGTCATCTGTGTGGCCTCCCTGGCTGGGATGAAGAACATCAGAAAATGAATCTCTTTATAAATAATCACTTTTGATTTACAAGATCCTGAAGTCCTGCCTTTATGTTCTGTATGGAGCTATAAACCTAGAAGAGTTCCCTCCCCAGGTCTCTGTTCAATTTCTCTTTATCCCTTTAACTTTTTCTTTTTGGGGGAGGAGAACAGTTCAAGACATTTGTTGGGGCTGCGGCAATAAACACGAGTGAGCATTGCTCAGCAAACATGCCGACTCTTACACTTGCAAAGAGCCAAACTGTCCTTAATTTTTCAAATTATACTTTGACCCAGTTAACTGGAGTTATTTCGGCATTAACTCTCTGTCTGCTTCACACAGGCTGTTGTGCCATTGAACTTGCACTGGCTCTTTTACAGGTTACTTAGAAATGTAGCCATTGACATATGTGGGGGAAAGCCAGGCCCCAACAAGAAAACAACAAAGAAAATAAAAATTCTGAGACCAATGCTGCCGAGCTGGGGAGGCTGAGTGGGCTTTACAGGAGTCTAAGAAACACGTAAGACCCTAAAGAAATGTACCCATTAAGGTGCCTTCGTGAAACAAGCATTCCCCAAGTTCATCTGCAACGAGCGAGGGGACCAAGGGCTCCTTGCCTGGCTGTGACTGCAAGGGATCTGGGCGGCCAAGTGTCAAGGCTCTGTCCGTTCTCAGAAGAGGTCTCCTGGGTAGAATAGAATCAGAGACATTCCCAAAGGAGGGCTAAAGGATGGGCAGCTCAGCCAGCTCTTCATGCCCCACAGTGTTCCTTTAATCCTTCCTAGAGGCTTCAATACCCTTGTAATCTTACATTCACTATTGTCTGTGGGACAGCCCCCAGGGTAACAATTCTCTTTTGGACAAACAGTAAGAAGACACTGGAGTCGCAGGCCAGAGTCCATCAGCTAAAATCCTCTCCCCAGTCTACCACCCAACAAGAAAAACTCCATTCACTGGCAGTGGGCTGGCCCTGAAAAATGGCAGCTTCAGGCCAGGGTGTCTCTGGTCTGAGTTGAGATGCCTCCATCTCTGCTCTGAGGGGCAAACAATGCCTGGAGTTTGGTTTGCAAAACACCGTGCTATCTATCATTTCCTTTTGATTCCCCACAACAACTCCACCTTCAAAATGGGCATCCTGGAGCCCAGAGAACTCAACTGCCCATTCTCATAAAGTTAGTGGCAGGGCCGGCAGGAACTAGAAGGCAGGCTTTCCAGGCCCTGAGTTCTGGCAATACCGCGTTGCACCCCGAGCTTAGCGGCTCCAACTCTGACCCCAGTGGTCCGGGCCAGAAAATGAGGCAGATGTCCACAAGGAGGACAGAGGAGCCTCCAGCCCCTTCTGCTCTGTTTCGTTAACTTGAGTATGTCAGAAGCACCTACTGGTCCAGGGCACTTGGGCTAGCAAGCAAAAAAGACTCAGGCGATCACTAAGGGGACCGCAGAACCTGTTAGATGGCTACCCAAGGGGCCTCCCCGCAGCTCCAGAGCCTGGAACTACGCAGGACAAGCGGGAGTAGAAGTTCGAATCCGGAGGAATACGACCCCCCTCAACCCACCCACCCACCTACCTTGGTGCAGCGCCCTGGGCCTCACCTCCAGCCCGAACGCGAGCAGCTGGAGCAGGGAGTCGGCCGGGGTGGCAGGTTCGGGGAAGTTTGGGGTGCCCTGGGGGAAGACGGCCCACCTGTGCAAAGGCTGGAAAGGAAGAGAGGGAAAGCAGGCGCCTGGCACCGCTCACTGACCTGGCCACCGGCCTCCTCCGTGGTCCACGCGTGCAGCCGCTCCGAGCTCCCCGGGGCGCTCCTCCGAGGTCTGGGATTCGCAGGTTGTGGCGAGAGCTAGAGTGCGTGCGAGGGGGGAGGGGGGACTCGAAAGTGGGTGGGAGGAAAAACATCACCGCCCTCACACCACGAGGGAGCAGCGGTTCTCTCGGATCCGGGCGGCAGAGCCAAGGCGCGGGTGCGGCGGCCCGGGGCCACCTGCCCGCCCGCCGCCCGCTCCCCACTTGGCCCGCGAGGCCGGCGGCTCGGCGCGGGCGGGAAGTCCGCGACCACGCAGCCGCTGCAAGCCCGCACCCCCTCGCCTCCCCGACACCGCCGCTTTCTCCCCTATCCCCCGACCCGAAAGTTAAGAAATCGGGAGAAAGTGTGAGGCTCAGCCGGCGACTTTCCCATCACGCAGCGCCCCCACCCCCCCGCTCCTCTGGCTAAGCCAGCGTTGGGGTCTTAAAGGGACCGCACATCTTCTCTGGCCCCTCCTCCCGCTCCGCGCTGGAGGCGCCTAGGAGCTCCCCGCTGCTTGCTCACAGCCTGATGACACTGGCTACCCTCCGACTTCCCTGCTGGAAGCCCTCAGCCCCTCTCTTCTGGCACCACGGCCAGACCACGGGACGCGGGATGAACTGGCCTCGAAACTGATGCCCTATAGCAGGCTGCTGATCATTTCGGGGTGTATCCCAAATCCACATCGCGGCTCATAAAATGGCAAAACGTTGGTGCCCTTCAAGGCAGGATGGCGATGAGTGTGTGTCTGTGGAGGGACAGGCGATGACTTAGAAATCTGCTTTCGTCCACCAAGAGAGTTCCCAAGACCCAGGGAAAGGGTCTCCAGTAGCTGTTAGGTGTCTTGAAGAAAACTTGGGAGTGGCTCACCAAGAACCCATCCGTGAAATCGCAATATCACTGCGATCACCTTTGGTGAACCTGAGATGGACTAGTCCAAATTTGAGTTTATTCCATGAGCAAGAGTTACAAATTATCAGAATTCTCTAAGGGCCCGAAAGTGGTGTCTTGACAGACAGTACCCATTTATATTTTGAGCTCAATGGGGTCGCACAGAGTCTGACACGACTGAAGCGACTTAGCAGCAACAGCAGCAAATTTAAAGGAGAGCTGCAGGATTTTTTCAAGGTCGAACTGCCTTACATTGATACTCTTAACATCAACATGCCACTTTATGGCTTACAGAGTACTTTTCTATGCATCATCGATACTTTTTAAACTCTCACAACAAACGGAATGGTCTGTCCGTGGCCTCGAGTGTTGGAGTTGGCCAGGAACTTCTGGACCATTCATCTCAACCTCTTCCTGTCACCGAAGAAACTGATGGAGGAGGGAGCGGGAGACATGATGTATGGAAGGCCGCTCTAGATAGATTTGACCTTCCAGTTAAGATTTCCTCACTTTCAACCCACTGCTCTCTGGCTGTTATCGCCAGTCTATAGATGAGGAAACTGATGCTCAAAGCAATTGTGCTTGCCAAAACCATATCATATATCACGAAGAGAGAACAAAGGAGAATGAAAACAAAAATAATTGTCCCTGGAAGTTAACTCTTTTTTTTTCTTTCTTCACAAGTGTTAATATCATCCAACTAGCCCTGAATTGCTGGGGATGTTTATTTCAGTGCTAACAAAGAAAACTTGGCCCTTTCTGAAATGTTGCCTTCAGGGCCCAAAATGTCTGGTTCCATCCTGCCACCTAGGTAGCCATACATTACCACATGCATTCAATTTGTGCTGTACTATATTAGTTTGAACTTGCTGATTTGTTGCCTCGTAACCATTCTCATGCCATTTAAGGCACTGATGTTTTGTCTCACTGCACTGAGTTCCTCAAGGCCAAGGACTGGTTGTTTAATTTGCTTTGTATCTGCATTCCCCAACCCCCATCATCACTCCCAATGTGCTTAGAGTGTATTCAGGAAAATGGGTGTCAGGGAACAGACAGGGACAAGCATAGATCCCAGTATTAAAAATCAGTATACTCACTGAGATTTAAAAATTCATTTGGCTACAACCACTGGCTCCCCTTGCTTGATGTAGTATTCTGATTACTCCATAACAAACCATCCCCAAACCTAGTGGCTTAAAAGCTTCCAATGATTTATTATGATCAAATGGTTCTTTTCAACTGGGCAGTTTTTGCTCAGGATATCTTGTACACTTGGCAACTGTATAAGGGGGTGCTGGAATGCTCTGAAACGTTCTTCACTAGTGTAAATGCTGGTGGTCCTTATATTCATTCCAGTCTTGATTTCTGAATTGGGAACTCCAACGTGGGTCTTAACCTAGACTTCATACCAGATCTTTTTCAAGATAAACTGATGATTATCTCTATCCTTTATTTTTCTCTACTTATTAAACGGGGAATCTAGCATAGACCATCTCATAGTCATTCTTAAGAAGTTCTACTTTGAGATAATCATAGATTTATATGCAATTGTAAGAAATAATTCGCAGGGATCTCAAATTCCTTTCACTCCCAATGATAACATCATGTATATCTATAGTTGTTGTTTAGTCACTGTCATGTCCTACTCTTTTGTGACCCCATGGACTGTATGTAGCTCACCAGGTTCCTCTGTCAATGAGATTTCCCAGGCAAGAATACTGGAGTGGGTTGCCATTTCCTCCTCCAGGGGATCTTCCCAACCCAGGAATCGAATCCATGTCTCCTGCATTGGCAGGTGGATTCTTTACCACAGGGCCACCTGGCAAAACATATCTATAGTACAATATTACAAATGGGAAATTGACATCAATACCATCTATCCACCTTATTCCAATTTCAATAGTTCTATATGCACCCATCTGCCTGTGTGTCTAGCTCTATGATATGTTATCACGTGTAGGCTGATGTGATCACCACCATAGTCAAGATACTAAACAGTGCCAACCCCACCAGGGTCTCCACTGTTACTCATCTTGTCTCCCTCTCTTCCTGACAACCACTAAACTGTTCTCCATCTCTGTAATTTTGTCATTAAGAATATTACATGGAATCATACGTAGGTTACCTTTGGAAGTTGGCTTTTTCCACTCAACATAATTCTCCAGAGATCTATTAAAGTTGTCCCAATATCAAGCGTTTGCTCTTTTTACTGCTGAGTGGTATTCCATGGTATGGAGGTATCACAGCTTGTTTGACCATTCATATATTGCAGGATATCTGGATTGATTCCAAATTTTGGCAATTACAAATAAAGGGGCTATGACCATTTGTCTACAGATTTTGCATAACCTAAATTTTCATTTCCCCTGAATAAATGCCCAATAGTGCAGTTCCTGGATTGTATGGCAAATGCATGTTTAGATTTGTAAGGACTGCCATATGCTTTTATAGAGTGCCTACACTATTCATATTCCCACCAGAAGTGAATGGGAGATCCAGTTTCTCTACATCCTTGTCGGCATTTGTTGTTGTCATTATTTTTCATTTTAGCCATTCTGATGGGAGTACAGTGATATATCATTGTGGTTTTAAATTGCATTTCCCTAATGCCTAATGATAGCTACTATCTTTTCATGTGCATATTTAACTTCTGTATATCCTTTTCAGTGAAATGTTTCTTCATATATCTTGGCATCTTCTAACTGAATAGTTTCTTACAGTCAAATTTTAAGAGTTTTTTATTTAGGTACTGATCCTTTGTTGCATACATGGTTTGCAAATATTTTCCCCCAGATGGCATCCTCTTCCCCTAAGCATTTATACAACAAACACTTTTAATTTTGATGAGGTCCATTTAGTCAGTTTTTCCTCTTATGGATTGTGTTTTGACAATAAGGCTAAGAATGCTTTGTTTCAGTTCAGTTCAGTTCAGTTGCTCAGCCCTGTCCGACTCTTTGTGACCCCATGGACTGCAGCACACTAGGCCTCCCTGTCCATCACCAGCTCCCGGAGTTTACTCAAACTCATGTCCACTGAGTTGGTGATGTCATCCAACCATCTCACCCTATGTCGTCCCCTTCTCTTCGAGCCTTCAATCTTTCCCAGCATCAGGGTCTTTTCCAATGAGTCAGCTCTTTGCATCAAGTGGCCAAAATATTGGGAGTTTCAGCTTCAGCATCAGTCCCTCCAATGCATATTCTGGACTGATTTCCTTTAGGAAGGGACTTCCCTGGTGGCTCAGACGGTAGGAAGATCCTCTGGAGAAGGAAATGGCAACTCACTCCAGTACTCTTGCCTGGAAAATCCCATGGACAGAGGAGCATGGTGGGCTACAGTCCACGGGGTCGCAAAGAGTTGGACACGACTGAGCGACTTCAATTTCACTTTCACTTTCACTTTCCTTTAGGATGGACTGGTTGGATCTACTTGCAGTCCACGGGACTCTCAAGAGTCTTCTTCAACACCATAGTTCAAAAGCATCAATTCTTCGGCGCTCAGCTTTCTTTATAGTCCAACTCTCACATCCATACATGACTACTGGAAAAACCATAGCCTTGACTAGGCAGACCTATGTTGGCAAAGTAATGTCTCTGCTTTTTAATATGCTATCTAGGTTCGTCATGACTTTTCTTCCAAGGAGCAAGTGTCTTTTAATTACATATCTGTAGTCACCATCTGCAGTGATTTTGGAGCCAAAAAAATGAAGTCTGTCACTGTTTCCACTGTTTCCCCATCTATTTCCCATGAAGTGATGGGAGCAGATGCCGTGATCTTAATTTTATGTATGTTGAGTTTTAAGCCAACTTTTTCACTCTCCTCTTTCACTTTCATCAAGAGGCTCTTTAGTTCTTCTTTGCTTTCTGCCATAAGGATGGTGTCATCTGCATATCTGAGGTTATTGATATTTCTCTAGCAATCTTGATTCCAGCTTGTGCTTCATCCAGCCCAGCATTTCTCATGATGTACTCTGCATATAAGTTATGCTTTGTTTATCCCTAGATCAATTTCCCCCCTATATTTTATAGTATTATAGTTTTGTTTTACATTTAAATCTGTGATTCAGTGAGTTAATTTTTATATAAGGTATGAGATATAGATTAAGGTTCACTTTTTGCCTGTGGATGTCCAGTTGCTCCAGCATCATTTTTAAAATAACTATCTTTCCTCCATTGAACTTCTTTACACCTTGGTCAAACATCAGTTGGGTATTGTATGGGTCAGTTTCTAGTTTGTCTCTTTCCTTATATCAATTTCGATGTCTATCCCTCTATCAACAGCATTCAGTTTTTATTGTTTTAGACATAGAGTAGGATTAATGTCAAGTAGAGTGGTTCCCCTACTTTATTCTTCCTTTTCAAGATTGTTTTAATTATTCTGGGTCCCATACCTTTCTGTATAAATTTTAGAATAAGCTCATCTATGTCTACAAAAAACCTTTCTCAGGTTTGGCTAGGAATTGCATTAAACCTGTAGATCAGTTTAGGAAGAACTGACAGCTTTCATGTGTCTTGTCTTCCAATCCATGAATACAATACGTTTCTCCATTTCTGTAGGTCTTTCTCGATTTCATAGATCAATGCTTTTTATATTTCAGCATATAGATCTTGTACACATTTTGTTAGATTCATACCTACATATTTTATTTTCTTTGGAGCAATTGCAAATGTTATTGTGCCTTTAATTTTGATTTCCAGTGTTCACTGCTAGTATATATAAATGCAATTGATTGTTGTGTGCTAATATTGTATAAAGTGTACTGTAGAACACATAATCATTTTATTTTTTCCCAGCTTTATTGCAATTTAATTGACCTAGAACATTGTGTAAGTCTAAGATGTACAACATGATGATCAGACATATGTATATATTGTGAAATTATCGCCACAATAATGTTCGTTAACATGTTCATCACCTCACGTTGCCTCACATAATTACATTTTTTGGGTCTATGGTGAGAACATTTTTAAGATCTACACTCTTAGCAACTTTTAAGTATATAACAGGGTTATATTATATATTTAATTATATGCTAGCTGTAGTCACCATGCTGTGCCTTAGAGTCTCAGAACTTACTATTTTATAACTAGAAGCTTGTACCCTGTGACCAATATCTCCCCATTTCCCTCATCCTGCAGCTCTTGGCAGTCACCATTTTACTGTTTCAAAGTCTGGCTTTAAAAAAATTTATTTGGCTGCACTATGTCTCAGTTGTGGCACTGGAGACCTTCATTGCCTCATGTACGATCTTTGTTGTAGCATGTGGGATCTAGTTCCCTGCCCATTGAGTTGATGATGCTATCTAACCATCTCATCCTCTGCTGCCCACTTCTCCTTTTGCCTTCAATCTTTCCTAGCATCTGGGTCTCTTGCAATAAGTTGGCTCTTCGCATCAGGTGGCCAAAGGACTGGAGCTTCAGCATCAGTCCTTCCAATGAATATTCAGAGTTGATTTCCTTTAGGATTGACTGGTCTGATCGTCTTGCAGTCCAAGGGACTCTCAAGAGTCTTCTCGAGCACAATTCAAAAGCATCAGTTATTCAACACTCAGCCTTCCTTATGTTCCAACTCTCACATCCATACATGACTACTGGGAAAACCATAGCTTGCTTTGGTCATTGAAATCTCAGGAGAAGTGATGTGTGGAAATAAACAGTTAGTGCATGACTTGTCCCATTCCCTTCCCACTAGCACAGGAATCATGAATGCATATTTGGAAATGAAGCCTGAGTTTCAGAGTGACTAAGATGAGCAAAAAAGATGTCCTTTTCATTATAGGGGACTGGAATGCAAAAGTAGGGAGTCAAGAAACACCTGGAGTAACAGGCAAATTTGGCCTTGGAATGTGGAATGAAGCAGGGCAAAGACTAATAGAGTTTTGCCAAGAAAATGCACTGGTCATAGAAAACACCCTCTTCCAACAACACAAGAGAAGACTCTACACATGGACATCACCAGATGGTCAACACCTAAATCAGATTGATGATATTCTTTGCAGCCAAAGATGGAGAAGCTCTATAGAGTCAACAAAAACAAGACCAGGAGCTGACTGTGGCTCAAATCATGAACTCCTTATTACCAAATTCAGACCTAAATTGAAGAAAATAGGGAAAACTGCTAGACCATCCAGGTATGATCTAAATCAAACCCCTTGTGATCAAACAGTGGAAGTGAGAAATAGATTTAAGGGCCTAGATCTGATAAATAGAGTGCCTGATGAACTATGGATGGAGGTTCCTGACATTGTACAGGAGACAGGGATCAAGACCATCCCCATGGAAAAGAAATGCAAAAAAGCAAAATGGCTGTCTGGGGAGGCCTTACAAATAGCTGTGAAGAGAAGAGAGGTGAAAAGCAAAGGAGAAATGGAAACATATAAGCATCTGAATGCAGAGTACCAGAGAATAGCAAGAAGAGATAAGAAAGCCTTCTTCAGCGATCAATGCAAAGAAATAGAGGAAAAGAGCCGAATAGGAAAGACAAGAGATCTCTTCAAGAAAATTAGAGACACCAAGGGAACATTTCATGCAAAGATGGGCTCGATAAAGGACAGAAATGCTATGGACCTAACAGAAGCAGAAGATATTAAGAAGAGTTGGCAAGAATACACAGAAGAACCATACAAAAAATCTTCATGACCTGGATAATCACGAAGGTGTGATCATTCATCTACAGTCAGACATCCTGGAATGTGAAGTCAAGTGGGACTTAGGAAGCATGACTACAAACAAAGCTAGTGAAGATGATGGAATTCCAGTTGAGCTATTTCAAATCCTGAAAGATGATGCTGTGAAAGTGCTAAACTCAATATGCCAGCAAATTTGGAAAACTCAGCAGTGGCCACAGGATATGAAAAGGTCCATTTTCATTCCAATCCCAAAGAAAGGCAATGCCAAAGAATGCTCAAACTACCACACAATTGCACTCATCTCACATGCTAGAAAAGTAATGCTCAAAATTCTCCAAGCCAGGCTTCAGCAATACATGAACCGTGAACTCCCTGATGTTCAAGCTGGTTTTAGAAAAGGCAGAGGAACCAGAGATCAAATTGCCAACATCCGCTGGATCATCAAAAAAGCAAGAGAGGTCCAGAAAAACATCTATTTCTGCTTTATTGACTATGCCAAAGCCTTTGACTGTGTGGATCACAATAAACTGTGGAAAATTCTGAAAGAGATGGGAATACCAGACCACCTGACTTGCTTCTTGAGAAATCTGTATGCAGGTCAGGAAGCAACAGTTAGAACTGGACATGGAACAACAGACTGGTTCCAAATAGGAAAAGCAGTACATCAAGGCTGTATATTGTCACCCTGCTTATTTAACTTCTATGCAGAGTACATCATGAGAAACGCTGGACTGGAAGAAACACAAGCTGGAATCAAGATTGCCGGGAGAAATATCAATAACCTCAGATATGCAGATGACACCACCCTTTTTTGATGAAAGTGAAAGTGGAGAGTGAAAAGGTTGACTTAAAGCTCAACATTCAGAAAATGAAGATCATGGCATCCGGTCCCATCACTTCATGGGAAATAGATGGGGAAACAGTAGAAACAGTGTCAGACTTTATTTTGGGGGGCTCCAAAATCACTGCAGATAATGACTGCAGCCATGAAATTAAAATACGCTTACTCCTTGGAAGAAAATTTATGAGCAACCTAGATAGTATATTCAAAAGCAGAGACATTACTTTGCCCACTAAGCTCTGCCTAGTCAAGGCTATGGTTTTTCCAGTGGTCATGTATGGATGTGAAAGTTGGACTGTGAAGAAGGCTGAGTGCCGAAGTATTGATGCTTTTGAGCTGTGGTGTTGGAGAAGACTCTTGAGAGTCCCTTGGACTGCAAGGAGATCCAACCAGTCCATTCTGAAGGAGATCAGCCTTGGGATTTCTTTGGAAGGAATGATGCTGAAGCTGAAACTCCAGTACTTTGGCCACCTCATGCAAAGAGTTGACTCATTGGAAAAGACTCTGATGCTGGGAGGGATTGGGGGCAGGAGGGGAAGGGGACGGCAGAGGATGAGATGGCTGGATGGCATCATAGACTCGATGGACGTGAGTCCGTGTGAACTCTGGGAGTTGGTGATGTACAGGGAGGCCTGGCGTGCTGCGATTCATGGGGTCGCAAAGAGTCGGACACAACTGAGCAAGTGAACTGAACTGAACTGAACTGAACTGAAGATGAGCAAAGATCCCAGCAGAATTATTTTGGAAATCAAAAGTGTGTGATACATGGAACTTTGTGCAGCACAGCTTCTGAGATTTGGAGGGTGCTTCTGTTTGCAGTGTAATCTGCCCAATTCTGACTGATACCACCAGTAAAAACAATTTTGTTTCCTAGAAGTAAACAGAGCAGCTTATAGATCCTGGAAACAGAGTTAATAGAAGTCATTATTTTTGGTTCCGTGTGTTCTTTTTAGCTAAGCTGTCATTTTCCATTTATGCCTTTCAGGTACTGTATCAAACAAAAATTACCCAAGGAATTTTTTGATTTGTGCTTTGAGTTATACCTGAATAGTATTTTATAGAAATGATTTTCCTTTTAACTGACTTTAAGAGAATTGTGGGAGAAGTTTACATCATTCTCTTCCCAAAGAAGCACATCTCCAGATTTATCATAAAGCCAGTGAAAAAGCACGATTTTGTTTCTAGGGAATTTCAGGAACATATGTATTTTAAACTCATCACACCATGCAGAATTGTAGTAAATATATAAAAGATGAAAGGGAGTGTATTTCTTGATTCAAAATTATAGCATGCCCACAATCACCATGAGTGAGTCAAATGGGTAGAACATAAAATACATTCCCTTCTGGTTGAGGATTCTTCACGTAGTTTAATTACATTTTCAAGCAGTCTCACAAAGGTATGTAAACTTTGTTCACTAGGGACGTCATAAAAACAAACTGAAGATCTAGTGTGTCCAAGTGTTACACTGTGTATAGAAAAATGCAATCTGGTGGAATAAAAATTGCCTCTCTAGTAGCTTTGTTGGTATAAAGCATTTAATCACTTTAAATTGTCTTTGCTTAAATAGCTCACGATAGGATCTCAAGGTACCCACAGTTCTTTAGAACTGCCATGAACTGCTCACAGTATTTGTGTTTATTACAAAGCTAGGGAGAAGAAAGTCAAGTCGGTCAGTTGTGTCCAACTCTTTGGGACCCCATGGACTGTAGCCTACGAGGTTCCTCTATCCATGGAATTTTCCAGGGAAGAATAGAGTGATCCACTATTATTCTTCAGTAGAACCCACAGAAGTGACTGTTTCATTGTCTTTGGTGCTCTGCGTGTTAAGTCACTTCAGTCATGTCCAACTCTTTGTGACCCTATGGACTGTAGCCCACCAGGATCCTCTGTCCACAGAATTCTCCAGGCAAAAATACTGGAGTGGGTTGCCATCCCCTTCTCCAGGAGATCTTTGCATGGTTTTAGAATCAAGCATTTCTGAGTTTAAGTCCCAACAAGTCGTATAACATTTCTGAGTCTGTTTCCTTTTATGTAAAAAGAAGATGATAATATTGCTTCTATGGAGGTATGAGGAGGGCCTGGCACAATGCCTTACATAATGCCTATTAGTTCTTTCCATCCCTACTTTTCCTCCCTGCCCCCATTCCTTAGGCCGAATGTGAGAGCTATTCCACACTAAGTAAAGTCCTTTATTAGCTACTTAAGATTTAGTTCCCTGTCTGTAGAAGAGAGTGGGGATAAAAGCAGGAAGAATACACCAGTAATTAGTCCAATTTCCCACCTTCTGCTTATAGGCAGGGAGTGAGTTGGGGAATAGAATGCCAACATGCCTTCAAGTGGAATAGTCAAGAGACATGCCAAAATGGAAGTCGCTCTGTCCTCACACACAGGTGCATCAGCACTGGGTATTGTCCTGGTGCCGGGAGAACATCATAAATTATTCGATGCAGGTTGGGGCCTAACATCCTTTTCTCCAGCTTCATGGCACATGGACTAGAAAACAAGACACAAGCCAGAGTAGAATCATGAGAAGCCACCTGGATATCCTCACATCCGAATTCCCTGTTCTTCCAGTTCTCAAGGAAAGAAAGTTTGTTTCTCTTTAGGAAATGATGCTGACAACTCAGCATCAGTTATAACCCAGGGAATAAGAGCAGGAAACAGAGGATCTAGAGAGCAAAGATGGCAAAATGCTGACCCAAGGGCTGACGAGAGCCTGCACACATGTTTTGCTTGGACTGAACAGGGATTTTTTTCTTTTTTTCAAAATTTGAATTGGTTCCAAACAATCTTTAGGGTTTATTATTAGGATATTTCACATAAAACCTTGATCTCAACTTCCTCTTCAAAAATTAGTATTGCTGGCAACCATGGGTTGATATCTCTGCCTAGTTACATGCTCTGAAACAGGGGAGTGGCTGCTACTTTCACATAGCATATGTGCTCATCAACTGCTACAGTCTCTAACTATCTCTATTGTGTCCCTTTTGTTACCTTCAGGCCTGCTTTATCCATTCAGATTACTTTTCTAGTCTCTAGAGCCGTTTGGGTTTTTTAAACTTTATCTACTTATTTTTGGCTGCTTTGGGTCTTTATTGTTGCATGGGTTTTCTTTAGTTGCAGTGAGTGGGGGCTACTCTTCTTTGCAGTCTGCAGGCTTCTCATTGCAGTGGCTTCTGTCTTGTGGAGCACTGCTGGCGACAGAATGAAACACCAACACTGCAGAGTGGTTTGAATCTTTTTACTTTAACTCCTTGCTTCTTACAGCTGCTTTATTTTATATCCCTTGCACAACAATCTACAGGGCAAGTTGCCAAGCACTATGATTTAGCGACTATACAGTGCACAGGCGCGGGGCGAGATAACCTTTACCTTAACTTATTTACTGCAGCTAAGACTTTGTTTTGAGAACTTCCTTATCAACTTAGAATCCGTTTTGTCCCTGGGTCTGTTCCTTTTGAGGAATCAGAGAAACATTCTTGTGTGCAAGAAATGTTCTTTTTCCACGGGAACAAACAGAGGATTCCTGGCTGAACATCTCGTTTGCAAGAATGTTCAGCCGTGGTTGAGAGTCTCGTTTGCAAGCACTCCTCAACCTTCCTTATACCTTGTTCCCTACAGAGCACAGGCTCTAGGGCACGTGGGCTTCAGTATTTGTGGCACATGGGCTTAGTCGCTCTACAGCATGTGGCCTCTTCCCAGACCAGGGATCAAACCTGTGTCTCCTGCATTGGCAGGCGGATTCTTTGTTAGGACCAAACAGGTGCCATGACAGACTTCAGGGGGCCAAGGTAGGCCTAAGTCTCCTTTACAGAGGGGCTGAGTTATTGCCAAGGAGGAGCTGAGATCATCCTCTGCAGGCGCCAGGACTCGACCAATCAGTATACTCCCTGTAGCCTGGTTCAAGTTTATCAGGACAGGGACGAAAACCTCCCCCAAGAAAGCCCGCCGCATGCAAAAATCTAGCCAATTAGCAGATGCTAAGGAACCCTTGCAACCAATCCGCCCCTGTCAACTCCCTGTCTTTGTTTTAACCCTATAAATACTCCTGTAATTCAGGGCTCGGGGCCCTTGTTCCAATCCATTGCATTGGATGAAACTTGGGTCCTGGCTCGAGCTAGAAATATATTCCCTTTTTGTGTTTGCATTGCTGTGGATGCCTTGTTCTCTCAGTTCTGGGGATTGGGACCTCGGGCATAACATTCTTAACCAATGGGCCATGAGGAAAGACCAACAGTCATTCGAACTTGAACCATGGTGTACAGTGATAACTGTTTAACAAGTGACTCTCTAGGGAGAAAAACTGACAATTTCCTATTTCTGTTATATGAATATCCCCAATATGGTTGATTTCAAACTACCAATGTGTTGTCATTTAACACAGAGTGGTTAAACACAATTGCCCCTCCCAAGCTGATGGGAGCTGGCATCAGAACACCACTGGCTTGAACCCACTCAAAGAAACTTCAGCAAAATTAGTGGGATGACCAGGGTGTGAGCTAGGAATTCTTATTCACAGGCTAAGAGTCAGAAATCAACCAGAAAAAGTCAGATTCAACACCTGACATGGAACCCATCATTAAGTCAACACTACTTCTTTGTTCCCTACCTCTTTGTAAAAATCCCACAGGTAAATTATCCAGTTTGGGAGCATGGGTGATATGCAAGGGAGGTGTAGACTGTGAAGGGTTGGCACTAGCTTGATGAGGTCAGATGACAAAATACAGGCCCCCCCTGACAGTGCCACTGAGTCGTCCTTTTCAGCCGAATATTACACTGCTTTTCTCCTTATGAGAAGGAGACTAAGGGAGGGGACCAGGGAGGGCAGTGAGCTACCCATTTAGAAGCCAAGTTGGCAGTGAAATGGAAATAGGCTGTGAACTACATCCAGAAACCTCTTCTCACACCAGAACTGGAGGGCTGCTGACCTCAAATGCAGAGGGCAAAGACCACAAGTAGGGACATCTTCTCACACCCCATGCTGGAAAATGACTGAGTGTGCATAGAACAGTACTCTAGAAGGTGAAAACTCTACACACCTTCGAGACAACTTAATCCAAATCTGATTAACCTACACGTGGAGAAACTGAGGCCTGGGGGAGGAGGCAAAGAGTGGGTAGGTGGCTCAGCTGGGTCTGGAAGCCTGGTTTTCTGACAACCAGGCTCAGACCTTTTTTTTTCTACCAAACACTGTCTCTCAAGGAGGTAAAAAGTGAAAGATTCAGTCCACAAATGGGTGGTGTTGCCAAACCAGCAACATGAATAATATTTTTTGACTGAATCAACTGTCTGTTTAAGCATCATGTAGACACAGTCAAACACTCATCTCCGGTTTTCCCTGTGTTTGGATGGTTTTAAAACTTAGCAGAGAAGCTGCACGTCCAAGGAGTTTTGCCAAGAAAATCTGAAAATCTAAACAGCCACTCTCACATTGGCCTTATAACTGAGTGTCCAAGTCTTTTTCTTTTTTTTTTTTTCTTTCCTTTTTCATATTAGAGAAAATATGTTCTTGCTACAAGAGAAGAAGCATCAGAACCTGGATGGATCCTTGAACTGAGACCAGGATTGTGGGCTCCAGTCGTGATTTTGTTTTGGATGGGTCATATCCTGACCTTCCTGTGGACCTCAGTTTCCCCATCTGTTTCTTCAAGCTCTTTGATTGTAAAATCATATTCTGGGTGCCCAGTCACTCAGCCTGTTGGCCTCTTCCAACCAGTGTTTCTTGGCCACAGTGCATTCTAGAAGCCAAGTGCCAGAGATATGGCTGAGCCTCTGAAATTCTGCTTTTTGGTCTTATTCTCCACAGCAGCTAATTTATACAGATAGGCCCCAAATGTCTGTACTCATGACAGACCTCTCACTGCCTTTGAACTTTCCTGGTAACCTCTCAGTCATAAAAGCTGCCTGTAATTGAAAATAAAAATTTCCAAGAATCATATCTTTAAAAATAAAAAAGCCTAAACCCAAATGAACCTTTTACTAGATTATGGGCTCCAGTGCTTATTCCTCAGGGAGTCTTGTGAAATCAGAGACAAAAACTTGAGAACAATCAGACCAAGAGAAATGTCAAGCGAAGGTTTGGGTTTATTTAATTTTAGTGTTTTCAAATCCACCCTGAGTTGGGAGGGAGGGTGGAAAAAAACACAGAGAAACCCCCCCTCCCAGCTGCAAAGCCCATGTGCTCAGCCATGCTTTTCTGTCATTTAGATTTCGGCTTTCCCCAATATTAATGGAACTTAAGCCAAACAAGAGTTCCTTTTATTCTTTCTACCCCTCTGCTCTGTGCTTGCTAAGTCCTGTGCAAACTTGCCACAGATCCTAAGCACATGGCTGTGAAATTATCAAGGCTGGACGAATGCCAGTACATTATTGGGGTCCTGAAATTAACTAAAACCTAGAAAGCCTGATTAATTGTGGCACAGCACAGCGAGGAGCATTTGGGGCGGGGGAAGGGAGCAGCAGGCCAGAGCACACACAGGGCCTCCGTCCTGCCCATTGATTTACATGACACATAAAGAAGAGCTCCTTCTGTGCACAGGGTTGTGTTGCTCTTACTACTTATTCATCCCTAACCAAAATGTCACTGAGTCCAGCAGGGAAAATGGTAGTCAGTGTGTCTTAGCTACCTATGGAATCAGCCAATCCCATAATGGTAGTGCTTGGGATTAATTTAATTTAATTTTGGCTTCAGGCCCCCCTTTGGAGAGTCATCTTGGAGAGCCAGCGCTACTGTGGTTTCTTGGGACACCTTACCACATAAGAGGAGGAATAGAGTGACTCTAGGGTAAATTGTTGGGGTCAAAAAAGATATTGGGGATTTCTCTGGTGGTCCAGTGGCCCAGACTCCCCACTCACAACGTGGGGAGGGGCTGGTTCGATCCCTGGTCAGGGAACTAGATCCTTTATGCCACAACTAAGAGTTTCCATGGTGCAACTAGAGACCCCGCATGCCACAGCTAGGGATCCCTCATGTCACGACTAAGACCCAGTACAGCCAAATAAATATTAAAAATAAGAAGATATTGGTGTCCCCCACAGACCAGTACCTTCTCAGTTCCTATTCAAAACCATGCCAGACCAATCCACTGCAAAAAACACTCCTCATCTCCTGGGGTGGGGTCAGGGATGAGTTAAAAGTTAGGCATTAGCAGATACAAACTACTATATATCAAATAGATAAACAACAATGTCCTACTGTATAGCATAGTGAACTATATTCACTATCTTGTAATAAAGTACAAGGGGAAAGAATCTGATTATATATACATATGTAATAAATGTATATGTAACTGAATCACTTTGCTATACACCAGAAACTAACACAGTATTGTAAATCAACTATATTACATAGAAAATAAAACTAAAAAGACTCCTTGTCTAAGTGAGAATGTAAATTGATACAGCCACTACAGAGAACAGTATGGAGATTACTTAAAAAACTAAGAATAAACTACCATATGACTCAGCAATCCCACTACTGGGCATATACCCTCAGAAAACCATAATTCAAAAAGCACATGTACTCCAATGTTCACTGCAGCACTATTTACAATAGCCAGAAGATGAAAGCAACCTAGATGTCCATCAATAGATCAAAGAAGTTATGGTGCATATACACAATGGAATATTACTCAGCCGTAAAAAGAAATGAATTTGAGTCAGTTGTAGTGAGGTGGATGTACCTAGAGCCTGTTATACAGAGTGAATTCAGCAAGAGAAAAACAAATATATATTAACACACACATGTATATATGGAATCTGGAAAAATGGTACTGATGAACCTATCTGCAGGGAAAGAATGGAGATGCAGATGTAGACACAGTGGAGAAAGGAGAGGGTGGGACGAATTGAGAAAGTATTATTGCCATACATACATCACCACGTCAAATAGATAGCTAGTGGGAAGCTGCTATATATTAATAGCACAGGGAGCCCATCCTGGTGCTCTGTGACAACCTAGTGTGGGGGTGGGATAGGGGAGTGGGAGGGAGGTTCAAGAAGGAGGGGATATATATATATAGTTATGACTGACTCGTGTGGTAGTATGGCAGAAACCAACACAACACTGTAAAGCAGTTATCTTCCAGTTAAAAAAAGAGACTCCTTGTTTAAAAGCATTAAGTACAATGTCTAAAGACTCCCGAAGTGTTTCCCAGTCAACACCCTTGAAGGCAGAGACAGTGGCAGCAAGGAGACTTCTCAAGCTTGGGAACAAGGCATGGCTATAAAACCCTCAGTTGTCAGCAGGTAGGGGGTTTCCACTTCTGCTCAGCTGTCTTAGAGCCCCGGCATGGGCATAGTTGTCTAATATGGAAGCTTCCAGAGTGCCAGACCCACTCTCACTGGTTTTCTTTGTCAGCTCCACATCCAGGCTGACTAAGCAGTATGCTCTATGTAGTTGTACCATTGTTATAGCACTTCCTAGACGCTGGGTAAAGTGCAGCTATCTCAGGCTTCCCCAAGTGTCCCCTGCAGACTCCACTGCTTCTGTCCCTCCTCTGGGACCCTTGAGCATTCTCTTTGATCCATAGGTAAAGGATAAATGGCTGGCACAGCAGAAGGCCTTTAGTATCCTGTACCCATGGTCCTCCAACATCTTTTCTGGTTGGCTGTTGCCCAAGCTGGACCAGAAGGTAAGTAATTTGGAAATCACTTGGTCCCATCACTTCATGGCAAATAGATGGGGAAACAATGGAAACAGTGACAGACTTTATTTTCTTGGGCTCCAAAATCACTGTGGATGGTGACTGCAACCATGAAATTAAAAGATGCTTGCTCCTTGGAAGAAAAGCCATGACAAATCTAGACAGTGTATTAAAAAGCAGAGACATTACTTTGCTGACAAAGGTCCATATAGTCAAAGCTATGGTTTTTCCAGTAGTCATATATGGATGTGAGAGTTGGACCATGAAGAAGGCTGAACGAGAAGAATTAATGCTTTTGAACTGTCGTGTTGGAGAAGACTCTTGAGAGTCCCTTGGACTGCAAGGAGATCAAACCAATCAATCCTAAAGGAAATCAGTCCTGAACATTCATTAGAAGGACTGATGCTGAAGCTGAAGCTCCAATCCCTTTGCCACCCTGATGCAAAGAATTAACTCACTGGGAAAGACCCTGATGCCAGGAAAGATTGAAGGCAGGAGGAGAAGGGGACGACAGAGGACAAGATGGTTGGATGGCATCACTGACTCAACGCACATAAATTTGAACAAACTCCGGTGCCAGGGTCCAGCCCTGGTGGATCCAGGGAGTTCAAAGCAGTGACAGCGTTGGTGAGGAAAACTTATTTATTTAATTAGAAATATAAAGAGATTAAGAAGAAATAGTATAGTAGGAAATTTTAGTGGCGAAAAGAGGCTGAATAACTTGGTTTACGTGGAAAGCCAATAAAGTTCCAGACAAAGAGCTTGCACCATCTACGTTAGGCCTCCGGCGTCTGTTTGAATATCGGAGAGTGCCCCGCCTTGTGCTCTCTCTCTCTTACGGATCTTAGAAGCTCGGACAAGTAAGTAGACATGGCGAGCCTCCATGCCCCAGATGGGAATTCAGCCTGAAATTAGAGTAAAGAGAAGACACAGGGGAAACCAGTCCAGTGACTTGCCCGGCCTCTATTGTCTAGAAAGGCCTTTTATACCTTTTTAATTGTACATAGAGATCAATGGGTAATACAAAATTATGTAGCGTTAGCAGCCCAGGCTTTTATCAAAACCAGGCTTTCCTCTCTGCATACCTAGTTGTATACACAAGTCTTAGGTGATTTACATCATCTTCCAGCCAAAAGGGCCAATTAACATTTTACAGCCTTTTTCCTGATAAGGGTTTGTCAACCAGAAGACTTATTTGTGTTGTTCTTCTCAAAGTCTGGTGCCACTCTCAGAAAGCACTAAATAAAGTTACATTCTTACGTAGCAAAGATATAGCAATTTATAACAAGTAAAAGGAGTACAGTGATTTATAACAAAAGAAAAGTAATTAACTCAAAAGTCTAGTGTTGCTAACATCAAAACTATTATATATCCTTTTCCATATCCTGATTACATTGATTAACATCCTCCAAGGTGCCTAAAAGATACAGCATATGGAGGCCTGGCAGCAATCATTGAGTCAACAGTGAAATCCTGTCACCAATATGATTTTTAGCTCTTTAGAAAAGGCTCTGTATCTTTAAGATGTTTTAAGCTTTGTGCCTCTCGAGGTTGGGGGGCCACAAGCAATTCACAAGCTGTAAGAGGTCTGGGGGAACCTGTTAGGCAAGCTAGAGAGTTATCAGAGGGGGTTTAACTGAAACATCCCTTTCAAATGCAGAAGACTAAAGCCCTGAGTTGACTTTTTCCAGAGTGTATCAGAAGAGTGGAAAAGCAGAGTAGAAAGGCCGGCAGATTTTTGGTTTTGGGGGTACATGCTCAGGAAATACCAGGGGGACACCCTGAGACCTAACTCGCCTTGCCCATCAGATCTCTGCCACATGACCTTGTCACGGGTGGGATTCCTCACGCTGGCTCCCAGCACTCCGGGAGATGGTAAATGACAGGGAAGCCTGGTGTGCTGCAGTCCATGGGGTAAGAGTCAGACACGACTTTAGCGAATGAACAAAAACAACTAAGCATATCGCAAAGTGATACCTTCATTGCTGGTGGTGAAGAGGAGAAACACACTGAGAAAAGCCCCTCAGGATCTTCATGAGAAAAACACCAAGAATCTGTTTCATTCCTCAGGGCAGCCCTGAAGCCATGAGCACTGGCATTGCTGCCAGCTACCTGGGTAGAGAGCATGGCATCTAGTACAAGTGAGTATGCAGGAAGTGTGCATGGTAGCAGGGAATTCCAGCTGCTGAGGAAGCTGCTCTTGCCACTCTCCTCAGCCATGATTTTCCCGAAGTGTAGGACAGCTTTGGGGGGACTGAAATATATCCCAGATAGGAATCACCTGGGCTTTTGATTGAGACCAGCATGGGGAAAGGATGGGTAGAAGGACATAAAGGACCAAAGTGACCTAGTCATGATGCTGTCAAATTATGTATGTGCCTTGGGGTAAAATGTCTTACAGACCCACATCAGAAGAACAGAACTAGTCCTGGTGCTGTCATCAGCTGTCTGCTTCAGACATGTCCCTTCATCTCTCTGGGTCTTGGCTTCTTCATCTATATCATCAAAGGACTGAGTTAAGTGATCTCTGGGGTTCCTTCTGGCTTTGAAATTCTATGGATTAACCATCATAATTAATAATTAGGACACTCAGTCATGTCCAGCTCTTTGTGACCCCATGGACTGTAGCTTGCCAAGCTCCTTTATCCATGGACTCCTCCAGGCAAGAATACTGGCGTGGGTTGCCATTCCCTTCTCCAGGGGATCTTCCAAATCCAGGGATAGAACTCAGGTGTCCCACATTGCAGGCAGATTCTTTACCATCTGAGCCACCAGGGAAGCCTGATCAGAAGCCTACCTTCCATTTATCAGGTACTCACTGTGTGTTGGGTGTGATGCTAAGCATTGGTTGGCCAAATCTTATGGAAAGACCCGAATGAACATTTTGGCCAACCCAATACTTTTCCATGTGTTCTTTTGAATGTATTCAAAATGCATTTTGAATGACTTACATGGATTCGTGGGCTTCCCAGGTGGTGCTAGTGGTAAAGAACTCGCCTGCAAGTGCAGGAGACATGAGACGTGGGTTCAATCCCTAGGCTGGGAAGATCTCCTAGAGGAGGGCACAGCAACCCACACCAGTATTCTTGCCTGGAGAATCCCTATGGACAGAGGAGCCTGGCAGGGTACAGTCCATGCAGTCACAAAGACTCGGACATAACTGAAGCGACTTAGCCTCTGCTGCACATGGATTCATGTGTGTGTATTCTAAACGGCCTCAAAACAACCCTATGAGGTAAGTATTACTGTTGTCATCCGATTTTTCACAAATCTGGAAGGTCACATAGGTATAGCAGGGAGTATAACCAGGACTCAAACTCACGGCTGCTGAATCTAAGACCCATGCTCTAACCTCCTCACTTTCCCTCAACTGTGGCTCCATGTGTCCAAGACTGCAGGGTATGTGTCTACACACGTCTTGGTTTGCACCACTGCCTCTATTTTTCTTTTCCCTACACTCCCTGATAGTGAATTCTCTGGTTCTCCTATCCCAAGATTCCTCACTCACCACCTCCCCATCTTCCTGGTGTTTCACAGGCAAATAAATAGAATAGGCAGGAAGCCAAAAATCATACATTGGCTCCTAAAAAATAAATAGACCCACCTTCTTTCTTTTTTAAAAAATATAAATGTATTTATTTCAATTGGAAGTTAATTACTTTACAATATTGTATTGGTTTTGCCATCCATCAAGATGAATTCGCCCATGGGTATACACGTGTTTCCCATCCTGAACCCCCCTCCCACCTCCCTCCCCGTACCATCCCTCTGGGTCATCCCAGCGCACCAGCCCCAAGCATCCTGTATCATGCATCAAAACTGTACTGGCGATTCATTTCATATATGATATTATACATGTTTCAATGCCATTCTCCCAAATCATCCCACCCTCTCCCTCTCCCACAGAGTCCAAAAGACTGTTGTATACATCTATGTCTCTTTTATGTCTTGCATACAGGGTTATCATTACCATCTTTCTAAATTCCATATATATGCACTAATATACTGTATTGGTGTTTTTCTTTCTGGCTTACTTCACTCACTATAATCAGCTCCAGTTTCATCCACCTCATTAGAACTGATTCAAATGTATTCTTTTTAATGGCTGAGTAATACTCCATTGTGTATATGTACCACTGCTTTCTTATCCATTGGTCTGATGAAGGACATCTAGGTTGTTTCCATGTCCTGGCTTTTATAAACATTGCTGCGATGAACACTGGGGTACACGTGTCTTTTTCAATTCTGGTTTCCTCGGTGTGTATGCCCAGCAGTGGAATTTCTGGTTCATAAGGCAATTCTATTTCCAGTTTTTTTTATGGAATCTCCATACTGTTCTCCATAATGGCTATACTAGTTTGCATTCTCACCAACAGTGTAAGAGGGTTCCTTTTTCTCCACACCCTTCCAGAATTTATTGCTTGTAGACTATTGGATAGCAGCCATTCTGACTGGTGTGAAATGGTACCTCATTGTGGTTTTGATTTGCATTTCTCTGATAATGAGTGATGTTGAGCATCTTTTCATGTGTTTGTTAGCCATCCGTATGTCTTGTTTGGAGAAATGTCTGTTTAGTTCTTTGGCCCATTTTTAGATTGGGTCGTTTATTTTTCTGGAATTGAGCTGCACAAGATGCTTGCATATGTTTGAGATTAGTTTTTGTCAGTTGCTTCATTTGTGATTATTTTCTCCCATTCTGAAAGCTGTCTTTCACCTTGCTTATAGTTTCCTTTATTTTGCAGAAGGTTTAAATTTTAATTAGGTCCCATTTGTTTATTTTTACTTTTATTTCCAATATTCTGGGAGATGGGTCATAGAGGATCCTGCTGTGATTTATGTCGGAGACTGTTTTGCCTATGATCTCCTCTAGGAGTTTTATAGTTTCTGGTCTTACATTTAGATCTTTAATCCATTTTGAGTTTATTTTTGTGTATGGTGTTAGAAAGTGTTCTAGTTTCATTCTTTTACAAGTGGTTGACCAGTTTTCCCAGCACCAGTTGTTAAAGAGATTGTCTTTTCTCCATTGTATATTCTTGCCTCCTTTGAAAAAGATAGGTGCCCATAGGTGCATGGATTTATCTCTGGGCTTTCTGCTTTGTTCTACTAGTCTATATTTCTGTCTTTGTGCCAGTACCATACTGACTTGATGACTGCGGCTTTGCTGTAGACCTAAAGTCAGGCAGATTAATTCCTCCAGTTCCATACTTCTTTCTCAAGATCGCTTGGCTATTCAAGATTTTTTTTGTATTTCCATACAAATTGTGAAATTATTTGTTCTAACTCTGTGAAAAATACCGTTGGTAGTTTGATAGGTATTGCGTTGAATCTGTAGATTGCTTTGGGTAATATACTCATCTTCACTATATTGATTCTTCCAATCCATGAACACGGTATATTTCTCCACCTATTAGTGTCCTCTTTGATTTCTTTCACCAGTATTTTATAGCTTTCTATATATATAGTCTTTAGTTTCCTTAGGTAGATATATTCCTAAGTATTTTATTATTTTCATTGCAATTGTGAATGGAATTGTTTCCTTAATTTCTCTTTCTATTTTCTCATTATTAGTGTATAGGAATCCAAGGGATTTCTGTGTGTTGATTTTATATCCTGCCACTTTACTATATTCATTGATTAGCTCTAGTAATTTTCTGGTTGAGTCTTTAGGGTTTTCTATGTAGAGGAGCATGTCATCTGCTAACAGTGAGAGTTTTACTTCTTCTTTTCCAATTTGGATTCCTTTTATTTCTTTTCTGCTCTGATTGCTGTGGCCAAAACTTCTAAAACTATGTTGAATAGTAGTGGTAAAAGTGGGCACTCTTGTCTTGTTCCTGACTTTAGGGGAAATGCTTTCAATATTTCACGATGGAGGATAATGTTTGTTGTGGGTTTGTCATATATAGCTTTTATTATGTTGAGGAATGTTCCTTCTATTCCTGCTTTCTGGAGAGTTTTTTTTTTTTATCATAAATGAATGTTGAATTTTGTCAAAGTCTTTCTCTGCATCTACTAAACTAATCATATGGCTTTTATTTTTCAATTTGTTAATGTGGTGTATTACATTGCTTGATTTGCAGGTATTGAAGAATCCTTGCATCCCTGGGATAAAGCCCACTTGGTCATGATGCATGATCTTCTTAATGTGTTGCTGGATTCTGATTGCTAGAATTTTGTTAAGGATTTTTGCATCTATGTTCATCAGTGATATTGGCCTGTAGTTTTCTTTTTTTGTGGCATCTTTGTCAGGTTTTGGTATTAGGGTGATGGTGGCCTCATAGAATGAGTTTGGAAGTTTACCTTCCTCTGCAATTTTCTGGAAGAGTTTGAGTAGGATAGGTGTTAGCTCTTCTCTCAATTTTTGGTAGAATTCAGCTGTGAAGCTGTCTGGACCTGGGCTTTTGTTTGCTGGAAGATTTCTGATAACAGTTTTAATTTCTGTGCTTGTGATGTGTCTGTTAAGATTTTCTATTTTTCCCTGGTTCAGTTTTGGAAAGTTGTACTTTTCTAAGAATTTGTCCATTTCTTCCAAGTTGTCCAATTTATTGGCATATAATTGCTGATAGTAGTCTGTTATGATCCTTTGTATTTCTGTGTTGTCTGTGATCTCTCCATTTTCATTTCTGATTTTATTGATTTGATTTTTCTCCATTTGTTTCTTGATGAGTCTGGCTAATGGTTTGTCAATTTTATTTATCCTCTCAAAGAACCACGTTTTGGCTTTGTTGGTTTTTGCTATGGTCTCTTTTGTTTCTTTTGCATTTAATTCTGCCCTACTTTTTAAGATTTCTTTCCTTCTACTAACCCTGGGGTTCTTCATTTATTCCTTTTCTAGTTGCTTTAGGTGTAGAGTTAGGTCATTTATTTGACTTTTTTCTTGTTTCTTGAGGTATGCCTGTATTCCCCTTGCGACTGCTTTTATAGTGTCCCACAGGGTTTGGGTTGCTGTGTTTTCATTTTCATTGGATTCTATGCATATTTTGATTTCTTTTTTTATTTCTTCTGTGATTTGTTGGTTATTCAGCAGCATGTTGTTCAGCTTCCATATATTGGAATTTTAAATAGTTTTTCTCCTGTAATTGAGATCTAATCTTACTGCACTATGTTCAGAAAAGATGCTTGCAATGATTTCAATTTTTTTGAATTTACCAAGGCTAGATTTATGGCCTAGGATGTGATCTATCCTGGAGAAGGTTCGGTGTGCACTTGAGAAAAAGGTGAAATTCATTGTTTAGGGGTGAAATTCCTATAGATATCATTTAGGTCTAACAGGTATATTTTATTATTTAAAATTTGTGTTTTCTTGTTAATTTTCTGTTTAGTTGATCGATCCATAGGTGTGAATGGGGTATTAAAGTCTCCCACTATTATTGTGTTACTGTTAATTTCCCCTTTCATACTTGTTAGTATTTGTCTTATGTTTTGCGGTGCTCCTATGTTGGGTGCATATATATTTATAATTGTTATATCTTCTTCTAGAATTGATCCTTTGATCATGATGTAGTGTCCTTTTTTCTCTCTTTTCACAGCCTTCGTTTTAAAGTCTGTTTTATTTGATATAAGTATTGCTACTCCTGCTTTCTTTTGGTCTCTATTTACATGGAATATCTTTTTCCAGCCCTTCACTTTCAGTCTGTATGTGTCCCCTGTTTTGAGGTGGGTCTCTTGTAGACAACGTATATGGGGTCTTGTTTTTGTATCCATTCAGGCAGTCTTTGTCTTTTGGTTGGGGCATTCAACCCATTTACATTTAAGGTAATTATTGATAAGTATGATCCCATTGCCATTTACTTTATTGTTTTGGGTTCGAGTTTATACACCCTTTCTGTGTTTCCTGTCTAGAGAAGATCCTTTAGCATTTGTTGGAGAGCTGGTTTGGTGGTGCTGAGTTCTCTCAGCTTTTGCTTGTCTGTAAAGCTTTTCATTTCTCCTTCATATTTGAATACCTTGCTGGGTACAGTAATCTGGGCTGTAGGTTATTTTCTTTCATCTCTTAAAGTATGTCCTGCCATTCCCTCCTGGCCTGAAGAGTTTCTATTGAAAGATCAGCTGTTATCCTTATGGGAATCCCCTTGTGTGTTATTTCTTGTTTTTCCCTTGCTGCTTTTAATATTTGTTCTTTGTGTTTGATCTTTGTTAAGTTGATTAATATGTCTTGGGGTATTTCACCTTGGGTTTATCCTGTTTGGGACTCTCTGGGTTTCTTGGACTTGGTTGAAAATTTCCTTCACCATTTTAGGGAAGTTTTCAACTATTATCTCCTCAAGTATTTTCTCATGGTCTTTCTTTTTGTCTTCTTCTTCTGGGACTCCTATGATTCAAATGTTGGGGTGTTTAACATGGCCCTGGAAGTCTCTGAGATTGTCCTCATTTCTTTTAATTCGTTTTTCTTTTTTCCTCTCTGATTCATTTATTTCTACCATTCTATCTTCTACTTCACTAATCCTATCTTCTACCTCCATTATTCTAAGATTTGTTCCCTCCAGATTGTTTTTGATTTCATTTATTGCATTATTCATTATATACTCACTCTTTTTTATTTCTTCTAGGTCCGTGTTAAATCTTTCTAGCATCTTCTCAATCCTTGTCTCCAGGCTATTTATCTGTGATTCCATTTTGATTTCAAGATTTTGGATCATTTTCACGATCATTATTCAGAGTTCTTTATCAGTTAGATTCCCTATCTCTTCCTCTTTTGTTTGGTTTGGTCGCCATTTATCCTGTTCCTTTACCTGCTTGGTATTCCTCTGTCTCTTCATCTTGTTTATATTGCTGTGTTTGGGGTGGCCTTTCTGTATTCTGTCATTTTGTGGAGTTCTCTTTATTGTGGGTGGGGTTGTATGGGAGGCTTGTCAAGGTTTCCTGGTTAAGGAAGCTTGTGTCGGTGTTCTGGTTGGTGGAGCTGGATTTCTTCTCTCTGGAGTGTAATGAAGTGTCCAGTAATGAGTTATGAGATGTCAATGGGTTTGGAGTGACTTTGGGCAGCCTGCATATTGAAGCTCAGGGCTGTGTTCCTGTGTTGCTGGAGAATTTGTGTGGTATGTCTTGCTCTGGTACTTGTTGGCCCTTGGGTGGTGCTTGGTTTCAGTATAGGTATGGAGGAGTTTGATGAGCTCCTGTCGATTAATGTTCCCTGGAGTCAGGAGTTCTCTGGTGTTCTCAGGATTTGGACTTAAGCCTCCTGCTTCTGGTTTTCAGTCTTATTTTTACAGTAGCCTCAAGACTTCTCCATCTATATAGCACTGTTGATAAAACACCTCCTTTCGAGGACAATGAGCTGCTTTTCTGGGTGCCTGACGTCCTCTGCTGGCATTCAAAAGTTGTGTTGTGAAGTTTACTCAGCGTTTAAATGTTCTTTTGATGAATTTGTTGGGGAGAAAATGGTCTCCCTGTCCTATTCCTCCACCATCTTAGAACCACCTCCCACCTTCTCTCTTTAGAGGTTCGATTAGAAGAAGAGTGATGTCTGATTATATTCATGACCCAGAACCCATTCTCAAGCAGAGACAGCCAAACCAGTAATATTTAGAAAAACAACCAAAAAATGACTGCATTTAGCTGTGCAGTGGAACTCTGCTGCTTGTTCATGGTTAAATATTAATATCTCAGCTGTTTCTAGCCATCTGACTGACAGGCTACAGATCTGGATAAATGATCTTCCACAAACTCAATTTTGCTGTCTGCTTCTTGGAAGAAAGAAAAAGAGTTATCTTCATATTAAGAGTTAGTGAAACCAGGGGCTTTTAGCTGTATCTAGTGCATTCAAAGTCCAAAGAAGCCTATATGAAATTTAAGTTCTAGATGGTTGGAGCTAAAAGGAACATATAGGTTTCACCTCTTTTCCTTGTATTGTAGATGAGGAACTGGAGACCCAGAGAAGGAAGGAGACCCATCCAAAGTCACACAGTTGAGCTACTGGCATAGTCAGACCTTGACCTGGATTGCAGCCATCACCCTTATTTTAAATTAAATTATTTGTATTTCTAAATTTTTATTAGAGTATAGTAACTTTACCACCCTTGTTTTATATGAGTGAGGGTGAGGCCCAGAGATTTGTCAAAAGTCACAAGGCCAGAGATGGCAAAAAGCCTGGGTTGATATGTATGCTTTGCCTCCATAGCTCATATTCATAGCCAAAGGAATTGACTAGATAGCTTATACATGCAGGGGTTTCTTACCTCAGGTCACAAGCTCAGTTGTGTGAAAGTGAAAGTGAAGTCAGTCGTGTCTGACTCTTTGAGACCCCATGGACTGTAGCCTGCCAGGCCTCTCCATCCATGGGATTTTCCAGGCAAGGATACTGGAGTGGGTAGCCATTTCCTTCTCCAGGGGATCTTCCCGACCCAGGGGTCAAACCCAGATCTCCCACATTGCAGGCAGACTCTTTACCATCTGAGCCACCAGGGAATCCCAGTTGTGTAGGAAAATTAATTTTCTTAAATCTCCCATGCATTCGTGTGTGCTAAGTCACTTCAGTCACGTCCAACTCTGTGACCCCATGGACTGTAGCCTGCCAGCCTCCTCCACCCATGGGATTTTCCAGGCAAGAATACTGGAGTGGGTTTCCATGCCCTCGTTCAAGGCATCTTCCCCAACTAGGGATTGAATCCATGTCTACTTACATCTCTTAAATTTTCCACAATGAAACCTAATTTCTATATCGAATGTTCCTTCAGGCCAGTAGTAGACTCTCAATCTTAGTCACTTCTAGTTCTCTCAGTCATTTCCAGCCCTCTTCTTTCTCCTGAGTTGTATGTAAGTTCAGAGGCATTTCAGAGTTTGCCCAGAATGGGGCTGGGGAGATGTGTGGGCTGGGGGGTAGGGGTGGAGATGCTAGCTTCTACTCACAAGTGCAGCATCCTCTCTGGTCCTTGGCTGTGGATTCAAGGCAACTGTTGCACTGGCCTTTCTTCTCCAGGTCCAGCTCTCTCTCAGCTACTTTCATATCCCTCGGGCCCATGGGACACAGGATGTCCTCCTTTGTCTCTTCAGAGCTGCAAGAAATTCAGAGAGGCTGCCTCAGACCCATCTGGAGACATTTCTTCCAACTCCACACAATGTGGACTATGGCAAACTGCTACTCTTATGCCCTTCCCAGGCCCACAGGACCAGTTTCCTCTTGGGTTCCCTAAACTAGTGGGGAAGTTCATGGTTCCTTCTGCCCCCAGGATCCCTCTCAGTGAAGTGTCAGACACAAGATCCTCATGCAGGGCTTGCTATGCTGACTCACTACCAGTCTCTTCACTGCCTCTCTGACTTCCCCATTTGCAAGATCTTTACATTGATGTGAGAAGGCAGAAGAGTCTTGTCCCCATATCTTCTGTTTAATGTCCAAAGTCTCAGCCCAAGGGAGAAGGAAATTCAAGGCATTTTACTCTCACTCACAGACTTAGAGTGTTGGTGTTGGGGTGGGGGAAAGGATGGGGGAGAGGATAGTTAGGGAGTTTGGGAAGGTCATGTACACTCTGCTATATTTAAAATGGATAACCAACAAGGACCTACAGTATAGCACAGAGAACCCTGCTCAATGTCATGTGGCAGCCTGGATGGGAGGGGTGTTGGGGGGCAGAATGGGTTCGTGCGGCTGAATCACTTCACTGTTCACCTGAAACTGCCACAGCATTGTTGTGATTAATAAGCTATACCCCAATACAAAATAAAAAATAAAAAAAAAACCTGTTTCTCTCAAATGGTTATGTCTTCTGTAAGCTTGTTGCTATTTAATATTTTTAATGTGTCCTTAAGTTCACAGAAATGGATTCATCAATATCCTTGCTTTAAGTGACACCTTATCATCATTCCACACGTGGCCCTCTTTGATTTAACTAGCTATTTAGTTTTAATAATGGTAATAGACACTCCAAACACCCCCACTCAAAACAAAAACTAGAAATTTAGAACCTTAATAATAACCTACATCTAGCCATGTGACCGTGAACCGTGAACTTCCAGATGTTCAAGCTGGTTTTAGAAAAGGCAGAGGAACCAGAGATCAAATTGCCAACATCAGCTGGATCATCAAAAAAGCAAGAGAGGTCCAGAAAAACATCTATTTCTGCTCTATTGACTAAGCCAAAGCCTTTGACTGTGTGGATCACAATAAACTGTGCAGAATTCTGAAAGAGATGGGAATACCAGACCACCTGATCTGCCTCTTGAGAAACCTATATGCAGGTCAGGAAGCAACAGTTAGAACTGGACATGGAACAACAGACTGGTTTCAAATAGGAAAAGGAGTATGTCAAGGCTATATATCGTCACCCTGCTTATTTAACTTATATAAACAGTACATCATGAGAAACGCTGGGCTGGAAGAAGCACAAGCTGGAGTCAAGATTGCTGGGAGAAATATCAATAACCTCAGATATGCAGATGACACCACCCTTATGGCAGAAAGTGAAGAGGAGCTAAAAAGCCTCTTGATGAAAGTGAAAGTGGAGAGTGAAAAAGTTGGCTTAAAGCTCAACATTCAGAAAATGAAGATCATGGCATCCGGTCCCATCACTTCATGGGAAATAGACGGGGAAACAGTGGAAACAGTGTCAGACTTAATTTTTGGGGCTCCAAAATCACTGCAGATGGTGACTGCAGCCATGAAATTAAAAGACGCTTACTCCTTGGAAGGAAACTTATGACCAACCTAGATGGCATATTGAGAAGCAGAGACATTACTTTGCCGACTAAGGTCCGTCTAGTCAAGGCTATGGTTTTTCCTGTGGTCATGTATGGATGTGAGAGTTGGACTGTGAAGAAAGCTGAGCACCGAAGAATTGATTCTTTTGAACCGTGGTGTTAAAGAAGACCCTTGAGAGTCCCTTGGACTGCAAAGAGATCCAACCAGTCCATTCTGAAGGAGATCAGCCCTGGGATTTCTTTGGAAGGAATGATGCTAAAGCTAAAACTCCAGTACTTTGGCCACCTCATGTGAAGAGTTGACTCATTGGAAAAGACTCTGATGCCAGGAGGGGTTGGAGGCAGGAGGAGAAAGGAACGACAGAGGATGAGATGGCTGGATGGCATCACTGACTCAATGGACATGAGTCTGAGTGAACTCCGGGAGTTGGTGATGGACAGGGAGGCCTGGCGTGCTGTAATTCATGGTGTCACAAAGAGTCAGACACAACTGAGCGACTGAACTGAACTGAGCCGTGTGACCTTCCCCTCATTGTATCCCTGCTTCCCGTTGCCAACCTCACCTGATGTGACCATGATCTTGAATCCCATGCTCATTATGCTTTTGCTTCTGTGTTGATTAAACTTTAATACATTTACATGTATGATAGAAAGTAATTTACTTCTAAAGCCACGATTGTTTTTAATTTTATGAAAAAGGCATCGTGTCTTATGAAAATCTTCTTGGACTTCGTGTTTTTTTTTTTTCACCTGATATATTGCTAACTTCCTCAACATTGTTGTGCAAAGATCACTTATTTTGATGGCTGTACAATGTTCCACCAGTGAAGAATATGACAGCTTACTCCTCCAGGCTCCGCAGTGACTGCCATTTGGTTTGTTTCTATGTGAACTTTAAAAGCCAGGAGTTCACTCTTTCCCTTCATCCACTATTTATGCTGTGGTGTCCCTACTTGGAAGCAATGGATACTGATGCTAAGCGAATCAGCCTGAATGAGAAAGGTAATGGAAGAACAGGAAACACCTAGATGGAAAAGGCAACTTTGGTTAATACTTGCAGATGCAAACTCAAAGTTTTTTTTACCTAATCAAACCCTAAGCATGGCATTCACTGGTCAAAAGGAAGAATCGGTGGTGTGTGGGGAGAGGAGGGGCAGGGATGGTTCTTTGAAGCTGAGCCTGGGTACTGAGAACTTATTTTGTAAGAATAGAATATATAGTAAAAATACTGTATATCACTTGGCCGATTTTCTCCCCCTCTTTCTTCTCCTGACAATTTTGCTCAGAAGTCAGGATGGGGGGGTAGGGAAAATTTAAGAAAGAATGTGGTTCCTGGCTCTCCATTACCATGAGTATCCTTTAGTCATGTTTTAGAGTATCTCCCCATTTACTAAAGAACACTGACTCTGCTAAAGTTATACTATCATTAGTGCCAATGCAACCCAATCTTGATTTCTTAACATATTTCCCTTTCTCTGTCACAATTAAGTACCCATTGATACTGACAAGTGCCACTGAGAGGCAAAATACTGAAAATGAAGAATTTTACTGAAGATTCTGGGTGTGAAATATGTTTATAAAAGGAAGGAAGGTGATTTATATGGTTTACAAAATTAAAGATGGGGTTTGCTGTGAGGATCTTCTGTCCATTTAGTCTATGGCTTGAAGGGAAGTGAAGTCGCTCAGTTGTGTCTGACTCTTTGCAACCCCATGGACAGTAGCCTACCAGGCTCTGCCATCCATGGGATCTTCCAGGCAAGAATACTGGAGTGGGCTGCCATGATTTAAGGAAAAGATCAGGCGACTTGTTGGTAGGGAGGGGTGTATGATACTCACTGTGTATCTTCAGCCAATGCATAGCCAGCTGTTGATTTCTACTCCTTTAATTTAACTTCCAATGTCAATACAAAGGTTATTCTTCAGATTGACACCATGAGCTTAAGCTCCAAGAGGCATTTATTGGCAAATAGGTGCGTCAGAGGAGAAAAAAGGTTGAAAATTATTGAGGGATACTATTTTTCATTCATCTCTCACCAACATAGGAGTTATCAAAAAAGTAGAGGGAGAAGTATTGGGTGAGCCAAAAAGGTTTGTTCAGGTTTTTCGCTAACATCTTACAGAAAAACCCAAACAAACTTTTAGGCCAACTCATAGAAATATGCTACTGATAATGATAAATATATATATATATATATATATATACACACACACAGTTCCGGGTGAGAGACATGTGTGTGTGTGTTCAGTAGTTGTGTCCGACTCTTTGTGACTCCATGGATGCCAGGCTTCCCTGTCCTTCACCATCTCCAGGAGCTTACTCAAACTCATGTCCATTGAGTAGGTGATGCTATCTAACCATCTCATCCTCTGTCGTCCCCATATCCTCCTGCCTTTAATCTTTCCCAACATCAGGGTCTTTTCCAACAAATCAGCTCTTCACATCAGGTGGCCAAAGTATTGTAGCTTCAGCTTCAGCATCGGTCCTTCCAATGAATATTCAGGATTGAATTCCTTTAGGATTGACTGGTTTGATCTCCTTGAAGTCCAAGGGACTCAAGAGTCTTCACCAATGCCACAGTTCAAAAGCATCAATTCTTCAGAGCTCAGCTTTCTTTATGGTCCAACTGTCACATCCATACATGACTACTGGAAAAGCCATAGATTTGACTATATGAACCTTTGTCAGCAGAGTGATAATACATACAGATTAATTTCAAAGTTACTACACCTTTTAAAAGTACAGTGTTTTAAACACTTTGTATTATTGTAAGTATATCTTAATGCACTTTTTATTTTGGAATAATTTTATATTTACATAAGAGTTGCAAAGACAACACAGTGAGTTCTCATATAGCTTTCACTCAGTTTCCACTAATGCCAGTATCTTACACAGCTATAGCACATTCTCCAAAATGAAGAGATTAATGTTATTGGTATATTACTATTAAATAAACTTCAGCATTTATTCGTATTTCATCAGTTTTTCAACTAATAGCCTTTTTCAGTTCCAGGCATCCATCCAGGATACATCACAACTAACCAATACAGTATTGTAAAGTAAAAAAATAATATTAAAATGTCCTTTCAGGATCAAACAAATTAAAAAATCTGTAATACCCACCACAAAGATATATGTGTATCTAACACTCAATAAATATTTATTGATAAGTTAAAAAATAAATAAATCAATAGAAAGAACCAACCAATTAGAGAAACAGTTGAGAGAAGGCCCTTCATTCCTAAAGCAAATTACTCATTGGATTTTGCAGTTGTGTGTGTTTCTCAGGGAATGACAGTAAGGAAGAGTGGGTGGTGGGAGGTTGGGAATAATTAACTAACTGATTAATTAAGGGAGGCTTTTTTTCATATTTTTTAGGAGCCACAAATGTTATCAAGAGTGCAGAAGAATACAAAGAGCCCCAAAATGAATCCAAATTGCATCTGACTCTCAGAGCACCCATCCTCATTTCTGCCTACCCTGACTCTACTGCCATAACAGTTAACAATATTTTGTTAACACCAAAAACAGTTCTTTGGGGGAATTCCCTGGTGGTCCACTGGCTAGGACCCCACACTCTCTCTTTGAAGGGCCTGGGTTCAGGGAACTAAAATTCCACAAGTGGTGCAGGAAAAAAAAATTCTTTTGTTGGACTATCTCCATCTTATCTTAGCAGGTAAATAACTACCAGGAAATCTCCATCTCAGTGGCCAAGTGAGAGAGAGAAAAAAAAATCACCATGAACTCAAGAGTAGGAAACAAAAATATAAGAATCTTCCTATCTGTAACGCCCAGATTAGTTGTTGGGTTGCTCAGTCCTGTCCGACTCTTTGTGATCCTGAGGACTGCAGCATGCCGGATTTCCCTGTCCTCCACTGTCTCCCAGAGTTTGCTCAAGTTCATGTCCATTGAGTCAGTGATGCTATCCTGACACCCCAATTAGACCCCAATGCAAAGTTTCTTCTTTCCTCCTTCCCTCTCTCACCTACCTTCCTTTCTTTCCCTCCTTTCCCCCTTCCCTTCCTTCTGTTCTTTTTCTCTTTTTCCTTTTCCTCCATCTCTCATTTTTTCCCTTGCTCTCCCTTTCTATTTTTGTGTGTTTAGAGGAGACTTTTTAAACGAGTCCAATAATCTTATACAGTTTTGTCAGAAGGACTTTTTCCCTGAGGATCAACGTGCAGGCCAAGCTCAGGAAAATGTGTAATCATGGTGTAAGGAGGCACAGTGATTTAGAGGAAATTTTGGACCATGAGTTAGTAAATTTGGGTTTCAGTCTAAACACTGTTACTTGACAGCTATGTGACTTTCTTGAATTCATTCCCTGGCTCTCTGCTTCCATTCATCATCTATAAAATGGGAGAGTTTTACTTAACTTTATTCATCTCAAGGAACTGCTTTGAGAAGCAAATGAGATAATGCATGTGAGATAATGTATGGACTCTTCCTTTGGGGGCAAAGGGACGAAAAAGCTATTCTAGGTAAGCGGCACTTATTAATAAAAATAAGAAGGTGATTGTGTGCCAATCAGACTGAGCTGATTCTCCATCAAGCTTTGTTCTCAAAGCTGAATGTTGGCATTCTTGGTTTCATTCAAAAATGTCTCAAGCTTTCTGTGTTGCTTGTGCTAAGATGACAAATTGATTGTGACCTGTTAAGATTTTAGATGTTTCCATTTCCAAAACAAGGCATCAGATGTATAAAATGAAAAGAAGAGAATAGCAAATTTGGGCTTTGTCTTCCCATCACCCAAAGAATTCGCTGAGAAGTGAAAAATTAAATCAAATACAGGCTTTGACTCTGTGTAACCAAGCAAATAGCTCTAAGTGACTTTTTCATTGTATTGACTAGATCTTCTGGTTGTTTGGAGGTCATAAGAGCCTATTTGTGTACCAATTCTGTATTAACATAGTCAAGGAGATTGCAGCGCTAAGAATTCCCTTGGAAAATGGACTCCCCCCCCCATCTTCCATTCACAACATATATTTGATGTGAGAAAGATTTCAGTTGATTTGAAAATACTCTAATTACAGTAAATTGTTTGGTCTTTATTCTGTACTTCTTATCTCCTTTCCTGAAATGTTAATGCTTTGACCCATTTTTCAGCTGCTTCAGAAGCATAAATAAAAATGCTGATTATCCTCACTGATTTCCTATCCCCCAATGCTCCTGAAAGGTACATTTTGTGTCTGTGTTACAGCTCATAAGTGCAAAAGAAAAAAAAATTGTTGCTGCTGGACTCTAGATATGTGATAATAAGCAGATCATCTTGGCTCAAATTTGAACTCCTTCATACATTAAATAATATTTATGCATTATCTAATATTTATTAAGCAGTAGGGTTCAAAATAAATGCATATGTGCTAGAATGATGGTTATGGAATAATTATAATTATGATAGTAATATACACCATCATGGAGCTAAATATGCTTGATTTCATTCACTCTCACAACACCCCCTCTTTTTCTATTTGACTACGTTGCTCAGCCTATGGGATCTTAGTTTCCCGACCAGGGACCTAACCCACACCCCATGAGTGGAAGCACAGAGTCTTAACTGCTGGGAGGCTAGGGAATTCCCAACACTTCCCTTTTTATCCCCATTCTACAGATGAGGAAATTAAGTCTCAAATGGGTTAAGTAATAACTCAGTTAAGGTCAAATAATGAGAAAGCTAAGATTTGAACTGAGATCACAGTGGCTAAACTTCTTACTTTGTTTATGGCTAAAGTTCTTACTTTGTTTACTACTTCCTATAGAAAGTCAAAGAACTTGGCCTCTGATACCTAGGTCCAGTTAGGTCAGATGTTCATTCAACCTGGACATCTAAATTAGGACTCATATGGACCTAATTAAACCTAAAAGTTTTTGCACAGCAAACGAAACCATAAACAAGATGAAAAGACAACCCTCAGAATAAGAGAAAATAACTGCAAATGAAGCAACTGACAAAGCATTTATCTCCAAAATATGCAAACAGCTCATGCAGCTCAACATCAGAAAAACAAACAACCCAACTAAAAGTGGGCAAAAGACCTAAACAGACACTTGTCCAAAGAAGACATCCAGATGGCTAATAAACAGATGAAAAGATGCTCAACACAACTTACTGTTAGAGAAAGGCAAATCAAAACTACAATGCAGTATCACCTCACACAGGTCTGAATGGCCATCATCAAACAATCTACAGATAATAAGTGCTGGAGAGGATGTGGAGAAAAGGGAACCTTCTTGCACTGTTAGTGGGAGTGTAAATTGATATAGCCACTATAGAGAACAGAATGGAGATTTCTTTATAAACTAGGAATAAAACTGCCATATAACCCAGCAATCCCACTACTGCACATATACCCTTAGGAAACCATAACTGAAAAAGACACACGTACGAATGTTCATTGCAGCACTATTTACAGTAGCTAGGACATGGAAGTAACCTAGATGTCTATCGACAGATGAATGGATAAAGAAGTTGTGGTACATATATATACAATGGAATATTACTCAGCAATAAAAAGAAATGAATTTGAGTCAATTGTGAGGTGGATAAACCTAGAGCCTGTTATACCGAGTGAAGTAAGTCAGAAAGAGAAAAATATTGTATATTAATGCACACACACACATATGATATATATGGAATCTAGAAAAATGGTACTAATGAACCTATTTGCAGGGCAGCAGTGGTGCAATATACTGTATTAGAATACCTTCTAGAGATGGTAAAACATACTATATTAGATCAAGCAGAGAGGGAGATAGGAAATGTATACAATGAGGGTGGGGGTGGGGTTTACAATCTTAGGATAACCATATTGAGAAGATGACATTTGAACAGGTCAGGAAAGTGAGCCATGTGGATATCTAGAAGAAGAGTGTTCCAAGTAGAAGGAGTAGCAAATTCAAAGGCTCTAAGGTGAGACAGTGCCTGGTATGGTCAAGGAACAGCAAGGAGACTGGTGTGGCTGGAGAAGACAAGAGTGGTAGCAAGATGAGGTCATAGAGGGAACAGGGCCAGATCACAGAGGGCTTTGGAAATCATACTCAGAAGGTTGATTTTAACTATGAGGGAGATGTTGAACTGTTAGAGGATTTTGAGCAGAGGAGTGTCATCTGATTTGTGTTCTCACTGAGTCATTATGGCTCCTATGTTGAGAATATACTTATGGTGGGCAGGGCTGAAGCAAGAACATCAGTTAGAAGCCTACTGTAATAATCCATGAGAGAGATGATGGTGACTTGGGCCAGGATGGCAGAATATGGTAAGAAGTGCTCAGATTTCCAATCAGTTTTGAAGGTAGAGCTGAAAAAATTTTCTGATAGATCAGATGTTAAGGTTATCCCCAAGGTTTTGGATCTTACCAGAAGGAATAAAGAGTTGCCACTTACTGAGATGTGAATTTACTGAGATGTGTAAGAGTAGGTTTGGGGGAGGAAGATCATGAACTGCATTTAGACGTATGAAGTTTAAGATACTTAACTGACATCTAAGTGTAGATGTCAAATAGGTAGTTGGAGTCAGTGCTGTATTGATGATATATAAAATTAACACCCTGAATGAGATCCTCTAAGGGACAAGTGTAGATGGAGAGAAGAGTTACCACAACTGAGCCCTGGGCACTCCAACATTTAGAGGACAGGAAGATGAGGAGAAATCAACAAAGGACACTGAGAAGTGGCCACTGAAGTAAGGGGATATAGAAGTGAGTATAGCATCCTGCAAGCTAAGTGAGGAAAGGGTTTCAAGGAAGAATGAGTGACCATTTATGAAAAAGTGTACTGAGGGGTCAAGCAAGATGAGAACTGAGAAATAATCCTTGGATTTAATAATATAGATGAGTGACATTATCATTGGGTGACCTTGATCAGAGCAGTTTTAGAGAAGTAGAGGGAGTCAATGCATTATTAAAATAGAAGGAAGGAAATGGGGGTCTGAGAGTAGAGACAACCCTTTCCAAGGAGTTTTTCTATAAGGGGGAAAAATAGAGCCATAGCTGGAGGGAGGAGTGGAGTCATAAAATATTCAGGGCACTATTAAGGAGGAAAAGTGAGTTGCAGAATAACAGTAATTGCTAGCATTAACTGAGGGGTAAATGTATGTTAGACATTGTCCCAAGTACTTTCTTACTATCAGGAGTGCTGAAGTCAAAGGGTGATTTGCACTATTAAATAGGTTGAGTGTGATAAGAGCAGAATGAGAGATGGGGAATGTAGTGGGATATAAGCACTGCAGTAGGGCCTATCACCCTAGCAAGTATTATTACCATCATTGCATCCCTGCCTATGAGGTAGGCAGTATCATTACTCTTACTTTACAGATGATAAAATGGAGGCAAAGAATATTTGAGGAAATTCTCTAATGATGCATAAGTGGTAAGTGCTAAAATGGGGATTTGATTTCTGGCAGGTTGACACTAAAACCAATGCTTTTAACTTTCCTATGATACCACTTACACCATTTACTCAAGTAAACCCCCAATTTTTATATTAGTATATATTCATATATATTTTACTTCACAGAGGGAAGGGAGGGATATGTATCAAAATGTAATGGTGGTTATCTTGGACTATGGAACTGAGATAAGATAGACCAAGAGGGACATCATTCATTCTGTCTTATGATTTGAAATGTTAATAAAGATAATAATGAATATAGCCATGTATTATATCTGTAATTTAAAATAGTTTTTGGAGAAACAAATAGGTTCTACTTCTGGTAATGACCAACTAAATGCCTATTGGACCAACCCTCCTGAAGATAAAAATACAAACTCTGGACAAAATTTGTAAAACAACTCCATCAAGCAACTAAAATGCAACAGAAAGTGAACAGATTCTGGTGAGTCAATATTTGGTCAAAGAAAATAACAAAAGGATGTTTCCTTTTTTACAATTTCTGGCTGAGGGCAGGCCCTCGTCCTTGCCATATTTGAGCCAACTAATACTCTGATACAAAACTAGAAGGTTTTCAGAATTGAGGAACCACAAGGTAGAGTTCAGGGCAACCACAGCTGCTAGAAAGTGCAGGACAACTCTCAGAAAGGAGAGTTGAAAAGAGAAGGTGCAAATTCTGTGTATAAATTCTTCTGTTGACTTTTGAACTTTAGAGGTACAGCGTGGACTCCAAGAAGTTCAGCTCAGGATAAAGAACAGATCTGAGATTAAGCTGCCACTCAGGAGTCAGAGTTTGTTGTTGAAGTCCAGCCAATAACATTGCCTGTTAGAACAAAAACATCAACATTCTTCAAGGAAATATAACATTAAACAGAGTTCCCACAATCTAACATTCATGAAACCCAAGTTACAATCTGAAGCTATGTGATAGATGCAGTATCAGGAAAATATGACCCATTCTCCTGAGAAAAAACCTTCAGTGAAGACCAAATCTGAAATGACTCATGTCAAATTAGTAAGCAGGGATTTTTTTTTAATTTAAATTTATTTATTTTAATTGGAGGCTAATTACTTTACAATATTGTATTGGTTTTGCCATTCATCAACATGAATCTGCCACGGGTGTACACGTGTTCCCCATCCTGAATCCCCCTCCCACCTCCCTCCCTGTACCATCCCTCTGTGTCATCCCACTGCACCAGCCTCAAGCATCCTGTATCCTGCATCGAACCTAGACTGGCAATTCGTTTCTAATATGATATTATACATGTTTCAATGCCATTCTCCCAAATCATCCCACCCTCTCCCTCTCCCACAGAGTCCAAAAGACTGTTCTAAGCAGCTATTGTAACTATGCTCAATGAAGGAAAACATGCCGAAAATGAATGCCAAGATTGGGAATTTCAACAGAGAAATATACACTATAAATTCTTTAAACTGAAAAATACAATATCAAAAACATTTTATAAAATAGTAAAGGAACTCAAAGGTAGAGTGTAGGTGATAAAGGAAAGAATCAGTGAACTTGAAGATTGACCCATAGAAATTATCCAGTCTGAAGAAAAAAAAAAAGGTAAATAAAATCCCATAAACTAATACCTAACCTCAAGGGTCAGTGAGGCAATATCAAAAGATCTAACTTTTGTGTAACTTGAGTTTCAGAAGGAAAGGAGAGGCAGACTGAAGCAGGGGAAAAGCTTCTTTGAAGAAATAAGGGCTGAAAATATCTCAAATTTAGTGAAGGATATACATTTACAAATTCAGGAACTTCAGTAAACCCAAGAACAATATATACAAAGAAAGCCATTCCTAGGAAAATCATAGTCAAACTGATTGATCAAAGATAAAGAGAAAAATCTTGAAAACAGGCAAAGAAAATGATGCATGATATAGGGGACTAGTGATTCAATCATCTAGAAATGATCTATGTGTTGGAATTAGCAGGAAAAAAATGGAGTGAAGAAGACAGTTGAATAATATCTTTAAAGTGTTAAAAGGTAAAAAAATTCTTAACTTAGAGTTATATATCCAGAGAAATTATCCATCAAGAATAAAAGTAGAATGAAAATAGTTTTACACAGAAGGAAACGAAGATTTTGTGTCCAGAAAATTTGTACTACAAAAAATGATAAAAGGAGTTCTTCAGGTTGAGGGAAATGATACCATATAAAAACTGGAATCTTCAGGAAGGAATGAAGAATTTCAGAAATGGTAAATATCTAGTAAATGTGAAAACTATTTCCCTATTAGTTTCTTAAAAACATATAGCTGTTTAAAGCAAAGACTATGTTGTGCTGGATGCAAAATGTATGAGGTGAAAAGAATGTCTATATGTGTAAAGTTACTTTGCTGTACAGCAGGGATTGGCACAGCATTGAAAATAAACTATATTTCAATTTAAAAAATATTTTAAATGTATGGAGGTGTAATGTATCTGACAACTAGAGCACACAGATGGGAACTGAGGTAAATTGACTTAAATAGCTACAATGGTTCTATATTTTATGTGAAAAGACAAAAGATTAACTATAAGTAGACAATGAAAAGGAAAACTGGATATCCAAACAGAAAAAAAAGTAGACCTCCACCCCTATCTCAAGTCATATTCAAAAGTGTATATGAGTAGGTACATATACTTCATGTAAATCTTAATCTGTAAATCTTTTAGAAGAAAACACAGACGTGTACCTCTATGACCTGGGGGTAGGCAACAGTTTTTTAGATAGGACACAGAGAGCAATAATCATACAATTTAAAAATCGATAAATTAAACTTCATCAAAATTAAAAACTTTTTTTTAACCAAAAGACACTATTAAGAAAATACATATAAGCTGCATGTGTGTGTGCATGTTAAGTCGCTTCAGTCGTGTCCGACTGTTTGCAACTCTGTGGACTGTAGCCTATCAAGCTCCTCTGTCCATGGGATTCTCCAGGTGAGAGTACTGGAGTGGGTTACCATTTCCTTCTCCAGGGGATCTTCCCAACTCAGGGAATGAACCCATGTCTTCTGCGGCTGCTGCACTGCAAATGGCTTCTTTACCACCGAGCCGCCAAGGAAGCCCATAAACCACATACTAGGAGAAAATATTTACAATGTATCTGATAAAGGACTGATATCTGGGATATATAAAGATGAATAATCTAATAAAATGGGCAAAATATTTGAGCAGAATATTCATAAAATAAGATATGTGAATGGCCAATAAACACATGAATATGTAGTCCACATCATTAGTCATTAGGAAATCGTTTACTAAAATCACAATGAAAAAATAAATAAAACCACAATACCACTACACATCCACAAGAATGGCTAAAATTAAATAGATTGACAACACCAAAAGTTGTCAAGAATTTGGAGCCACTGGAATTTGCATACATTTTTGGTGGGAGTGTAAAGTGGTAGAACCACTTTGGAAAAGTATTTTGCAGTTACTTATAAAACTAAATGTACAGCAACCATAATACTGAAACATTGTACTCCTCAGTATTTTCACAAGAGAAATGAAATCATTAGTCCACACAAAACCTGTATATGAATGGTCATAGCATCTTTATTCATAATACCTCCAAATTGGGAATAACTCATGGGTCCAGTGGTAGGTGAAAAACTGTGGTATGGTCATACAATGGAATATTACTCAGAATAAAAAGGAATGAATTACTGATACACACAACAGCATGGATGAAACTTTAAAATATGCAGAATGAAGAATCCTAACACAAAAGAGTATCAACTTCATGACTCTTTACATAAAGTTCTAGAATAGGCAAAGTTAATCTATGATAAAAATACAAACAAAATGCAGGCAGGGATAAGAGGAGGAACTGAATGCTGAGGGGCATGAGGAACTTTCTGAAGTTTTGGTAACGTTCTATATCTTGAAAGAGGTCCAGGTTACATGTGTATTAATTTTTCATTTCTCACTGGTGGTTTAATGAAGATATATGCATCTCATTTTTATGTAACTTTAATTAAAAAAAAATGTACCCTAAACCAATGCTGAGCTCTAGTTCATGATAGGTATGCTGAAGTATTTAGGAAGAAGTGTATCATCATCTGTAACTTATCTTGACATGCATCAAAATAATAAGGGTGATAAATGGATAGAGGGATCAAGAGATGAAGTGTGTGATAATACAATATAAACTGTAGAATATAGGTGCTTGGTATATAGGTGTTCACTGTGAAATTCTTTCAACTTCTTTGCTTTTAAATATTAATAAAATATTAGAGACAAAATAATGGTGGTTATGATTTATCCAGGTGTCCCTTATCTCCCCACATCTCTTCCTCTGTCTGATTTCTTAATGCTCACCCATATTTAGGATCTGAATTGCCCTCCCTTATTTTGTTCCTGGCTTATGACTTGTACCCTCACACTTCTTACTCCCCAGTGTTTCCCATAACTCACATCTGCCTCACTAACTCCATTTCAGAATATCCGTGGATAAGGGATGTGATCAACTTAGCCACTGGACCCTTCCAAGGGCCCTACCCCATCGGATGGAACCTCCCAGCTCAGGCTCCAATAGTGCTCCCTGGCTCCCACTGAAAAGGATTAGCTTGCAAAGATACAAGTTCACAGTGCAGAGGAAATTGCAATGGACACACAAAAGCATCCATCTTGGCCTGTACAGTTGAAGATGGCCTTGTGTGGGGCTTTTGTTCTACCTTATATCTAGATCAAGCATTTGACCTCAGTTTATTTCAGAGACTGTACAGAAATCAGGGTCCAGGTAGTGTCCACAGGGCCCTCCCAGACAAACCATGATATATTTGTTTAGGAACCAAGATGAAGTTCAGAGATCTTACAACTCCAACAGGCTTGATCACTGGTTCTCATCTTTATGTTCCTGAGTGATGGTTGTGAGTCAAGCTTAAAAGGAAATAAGTCTCCAAAACCTCCAGAACTGGATGCCAGAACATCTAGTCCAGTGGTTCTCACCCTTCAGTTCAGTTCAGTTCAGTCCAGTCGCTCAGTCATGTCTCTTTGTGAGCCCATGGACTGTAGCACGCCAGGGCTCCCTGTCCATCACCAGCTCCCAGAGCTTACTCAAACTCATGTCCATTGAGTCAGTGATGCCATCCAACCATCTCATCCTCTGCCGTCCCTTTCTCCTTCCACCTTCAATCTTTCCCACCATCAGGGTCTTTTCCAATGAGTCAGTTCTTCGCATCAGGTGGCCAAAATATTGGAGTTTCAGCATCAGCATCAGTCCTTCTAATGAATTTTCAGGACTGATTTCCTTTAGGATGGATTGGTTGGATCTCCATGCAGTCCAAGGAACTCTCAAGAGTCTTCTCCAACACCACAGTTCAAAAGCATCCATTCTTTGGCACTCAGCTTTCTTAGAGTCCAGCTCTCACATCCATACATGACTACTGGAGAAACCATAGCTTTGACTAGATGGACTTTTGCTGGCAAAGTAATGTCTCTGCATTTTAATATGCTGTCTAGGTTCGTCATATCTTTTCTTCCAAAGAGCAAGAGTCCTTTAATTTCATGGCTGCAGTCAGTCACCATCTGCAGTGATTTTGGAGCCCCTCAAAATAAAGTCTGTCACTGTGTCCACTGTTTCCCCATCTATTTGCCATGAAGTGCTGGGACCAGATGCCATGATCTTAATTTTCAGAATGTTGACTTTTTTTTTTCTTTATAGGGTGTTACCTTACAATTTCAACAGAACTTTATTAAAATATTTTTTATTTTATCAAGATACTTGTTCCATTTATTTTTTAATGCATAAAAGTTTTACAAAATTATTTTGTATTCATAAATACGAAAAATGAATTTTATGTATTCACCAATGCATAAAATACATAAAATTTTATGTATTCATAAATGCATAAAATTTAAAGAATATGGACACTGGAAAGGAACAGGTCTGAGTTTGAATACTGTTGCTATCACTTACTAGGGTGAATCACCCAAGTTCACAACTTCAGTTTCTTTATCTGAATGTTGAGTTTTAAGCCAACTTTTTCACTGTCCTCTTTTACTTTCATCAAGAGGCTCTTTGGTTCTTCTTCACTTTCTGCTGTAAGGGTGGTGTCATCTGCATATCTGAGGTTGTTGATATTTCTCCCGGCAATCTTGATTCCAGCTTGTGCTTCATCCAGTCTAGCGTTCCTCATGATGTACTCTGCATATAAGTTAAATAAGTAGGGTGACAATATACAGCCTTGATGTACTCCTTTCATGATTTTGAACCAATCTGTTATTCCATATCCAGTTCTAACTGTTCCTTCCTGACCTGCATAAAGATTTCTCAGGAGGCAGGTAAGGTGGTCTGGTATTCCCATCTCTTTCAGAATTTTCCAGTTTGTTATGATCCACACAGTCAAAGGCTTTGGCATAGTCAATAAAACAGAAGTAGATGATTTTCTGGAACTCTTATTGCTTTTTCAATGATCCAACGGATGTTGGCAATTTGATCCCTGGTTCCTCTGCCTTTTCTAAATCCAGCTTGAACATCTGGAAGTTCACTGTTCACGTACTGTTGATGCCTGGCTCAGATAATTTTGAGCATTACTTTGATAGCATGTGAGATGAGTGCAATTGTGCAGTACTTTGAGCATTCTTTGGTGTTGCCTTTCTTTGGGATTGGAATGAAAACTGATCTTTTCCAGTCCTGTGGCCACTGCTGAGTTTTCCAAATTTGCTGGCATATTGAGTGCAGCACTTTCACAGCATCATCTTTTAAGATTTGAAATAGCTCAACTGGAATTCCATCACCTCCACTAGCTTTGTTTGTAGTGATGCTTCCTAAGGCCCATTTCACTTTGCATTCCAGGATGTCTTGCTCTAGGTGAGTGATCACACCATCTTGATTATCTGGGTCATGAAGACATTTTTTTGTACAGTTCTTCTGTATATTCTTGCCACCTCTTCTTAATATCTTCTGCTTCTGTTAGGCTACACATTAAAATTACCTGGGCACTGATGTTTCTAAGGCTCCCTAAATGATTCTAGTGTGCAGGGCAAACAAGTTGGATTATCCCATTGGGATTAACTGGTAAAGCCATACTCATTGTGAAGATATTGAGAAATACTTTCAATGAAGTTGGTAAGTGCCCTGAGACTTGAGTGCCCTGGACACCTCATCTCTTCCATTCCAGAGCCCCCAGACATTCCCACAATCAGTTATTAAATGGTTAATGCCTGTCCAGCAAGAGTCCTTCAGAACCCTGCTTCAGCATTTAGCCAGATTTTATTCTAAATAGTCAGTGCCCAGTCCTGTACCCATTATGAAATACTTCAAATGCCACTTCTGCAGCCAGTGCTGAGAACCACTGATCTGGTCAGTTCAGACAAGCATCTGAATCTTTTATCTGTACCACACTAAATAACTAGTCTGACTACATTGCTACCTCTGTCCATTGCATATAACCAGGCTTATGATCTTAAGCAAGTCATTTCCTCACGCTGAATCCCATCTGAAAAATAACAGGGTTTAACTAGATAATCTTTAGTCACGCTTCAAACTCTGAATTGAGTGGCACTGTGGCTCTACGAATCACAACTTCAGCAAAGCTAAAAGCATCTCCAGAGAAGTGAAAGCCAAACTGATCCAACGTCTTGTACACTGACCCAAACCAGCCAAAGAAAACTCAGAGGGCATGGTAACTGTATATTGTTCTTCTTAGGAGACATGAATCTTTCTTAAAGCTGCACACCTCCCCCAACCCACCAAGTTATGGTTTGGAACTTGAAGCCTGGAGATGAATTCTTCCCAACTTGGGACAAAGATGCACATATTATTAGAGCTGATTATGAAGTTATCCAATGTGCTTTTAAAGTATGGTCCTGACACTTCCACTTGCAGCTTCTTGCAGTAGTGCCCTGTACAGAGGGTGACATACTACAAGAAGACATAATCTGTTTTACTTGTTTCTTGTTTATTTGTCATCCATTTCATTGAGTAACCCCTTTGTTTGTGGATTATAGGGAAGAGAAGAAGTCAATTGGTTTTTATTGGTCCCTCCAGAAATTTAAACAGCTTCAAACTTTCCTCCCCCAGTCTATGCCTCTTTTGGCCAAGCATACCTTTCATTTTACAATCTCATCACAACCCTCAGTGCTATGGCTTTTCAAGCACAGCTCACGTTATCTGGATCTTTTCACGGTTCACTTGATCTTTCCCAAGGCAGTGTTGCCAAGTGGTAACTGGAACAATGTTTACAATAATCTGAAGTGAGATGGTGAGTTGGCAATTATGTACTTCATACAATTCTTGTGAATGGCCTGAACTATCCAGATCACTTGTCTATACTGAAAAATAAATAGTGTAGTTGCCAAATCATTTCACTTCATGTAGTGGACATATAACTTATCATCTTGCTAATATCTCTGAAAAGTATATATATAATACTGATCTATTATCCTGAGTAGGACCGATATCTCTCAAAGTGGTAAGCTTTGAGACTGTTACCCTGGGAAAGTTCATTGCAAAACTCAGAGCCCACACCTCCATCTCCATTCCAATTGCTCTAGCCCAATGCACCAAACACTCCCCTGGTATTGATTATTCCCCATATCCCCTAAGCCAGACACCAACAACCAAAGATGAGACTTAGCAGTCCAAGGAAACAGATGATCTTTTTACCCAATCAGACCAGAGAAGACTGCATTGAAATGGAAGGAAGGGACTAGACACACTTATCAACCGAAAGTCTGATTGGCCTGGGCTGCTCCGTAGCCAACATTTGTGAGGAGCTGCCCAGATTGGTCTGTGACCCACTTCCCTTTGCATCATCTTGAGACTCCACCATCTTCCTGAGATGAAAGTCCTCCCACAGTATGCATTTGGAATTTTCATAGTGTGCCCTTTACAAAGACCACCTGTAGCAGAGTCACTTGAAATACTATGTAAAATGCAGATCTATGAGCCCTATCACAACCAATAGATACAAACTAAAATTGTAGAACCATTGCTATTTATTTTGATAAAATGACTTCATTTTCCTGAACGCTTATTTGCTCAATTAGCAAATGGAGCAGTTGTTTCCTACTTTACAGAGCTGCTTAGAGAGCATTTTCATTTACACAGTCTGTCACCATCTTCATTTTCAGCTCAAAGTATCTAAACTTAGAGGCATCTTTCACTCTAAATTGTTTCCCCACATCAAATTCTCCACATATATTAGTGGTGCCATCATAACCTCCAGGATCCCAGAATCAAACCTCAAAGTCCACAGCAACAAATTAGGAAGAATCCATTGTTTGTTTCTGGGTTTTTGTTGTTGTTGTTGCTGGTTTTTGTGGTTGGTTTTTCTTCCCCCCAGAGGAGGGAGAGAGTGGTAGATCAAGGCTTGCTTTGTTATCAGGCATAGACATTATCACAGCACAAACTCCAATCCCTTATCAGGCATGCACTCTTAGATGGAAATGTGAAAGATCTGCAGAAATTCTGTTGTGAGAATCAAAACACCTTATAAGATACCAGTTGGGGCAGGGCAAGTCCCAAACAACTCCTACATACCTGCTAAGTCTGACTCTGTGTAACCCCATGGACTATAGCCCACCAGGCTCTTCTGTCATTGGACTTTCCAGGTAAGAATACAGGAGTGGGTTGCCATGCCCTCCTCCAGGGGATCTTCCCAATTCAGGGATCAAACCCATGTTTCATGTCTGCTGCACTGGCAGGTGGATTCTTTACCACTATTGCCGCCTGGGAAGCCCCAAACAACGGCCACTCGGGCTCAATTTCACCTATATCCATGAAATTTCTTTTCCTATCTGGAGTCCCAGAGACCATTGGATATCCAACTGAAGTTTCTTTGCTAATATCAAAATAAGAAGGCTCCCACCTTCATTATCTGGCAAGTACCCTTCACTATTACTAATCAACAGCTTACATGTATGGAGCAATTCTATGTGCCAGAGACTGTCCTGACGACTTTATAAGGTTTTATAACCAATAGTGCAGCATCGGGATTCAGACACAGTGTGGTTGCAGTGTCCATGCTCGTAACCATCACACTGTCTGCTAACCACTGGCAGTCTTCAGCACCTAGACTGTGCGTGAAGCTGAAAGCCGTCTGCCCCAAACTATCATCAAAACCTTATTCTGTCATCAGTGGCCAAATGATGAGGACATGCTACTAGGGATTTGGTAAAGCCCTTAAAAAGGCTACTGCAGCTACATACATATATAGTAAAAGAATAAAGAAATTCATGGAAAGGCATTCACCAGATTTAGGATAGAAGTAACCTCTGGAGGAAGAGAAGGGGGTGTGATTGGAAAAAGGTGCACTGGGAGCTCCAACTACATTGATAATATTTAATTTCTTAAGCTGGTTGGTGGTTAAACAAGAAAGTACACACACCTTTTTACATCTTAAATATTTCACAATATATATTTTAAAGGGACTCCTAGGGGGACTTTCCTGGCTGTCCAGTGGTTAATTCCCTGCATCATGGGGATAACATGATGCAGGGGATTAACCATTATAACAAAGCAACCTTTGATCTACTATTCTATCCCTCCTCTGGGGGGAAGAAAAACCAACCACAAAAAAACAGCAGCAGCAACAACAACAACAAAACCCAGATACAATGGATTCTTCCTAATTTGTTGCGTGGACTTTGAGGTTTGATTCTGGGATCCTGGAGGTTATGATGGCACCACTAATATATGCAGAGAATTCGATGTGCTTCCACTGTAAGGAGCATGGGTTTGATTCCTGGTCAGGGAACTAAGATCCCACCTGCTGAATGGCATGGCCAATAAATAAATACATAATTGTTGAATTAAAAAAAAAATAGTATTCCTAGGGATTGTGCTAGCAATTATAAAGAGGAGAGAGATCAGGCAGCAGCATTGTGCTTACTGTACTAAGGTCTGAAGAATCGAGAAGTGGGGATGTATCATTCTTGCTCACAAGGGAGAACCTTTCAATTTATAGTATTTATTTCCTCTTGGCTATTCTAAATCCCTTTCAAGGTCTGGCAGCGAGCAGTACCCTAATAGTATGTACACACATATCTCCAAATTCTGGAACTTCATATTTCTAAACAGTATGGACCTAACAGAAGCAGAAGATATTAAGAAGAGGTGGCAAGAATACACAGAAGAGCTATATAAAAGAGATCTTCATGACCCAGATAACCATGATGGTGTGCTTACTCATCTTGACCCAGCCATCCTGGAGTGTGAAGTCAAGCAGGCCTTAGAAAGCATCACTACAAACAAAGTTAGTGATGGTGAAGGAACTCAAGGTGAGTTATTTCAAATCCTAAAAGATGATGCTGTTAAAGTGCTGCACTCAATATGCCAGCAAATTTGGAAAACTCAGCAGTGGTCACAGGACTGGAAAAGGTCAGTTTTCATTCCAATCCCAAAGAAGGGCAATGCCAAAGAATGCTCAAACTACCACACAATTGCACTCATCTCACATGCTAACAAAGTCATGCTCAAAATTCTCCAAGCCAGGCTTCAACAGTACATGAACTGAGAACTTTCAGACATTCAAGGTGGATTTAGAAAAGGTAGGCGAACCAGAGATCAAATTGCCAACATCCGTTGGATCATAGAAAAAGCAAGAGAATTCCAGAAATATATCTACTTTTACTTCCTTGACTATGCTAAAGCCTTGGTGTAGATCATGACAAACTGTGGAAAATTCTGAAAGAGATGGCAATACCAGACCACCTTATCTGCTTCCTGAGAAATCTTTATGCAGGTCAAGAAGAAACAGTAAGAACTGGACATGGAACAACTGACTGGTTCCAAATCGGAAAAGGAGTACATCAAGGCTGTATATTGTCACCCTGCTTATTTAACATATATGCAGAGTACATCATGAGAAATACTTGGCTGGATGAAGCACAAGCTGGAATCAAGATTGTTGGGAGAAATATCAGTAACTTCAATATGTCAATACACAGATGACATCACCCTTATGGTAGAAAGTGAAGAGAAACTGAAGAGCCTCTTGATGAAGGTGAAAGAGGAGAGTGAAAAAGCTGGCTTAAAACTCAACATTTGAAAAACTAAGATCATGGCCTCCGGTCCCATCACTTCATGGCATATAGATAGGGAAACAATGGAAACATGAAAGAGTTTATTTCTTTGGGCTCCAGAATCACTGAGGACAGTGACTGCAGCCAAGAAATTAAAAGATGCTTGCTCCTTGAAAGAAAAGCTATGACGAAACCAGACAGCATATTAAAAAGAAGAGACATGACTTTGCCAACAAAGGTCTATATATTCAAAGCTATGGCTTTTCTAGGAGTCATGTATGGATATGAGAATTGGACCATAAAGAAATCTGAGTGGCAAAGAATTGATGCTTTTGAACTGTGGTGTTGGAGAAGACTCTTGAGAGTCCCTTGGACTGCAAGGAGACCAGTCAATCCTAAAGGAAATCTACCCTGAATAATCCCTGGAAGGACAGATGCTGAAATTGAAGCTCCAATCCTATTGTCACCTGATGAGAAAAGCTGACTCATTGGAAAAGACCCTGATGCTGGGAAATATTGAAGGCTGGAGGAAAAGGGGACAGCAAAGGATAAGATCGTTGGATGGCATCACTGACTCAATGGATATGAATTTGAGCAAGCTCTGGAAGACAGTGAAGGGCAGGGAAGCCTGGCACGGTGCAGTCCATGGAGCTGCAAATAGTCAGACACGACTGAGTGAGTGAACAGCATATTTCTAAACCTATGAGGAATTGGGGCCTGTATATATTTGGGAGATGGGGGAACAAGGTAGGGAACCAAACAGAGGGTAAGGAGGAAAGAAAGACTGAAAGGCTTGAATAAGCTCCAAAGATGAAGAGGAATGAAAAGAATGAATGGAAATAAGAGCAGAAAATAAGGAGAATGATAAAGCTTAGAAACATACACAAAAATAAATGGACAGAGAGACAAGGGAGAGAAAAACAAGAAATGATATAAGGAAAAGGAAAGAAGGGAGGCTGAAAAGAAGTGAAGAAGATGCAAATAAGAGCAAAAAGATAATATGTAAAAAAAAAAAAAAACTAATTGAGGGCCTACTGTGTTCCAGACACTGTGCTGGGTTCTTAATAAGCATTTTCTCATGTGACCAACCTCTTTGCCCACCAATAAACCCAAGAGATAGGCATTAATAGGCCCAAATTCTACAGACGAGAAAAATGAGCTTCAGAGAAATTGAGAGACTTGTCCTAGGTCACACAGCTTGATAAAATGCAGTTTTGACCCCAGATCTGAGTAACCTTAAAGGTTGGGAGCTTAACCAGTTGCTTACTACCTCCCAACAGAAGCCATGAGAAGGAAGAAGAAAAGATGTTGGAGAAAGGAGCTGAAATCCTCATACGTACAGGGGACCATCAGGGAACAGATGCTCCGGAGGCTGGCTGGGCCTGTGGGCCCTGAAGAGTGTTTGCCTTGTTAAAGGCAGCCGGACTCAGCTCCAGCTGATGGCCACCTTGTAGTAAAGTGGGTCAGGTTTACCACATTCTCTGTTTTTCAAGTAAAGTTCAAAATCCAGACTTTTTTTGAAAAAAGAAAATCTCATGATTGTTTAACGTTAAATCTCATGATTGTTTAACATTAGCAAAAAAAATAAAAAATACTAGGAAGAAAAAAACCACCCTGTGGGCCAAATAAAGCCCAATTATGGGCTGAATTTGGCTCACCAGTCACCAGTTTGCAACCTCTGGATGAAGAATGGCAGATAAAAAGAAAGGAAGAAGAGAGAAATAAAGAATCAGAGAACAAGAAAGAGAGGAAAGGAGACATTAAACAATAAAAGACGTCGGACTTCCTTGGCAGTGGTTAGGATTCAGGCACTTTCCCTGTTGAAGGCCGGAGTTCAATCCCTGGTGGCAGGAACTAAGAACTTGAAACCTGGCCATTTCCCACCCCCCCCACCCCCCCCCCCCAAAAAAGTCAGAAAAGAGTGAAGGATCAAATAAAGGGCAATACAAGAGGGAAGGGGGAGGGGTTGTGAGAAGTCCAAGAGGTAGATGGGAAGGAGAAAGCTAGTGGAGAAAGAAGCAAAGAGCTCAGAAGAGAGAACTAAGAGGAAGAACAGGGATGAGAAGAGAAGAAAGGCCCATCGAAGAGGGTAGCCCTCACCCAGCAATTCTGGGAGGACCTAGTTGGGGCAGGGAGAGGTGGGGGTGGGAGGCAGGAGACAACCCTGTCTTGGGATTGCTCTCTCCCATTGAAAAGTGGAGCTGGACACAAGATGGCAGCAGCTGCAGCATCAGCTACAGGTCAGGGTGAGGCTTCTCAGGGCTGTCTCTGGGGCTGGACAGCAGGCTGAGTGGCACCCTCTTCTGGTTGGCACTGCCCAGCCCATCAGAGAGCTTCTGAGGCTGAGGCCGGCTTAGAGCTGCAAGGAATGGGCCAGCCTCAGTCTGCACACACCCTTTCCTGGCATAAGCGGGGAGCTTGTGCAATAGAGCAGTAGCCATGGCAACCCTGTATGCTGCTACCCTGTTTGGATTCACAGAAGGGAGCTGAATTTTGCATCAGGACAGCCACATTCAGAAAAGATGGGTCCAGTCTGTCTCAGTTCCTGGGACCCCTCCCTCTGGACATCCCAGGCAAAACATGGAGAGAGGAATATTGGACAGAAGAAATTCTACAGTCTCTAAGCTTTCCCTTTTCCTGCGCCTCACATTACTAACACTTACTAGACCTCAAAGGTAATTCCTGCATCAAACTCCAACATTTATCTTAATGCCCTCGGTTCAATTCAGTTCAGTCGCTCAGTCGTGTCCGACTCTTTGCGACCCCATGAATCCCAGTATGCCAAGCCTCCCTGTCCATCACCAACTCCTGGAATTCACCAGGAGTTCACCCAAACTCACGTCCATCGAGTCAGTGATGCCATCCAGCCATCTCATCCTCTGTCGTCCCCTTCTCCTCCTGCCCCCAAACCCTCCCAGTATCAGAATTTTTTCCAGTGAGTCAACTCTTTGCAGGAGGTGGCCAAAGTACTGGAGTTTCAGCTTTAGCATCATTCCTTCCAAAGAACACCCAGGACTGATCTCCTTTAGAATGGACTGATTTGATCTTCTTGCAGTCCAAGGGACTCTCACACCTCCCCAAATGATAGGTTTTAGTATCATCTGGGGCCTCTCAGCAAGCCAAACTCACAATGGCAATTTCTAGATACTTAGACTCTTCATACATGTATATGTGCTCAGTCTCTCAGTCTTGTCTGACTCTTTGTGACCCCCGTGGGCTGTAGGTAAGAATTCTGGAGTGGGTTGCCATTTCCTACTCCAGGGGATCTTCCCAACCCAGGAATCAAACCCACGTCTCCTGTGTCTCCTGCGTCTCCTGCATTGGCAGGCAGATTCTTAACTGCCAGGGTCCAGCCCCAGTGGATCCAGGGTGATTCGAAGGTAGGGGGATGGAGTCCGTGTCTTTGGAAATAACTTATTTAATTACAGATAGAGAGGGATTAGAAGATTAGCAGAGAAAAAGAGGCTGAATAACTTGGTTCACATGGGATACCAATCACCACCTACGTAGGCTGCAGGCGTCTTCCCGTTCTCCCAAAGGAGAGGAGGCACTGAGGCACCCCCCGGTCTGATCTTAGAAGCCCAGGCAAAATTAATAGGCTTGGTGGGTACCCATGCACCAGATGGGAATTCGGCCAGAAAATAGTCGGAGAGAAAAAGGGGCTGAATAACTTGGTTTATGTGGGATACCAATAAAATTCCAAGACAAGGAATTTGCACCATCTACGTTGGGCCACCGGTGCCACTTGAATATTGGAAGGTGCCCCTCCTTGGGCTCCTTCTCGCGTGGGCTTGAAAACCGGGGCAAATAAGTAGACTTGGAGGGCACCCACGCTCCAGATGGGAATTCAGCCAGAGAAACGGGGAGCAGAAAAGAATGACATGAGGGAATCAGTCTTTCTGGAAACTGATCTGATTTCTTTATTTTTGGGTTTGCTTATATACCTTTTGTTACATATAGGGATGAATACAGAGTCACACGGGGGTCAGCAGTCCTGACCTTAATCAAAATCAGGTGCTTCACATAAATGTATAAAAAAAGGTCTTAGGGATATTACATCATCTTCTGGCCATGAGTGAGACCTGCTGACATTTTATGATCCTTTCTTTCTTATAACCAAAAAACTTATTTCTTCCAAAGGTGTTTTTTCTTAAACAAGGCACCACCCTCCAAATAAAGTTACATTCCTATAGGGTGAGGGTGTAGTGAGTTACAATCAAGAAAGGAATTTATTTAATCCAAGGTTAACATGATTACTCTTAAAGGTTAATACTTATTTCTCCTATATGCTTAAAGGTTAATACTTATTTCTCCTATATGTTAGTTATATTCATTATAAGGGTAGGGAACATGGAGATTTAGCAGCAAACATCAGCCCAACAAATGAAAATCTTTTCACCAATGCTCCCCTTAAGATCTATTTAGTCTTAAGATAGTGATAAAGTTACATTTTTACATAGCAAGGACACAGTGATTTATAACAAAGTACAGCAATCTATTACAAAAGAGAAAATCCATTAACTCAAAAAGTCTAGTATTGCTAACATCAAAAACTACTATATTTCCTTTTCTATATTCCAAATACATTGATTAATATATTCCCAGGTGCCTAAGGATATGGAGGCCTGGTGGCAATCATTGATTCAACAAGAAGAAAAAGCCCTATGCTAATTAAGACTCTCAAAATACTCCAAAGCTCTCTGTGCTGTTTATGGTTAAGAGGTAGTAAACAATCATGTGGCAGGAGTATGGATAATCCTGTCACACAAGCTAGTCTGTCAGCAGAGAGGTTTGACCTGAGACATTCTTGTCCCACCCAGGGGAGGGAATCAGCAGCAATTATTGACACAACAAATGAAAAACCCTTCACCAATATAATTCCTAACCAACCCAGTATACTAATAATTTCCAACTCCCCCAAAGAATTTGCCTTTAGTAAGTCTAAAACATCTCATGCCTCTCAGATTGGGAGGCTGTAAACAATCACATGTGGCCGGACGAACCTATACAGGTGGGCTAGATAACCTTCAGAGGAGTCCGTAAGCTGAAACACTCCTGTCACGCCCAAGAATTTTTATTGCCTTGGAGCTGCAAGTTTACTCCTTCTCCGAGAGAAACGGTTATGGGGGAGAGCCCCCCGTAAAGTCAGAGGTGTAGGTGAGAGCATAAAACAGACTCTGGTTTGGGGTTAGATGCTTGGGAACAGGGGTTTCCTGAGGCTTGATCACGCCTTTGTGTATGCCAAGCCTCCTTCCTCATGACCTTTGCCATGGGCGGAGTTCCTCACGCTGGCCCCCAGTACTTAACCACAAGTGCCATCTGGAGAAGCCCCCTCTTCATGCATAACATATTCTAAATACCAAACCTGTTGCTCAAATTGGGCTATATTTTCAATGTTTACATAGCACATGATTACACTTTAAACTAAAAAAATACATACGCATCCATTGGTATCTATCTGCTCACTAAGAGTTAACGATTAATGTATCTTCTGACTGATGCAGAAGTTTGGAAAAGCTATAACACAGTTCTAATTTAAATGTTCCATGGCAGATGGCAATGTTCTACAATAGTATTTTGCTAATCACATCTTAATTGCCAGATTTGTTTTTAAAATTAGTTCACAGTGCAGTACAGGTAGTGGACCAGGAGATGAGACAAAAGTTTAAAGATATATGCTGCAGTTCATGGGGTCACAAAGAGTCAGACGTGCCTTAACAACTGAACAACAAATATGATGAATATCTTCTTTTGTCACATGACTGAACACTGTATATTGAGAAATTCACTCAGGGATAACTTCAAAAATCTAAAGTTGAAGACGTTTGTCAATTCATTGCCCAGGTTAAATGCCCTCCTTCCTTGTCCACCATCTCCATCCTTTTGAGTGGATTATTTTTTAACACATTATTGACCAGGGGATTTTTGCAGAAACTAATGCCTGTAGCGTTAATACATCTCAGGTCAATAATGTGTTAATAGTGGACTCAGAAGTAAAAGACTTCAAACATCTTGATTGGGATCATTTTAGACACTAGCATGGAGTTATGAGTTTTGGAGATTTAACGCCCTTCAAATGACATCACAATATGACTCACTGTTCCTGCCTCCTGTCCAAATCTGAATTGAGGTGGCAGCATGATAGGCGGGCTGATCCTTTTAATGATCTTCTTTTTCATTATGAAATAGTAGTTTTTAAAATGAACTCCTAGATAGAGAGATGGAGAAGGCAATGGCAACCCACTCCAGTACTCTTGCCTGGAAAATCCCATGGGTGGAGGAGACTGGTCAGCTGCAGTCCATGGGGTTGCGAAGAGTCGGACACGACTGAAGTTACTTAGCAGCAGCAGCAGCAGATACAGAGAACATAGGTGGTGCCAGAAGCAAGAAGTGAGGGGTGGTCAAAATGGGTAAAAATGATTAAAAAGAACAAACTTCCAATAAATAAGTCCTGAGGATATAATGTACAGCATGGTGGCTGTATTGCATACTGTATTGCATACTTGAAAGTTGCCAAGAGAGTAGATTTTAAAAGTTCTCATCACAAGAAAACAATTTTTGTGACTATGTATGACAATGGATGTTAACTAGACATTGTGGTGATCATTTTGCAATATATGTAAATATCAATAATTGTATTGCACATCTGAAACTAATATAATGTTATACGTCAATTATACCTCAATTTAAAAATAAATACAGACTGGAAAAAAATTACAAAATATTTCAAACATGCTGTTACAAATGACCAACCAAATAAAGCTGGGGAAAATGACCAAATGGCACAAATTTAAAATATTAAAAACAACAAAAAATGCTATAAGAGGGGACAGAGTCTCCCCCATCTATAGGAAAAGTGCCAAAGATTTACATATTTTAAAAATACCACACAAGTTAAGATATAGAGAATAATATAAAAATAAAACATTAAAGTACCCATAATCGAGAATTTATGGATTAACATTCTTGCAAGGGTTCTTTCAAATGCTTTTTTAAAACAAATAAAATGCTGCTTTTATTTTATTTTTTTAATATAAATTTATTTATTTTAATTGGAGGCTAATTACTTTACAATATTGTATTGCATTTGCCATACATCAACATGAATCCACCATGGGTGTACATGAGTTCCCCATCCTGAACCCCCCTTCCACCCCCCCTCCCCATACCATCCCTCTGGGTCATCCCAGTGCACCAGCCCCAAGCATCCTGTATCTTGCATTGAACCTGGACTGACGATTTGTTTCATATATGATATTATACATGTTTCAATGCCATTCTCCCAAATCATCCCACCCTCGACCTCTCCCACACAGTCCAAAAGACTGTTCTATGCATCTGTGTCTCTTTTGCTGTCTCGCATACAAGGTTATCATTACCATCTTTCTAAATGCCATATATATGCATTAGTATACTGTATTGGTGTTTTTCTTTCTGGCTTACTTCACTCTATATAATAGGCTGAGTTTCATCCACCTCATTAGAACTGATTCAAATGTATTCTTTTTAATGGCTGAGAAATACTCCATTGTGTATATGTACCACTGCTTTCTTATCCATTCATCTGCTGATGGACATCTAGGTTGCTTCCATGTCCTGGCTATTATAAACAGTGCTGCAATGAATATTTGGGTACACATGTCTCTTTTAATTCTGGTTTCCTTGGTGTGTATGCCCAGCAGTGGGATTGCTGGGTCAAAAGACAGTTCTATTTCCAGTTTTTTTAAGGATCTCCACACTGTTCTCCATAGTGGCTGTACTAGTTTGCATTCCCACCAACAGTATAAGAGGGTTACCTTTTATCCAATCCCTCTTCAGCATTCTCCCCTGTAGACTTTTGCATCACAGCCATTCTGAGTGGTGTGAAATGGTACCTCATAGTGGTTTTGATTTACATTTCTCTGATAATGAGTGATGTTGAGCATCTTTTCATGTGTTTGTTAGCCATCTGTATATCTTCTTTGGAGAAATGTCTATTTAGTTCTTTGGCCCGTTTTTTGATTGAGTCGTTTATTTTTCTGGAATTGAGCTGCAGGAGTTGTTTGTATATTTTTGAGATTAGTTGTTTGTCAGTTGCTTCATTTGCGATTATTTTCTCCCATTCTGAAGGCTATCTTTTCACCTTGGTTATAGTTTCCTCTGTTGTGGAGAAGGTTTTAATTTTAATTAGGTCCCATTTGTTTATTTTTGCTTTTATTTCCAGTATTCTGGGAGGTGGATCATAGAGGATCCTGCTGTGATTTATGTCAGAGAGAGTTTTGTCTATGTTCTCCCCTAGGAGTTTTATAGTTTCCGGTCCTACGTTTAGATCTTTAATCCATTTTGAGTTTATTTTTGTGTATGGTGTTAGAAAGTGTCCTAGTTTCATTCTTTTACAAGTGGTTGACCAGTTTTCCCAGCACCACTTGTTAAAGAGATTGTCTTTAATCCATTGTATATTCTTGCCTCCTTTGTCAAAGATAAGGTGTCCATAGGTGCATGGATTTATCTCTGGGCTTTCTATTTTGTTCTATTGATCTATATTTCTGTCTTTGTGCCAGTACCATACTGTCTTGATGACTGCGGCTTTGTAGTAGTGCCTTAAGTCAGGCAGGTTGATTCCTCCAGTTCCATTCTTCTTTCTCAAGAATGCTTTGGGTATTCCAGGTTTTTTGTATTTCCATACAACTTGTGAAATTATTTGTTCTAGCTCTGTGAAAAATACCGTTGTAGCTTGATAGGGAGTGCATTGAATCTATAGATTGCTTTCGATAGTATACTTATATTAACTATATTGATTCTTCTGATCCATGAACACGGCATATTTCTCCATCTATTAGTGTCCTCTTTGATTTCTTTCACCAGTGTTTTATAGTTCTCTATATATAAGTCTTTAGTTTCCTTCAGTTCAGTTCCGTTCAGTCACTCAGTGGTGTCTGACTCTTTGTGACCCCTTGAATTGCAGCAGGCCAGGCCTCCCTGTCCATCACCATTTCCCGGAATTCACTCAGACTCACGTCCATCGAGTCCATGATGCCATCCAGCCATCAAATCCTCTGTCGTCCCCTTCTTCTCCTGCCCCCAATCCCTCCCAGCATCAGAGTCTTTTCCAATGAGTCAACTCTTCGCATGAGGTGGCCAAAGTACTGGAGCTTCAGCTTTAGCATCATTCCTTCCAAAGAAATCCCAGGGCTGATCTCTTTCAGAATGGACAGGTTGGATCTCCTTGCAGTCCAAGGGACTCTCAAGAGTCTTCTCCAACACCACAGTTCAAAAGCATCACTTCTTCGGCACTCAGCCTTCTTCACAGTCCAACTCTCACATCCATACATGACCACAGGAAAAACCATAGCCTTGACTAGATGGACCTTAGTTGGCAAAGTAATGTCTCTGCTTTTGAATATGCTATCTAGGTTGGTCATAAATTTTCTCCCAAGGAGTAAGCGTCTTTTAATTTCATGGCTGCAATCACCATCTGCAGTGATTTTGGAGCCCCCCAAAATAAAGTCTGACACTGTTTCCACTGTTTCCCCATCTATTTCCCATGAAGTGATGGGACCAGATGCCATGATCTTCGTTTTCTGAATGTTGAGCTTTAAGCCAAATTTTTCACTCTCCTCTTTCCCTTTCATCAAGAGGCTTTTGAGTTCCTCTTCACTTTCTGCCCTAAGGGTGGTGTCATCTGCATATCTGAGGTTATTGATATTTCTCCTGGCAATCTTGATTCCAGCTTGTGTTTCCCCCAATCCAGCGTTTCTCATGATGTACTCTGCATAGAAGTTAAATAAGCAGGGTGACAATATACAGCCTTGACGTCCTCCCTTTCCTATTTGGAACCAGTCTGCTGTTCCATGTCTAGTTCTAACTGTTGCTTCGTGACCTGCATACAGATTTCTCAAGAGGCAGGTTAGGTGGTCTGATATTCCCATCTCTTTCAGAATTTTACACTGTTGATTGTGATCCACATAGTCAAAGGCTTTGGCATAGTCAATAAAGCAGAAATAGATGTTTTTCTGGAACTCTCTTGCTTTTTCCATTATCCACCGGATGTTGGCAATCTGATCTCTGGTTCCTCTGCCTTTTCTAAAACCAGCTTGAACATCAGGGAGTTCACGGTTCACCTATTGCTGAGGCCTGGCTTGGAGAATCTTGAACATTACTTTACTAGCATGTGAGATGAGTGCAATTGTGCAGTAGTTTGAGCATTCTTTGGCATTGCCTTTCTTTGGAACTGGAATGAAAACTGACCTTTTCCAGTCCTGTGGCCACTGCTCAGTTTTCCAAATTTGCTGGCATATTGAGCGTAGAACTTTCACAGCATCATCTTTCAGGATTTGAAACAGCTCAACTGGAATTCCATCACCTCCACTAGCTTTGTTCGTAGTGATGCTTTCTAAGGCCCACTTGACTTCACATTCCAAGATGTCTGGCTCTAGATGAGTGATCACACCATGGTGATTATCTGGGTTGTGAAGATCTTTTTTGTACAGTTCTTCCGTGGATTCTTGCCACCTCTTCTTAATATCTTCTGCTTCTGTTAGGTCCATACCATTTCTGTCCTTTATCGAGCCCATCTTTGCATGAAATATTCCCTTGGTGTCTCTAATTTTCTTGAAGAGATCTCTAGTCTTTCCCATTCTGTTCTTTTCCTCTATTTCTTTGCATTGATCGCTGAGGAAGGCTTTCTTATCTCTTCTTGCTATTCTCTGGAACTCTGCATTCAGATGCTTATATCTTTCCTTTTCTCCTTTGCTTTTTGCTTCTCTTTTTTCACAGCTATTTGTAAGGCCTCCCCAGACAGCCGTTTTGCTTTCTTGCATTTCTTTTCCATGGGGATGGTCTTGATCCCTGTCTCCTGTACAGTGTCACAAACCTCATGCCATAGTTCATCAGGCACTCTATCTATCAGATCTAGTCCCTTAAATCTGTTTCTCACTTCCACTGTATAATCGTAAGGGATTTGATTTAGATGATACCTGAATGGTCTAGCGGTTTCCCCTACTTTCTTCAATTTGAGTCTGAATTTGGCAATAAGGAGTTCATGATCTGGGCCACAGTCAGCTCCTGGTCTTGTTTTTGTTGACTGTATAGAGCTTCTCCATCTTTGGCTGCAAAGAATATAATCAATCTGATTTTGGTGTTGACCATCTGGTGATGTCCAGGTGTAGAGTCTTCTCTTGTGTTATTGGAAGAGGGTGTTTGCTATGACCAGTGCATTTTTCTTGGCAAAACTCTATTAGTCTTTGCCCTGCTTCATTCCGCATTCCAAGGCCAAGTTTGCCTATTACTCCAGGTGTTTCTTGACTTCCTACTTTTGCATTCCAGTCCCCTATAATGAAAAGGACATCTTTTTTGGGTGTTAGTTCTAAAAGGTCTTGTAGGTATTCATAAAACCGTTCAACTTCAGTTTCCTTAGGTAGATACTTTCCTAATTATTTTATTCTTTTCGTTGCAATGATTAGTGGAATTGTTTCCTTAATTTTCTTTCTACTTTCTCATTATTAGTGTATAAGAAGGCAAGGGATTTCTGTGTGTTGATTTTATATCCTGCCAGTTTACTATATTCATTGATTATCCCTAGTAATTTTCTGGTGGAATCTTAGGGTTTTCTATGTAGAGGATCATGTCATCTGCAGTGAGAGTTTTACTTCTTTTCCAATTTGGATTCCTTTTATTTCTTTTTGTGCTCTGATTGCTGTGACCAAAACTTCCAAAACTATGCTGAATAGTAGTGGTGAAATTGGGCACCCTTGTCTTGTTCCTGACATTAGGGGAAATGCTTTCAATTATTCACCATTGAGGATAATGTTTTCTGTGGGTTTGTCATATATAGCTTTTATTATGTCGAGGTATGTTTCTCCTATTCCTGCTTTCTGGAGAGTTTTTACCATAAATGGATGTTGAATTTTGTCAAAGGCTTTCTCTGCATCTTTTGAGATAATCATATGGCTTTTATATTTCAATTTGTTAATGTGGTGTATTCCATTGTTTGATTTGTGGATATGAAGAATCCTTGCATCCCTGGGATAAAGCCCATTTGGTCATGACGTATGATCTTTTTAATGTGTTGTTGGATTCTGAGTGCTAGAATTTTATTAAGGATTTTTGCATCTGTATTCATCAATGATATTGGCTTGTAGTTTTCTTTTTTGTGGCATCTTTTTCAGGTTTTGGTATTAGCGTGATGGTGGCCTCATCAAATGAGTTTGGAAGTTTACTTTCCTCTGCAATTTTCTGGAAGAGTTTGAGTAGGATAGGTGTTAGCTCTTCTCTCAATTTTTGGTAGAAGTCAGCTGTGAAGCTGTCTGGACCTGGGCTTTTGTTTGCTGGAATATTTCTGATTACAATTTCAATTTCTATGCTTGTGTTAGGTCTGTTAAGATTTTCTATTTCTTCCTGGTTCAGTATTGAAAAGTTGTACTTTTCTAAGAATGTCCATTTCTTCCAAGTTGTCCATTTTATTGGCATATAGTTGCTGATAGTAGTGTCTTATGATCCTTTGTATTTCTGAGTTGTCTGTTGTGATCTCTCCATTTTCATTTCTAGTTTTATTGATTTGATTTTTCTCCTTTTGTTTGTTGATGAGTCTGGCTAATGGTTTGTAATTTTTTTTTTTTTTTATCATCTCAAAAAACCAGCTTTTGGCTTTGTTGATTTTTGCTATGATCTCTTTTGTTTCTTTTGCATTTAATTCAGCCCTACTTTTTAAGACTTCTTTCCTTCTACTAACTCTTGTTTCTTCATTTCTTCCTTTTCCAGTTGCTTTAGGTGTAGTTAGGTTATTTGTTTGACTTTTTTCTTGTTTCTTGAGGTATGCCTGTATTGCCACGACCCTTCCCCTTAGCACTGCTTTTACAGTGTCCCACAGGTTTTGGGTTGTTGTTTTTTCATTTTCATTAGTTTCTATGCATATTTTGATTTCTTCTTTGATTTGTTGGTTATTCAGTAGCGTGTTGTTCAGCCTCCATATATTGGCATTTTTAATAGTTTTTCTCCTGTAATTGAGATCTAATCTTACTGTATTGTGGTTAGAAAAGATGCTTGGAATGATTTCAATTGTTTGAATTTACCACGGCTAGATTTATGGCCCAGGATGTGATCTATCCTGGAGAAGGTTACATGTGTGCTTGAGAAAAAGGTGATATTCATGGTTTTGGGGTGAAATGTCCTATAGATATCAATCAAGTCTAACTGGTCTATTGTATCATTTAAAGTTTGTGTTTCCCTGTTAATTTTCTGTTTAGCTGATCTATCCATAGGTGTGAGTGGGGTATTAAAGTCTCCCACTATTATTGTGTTATTGTTAATTTCCCCTTTCATACTTGTTAGCATTCGCCTTACATGTTGTGGTGTTCCTATGTTGGGTCCATATATATTTATAATTGTTATATCTTCTTCTTGGATTGATCCTTTGATCTTTATGTAGTGTCCTTCTTTCTCTTTTCACAGCCTTTGTTTTAAAATCTATTTTATCTGATATGAGTATTGCTACTCCTGCTTTCTTTTGGTCTCTATTTGCGTGGAATATCTTTTTCCATGGGTCTCTTGTAGACAACATATATAGGGATGTTGTTTTTGTATCCTTTCAGCCAGTCTTTGTCTTTTGGCTGGGGCATTCAACACATTTACATTTAAGGTAATTATTGATAAGTATGATCCCATTGCCATTTACTTTATTGTTTTGGGTTCGAGTTTATACACCCTTTCTGTGTTTCCTGTCTAGAGAAGATCGTTTAGCATTTGTTGGAGAGCTGGTTTGGTGGTGCCGAATTCTTTCAGCTTTTGCTTGTCTGTAAAGCTTTTGATTTTTCCTTCATATTTGAATGAAATCCTTGCTGGGTACAGTAATCTTGGCTGTAGGTTATTTGTTTTCATCACTTTAAGTATGTCCTGCCATTCCCTCCTGGCATGAAGAGTTTCTATTGAAAGATCAGCTGTTATCCTTATGGGAATCCCCTTGTGTATTATTTGTTGTTTTTCCCTTGCTACTTTTTAATATTTGTTCTTTGTCTTTGATCTTTGTTAATTTGATTAATATGTGTTTTGGGGTGTTTCACCTTGGGTGTATCCTGTTTGGGACTCTCTGGGTTTCTTGGACTTGGGTGATTATTTCCTTCCCCATTTTAGGGAAGTTTTCAACTATTATCTCCTCAAGTATTTTCTCATGGTCTTTCTTTTTGTCTTCTTCTTTTGGGACACTTATAATTCAAATTTTGGGGCATTTAACATTTTCCTAGACGTCTCTGAGATTGTCTTCATTTCTTTTAATTCGTTTTTCTTTTTTCCTCTCTGATTCATTTATTTCTACCATTCTATCTTCTACCCCTCTAATCCTATCTTCTGCGTCCATTATTCTACGATTTGTTCCATCTAGAGTGTTTTTGACCTCATTTATTGCAGTATTCATTATATATTGACACTTTTTTATTTCTTCTAGGTCCTTGTTAAACCTTTCTTGCATCTTCTCAATCCTTGTCTCCAGGCTGTTTATCTGTGATTCCATTTTGATTTCAAGATTTTGGATCATTTTCATGATCATTATTTGGAATTCTTTTTCAGGTAGATTCCCTATCTCTTCCTCTTTTGTTTGGTTTGGTGGCCATTTATCTTGTTCCTTTACCTGCTGGGTATTCCTCTCTCTCTTCTTCTTGTTTCTATTGCTGTGTTTGGGATGGCCTGTCTGTATTCTGGCAGTTTGTGGAGTTCCCCTTATCGTGGAGTTTCCTCACAGTGGGTGGGGTTGTACGGGTGGCTTTTCAAGGTTTCCTGGTTATGGAAGCTTGTGTCAGTGTTCTGGTGGGTGGAGCTGGATTTCTTCTCTCTGGAGTGCAATGTTTCTCCAGTAATGAGTTATGAGATATCAGTGGGTTTGGAGTGACTTTGGGCAGCCTGCATATTGAAGCTCAGGGCTGTGTTCCTATGTTGCTGGAGAATTTGCATGGTATGTCTTGCTCTGGTACTTGTTGGCCCTTGGGTGATGCTTGGTTTCAGTGTAGGTATGGAGGTGTTTGATGAGCTCCTGTCAATTAATGTTCCCTGGAGTCAGGAGTTCTCTAGTGTTTTCAGGATTTGGACTTAAGCCTCCCGCTTCTGATTTTCAGTCTTATTTTTACAGTAGCCTCAAGACTTCTCCGTCTATAGAGCACTGCTGATAAAACATCTAGGTTAAAGATGAAAAGTTTCTCCACAGTGAGTGACACCCAGAGAGGTTCACAGAGTTCCATGGAGAAGAGAAAAGGGAGGAGGGTATTAGAGGTGACCCGAATGAGATGAGGTGGAATCAAAAGAGGAGAGAGCAAACTAGCCAGTAATCACTTCCTTATGTGCACTCCACAGTCTGGACCACTCAGAGATGTTCACAGAGTTATACAGAGAAGAGGAAGGAGACAGGGGTGGCTAGGAGGATAAAGGGGGGAATCGAAAGGAGAGAGACAGATCCAGCCAGTAATCAGTTCCCTAAGTGTTCTCCACCATCTGGAACACACAAAGAGGTTCACAGAGTTGGGTAGTGAAGAGAAGGGGGAGGGAGGAGATAGGAGCGACCTGGTGGAGAAAAAGGAGAGTCCAAAGGGGGAGAGAGCAGTCAAGCCAGTGATCTCGCTCCCAAGTAAAAATGGGTATGGATGATTGGGTTCTTAATGGTACAAAATTGATAACAAATACCAAAAAGCAAAGATTAAAAATCTAGAGTAGAGGTTGGATTTTCAAAAATACAATATTAAAGAAAAGAATAAGTAAAAAAAGAACAAAGTCACAAAAATTATTTAAACATATACATATGAAGTTTGCTTTTAAAAATAGGGTCTTTTTCTTTGCAAAGTAATAGTAGGTTATAAAAATGAAAATGAAAGGAGTAATAGAGGACTTACAAATTTTAAAAAAAATTAAAAAAAAAAGAATGATAGTAAAAATATAACTAGGACTTTCTCTGGTGTTGTTGTGGGCAGTGTAGGATCAGTTCATTTTCTGATAGTGCCTTGGTCCGGCTTATCTTTCTCAAGAGCTATAAGCCACAGAACTGGAAAAGGTCAGTTTTCATTCCAATTCCAAAGAAAGGCAATGCCAAAGAATGCTCAAACTACCGCACAATTGCACTCATCTCACATGCTAGTAAAGTAATGCTCAAAATTCTCCAAGCCAGGCTTCAGGAATACGTGAACTGTGAAGTCCCTGATGTTCAAGCTGGTTTTAGAAAAGGCAGAGGAACCAGAGATCAAATTGCCAACATCCGGTGGATAATGGAAAAAGCAAGAGAGTTCCAGAAAAACATCTATTTCTGCTTTATTGACTATGCCAAAGAACTGGAGTTTCAGCTTTAGCATCATTCCTTCCAAAGAAATCCCAGGGCTGATCTCCTTCAGAATGGACTGGTTGGATCTCCTTGCAGTCCAAGGGACTCTCAAGAGTCTTCTCCAACACCACAGTTCAAAAGCAACAGTTCTTCGGCACTTAGCCTTCTTCACAGTCCAACACTCACATCCATACATGACCACAGGAAAAACCATAGCCTTGACTAGATGGACCTTAGTTGGCAAAGTAATGTCTCTGCTTTTGAATATACTATCTAGGTTGGTCATAACTTTTCTTCCAAGGAGTAAGCGTCTTTTAATTTCATGGCTGCAGTCACCATCTGCAGTGATTTTCGAGCCCCCAAAATAAAGTCTGACACTGCTTCCACTTTTTCCCCATCTATTTCCCATGAAGTGATGGGACCAGATGCCATGATCTTCGTTTTCTGAATGTTGAGCTTTAAGCCAAATTTTTCACTCTCCTCTTTCCCTTTCATCAAGAGGCTTTTGAGTTCCTCTTCACTTTCTGCCATAAGGGTGGTGTCATCTGCATATCTGAGGTTATTGATATTTCTCCCAGCAATCTTGATTCCAGCTTGTGTTTCCTCCAGTCCAGCGTTTCTCATGATGTACTCTGCATAGAAGTTAAATAAGCAGGGTGACAATATACAGCCTTGACATCCTCCCTTTCCTATTTGGAACCAGTCTGTTGTTCCATGTCCAGTTCTAGCTGTTGCTTCGTGACCTGCATACAGATTTCTCAAGAGGCAGGTCAGGTAGTCTGGTATTCCCATCTCTTTTAGAATTTTCCACAGTTTATTGTGATCCACACAGTCAAAGGCTTTAGCATAGTCAATAAAGCAGAAATAGATGTTTTTCTGGAGAGGGACACTGGAAACAAATAACACTGGCATGTGTTCTCAGTGTCTCAGCCACACTGGGCCTGGCCCAGCTCAAGGTGTGTGTGCCCTCCATGTCCACACTACTCAGGCTCTAGGTTGGTCCGCCGGGAACCATCTGAGGCTGGCCCTGGGCTGCATGCACCTCCCAGGTCTAAGCCACTCATGTTCAGGCACTTGAGTAGTCCTCAGAGGTGCAGATTCGGTTGGGCCTGCATTTTGTGCCCTTCCCAGGTCTGAGCAGCTCAGGTGGCCAGGTGTTTGGCGAGCATGGTCGCTGTGACTTATTGCCTCCCCCATCCCTGCCGCTTGGTTTTCTGGGTATACAACCAGCGCACCTTCTCAGGCGTTTGTTGACCGTCCAGAACCCCAAGAAGTCTTAGTTAGCAAAGAAGCCTGCTTGCAGTTTGGTAGATAATGCCTCTCTGGGGCTGCGATTGCCCCCTTCCGGCTTTGGCTGCCTGTCACCGGAGTGGGATGGTCTGCAGCTGGCTAGCTCTGTTCAGTCTTTTGTTCTGTGAGCAGGCCTGATGGTGTCTTAGGTTAGGGCTTTTCATGTAGCTCTAGTCAGTCCTTTGTTCTGTAAGTGGGCCTGGTGGCGTCTTAGGTTAGGGCTTTTTGCGTGGTAGCTATCCCACAGTCTGGTTTGCTAGCTCAAGTTAGTTCCCTCAGATTGCTCTTGGGGCATTCAGGCCTGGTTCTTACTCTAAGCAATGCAGCCCACACCTCCCTGCCCAGCTCCTGCTTACTAGTGGTGGATGCAGGCATCAGCACTGCTACTCTGCTGGGGGAGTTACCATTGGGCACGTAATCTGTGGGTTTTAATTATTTATTAATTTTTCCTCCCAGTTTCGTTGCCCTCTGTGGTTCCAAGGCTAGCCACAGACTCGGCAGTGAGAGTGTTTCCTGGTGTTTGGAAACTTCTCTCTTTTTAAGACTCCCTTCCCGGGCCAGAGCTCCATACCTACCTCTTTTGTCTCTCTTTTTGTCTTTTATATTTTTTCCTATCTCCTTTCGAAGACAATGGGCTGCTCTTCTGGGTGCCTGATGTCCTCTGATGGCATTCAGAAGTTGTTTTGTGGAATTTACTCAGCGTTTTAATGTTCTTTTGATGAATTTGTGGGGGAGAAAGTGATCTCCCCATCCTATTCCTCTGCCATCTTAGGATCGCCGCCAAAATGCCACTTTTAAAGAAACAATCCTTGGTACTTCCCTGGCAGCCCAGTGGTTAAGACTTCACTTTTCAGTGCTGGAGGTGAGTGTGGGTTTGATTCCTGGTCGGGGAGCTAAGATCCCACATGCCTCACAGGCAAAAAATCAAAACACAAGACAGAGGCAATATTGTGACAAATTCAAAAAAGACTTTTAAAACATGGTCCTCATAAAAACAAAATCTTTAAAGAAAGGAACCCAGTTCATTGAATTTCTTATTCCAGTATCTGAAGACTGCTAATTGGATAGTCCATGGAATTCTCCAGGCCAGAATACTGGAATGGGTAGTCTTTCTCTTCTCCAGGGGATCTCCCCAGTCCAGGGATTGAAGCCAGGTCTCCAGCATTGTAGGCTGATTCTTTACTAGCTGAGCCACCAGGGAAGCCCAATACAGAATTTTACCTTACAATAATAACAATGGGGAGCATTTGGGGAGCTCCTGCTAGGTGCTAGCCATAGTGATTTTATATGGATTTCTCTCAACAACTTTATTAAGCAGGTATCAAAATCATCCCCAATTGATAGACAGAAAAAGACACCAAGACTTAGAGAAGTAGGTTGACCAACCACACGAAGTTAAGAGTTCTAGTCAATTCTACAAATATTTGTTGAGTATAGGTGGTGCAGTGGTAAAGAACCCATCTGCCAGTGGTAAAGAACCCACCCGCCACCTGCAGGAGATGTGGGCTTGATCCCTGGGTCAGGAAGATCCCCTGGAGAAGGAAATGGAAATCCACACCAGCACTCTTGCCTGGGAAATCCCATGGACAGGGAGGTCTGGTGGGCTACAGTCCATGGCATTGCAAAGAGTCAGACATGACTGAGCAACTGAGCACATCTACTATATACCAAGCCAGACATGGCCCCTTGCCTTATCCATATAACTTATAATCTAGTGCGAGTCAGGTCATAACAATAACAGAGATTATAGAAAGGACTGTGAAAGAAATATATATAGCTAATGTCTTAAAGAAGTCAGGAAAACAGAGAACACAGTCAATATTTGAACCCAGCCAGCCTAATTCTAGAATCTACATGCTCTTGTACTATACAGATTCATATTTTTCTTTTCAATCCTGAGTTCACTTTATGTTTTATTTTTATATTATTTTTTTAATTTTTTTTTTTTTTTGCCACACCCCACAACATGTGGGATCTAGTTTCCTGACCAGGGATTCAACCCACATCCCCTACATTGGAAGGCAGAGTCTTAACCACTGGACTGCTAGGGAAGTCCCCAATTTCATATTTTTGAGTTTGTTTTAGGATTGAAACCTAATAAATCTAGGTCTGTGGCACATGATATCTTTTCTTCTGATCACTATCCTGTATGGCCTCCCCTTTGCCTTCATTTATTCTTCTTTTCTGCATTCATTGCTTCATGCTTATTTATTTTGCTTCTTGCCTTGGATTTTCCTGGTAGAACTCTCTTGGCAGTAGGCAGTCTTGTCACAGAGAGGTTCTATAAAGCAGACATGTTCAGACTATCTTTAATAAAATAAAGTGGCCTCCCCCACCACAATGAACAATGTTGAGCATATAATTAAACCTCAAATGTCCCCAAATCCGAATTCATCCATCCTGTGTCATAAAGGCATAAGGCTGCTTTTATCATGCTGTAAAATAATAGTTGAATGATTTTCTTGAAAACTCTAAAGGCTGGGAGGGGAAATCAAGTGGTTTGGGCCCTTTGGGGATATAATTAGATCTTCCAGGACTATTTGACTAGGTTATGCTGCCCACGGCCATGGGAGGAAAGAAAAGGTTGATATTTTCACCCACATTGAACTCAAGCATGTGACGCACATGTCTGTGAGATTCCCCATTATATGCCAGTCTGGGGCTGCACTTTTATTACAATCAGGTTGTGCCTTTCTCTGACAATTTAATTTTATGTCATCGAAATGGTAGGTCTTAATGAAAACATCAAACATTTTTTTACATTTAGAAATAATGACACAGGAAATGAGTTGGGTGCCCCTATGTGGCAAAACAAATAAATTAGAACAAAATCCAGCTATGAAATTCTCTTTCCTGGTCTCAGTTCTGCACCTGCTCAGTGCCTGGTTTCCTGGGGTTTAATGAGAAAGAAAGGCCGAAGTCCTGACTTCTCTTTTTGGAATGACCAAGCTTATTTGGTTTTGTTAACAGTTTTTTAAAAATTGAGATATAATTCACATATCATAACATGGACCCCTTTTAAAGTATACAATTTAGTGGTTTTGAGTATATTCATGGAGTTGTGATAACATCACCACTATCTAATTTCACCACTATCTAATTTCAGACCACTTTCACCACCCAGGAAGCAAGCCCCATACCCAGCAGCAGTCACACTCCACTCTCACCTACCACCCACCCCTGGTGGCATACTTTCTGTTTCTGTAGATTGGCCCCTTATGGATGTTTCATATAATGAAACCAGATCTCTTTTGCATCTTTCCCTTTCTCTCTCTCTGACTCCCTGCAAAGTCAGGCTCCTGGATTGCTATGAGGGTCTCTAGGGTGGGGCTGAATCTGTCTGAAACAGGTTTGCTTTTCTTGTTTTCTCTGCCCAGTTAGCCCATCTGCCTTTTCTTATTCTCTCCTCCCTTCATTTAAACCTGCTTTACTTTTTATTTTTTGGCCCACGGTTTACAGGACCTTAGTGCCCCCAATGAAGGGATTGAATCTGAGACCTCACCACTGAAAGCGTAGACTCCTAACCGTTGGACCATGAGGGAATACCCCAAACCTACTCTCATTTAATCCATTCTCCAATATTGATTGGACACCAACTACAACTGTAATATATAAAACTGAGTACTTAAGAGGAGTCAAGAAAACTGGCCTAATAGCTTTAATTGCATTAACTCTTTTGATTCAACAACCAAATGAAATCAGTATTATTATTATCACTCTCACTAGTCCCATTTTATGGATGCTTAAACTGGGGTGTGGAAAGAATCAGGGACCTAGAGGCAGTGAGTCAGTGCCAGAGCCGGGTTGTGCACAGCGGGAGGGGGCACGAGGTGGGGTGATCAAAAAAAGACCTGGCTCCTGACCTCACAGAGTTGGGAGAGGAAATACATCTCACACACACACACACACACACACACACACACACACACACGTGCAAGCACACAGGCACATTATTGAAGCAATAGTATAATATGGCAGTTTTCAAGTGTTAGTGTGCCTTGGAATCACCTGGAGGCTTGTGGGAACAGAAGTGGCCAGGCCCACTCTCCGGAGTTCCTGCTTCAGGTTTGATGCCGCTGGGCCAGGGCCCTCCCGGGAAGACCACTCTCTGGGAGCAGAGCTGTCAGAGTTAGCATCAGGAAATGCAGGCGCTCTCAGTACAAGCAGGCACATTTAGAAAAAGCAGGAACTCTGACTGGATGTTTGTGTGGCATCATGAGTTACCTGAACATGCTGGCAAAGGGAAGAAAGACCTCAGCTCAGGCAGATTAGATTCCTCCCCTCTTACAAGTCTCCTGTGTGTCCTGGCCTCCTGCTCCTCGCATGTCAAGTTTAAGCTGCACCCGAGTCCCTCACAATATGGCTCCCACTGGCCTCCCCAACTTCACAGATCTGAGCACTTGTCAGTCCCTTTACAGTCTAACAATCCCAAGTGGCTCTGGGTTAGCAGCCTTCAATGGCGGTTCATGACCTGCTGTTGCTTCCTCCGGCTGAAATATTGTCGCTCATATCTCCCTCTCACTCAGGGCCTCCTGGCTCTACCAGGCCCTGGCATTAACTAACCAATGACCTTGAGAAAGTTGTTACCTTCTCCGTGCCTCAGTGTCCTCATCTTTGAATGGGGATGATAATCCAGTTCAGTTCAGTCGCTCAGTCGTGTCTGACTCTTGCGACCCCATGAATCGCAGCACGCCAGGCCTCCCTGTCCATCACCATCTCCCGGAGTTCACTCAGACTCATGTCCATCGAGTCCATGAAGCCATCCAGCCATCTCATCCTTGGTCGTCCCCTTCTCCTCCTGCCCCAAATCCCTCCCAGCATCAGAATCTTTTCCAATGAGTCAACTCTTCGCATGAGGTGGCCAAAGTACTGGAGTTTCAGCTTTAGCATCATTCCTTCTGAAGAAATCCCAGGGCTGATCTCCTTCAGAATGGACTGGTTGGATCTCCTTGCAGTCCAAGGGACTCTCAAGAGTCTTCTCCAACACCACAGTTCAAAAGCATCACTTCTTTGGCACTCAGCTTTCTTCACAGTCCAACTCTCACATCCATAATGACCACAGGAAAAACCATAGCCTTGACTAGACGGACCTTAGTCGGCAAAGTAATGTCTCTGCTTTTGAATATACTATCTAGGTTGGTCATAACTTTTCTCCCAAGGGGTAAGCGTCTTTTAATTTCATGGCTGCAATCACCATCTGCAGTGATTTTGGAGCCCCCAAAATAAAGTCTGACACTGTTTCCACTGTTTCCCCATCTATTTCCCATGAAGTGATGGGACCAGGTGCCATGATCTTCATTTTCTGAATGTTGAGCTTTAAGCCAAATTTTTCACTCTCCTCTTTCCCTTTCATCAAGAGGCTTTTGAGTTCCTCTTCACTTTCTGCCATAAGGGTGGTGTCATCTGCATATCTGAGGTTATTGATATTTCTCCTGGCAATCTTGATTCCAGCTTGTGTTTCCTCCAGTCCAGCGTTTCTCATGGTGTACTCTGCATAGAAGTTAAATAAGCAGGGTGACAATATACAGCCTTGACGTCCTCCCTTTCCTATTTGGAACCAGTCTGCTGTTCCATGTCTAGTTCTAACTGTTGCTTCCTGACCTGCATACAGATTTCTCAAGAGGCGGGTTAGGTGGTCTGGTTTTCCATCTCTTTCAGAATTTTCCACAGTTTATTGTGATCCACATAGTCAAAGGCTTTAGCATAGTCAATAAAGCAGAAATAGATGTTTTTCTGGAACTCTCTTGCTTTTTCCATTATCCACCGGATGTTGGCAATTTGATCTCTGGTTCCTCTGCCTTTTCTAAAACCAGCTTGAACATCAGAGATTTCACGTTTCACGTATTCCTGAAGCCTGGCTTGGAGAACTTTGAGCATTACTTTACTAGCATGTGAGATGAATGCAATTGTGCGGTAGTTTGAGCATTCTTTGGCATTGCCTTTCTTTGGGATTGGAATGAAAACTGAGCTTTTCCAGTCCTGTGGCCACTGCTCAGTTTTCCAAATTTGCTGGCATATTGAGCGTAGAACTTTCACAGCATAGTCTTTCAGGATTTGAAACAGCTGAACTGGAATTCCATCACCTCCACTAGCTTTGTTCATAGTGATGCTTTCTAAGGCCCACTTGACTTCACATTCCAAGATGTCTGGCTCTAGATTAGTGATCACATCATCATGAATATCTGGGTCGTGAAGATCTTTTTTGTACAGTTCTTCCATGGATTCTTGCCACCTCTTCTTAATATCTTCTGCTTCTGTTAGGTCCATACCATTTCTGTCCTTTATCGAGCCCATCTTTGCATGAAATGTTCCCTTGGTGTCTCTAATTTTCTTGAAGAGATCTCTAGTCTTTCCCATTCTGTTCTTTTCCTCTATTTCTTTGCATTGATTGCTGAAGAAGGCTTTCTTATCTCTTCTTGCTATTCTCTGGAACTCTGCATTCAGATGCTTATATCTTTCCTTTTCTCCTTTGATTTTTGCTTCTCTTCTTTTCACAGCTATTTGTAAGGCCTCCCCAGACAGCCATTTTGCTTTCTTGCATTTCTTTTCCATGGGGATGGTCTTGATCCCTGCCTCCTGTACAATGTCATGAACCTCATTCCATAGTTCATCAGGCACTCTATCAGATCTAAACCCTTAAATCTATTTCTCACTTCCACTGTATAATCATAAGGGATTTTATTTAGGTCATACTTGAATGGTCTAGTGGTTTTCCCTATTTTCTTCAATTTGAGTCTGAATTTGGTAATAAGGAGTTCATGATCTGAGCCACAGTCAGCTCCTGGTCTTGTTTTTGTTGACTGTATAGAGCTTCTCCATCTTTGGCTGCAAAGAATATAATCAATCTGATTTTGGTGTTGACCATCTGGTGATGTCCAGGTGTAGAGTCTTCTCTTGTGTTATTGGAAGAGGGTGTTTGCTATGACCAATGCATTCTCTTGGCAAAACTCTATTAGCCTTTGCCCTGCTTCATTCTGTACTCCAAGGCCAAATTTGCCTGTTACTCCAGGTGTTTCTTGAATTCCTACTTTTGCATTCCAGACCCCTATAATGAAAAGGACATCTTTTTTGGGTGTTAGTTCTAAAAGGTCTTGTAGGTCTTCATAATACCGTTCAACTTCAGTTTCTTCAGCGTTACTGGTTGGGGCATATACTTGCATAACTGTGATATTGAATGGTTTGCCTTGGAGATGAACAGATATCATTCTGGCCTTTTTTAGATTGCATCCAAGTACTGCATTTTGGACTCTTTTGTTGACCGTGATGGCTACTCCATTTCTTCTGAGGGATTCCTGCCCGCAGTAGTAGATATAATGGTCCTCTGAGTTAAATTCACCCATTCCAGTCCATTTTAGTTCGCTGATTCCTAGAATGTCGACGTTCACTCTTGCCATGTCCTGTTCGACCACTTCCAATTTGCCTTGATTCATGGACCTGACATTCCAGGTTCCTATGCAATATTGCTCTTTACAGCATCGGATCTTGCTTCTGTCACCAGTCACATCCACAGCTGGGTATTGTTTTGCTTTGGCTCCATCCCTTCATTCTTTCTGGAGTTATTTCTCCACTGATCTCCAGTAGCATATTGGGCACCTACTGACCTGGGGAGTTCCTCTTTTGGTATCCTATCATTTTGCCTTTTCATACTGTTCATGGGGTTCTCAAGGCAAGAATACTGAAGTGGTTTGCCATTCCCTTCTCCAGTGGACCACATTCTGTCAGACCTCTCCACCATGACCCGCCCGTCTTCGGTTGCCCCACAGGCATGGCTTGGTTTCATTGAGTTAGACAAGGCTGTGATCCTAGTGTGATTAGATTGACTAGTTTTCTGTGAGTATGGTTTCAGTGTGTCTGCCCTCTGATGCCCTCTTGCAACACCTACTATCTTACTTGAGTTTCTCTTACCTTGGGTGTGGGGTATTTCTTCACGGCTGCTCCAGTAAAGCAGAGCAGCTGCTCTTTACCTTGGACGGAGGGTATCTCCTTACCACCGCCATTTATTGTAAAGATGAAATAAGGTAATGTTTATAAAACATTCAGTACAGAGCCTCAGTCAGTTCACCTCAGTTGCTCAGTTGTGTCCCACTCTTTGCAACCCCATGGATTGCAGCAGGACAGGCCTTCCTGTCCATCACAAACTCCCAGAGTTTACTCACATTCATGTCCATTGACTTGGTGATGCCATCCAACCTTCTCATCATCTGTCGTCACCTTCTCCTCCCACCTTCAATCTTTCCCAGCATCAGGGTCTTTCCCAGTGAATCATCTCTTTGCATCAGGTGGCCAAAGTATTGGAGTTTTAGCGTCAATATCAGGCCTTCCAATGAGTATTCAGGAGGGATTTCCTTTAGGATGGACTGATTGGATCTTCTTGCAGTCCACTGGACTCTCAAGAGTCTTCCCCAAAGGCATCAATTCTTCAGTGCTCAGCTTTCTTTAGAATCCAACTCTCACATCCATACATGACTACTGGAAAAACCATAGCCTTGACTAGACGGGCCTTTTTTGGCAAAGTAATGTCTCTGCTTTTTAATATGCTGTCTTGGTTGGTCATAAGTTTCCTTCCAAGGAGTAAGCATCTTTTAATTTCATGGCTGAAGTCACCATTTGCGGAGATTTTGGAGACCCCAAAATAGTCTGTCACTGTTTCCACTGTTTCCCCATCTATTTGCCATGAAGTGATGGGACTGGATGCCATGATCTTAGTTTTCTGAACGTTGAACTAAATGAAAGCAAAAACAACACCCAATTGTGGATGTGACTGGTGATGGAAGCAAAGTCCATGCTGTAAAGAGCAATGTTGCATAGGAACCTGGAATGTTAGGTCCATGAATCAAGGCAAATTGGAAGTGATCAAACAGGAGATGACAAGAGTGAACATCAACATTTTAGGAATCAGCGAACTAAAATGGAGAGGAATGGGTGGATTTAACTCAGATGACCATTATGTCGACTACTGTGGGCAAGAATCCCTTAGAAGCAATGGAGTAGCCACCATAGTCAACAAAAGAGTCCAAAATGCAGTATTTGGATGCAATCTCAAAAACGACAGAATGATGTTTGTTTCCAAGGCAAACCATCCAATATCACAGTAATCCAAGTCTATGCCCTGACCAGCAATGCTGAAGAAGCTGAAGTTGTATGGTTCTATGAAGACCTAAAGACCTTCTAGAACTAACACTTCAAAAACATGTGCTTTTCATTACAAGGGTCTGGAATGCAAAAGTAGGAAGTCAAGAAACACCTTGAGTAACAGGCAAATTTGGCCTTAGAGTACAGAATGAAGCAGGGCAAAGGCTAATAGAGTTTTGCCAAGAGAACGCACTGGTCATAACAAACACCCTCTTCCAACTACACAAGAGATGATTCTTCAGATGGTCATCACCAGATGGTCAATACCAAAATCAGATTGATTATATGCTTTGCAGCCAAAGGTGGAGAAGCTCTATACAGTCAGCAAAAACAAGACTGGGAGCTGACTATGGATCAGATAATGAACTCCTTATTGCCAAATTCAGACTTAAATTGAAGAAAATAGGGAAAACCAATAGACCACTCAGGTATGACCTAAATCAAATCCCTTATGATTATACAGTGGAAGTGAGAAATAGATTTAAGGGACTAGATCTGATAGAGTGCCTGATGAACTATGGATGGAGGTTCATGACATTGTACAGGAGACAGGGATCAAGACGATCCCCAAGAAAAAGAAATGCAAAAAGGCAAAATGGTTGTCTGAGGAGGCCTTACAAATAGCTGTGAATAGAAGAGACGTGAAAGGCAAAGGGAAAAAAGAAAGATATACCCATTTGAATGCAGAGTTCCAAAGAATAGCAAGGAGAGATAAGAAAGCCTTCCTCAGCGATAAATGCACAGAAATAGAGGAAAACAATAGAATGGGAAAGACTAGAGATCTCTTCAAGAAAATTAGAGATATCAAGGGAACATTTCCTACAAAGATGGGCTCAATAAAGGACAGAAATGGTAGGGACCTAACAGAAGCAGAAGATATTAAGAAGAGGTGGCAAAAATACACAGAAGAACTATTCAAAAAAGATCTTCACTACTCAGATAATCACGATGGTGTGATCATTCACCTAGAGCCAGGCATCCTGGAATGTGAAGTCAAGTGGGCCTTAGGAAGCATCACTACGAACAAAGCTAGTGGAGGTGATGGAATTCCAGTTGAGCTGTTTCAAATCCTAAAAGATGATGCTGTGAAAGTACTGCACTCGATACGCCAGCAAATTTGGAAAACTCAACAGTGGCCACAGGACTGGAAAAGGTCAGTTTTCATTCCAATCCCAAAGAAAGGCAATGCCAATGAGTGCTCAAATTACCGCACAATTGCACTCATCTCACATGCTAGTAGAGTAATGCTCAAAACTCTCCAAGCCAGACTTCAACAATATGTGAACCATGAACTTCCAGATGTTCAAGCTGGATTTATAAAAGACAGAGGAACCAGAGATCAAATTGCCAGCATCTGTTGCATCATCAAAAAAGCAAGAGAGTTCCAGAAAAACATCTATTTCTGCTTTATTGACTATGCTAAAGCCTTTGACCATGTGGATCACAATAAACTGTGGAAAATTCTGAAAGAGATGGAAAACCAGACCACTTGACCTGCCTCTTGAGAAATCTGTATGCAGGTCAGGAAGCAACAGTTAGAACTTGACATGGAACAAGAAACGTGTTCCAAATAGTAAAAGGAATACATCAAGGCTGTATATTGTCACCCTGCTTATTTAACTTATATGCAGTGTACATCATGAGAAATGCTGGGCTGGATGAAGCACAAGCTGGCATCAATATTACCAGGAGAATTATCAATAACTTCAGATTCGCAGATGACACCACCCTTATGAGCCTCTTGAGCCTGTTGATGAAAGTGAGAGGAGAGTGATAATATTGGCTTAAAGCTCAACATTCAGAAAACTAAGATCATTGCATCCAGTTCCATCACTTCATGGCAAATAAATGGGGAAACAGTGGAAACAGTACAGAGCCTATGCATATTCAAAAACACTATGTGTTTTCACTACTCTATTATTATTATCCATTTCACTTAACCCATCTTGGGCATTAGCTGTGTCAGAAAGTCCCCCTTGTCACTCTCAGCCCATGCCTACTGACATTATTTGTGATTCTCTCTCTTTCCTATACCTCCTCTGTACTTAATTCATGCTTTGATTCAAATTCCTGCTCCATCACTTGTTGGCTGTGTGATCCTGAGCAAGTCACTTAACCTCTCTGAACCTAGGTTTCCTCATCTGTAAAATGAGAATGATAATAGCCTCAAAGTATCCATCACCTAGATTATTGCATATATGGAAGAAGGCAATGCACGAAGCAGCTCTTAGCATAGTGCTCACTACTTAGTAGAGGTTGCATAAATGTTTGCCAAAGTTATTTTGAGTTGCACCATGGCATTGTGAGAAATGAAGAGATTGTGCCTTCTCAAGGTAAGATTGTGATGCTCTTATCTCCAGAGGTAGTTGGGAAGAGCACATGGTTTTATGTATCAGTTCCTGGTTGTGATATCATTATTGCATTCCTAAACTTCACGTCTACCTACCCTGCACCTCATTCCATATTCTCTTATTGTGCCCACTAGCTCCCACCTGCTTCCTCAGCACACACCATGCTGTCGCAAGCTTCCTGCTCATTCTGTTTCCTCTGTCCCAAATCCCCTTCCCCACATTCTTCCCTGGCTATTAACCACCCTTTCTTTGCAACTCAGTTTTCAGTGTCACCTGTTCCAGAAGGACTTCCCTGAGCCTCCAGATTGATGTGGGTACCACATCTCTGCTTACTCCATCACAGTGCTTACGATATTATCATAGAAATTTTATTTCAGGGATCAATGTCCCCAATGAGACAGTGACTTTCTTCCTTTTCTCCCCCACTGCACCATGCAGCTTGTAGGATCATAGTTCCCCAACCAGGGATCGAACCCAGGCCCCTCGGTAGTGAAGGCACTTGTGACATAGTATGTGCTCAATGAGTATTTGTACTAAAACAGAGGAGACCCAGCTGTACCAGATTACTGTTCAAATGTCAACAAGTTGCCAAAAGCAAGTTACCTTTCCAGAAACTGCAGCATGGAAAACATGTGGGCATTCTTCTAGTGGCAGGAAAGATGGTTCATTTGACCTGTGACTCATGAAAAACTGGCATTAAACAAAGCTGGACTTTTCTGTCATTCAAAGCCTGGAGAACGCTGCCATCTAGTGGTAGACTCCATAGCTGCTGGAGCTTTGTAGTTCTCAATGGGGATGCGAAGGCTGCACCTACACAAAGCAGGATGGATGGCCCCTTTCTCTGAATAAGGCAGATATGTAACATGCATTTTCACCTGAGATGGCTTGTTAACTGAGAAAAATAAAGGTGTGAGTATCTCAGTAGTCACCAAGTCCTATAAAGGTGGCTGGCTGCTGATAGGGTAGGGATTTAGGAGTCCGGATGGAACCTCTTTGGTCCCATTGCCGTATTCTGTGTCTCATAATGTACGTTATTTTTTCAAATGGAAAGTATGGTTGGCACAGAGCTACTCTCGGGCCTTATACAATCTGATTGGATACAAGAAGCAATTAAGGAATAAGACACCATTCAACTTGACTCATATCAGTTGACTGGATATGTGAGTGTCAGGCAAACATGTTCTGCTGGTTTAGTTGCTAAGTTGTGTCCAACTCTTTTGTGACGCCATGGACTGCAGCCCATCAGGCTCATCTGTCCATGGGATTTCCCAGGCAAGAATACTGACGTGGGTTGCCGTTTCCTTCTCCAGGGGATCTTCCCGACCCAGCGATGGAACCTGCGTCTCTTGCATCTCCTGCATTGGCAGGTGGATTCTTTATCATTGAGCCAAGAGGGAAGCCTTCAAGCAAACATGCCCAGATGTATACAAGAGTATTTGCCATCCTCCTGAGGCTCTCTGTACTTTTTCTAGGAACCCTCAAAGATTTTGGAATATATTGCCTTTAGAATCATTCTGAGTCCGTTCTAACACTGATAAGAAGCATGACAGATAATCTACCACATACCCAGCAAGTGAATGCACACTTCATTTGAAGTCAAACAGATTTGGGTTCTGATTGCAGCTCCATCACTTGCCAGCTGTGTGACTTTGGCCAATTACTTTACCTCTCTGTGACTCCGTTTCTTCATTTGCAAAATAAAAGTGCAAATAAGCCTTGCCTCATTTGGTTTCTGTGAGGATTAAGTGAGATATACATACAAAGAATTTGAAACAGCTTTGGGCACTTTAGTAAGTGCTTGCCTTTTTAACAAATAATTTGCTATCCTGAAAACAATGAATCAAGGAAACAAGGAAAGTCACGGACAATGTAATATATCTAATATATACACAATTTGATGTATTTATGTGTGTGTGTCAGAGAGAGAGAGAGAGAGAGGGAAACACATAGAGACAGACAGACAGAAAGGCCTAACTGCAGTGTTAAGGAGAAATGAAAGGAAAATGTTTGTAATTAATCCATCTGTAAAGGTTCGCGCCGCACCACATTAGAAGATCGAAGGAAACAGGCAGAAACTTGCACCTTTGTGTAGAAACCCCATAGGTGCAAATTATGCTACAAATACAGACCTTTACAGGGCATTGCATTAGTGACTCCCTTACCATGAGTGGCATCACTGTCAGCAACTTGATCTTCAAAAATGGTAAACAACTCTTGGGAGAGTCCTGAACTAAACAAAATTCAATTTTCTTTCCATTTACACAGTAGTTGTATTCCTGGAAATTACAAGCAAATACTCAAACCATGCAAAAAATCTTTAATATGTAAAGCAGAGTTATGTTCTAGGCACAGATCATTATAAATAGATTTTTTTCATCTATGTGAATAACTGGGTAGGGGAGGTGGCATTCAATAGTTAGGCAGAATCCAGGGCATTCTTCACTATGTAGGACTGTCCAGCAATGTTGGGGACATCCAGCCTCTGTCCACGAAATTCTAGTATGTGGAACCAATCTCTACACAGTCACATGCACGCAGAACATGGAATTCAAGCATCCCTTGACACAAAATTTCAAGGTAGAAACTGAGTCACAGCCCTGCTATTCATTACAGGGTGAGACTAGAAGACAGGAATCTGGGCTTGGAGACTCAGTGTTGGATGGGAAATGGAAAAGGGTCTCATACGCTGTAGAGTCAATTGAGTCATGTGTCTGGGTGAAGCATGCACGGGAAGAGGGTAGAGTGTGGCCTTGAGGGGGATGGGGTGGTGAGAAGGCAGTTATCTAAACACTGAAGATTAAAGAAAGGCTGAGAGTCATGGAATGGTTGGCAGCCAGGGTCAGAGCCCAAGCCAAAATTAAAGTTCTAGAAAGGCAGCAAATCAGGAGGCATGAAGACAGACAATAATCAGGGTTAAAATAGCAGGCAGAACAAGGGAAGGGGGTCTGAGCATAGGCTGACTGCCTTCCATCCAACCAGTTAAAAGCCCAGACATGTAGTCAGAAGGACCTGGGTTCAAATCCGACCCTGCTACTCACTCTGTGACTTTGGGAAAGTTTCTTCAGGTCTCAGAACCTCACATTCCCTCCTCAGTAAAGTGAGCACAGTGATCAGTGTCTGCCTGCTCCCCCCATGATGCATGTGCCATGGATGCCTGCTGTTATAACTACCTTCCCTGCCCACCTGCTCTTCCTTCTGCACCCGCATCTCAGTGAGTGGCAACACCATTCACCTGCCCAGTCACTCAGGCCAGAAGATGATACTTGAAGGAGCCTCTACTTCCTCATGCCTCACAATACTGCTGATTTTTCCTTGGAAATTCCTCTTGTATCTGCTGCCTCTCCTTCTTCCCCATGCGTGCTAAGTCCCTTTAGTCCTATCCAACTCTTTTGTGACCCTATGGACTGTATCCTGCCAGGCTCCTCTGTCCACGGGGATTCTCCAGGCAAGAATACTGGAGTGGGTTACCATTTCCTTCTCCAGGGGATCTTCCCAACCCAGGAATAGAACTTGCGTCTCCTGAGGCTATTTGCAGGCGGATTCTTTACCGCTGATCCGACTGTAAAGTGAAAATACCTCCTGCCATATTAATCAGCAAGAAATGTCACAGCCATCAGCGATTTCTGGCCTCCAAATGTGAATGAGGGTTCCCAAAACTGCAATCCATCGGATGCTGCCGCCCCCCACCGTGATTGCTGAGGAGCTGGGGGAATGCAAGAAGCAAGGTGAACAAGGAAACAGGATTGCCCAGAAGGCTGCGGTGCATATGAAAGGAGTGAATTCAGCGAGCCCAGAGGCATGCATCTTCCCACACACAGAACACTAAACTCCTTCACTTGATATCTGATCTTTGAAGATCAGACTGCCTGCTCCCCTTCTTGCAAACTTGTATAAAGCCTGACTTCCCCTCCTGCAAACTCCTCTGAGCAGTTTTGTCAGAGCTACTGAGATGCTGTCTCCCAGGCTCGGAGTCCTAAATATTCCCACCAAATAAAATAACTCTCTACTTTCAGGTTGTGACTGTATTTTTTAGTCGACAGTTTTACTGCCAGGAAAATAATGGCCAGATATGATTGCCAGTTCAGCCCGTCACCACCACTCTCCTGTGTTTGGATCCCATCCTGGGAGCTTGGCTACACCTGGTGGAGGGGAGGGACTACCAGTTCTCCTGGACGAAGAGGGACTACCAGTTCTTCGCTTGGACGGTGTCTTGGTGGGGATAGGCAGGACAATTATTCAGAACCGTTGGGAATAAATAACACACAAGGGGGCGCTGTGGACTAGAACTTAAAAGGGAAGCCAAGGATATTGTCAGAAGAGTGGCACAGAATAGGGAATAAGCCCTCAGAACGTGGAGCCAGGCTTCTTGGGTCTGAATTCTGATTCTGTCTCTTCCAAGCTGTTGAACCTCAGGTGACTGATTTTACCTCTCTGTGCCTCAGTTTCCTCATCTCTGCTAAGTCGCTTCAGTCGTGTCTGACTCTGTGCAACCCCATAGACGGCAGCCCACCAGGCTCCCCCGTCCTTGAGATTCTCCAGGCAAGAACACTGGAGTGGGTTGCCATTTCCTTCTCCAATGCGTGAAAGTGAAACGTGAAAGTGAAGTCGCTCAGTCGTGTCCGACTCTTTGTGACCCCATGGACTGTAGCCTACCAGGCTCCTCCGTCCATGGGATTTTCCAGGCAACAGTACTGGAGTGGGGTGCCATTGCCTTCTCCATCCTCATCTCTAAAATGGAAATTAAAACATTACTTCTGTCAGAGAGTTGTGATAAAAATAAAATGATTTATTATATGTAAAGGGCTAAGAAAGGTGCCTGGCACACAGTCATTATGAAAAATATTTGTTAAAATATTTAAAAATTTTCGAGACTTCTCTGGTGGTCCAGTAGATAAGAATCTGCCTGCCAATGCAGGAGACGTGGGTTCGATCCCCGGTCTGGGAAGATTCTACTTGCCACAGAGCAAATAAGCTTGTGCACCACAACTACTGAGCCTGCACACCTAGAGCCTATGATCTGCAACAAGGGAGGAAACTATAATGAAAAGCATGTGCACCGCCATAAACAGTGGCCCCTGCTTGCTGCAACTAGACAAAGCCCACATGTAGCAAAGAAGACCCAGCACTACCAACATTCGAATTATAGGGGTCCCAGAAGAAGAGAAAAGAAAGGGTATGAGAAAATGTTTGAAGAGATTATAGCAATCTTTCTCTTCCTTCAGACTTTGAACATATGATTCATGTGGGGTTTGATGCAGTCACTGGGGAACTAGTTGTAAGTAAGCTTCTTATTTTGTTTCATAACGCATGAAACATTTTTTTTCTTTGTGAAAATAGGTTTCAAAGAAGAATTGCCATGTCCCAAAATATCAGACTTGATGTCTTTGGTGATTTCAAGGAAGATGGACTTTGCCTAGACTATCACAGAAGGAACTAGAGAGTGGCGAGAGAATTGGCAAAATTATTTTGTTCATCATGGCAAAAGTGTCTAATTGTGGATAGCCTTCAACTTAATTCAGTTCATTTCAGTCACTCAGTCATGTCCAACTCTTTGCGACCCCATGGACTGCAGCACACCAGGCCTCCCTGTCCATCACCAACTCCCAGAGTTTATTCAAACTCATGTCCATTGAGTTCGTGATGCCTTCTAACCATTTCATCCTCTGTCATCCCCTTCTCCTTCCACCTTCAAACCTTCCCAGCATCAGGGTCTTTTCCAATGAGTCAGCTCTTCACATCAGGTGACCAAAGGATTGGAGTTTCAGCTTCAGCATCAGTCCTTCCAATGAATATTCAGGACTGATTTCCTTTAAGATGGACTGGTTAGATCTCCTTGCAGTCCAAGGGACTCTCAAGTGTCTTCTCCAACACCACAGTTCAAAAGCATCAATTCTTCGGCACTCAGCTTTTTTTATAGTCCAACTCTCACATCCATACATGACTACCATACATAGCCTTGACTAGATGGACCTTTGTTGGCAAAGTAATGTCTCTGCTTTTTAATATGCTGTCTAGGTTGGTCATAACTTTTCTTCCAAGGAGCAAGCGTCTTTTAATTTCATGGCAGCAGTCACCATTTGCAGTGATTTTGGAGCCCCCCCAAAATGAAGTCTGACACTGTTTCCACTGTTTCCCCATCTATTTGCCATGAAGTGATGGGAGTGGATACCATGATCTTAGTTTTCAGAATGTTGAGTTTTAAGCCAACTTTTTAACTCTCCTCTCACCATGGCACAGGGAATGTAGTCCAAATAGACTCAACTTGAGATTGTTCTTTATCACTTGACTATTTCCTTTTCCATGTTGGGGAAAATTTCAAAATGGTGCATTTAATATTGTCCCAGAGATCTCTGAGACTATCCTCAGTTATTTTCATTCTTTTTACTTTATTCTGTTCTTCAGCAGTAATCTCCACCATTTTATCTTCCAGCTCACTGATCCATTCTTCTGCTTCAGATATTCTGCTATTGAATATCTGAATATCTAAAGTATTTTTAATTTCAGTGATGGTGTTGTTCTCTGTATGTTTGTTCGTTAATTCTTCTAGGTCTTTGTTAATTGATTCTTGCATTTTCTCCATCCTGTTTTCAAGGTTTTTGATCATCTTTACTATCATTATTCTGAATTCTTTTTCAGGTAGTTTGCCTATTTCTTCTTCATTTATTTGGACTTTAGTGTTTTCAGTTTGTTCCTTCATTTGTGCCATATTTCTCTGCCTTTTCATTATTTTTTTTAAAACTTATTGTGATTGAGGTTTCCTTTTCCCAGGCTTCAGGGTTGAATTCTTTCTACCTTTTGGTTTCTGCCCTCCTAAGTTTGGTCCAGTGGTATCTGTAAGCTTCATTTAGGGTGAGATTTGTGCTGAGTTTTTTTTTTTTTTTTCTCAGATGGGCAAGGCTGAGTGAGGTGGTAATCATGTCTGCTGATGATTGGGTTTGTATTTTTGTCTTATTTGTTGTTTGGATGAGGTGTCCTGTGCAGAGTCCTACTGGCATTTGGGGGATGCTGGGTCTTGTACTCAAGTGGTTTCATTTGTGGGAGTTCTCACTAGTTGATACTCCCTAGGGTTAGGCGTTCTCTGGTAGTCTAGGGTCTTGGAGTCAGTGCTCCCACTCCAAAGGTCAGGGCTTGATCTCTGGCCAGAAATGGAGATTCCACAGGCAGTTTGTTATGGCATTAAAAGAGATGAAAACAAATACCCAAAAATGAGAAATGAAAGATGAACCCCAGACAAATGGCAGTTACAAAATCAGGCAAATAATCATTAAAATAATGAAATATATACATATACACCCACAAGCATAATCAAAACAGTCCAACAAAAATAAAGTACAATAGATTGACCTGGTGAACAAAGGAAACCAAAAATGATATCCACCAGTTAAGAATAAAACTAACTAAAGCACAAACTGGAAAACAAAACTAAAGCAATGTGCCAACTGGGGAATAAAGCAATGAAAACAAAACTAATGAATATGGTGAGAGAAAGAAAGGAAAGACAGAAAGAATAGAAATGTGGGGGTGGTCCTAAGATGGCAGAGGAATAGGATGGGGAGACCACTTTCTCCCCTACAGATTCATCACAAGAATATTTGGACGCTGAGTAAATTCCACAAAACAACTTCTGAATGCCATCAGAGGACATCAGGCACCCAGAAAAGCAACCCATTGTCTTCGAAAGGAGGTAGGAAAAAATATAAAATATAAAAAGAGAGAAAAGATATAGGGACGGAGCTCTGTCCTGGGAAGGGAGTCTTAAAAAAGACAGAAGTTTCCAAATACCAGGAAACATTCTCACTGCCGAGTCTGTGGCAAGCCTTGGAACCAGAGAGGGCAACATAACCAGGAGGAAAATAAGTAAATAATTAAAACCCACAGATTACATGCCCAACGGTAACTCCCCCAGCAGAGAAGCAGCGCAGACACCTGCATCTACCACTAGCAAGTGGGGTTTGGGCAGGGAGGTGCAGGCTCCATTGTTTAGAGTAAGGACCAGGCCTGAATGCCCCAAGGGCAATCTGAGGGAACTAACTTGGGATAGCAAACCAGAGTGTAGGATAGCTACCACACAAAAAGCCCTAACCTAAGACACCGACAGGCCCACTCACAGAACAAAGGACTGACAAGAGCTATGCAAAAAGCCCTAACCTAAGACACCATCAAGCCCGCTCATAGAACAAAGGACTGAGCAGAGCTAGCCCAGCCCATCCCCCTGCCTGGTGAAAGGCAGGAGAGGGCAGCCAGAGTGGGAAGAGGGCAATCGTGGCCTCAGAGAGGCAGTATCTAGCAAACTGCAAGCAGGCTTCATTGCTAACCAAGACTTCTTGGGATTCTGGACGGTCAACATCTGCCTGAGAAGGGGCGCTGCTTGTACACCCAGAAAAACAAGTGGCAGGGACACAGGAGGCGGGAAGTCCACCGACCACACTCGCCAAACACCTGGTCACCTGAGCTGCTTGGACCTGGGAAGGGCACAAAGCGGATGCCCAACTGAGTCTGTGCCTCTGAGGACTGCCCGAGTACCTGAACCTAAGCGGCTTAGACCTGGGAAGTGCATACCACCCAAGGCAGGCCTCAGACAGTTCCCTGCAGAGCAACGTAGACCCTAAGCAGTGTAGACAGGGAAAGCACACACGCCATGAGCGGGGGAAACCCAGTGTGGCTGAGACACTGTGAGCATGTGCCAGTGTTATTCGTTTGCAGCGTCCCTCCCTCCCCACAGCACAACAGAACAAGGGAGCCTAAAAAAGTGTCCACCACCGCCCCCTTGTGTCAGGGCAGAAATCAGACACTGAAGAGACCACCAAACAGAAGAAGCTGAAACAGAGGGAACCTCATGGAAATCACAGGTGCAATAGATTAAAACCCTGTAGTTAGTACCAACTACATAGGAAGGGGCCTATAGCTCTTGAGAAATATAAGCTGGATCAAGGAACTATCTGAAAATGAACTGACCCACACTGCCCACAACATCACCAGAGAAAGTCTTAGATATATTTTTACTATCATTGTTTAATTAAAAATTTTTTTATTTGTAAGTCCTCTATTACTCCTTTAATTTTCATTTTTATAACCTACTATTACTTAACAAAAAAAAAGAGAGACCCTATTTTTTAAGCAAACTTCTTATATATGTATATATAATAATTTTCATGACTTTGTTTACTTTTTCTTTAATATTGTATTTTTGAAAATCCAACCTATACTCTAGATTTTTAATCTTTGCTTATTGGTATTGGTTATCAATTTTGTACCTTTAAGAACCCAATCTTCATTACCCATTTTCACTTGGGAGCTAGATCACCACCCTGATTGCTCTCTCCCCTTTTGGACTCTCCTTTTTCTCCACCAGGTCGCCTCTATCTCCTCCCTCCCCTTTCTCTTCTATACCCAACTATGTGAATCTCTATGTGTGTTCCAGACTGTGGAGAACTCTTAGCGAACTGATTACTGACTGGATCTGTCTCTCTCCTTTTGATTCCCCCCTTTTATTCTCCTGGCCACCTCTGTCTCCTTCCTCCCTCTTCTCTTCTCTGTGTAACTCCATGAAGATCTCTGAGGGATCCAGACTGTGGAGTGCACATAGGGAAGTGATTACTGGCTAGCTTGCTCTATCCTCTTTTGATTCCACCTCATCTCATCTGGGACACCTCTATCTCCCTCCTCCCTCTTCTCTTCTCCATGTAACTCTGTGTACCTCTCCAGGTGTACCTCAAAGTGGAGAAAATTTTCATCATTAACCTAGATGTTTTATCAACAGTGCTCTATGGATGGAGAAGTCTTGAGACTATTGTAAAAATAAGACTGAAAACCAGAAGCGGGAGGCTTAAGTTCAAATCGTGAGAACACCAGTGAACTCCTGATTCCAGGGAACATTAATCGACAGGAGCTCATCAAACACCTCCATACCTACACTGAAACCAAGCACCACCCAAGGGCAAACAAGTTCCAGAGAAAGACATACCATGCAAATTCTCCAGCAACACAGGAACACAGCCCTGATCTTCAATATGCAGGATGCCCAAAGTCACTCCAAACCCATTGACATCTCATAACTCATTACTGGACACTTCACTGCACTCCAGAGAGAAGAAATCCAGCTTCATCAACCAGAACACCGACACAAGCTTCCCTAACCGGGAAACCTTGACAAGCCACCTATACAACCCTACCCACAGTGAGGAAACTCCACAATAAAGAGAACTCCACAAAATGACAGAATACAGAAAGGCCATCCCAAACACAGTAATATAAACAAGATGAAGAGACAGAGGAATACCCAGCAGGTAAAGGAACAGGATAAATGCCCACCGAACCAAACAAAAGAGGAAGGGATAGGGATTCTACCTGATAAAGAATTCCAAATAATGATCGTGAAAATGGTCCAAAATCTTGAAGTCAAAATGAAATCACAGATAAACAGCCTGGAGACAAGGATTGAGAAGATGCAAGAAAGGTTTAACAAGGACCTAGGAGAAATAAAAAAGAGTCAACATATAATGAAGAATGCAATAAATGATATTAAAAACACTGTGGAGGGAACCAACAGTAGAATAACAGGAGCAGAAGGTAGGATTGGTGGAGTAGAAGATAGAATGGTAGAAATAAATGAATCAGAGAGAAAAAAAGAAAAACGAATTAAAATAAATGAGGACAATCTCAGAGACATCTAGGAAAATGTTAAACGCCCCAACATTCAAATCATAGGAGTCCCAGAAGAAGAAGGCAGAAAGTCCATGAGAAAATACTTGAGGAGATAATAGCTGAAAACTTTCCTAAAGTGGGGGAAGGAAATAATCACCCAAGTCCAAGAAACCCAGAGAGTCCCAAACAGGATAAACCCAATGTAAAACACCCCAAGACACATATTAATCAAATTAACAAAGATCAAACACAAAGAACAAATATTAAAAGCAGCAAGGGAAAAACAACAAATAACACACAAGGGGATTCCCATAAGGATAACAGCTGATCTTTCAATAGAAACTCTTCAGGCCAGGAGGGAATGGCAGGACATACTTAAAGTGATGAAAGAAAATAACCTACAGCCAAGATTACTGTACCCAGCAAGGATCTCATTCAAAGAAGAAGGAGAAATGAAAAGCTTTACAGACAAGCAAAAGCTGAGAGAATTCAGCACCACCAAACCAGCTCTCCAACAAATGCTAAATGATCTTCTCTAGACAGGAAACACAGGAAGGGTGTATAAACTCGAACCCAAAACAATACAGTAAATGGCAATGGGATCATACTTATCAATAATTACCTTAAATGTAAATGGGTTGAATGCCCCAACCAAAAGACAAAGACTGCCTGAATGGATACAAAAAGAAGACCCTTATATATGTTGTCTACAAGAGACCCAGATCAAAACAAGGGACACATGTTGACTGAAACTGAAGGGCTGGAAAAAGATATTCCATGCAATTAGAGACCAAAAGAAAGCAGGAGTAGCAATACTCATATCAGATAAAATAGACTTTAAAACTAATGCTGTGAAAAGAGAGAAAGAAGGACACTACATCATGATCAAAGGATCAATCCAAGAAGAAGATACAACAATTATAAATATATATGGACCCAACATAGGAGCACCACAACATGTAAGACAAATGCTAACAAGTATGAAAGGGGAAATTAACAATAACACAATAATAGTGGGAGACTTTAATACCCCACTCACACCTATGGATAGATCAACTAAACAGAAAATTAACAAGGAAAGACAGACTTTAAATGATACAGTAGACCAGTTAGACCTAATTGATATCTATAGGACATTTCACCCCAAAACAATGAATTTCACCTTTTTCTCAAGTGCACACCGAACCTTCTCCAGGATAGATCACATCCTGGGCCATAAATCTAGCCTTGGCAAATTCATAAAAAATTGAAATCATTCCAAGCATCTTTTCTAACCACAATACAGTAAGATTAGATCTCAATTACAGGAGAAAAACTATTAAAAATTCCAACATGTGAAGGCTGAGCAACACGCTGCTGAATAACCAACAAATCACAAAAGAAATCAAAAAAGAAATCAAAATATGCATAGAAACGAAAGAAAATGAAAACACAACAACCCACAACCTGTGGGACACTGTAAAAGCAGTGCTAAAGGGAAGGTTCATGGCAATACAGGCATACCTCAAGAAATAATAAAGAGTCAAATAAATAACCTAACTCTACACCTAAAGCAAGTAGAAAAGGAAGAAATGAAGAACCCCAGGGTTAGTAGAAGGAAAGAAATCTTAAAAAGTAGGGCAGAATTAAATGCAAAAGAAACAAAAGAGACCATAACAAAAATCAACAAAGCCAAAAGCTGGTTCTTTGAGAGGATAGATAAAACTGACAAATCATTAGCTAGACTCATCCAGAAACAAAGGGTGAAAAATCAAATCAATAAAATTAGAAATGAAAATGAAGAGATCACAACAGACAACTTAGAAATACAAAGGATCATAAGACACTACTATCAGCAATTTTATGCCAATAAAATGGACAACGTGGAAGAAATGGACAAATTCTTGGAAAAGTACAACTTTCCAAAACTGAACCAGGAAGAAATAGAAAATCTTAACAGACCCATCACAAGTACGAAAATTGAAACTGTAATCAGAAATCTTCCAGCAAACAAAAGCCAAGGTCCAGACGGCTTCATAGCTGACTTCTACCAAAAAGTGAGAGAAGAGCTAACACCTATCTTACTCAAACTTTTCCAGAAAATTGCAGAGGAACGTAAACTTCCAAACTCATTCTATGTGACCACCATCACCCTAATACCAAAACCTGACAAAGATGTCACAAAAAAAGAAAACTACAGGCCAACATCACTGATGAACATAAATGCAAAAATCCTTAGCAAAATTCTAGCAATCAGAATCCAACAACACATTAAAAAGATCATACATCATGACCAAGTGGGCATTATCCCAGGGATGCAAGGATCCTTCAATATCCACAAATCAATCCATGTAATACACCACATTAAGAAATTGAAAAATAAAAGCCATATGATTATCTCAAAAGATGCAGAGAAAGCCTTTGACAAAATTCAACATCCATTTATGATAAAAGCTCTCCAGAAAGGAGGAATAGAAGAAACATACCTCAACATAATAAAAGCTGTATATGACAAACCCACAGCAAACATTATCCTCAATGGTGAAAAATTGAAAGCATTTCCCCTAAAGTCAGGAACAAGACAAGGGTGTCCACTTTCACCGCTACTATTCAACATAGTTCTGGAAGTTTTGGCCACAGCAGTCAGAACAGAAAAAGAAATAAAAGGAATCCAAATTGGAAAAGAAGAAGTAAAACTCTAACTGTTTGCAGATGACATGATCCTCTACATAGAAAACCCTAAAGACTCCACCAGAAAATTACTAGAGCTAATCAATGAATATAGTAAAGTTGCAGGATATTAAATCAATACACAGAAATCCCTTGCATTCCTATACACTAATAATGAGAAAGTAGAAAGAGGAATTAAGGAAACAATTCCATTCACCATTGCAACGGAAAGAATAAAATACTTAGGAATATATCTACCTAAAGAAACTAAAGACCTATATATAGTAAACTATAAAACACTGGTGAAAGAAATCAAAGAGGACACTAATAGATGGAGAAATATACCGTGTTCATGGATCAGGAGAATCAATATAGTGAAAATGAGTACACTATCCAAAGCAATCTATAGATTCAATGCAATCCCTTTCAAGCTACCAACGGTATTTTTCACAGAGCTAGAACAAATAATTTCACAAGTTGTATGGAAATACAAAAAACCTGGAATAGCCAAAGCACTCTTGAGAAAGAAGAATGGAACTGGAGGAATCAACTTGCCTGACTTCAGGCTCTACTACAAAGCCACAGTCATCAAGACAGTATGGGACTGGCACAAAGACAGAAATATAGATCAATGGAACAAAATAGAAAGCCCAGAGATAAATCCACGCACCTATCGACACCTTATCTTTGACAAAGGAGGCAAGAATGTACAAAATATTAAAGACAGTCTCTTTAACAAGTGGTGCTGGGAAAACCGGTCAACCACTTGTACAAGAATGAAACTAGAACACTTTCTAACACCATACACAAAAAATAAACTCAAAATGGATTAAAGATCTAAATGTAAGACCAGAAACTATAAAATTCCTAGAGGAGAACTTAGGCAAAAACACCCTTGAACATAAATCACAGCAGTATCCTCTGAGACCCCCCTCCCAGAAAATTCGAAATAAAAGCAAAAATAAACAAATGGGACCTAATTAAAATTAAAAGCTTCTCCACAACAAAGGAAACTATAAGCAAGGTGAAAAGACAGCATTCAGAATGGGAGAAAATAATAGCAAATGAAGCAAGAGACTAATGATTAATCTCAAAAATATACAAGCAACTCCTGCAGGTCAATTCCAGAGACATAAACAACCCAATCAAAAAATGGGCCAAAGAACTAAATAGTCATTTCTCCAAAGAAGACATACAGATGGCTAACAAACACATGAAAAGATGCTCAACATCACTCATTATCAGAGAAATGCAAATCAAAACCACAATGAGATACCATTTCACACCAGTCAGAATGGCTACAATCCAAAAATCTACGAGCAATAAATGCTGGAGAGGGTGTGGAGAAAAGGGAACCCTCTTACACTGTTGGTGGGAATGCAAACTAGTACAACGACTATGGAGAATAGTGTGAATATTCCTTTAAAAACTGGAAATAGAACTGCCTTATGACCCAGCAATCCCACTGCTGGGCATACACACCAAGGAAACCAGAATTGAAAGAGACATGTGTACCCCAATGTTCATCGCAACACTGTTAATAATAGCCAGGACATGGAAGCAACCTAGATGTCCATCAGCAGGCCAATGGATAAGAAAGCAGTGGTACATATACACAATGGAGTATTACTCAGCCATTAAAAAGAATACATTTGAGTCAGTTCTAATGACGTGGATGAAACTGGAGCCTATTATACAAAGTGAAGTAAGCCAGAAAAAAAATAAAAACACCAACACAGTATACTAACACATATATATGGAATTTAGAAAGATGGTAACGATAACCCTGTATGTGAGAAAGCAAAAGAGACACAGATGTATAGAACAGTCTTTTGGACTCTGTGGGAGAGGTCGAGGGTGGGATGATTTGGGAGAATGGCATTGAAACATGTATAATATCATATATGAAACGAATCACCAGTCCAGGTTCGATTCATGATACAGGATGCTCAGGGCTGATGCACTGGGATGATCCAAAGGGATGGTATGGGGAGGGAGGTGGGAGACGGGTTCAGGATTGGGAACACTTGTACACCCATGGCGGATTCATGTTGATGTATGGCAAAACCAATATGATATTGTAAAGTAATTAACCTCCAATAAAATAAATAAATTTATATTTTTTTAAAAAAGAATTGTCAAAGTCAAGAAAAAACAATAAAGGTGTGAAACACTGTTTCAGACCAGAGGATACTGAGGAGATGTGAAAACTAATCCAATACAGTAGCCTGGATTACATCTCAGAGAGAAAAGAGTGTATTAGGGGGAAAAAGACAAACCAGATGGAATCCAAATAAAATTTAAATTTTAGTTATCAAAGAAAAGAGAAAGAATAGAAATGCAAAGTTAAATAAAGGTAGATAAAGAAGATACATATATTAAAGATTAACTGCAAGGGGAAAAGAACAGTAGGAAAAGCAAAGGAATAAATGTAGGAAAAAAAAATAGGTTTTTAAAAATTAAAAAAAAAGAAGGAAAAAAAGGAAAGGAAAACTCCACAGAACTGCAAAAGGCCAATGTAGACTCAGAGGTTTATAACAGCAATAAAAAGTATGATTGAAAAAAAAAACACTCAAAGGCTTAATTATATTTCATAGTGCTAATAAAACCAACAACTACAACAGAGTGGAGAAAAAATGGAAAACAGAAATGTCAAAAAAGAAAAGAAAAATTTCAAAAGAAACTACAGAACAAGTCAAAATAGAAGAATAATAAAATGTTTTTCTTGAGTCACTGCTGTCAGTGTCCTTTCCCTCGCTGGGAGTCACTGTTCACCTCACCTCCGTAGGTTGCCCTCCAACACTGTGTTGGTCTCTGGACCTGCTATGAGGGCAGCTTAGACTCTAATCTGGTCCTACTCCCATGCCTGCTTGCTTCCAATGTCCACAGCTGTCAGAACTAGCACATTTTCTTATGTGGGAGCTCTCAGTGTCCTTTTATATATTCTGTAGACACAGGATCTGCCTAGTTGATTGTGTGGATTTAATCTGCAGCTTGTACAGCTGGTGGGATGGTTTTGGGTCTTCCTTAGCCACACTATCCCTGGGCTTCAATTGTGGTTTTATTTCCACCTCTGCAGGTAGGTCGTCCACTGGGCTTTACTCCTGAGGCTGCCCTGGAGGACTTGGGTCTGCCCCATTGAGGGCCAGGTATGGAGGTGGTGCAGCTGCTTGGGTTGCAGGGTTTCTGGAAGCACCAGATACTCAGGGGAGTTGGCAGCTAGGGCAGCAGGAGATATAGTACTCTAGAAGGTTATGGAGGACCAGGACAATACACTCCAGTATTCTTGCCTGGAGAACCCTACTGACAGAGGAACCTGGCAGGCCACAGTCCACAGGGTCTCAAAGAGGTGGACACAACAGAAGTGACACCATGTGCATAGATGCAGAGCCTGTGGAAGCTCTGCCCCAGTGAGGGTTGAGCATGAAGGTGATGCAGCTGCTTGGGTCATGGGGACCCTGATGGCACCAAATGTGCAGGGACACGGACTGCCTCAGCCACAGGAGTTATGGCCCTATCAGAGTTTGTTTTCTTTGCTTGTTTGTTTGTTTTTTGAGCCTCTGGTAGCTAGCAACCAGAAGGCCTCTTTTGCTAGTCTTTCTCCATAGCTCTGCTGGTTCAGGCACTTAGAGGGTTCCCTTGTCTGGGGTCCTTCTCTGTTGTTCAGTGTCAGGCACATAGAGGACCCCCTCCCACACCCGCTGGAGTCCTACTCTGTGGGTCGGCATGTCAGGCACTTAAAGGGGCACCCTGGGTGGGGCCCTACTTTGTAGATATGAATGTCAGGCACATAGAGGGTCCCCCCCACTGGGGTCCTACTCTGTGAATCAGCATTGTCAGGCAATTAAAGGGGCACCTTGAGTGGGGAACTACTCTGTAGTTCGATGGGTGATGGGCCAGCCTCGCTATTATTCAGCTGAACAACAGGAATTCTCATTCATTGTTAATGGGGATGCAAAATGGTACAGTCATTTTGGAAGCAATGTCTTACATAGCTAAACACTGTCATACCCTGCTGCTGCTGCTGCTGCTGCTAAGTTGCTTCAGTTGTGTCCGACTCTGTGCGACCCCATGGACGGCAGCCCACCAGGCTCCCCCATCCCTATGATCTAGCAATTTTGCTCCTAGATAGTTCACCAAATGATTTGAAAGCTAATGCCCACACGAAAACATGCACATGAATTTTTTATAACAGCTTAATTCATACCTCCTCTCACACACACAGACACACATACAAATTGGAGGCAACCAAAATGTCCTTTACTAGCTGAATGGATAAACAAACTACGGTACATCAATATAACAGAATATTATTCAAGAATAAAAAGAAATGGGCTATCAAATCACAAAAAGAAATGTATGAAACTTAATGATGTTATTAAGTACAATAAGCTAGTCTGTATGGATGTGAGAGTTGGACTGTGAAGAAGGCTGAGCGCTGAAGAACTGATGCTTTTGAACTGTGGTGTTGGAGAAGACTCTTGAGAGTCCCTTGGACTGCAAGGAGATCCAACCAGTCCATTCTGAAGGAGATCAACCCTGGGATTTCTTTGGAAGGAATGATGCTAGAGCTGAAACTCCAGTCCTTTGGCCATCTCATGCAAAGAGTTGACTCATTGGAAAAGACTCTGATGCTGGGAGGGACTGGGGGCAGGAGGAGAAGGGGACGACAGAGGATGAGATGGCTGGATGGCATCACTGACTTGATGGACGTGAGTCTGAGTGAGCTCCGGGAGATGGTGATGGACAGGGAGGCCTGGCGTGCTGCGATTCATGGGGTCCCAAAGAGTCGGACACGACTGAGCGACTGAACTGAACTGAACTGAAGCTAGTCTGGGAAAGGTTATACACTGTGAAAGTGAAAGTCACTCAGTCGTGTCCGACTGTTTGTGATTCCATAGACTGTACAGTCCATGGAATTCTCCAGGCCAGAATAGTGGAGTGGCTAGCCTTTCCCTTCTCCAGGGGATCTTTCCAAACGAGGGATTGAACACAAATCTCTCAGTCTGGAAAAGGTTATACACTGCATGATACCAATTATACCACATTCTGGAAAAGGTAAAACAGTAGCACGAATAAAAAATATCAGAGGCTTTTTTTCCTTTTGCTTCAAAATACTTTTATTAGTTTGGATACAGTTTGTCAACTCAACTACTCCTCTTCTTCTTCAAAGTGAAAATCCACTCCATCGGGGTCTCCGGTGTCCCATACCTCATGTATTGTAATGTTATTCTGTGTATCAGCAAGAATGTCGATATTGGGACATTGGCGTCTATCGCCGGTTGCCGCAGTGAGTTTCAGATTCCGCAACCTGGGCACGAATTTCACAAGTTTCATCTCAACCTGTCTTAAGGCACCGCACATAGAGTCTTTATAGGGGGAAGCCTCTATCTTCTTTCTTCCTGGAGAGCCAGATGAACAGCCCTGACGGTCAGGAGGAGTGCCCGCGTTACTTTTGTCACCGCCTCTTGGAAACTTCAGGATCACCAACAACATGAGGAAGATTAACAGCCAGAACGACTTGCTTCCAAACCAGCCTGGGGCAGGCTCTGGTTGATTCTGCCGAATTCGGAAGTGCCTTCCGCTGGGCACCATCACTGGGAGTTCTTCGGTTTCATCTCTCAGAACATAAAACACATAGACAAAGACAAACGCGACAAACGTAGGCCAAAAAAAGAACCATAAAAAACAGCACATCGTGACCTGAGACAAAGTGGCTCCTGGTGCGCTGGTCTGCGCTGGCACCTGGAGACTGAAGACCAGGCAGAGCTGGGCCCTTGGTGACGTCACAGAGGGCCCCGCCCCCACCAGAACCCATGTGGCCATGGTATGACTTCAGAGCAGAGGGTAAGGAGGCCTGCAGGGGTCAACCGGGAGTGGGGCTTAAAGGGACGTGGGGACATTTCCAGTGGGCAGTTGAAAAAGAGGCGAGGAGTGACAGAGTGCCATCTCCATGCCAGTGTATTCTTTCTGAACCTGGTGTTCTCCTGGGAGGGTGGGCCCATCTTCTATTTTTATTTTTCCATTTGTTGAATGCAGACACTGTGGTGAGCAGAGCAGACCCAGCGGCATGTGCCCCTGTGGAGCAGAGAGCCAAGTGGGAAAGAAAGATACTAAACCAGAGGCCGCAAACTAAGAGCCACTGATGTTTTGTGCGGCCTGCCACTGTTCCTAAAAATGATTGTGCCCAGGGCTAAGTCCTGTCTGACTTTTTTGCCACCCCATGGGTTTTAGCCTGCCAGGTTCCTCTGGAGACGGAAAGTCAGGGGCATCACCAGTGATGCAGTAGGGGTGGGCAATGAGGTGGGTACTCTCTAAGGTCCCTCCCAGATCAGAGGTTCTATGATCCTGCATGGCAATTTCTCAGAGGGCAGGGATGCACCTCCCAGGCAACAAGCAGCAGAACCGGCACATCTCTGGGGAATTGCTGAGTTGGCAAAACTACACAAGCTCTGATGCCCCTGTGGATGCACAAGTGCTGGCTGCACTCCTCCTCCCCGTCTGTGCATGTTTAACCGCTACATGTGTTTGAAGGTGACCTTGCTCTGCAGGTGTGGCTTGAGAGCTGTGTTCCTTCCTTCTCTAGGAAGACAACCCTTCTTTGTGCTGTGCGAGGTGATGATCTGAATGAATGTGTATGGCTGCAGCACTCGGCACTTTGCCTTTCTGTCTGGGCCGGTGGTTTTCACACTTGAGTGTGTATCAGGGTCACCTAGAGGGCTTGCAAAGTCCCATTTTGCTGGATCTCAGTCCTCAGTCAGTCCTGGGTGAGACTTGAAGACTGGCACTTCTGCACGTCTCTGGGCAACACTGAGAACCACCCTGCAGACAATGGCTTCACTCACAAAGACGTGGCTTCCCTCTGACTGCTGTGCACGGAACCTGAGGGCCCAGTGCGAGTGGAGTGGCAGCAAGAGCACCGAACTGGAGCCTGGAGACCAAGGTTCTACACTGCACCTGCGCTCTAGCGAGCTGTGTGACCTTAGGCAAGCCTCAGCACCTCTCTGCGCCCGTAGCTGCCTCGCAGGCACAAGGGCGCGATGGAGTTGGTGACTGCTACTCTGGGTGTTTCTGAAATTCAGATTTGGTCTGTCACTCTTGTCCCCAGCCTAGTCTTCCCAATTGGGAAGCCAGATACCCCCACAGCATCCCACCCCCAAGCATCCAAGTGCCCACTTCTGTCCACAATCACCCCCAGCTGGAGTGGTCTACTTGCTTGGGGGTCTCCTTCTACAGCCAGCCCTGGGTATGGAGCCCAAAGGGTGAAACTGGTGTCTCCCTCTTAGAGATCCACGTCTACCACTTGGGGGTGTGTGTGTCTTGCATGTGCTACTTGAAACGCCTTTTAGCACAGAGATAAGGATACAGAATCCTAGAGCTAGTCTCCTGATGGTAAAATTCTGATGCTAATGACTTACTGTGTTACCTTGGGTAAGTTAGTTACCATCGCTGAGCCTCATGTACCTGACTTTGAAATGGAGAAACAGTACCTACTTCATGGGATTGCTGTGAGGACTAAATGAGATCATGTATGCAAGGCCTTTACCAGAGTGCCTGGCACATAGTAAGTACTTAACATGGTAGCTGTTGTTTCTCAAAAAGAGGATAATGGCCCTCTTTATAACACTAGATATTAACATTATAATATTAAACAATGAAAATAATGAGAGACTTTATTTTCTTGGACTCCAAAATCACAGCAGATGGTGACTGCAACCTTGAAATTAAAAGATGCTTGCTCCTTGGAAGAAAAGTTATGACCTACCTAGACAGCATATTAAAAAGCAGAGACATTACTTTGCCAACAAAGATCCGTCTAGCCAAAGCTATGGTTTTCTCAGTAGTCATGTATGGATGTGAGAGTTGGACTATAAAGAAAGCTGAGCACCAAAGAATTGATGCTTTTGGACTGTGATGTTGGAGAAGACTCTTGAGAGTCCCTTGGACCGCAAGGAGATCCAACCAGTCAATCCTAAAAGAAATCAGTCCTGAATATTCATTGGAGGGACTGATGATGAAGGTGAAACTCCAATACTTTGGCCACCTAATGCAAGGAACTGACTCATTAGAAAACACCCTGATGCTGGGAAAGATTGAAGGTGGGAGAAGGGGATGACAGAGGATGAGATGGTTGGATGGTATCACCAACTCGATGGACATAAGTTTGAGCAGGCTCTGGGATTTGATGATGAACAGGGAAGCCTGATGTGCTGCAGTCCATGGGGTCACAAAGAATCAGACGTGACTGAGAGACTGAACTGAACTGATTGCATTAGACATGCAGGGAAGGTGAAAACACTATGGCTACAGGTGTCTGACTTTCTTAATACCTCCTGTGGTACATAATAATAATAATGATAACACATGTAGTAACACTAGGGTTTCTCAGGTGGCCCTAGTGGTAAAGAATCCACCTACCAATGCAGGACACATAAGAGACTGGGATTTGACCCCTCAGGATTCGATCCCTGCATCAGGAAGATCTCCTGGAGATGGGAATGGCAACCTACTCCAGTATTCTTGCCTTAAGAATCCCCATGGACAGAGGAGCCTGGTGGGCTACAGTCCATGCGGTTGCAAAGAGTCGGACACAACTGAAGCGACTTCTCCACTGGAACACATGGATTCATGTACATGTATTCTCAGTTCAGTTCAGTCACTGATAGTGGCTGGCATGGGGCAGAAGGTGCCAGTTGGCTTGAAGGCTCCAGGTTGCAACAGACTAGATGCCATTCCTGTCACCCTTCTGATTTCCATGTCTCCTAAGGGCAGTCTTTTCCAGGTTCATGTGATAGTAGGTCATGGTCCTCTCCAGGGCATTCTTCATCCCAACTAAATTGCTTGCTGGTACTTGGTGGCAATAGGATAGTATGAGTAGAAAACTGAAATAGTACCCAGTGGCCAACGGGAATTGCCATTTTCCCTTAAGGGTTCAGGGGATCCCTTTCCAGATTAGCGGATTTCTTTCTTGCCAGACTCCACACAGATGCCCTAGACAGGCAGAAAGAGGCCAAGGAGCTCTCCATTTGTCAAACATTCATTTACCAGTGCGCGTGCTGCTGTGGCAGGTCCACGGCTGCCTGAGCCAAGGAGTCGAGGGTGTAGAGAAGCAGTAAAGACGAAGCCTGAATACAGGGGATCTCATGAGATCTGGTTCATCAGCTGTTTGAAAAGCTGTTGTGCAAGCTGCAGGCTGTCATCAGATGCAGGAACTGTCTGAAATAGTGGAGGGTTTTGGTCACCCTCCTAGATTTGATCAGGGGTGTCAGTGACCTGGAAGTCTAACTCTGCATAACCTTGGATCCCATGGGGTTTTGTCTGGGAAGTTGGGAATTAACAAAATTGAAAGTGTTTCCATATGGTTACAGAACTGACACTGCAGACAGAGTTCTGGCAGAATTAGGTGCTTAGTGCTGCAGTTGTATCCGACTCTTTGCGACCCCGTGGACTGAGGCCCACCAGTCTCCTCTGTCCATGGAGTTCTCCAGGCAAGAATACTGGAGCGAGTTGCCATTTCCTTCTCTAGGGGATCTTCCCAACCCAGGGATTGAACTCGAGTCTCCTACATTGGCAGGCAGATTCTTTACCACTGAGCCACCAGAGTCAGAGTTGTCGAATTTTCTTTCTACAAAGACGATTGAGTCCCTTCTGGGGAGGTAGAGGATCTGGTGAAGCTTGGCAAAAACTCATGCTGGAATGTTTGTGGAGGCAAATGTGAGCACAACCCTGAGATGTACAGGATGCAGCTGCCCTGAGGATGGTAGAAGTTTGGCTTTATAGTCAGCGGAGGTCAGGGATGGAGAGGCAGGGTGGAGCTGAGATAAGGTTTGCAAGTGACATGATATCTAGCCAGAACACTTGCATAATGCCACAAGTGGACTTTTTCCTATACCTCATGGGAGAAATGACGCTTCAGTCCACCAGGCTCCTCTGTTCATGGGATTCTCCAGTCAAGAATACTGGAGTAGTTTGCCATTTCCTCCTACAGAGGATCTTCCTAACCCAGGCATTGAACCCGCATCACCTGCTGCTCCTGCATTGCAAGCAGAGTCTTTAACACTGAGCCACCGGGAAAGCCTCTTGCTATACCTCAGTGATCCTTATTTTTCTGGATCATAGAGTGGGGTTCACCCACATTGGGGCTGGCTTAAGCCATGTGAATTGGTTGGGCAGGGTCCACAGAGTTTTCCAAAACCTTTTAGTCTATCAGAAATCTGGATGTAGTTACCATATGTCCTGGAATGTGCCAGTGTCTGACACATTGTGACTGAGGGCATAGGGATGCTAGGTCTCAGTTGGCACCCAGAGCCGGATTCAGCTTGGTTACCCCTTTGCCAGCAGGATGGGCTGATCTTCCTGATGGGCAGACTTGCTACATCAAGGGCACAAGAAAGTTCAACGTCAAAGACCGGAATTTCATGATCAGGAAATCTAGAAATGTCACTGGAAGCTCAGCAGAATCATTTACAGTTTAGTTTTGCCTTTGTTTTAAATTGCATATGAGGTAGACATCATAGTCTTTTCCATGCTTTCAGGTCTCTGAGGGTCCTAACTGGGCCTGGACAACAAGTCCAACAGCTTGGGAACAGTGACTATATTAGACTGGATTACGACTATGAAAGCCTTTGAAGCATGGCAGCCCCTCCCGGCCACGGGCACCTACAATGGTGCCATCTGGTGGCATATGCCGTGCCATGGGGAATGAGTTTGAACCTGCCACAGAGCTGTTCCAGCCTCCTGGAGGAGGGAAAATGGGCTCCTGTGGCAACGGTGAGGAGGTGAGGCCTGGCCTTGTGGTGTAGTGGTCAGCTCCACACCTGAGTTTCTATTCTGCTCTTCCTGCAGACTTGTTCCTTTCACAGCATCCTAGCACCCAGCATGAGCCCTAAGCACAGATACATCCATCTAGTTCCTGGGCCAGAGTCACACAGAATTCCTAAGAGCTGGGAGTCTGACTTTGGGGTGCCATGGAAAACTTTAGTAGACCTATGAAGCTGAAAGAACCTCTGTTTAGAACCATTTTTTAAAGTTTAAGTTTATGGAAGTATATTTGATTTACAATGTTGCATTAGTTTCTACTTTACAGCAGTGATTCAGTTACACACACACACATATATGTGTGTATATACATTTTTAATATTCTTTTCCATTATGGTTTATTACAAGATATGAAGTATAGTTCCCTGTGCTATTTTGTAGGACCTTGTTGTTGATACATTCTGTGTATAATAGTTTGCATCTGCTAATCCCAAACTCCCAGTCCATCCCTCCCTCTACCCCCACCTCCCCACCCCCAGCAATCACAAGTCTGTGAGTCTGTTTCTGTTTCATAGGTAGGTTCATTTCTGTCATATTTTAGATTCCAAATATAAGTGATATTATACATACTTGTCTTTGTCTGACTTACTTCACTTAGTGTGATAATCTCTAGGTCCTTGTTGCTGCAGATGGCATTATTTCATTCTTTTTTATGAATGAGTAGTAGAGTACATCATGAGAAACGCTGGGGTGGAAGAAACACAAGCTGGAATCCAGATTGCCGGGAGAAATATCAATAACCTCAGATATGCAGATGACACCACCCTTATGGCAGAAAGTGAAGAGGAACTCAAAAGCCTCTTGATGAAAGGGAAAGAGAGTGAAAAAGTTGGCTTAAAGCTCAACATTCAGAGAACGAAGATCATGACATCCGGTCCCATCACTTCATGGGAAATAGATGGGGAAACAGTGGAAACAGTGTCAGACTTTATTTTTGGGGGCTCCAAAATCACTGCAGATGGTGACTGCAGCCATGAAATTAAAAGACGCTTACTCCTTGGAAGAGAAGTTATGACCAACCTAGATAGCATATTCAAAAGCAGAGACATTACTTTGCCAACAAAGGCCCATCTAGTCAAGGCTATGGTTTTTCCTGTGGTCATGTATGGATGTGAGAGTTGGACTGTGAAGAAGGCTGAGTGCAGAATTGATGCTTTTGAACTGTGGTGTTGGAGAAGACTCTTGAGAGTCCCTTGGACTGCAAGGAGATCCAACCAGTCCATTCTGAAGGAGATCAACCCTGGGATTTCTTTGGAAGGAATGATGCTGAAGCTGAAACTCCAGTACTTTGGCCACCTCATGCGAAGAGTTGACTCATTGGAAAAGACTCTGATGCTGGGAGGGATTGGTGCAGGAGGAGAAGGGGACGACAGAGGATTTGATGGCTGGATGGCATCACGAACTCAATGGATGTGAGTCTGAGTGAACTCCGGGATTTGGTGATGGACAGGGAGCCCTGGCATGCTGCGATTCAGGGGGTTGCAAAGAGTCGGACACGACTGAGTGACGGAACTGAACTGAACTGAAGTTATAGATTAGTAATGACAAGGATGTATTTTCTGCATCCAAATTCTCATATCCTCTGTGTGGATGAATCCCATGTCTGGAGGCCAGGTTAAGAAGTCATGCACTGGGCTTCCCTGGTGGCTCAGTGGGAAAAAATAAAAAAATCCTTCTGCCAATGCAGGAGACACAGGTTCGATCCCTGATTCGGGAAGATCCCAAGTGCCATGAAGCAACTAAGCCCATGTGCCACACTATAGAGCCTGTGCTCTAGAGCCAGGGAGCAGCAACTACTGAGCCCAGGTGTCACAACTACTGAAGCCCATGCATCCTAGAGCAGGTGCTCTGCAACAAGAGAAGCCATCGTGATGAGAAATCTGCACACAGCAACTAGAGTGTAGCTCTTGCACACCACAGTTCGGTTGTTCAGATCAGTCACTCAGTCATGTCCGACTCCTTGCGACCCCATGAATCCCAGCATGCCAAGCCTCCTTGTCCATCACCATCTCCCAGAGTTCACTCAGACTCACGTCCATCGAGTCCGTGATGCCATCCAGCCATCTCATCCTTGGTCGTCCCCTTCTCCTTCTGCCCCAAATCCCTCCCAGCATCAGTCTTTTCCAATGAGCCAACTCTTCGCATGAGGTGGCCAAAGTACTGGAGCTTCAGCTTCAGCATCATTCCTTCCAAAGAAATCCCAGGGTTGATCTCCTTCAGAATGGACTGGTTGGATCTCCTTGCAGTCCAAGGGACTCTCAAGAGTCTTCTCCAACACCACAGTTCAAAAGCATCAATTCTGCACTCAGCCTTCTTCACAGTCCAACTCTCACATCCATACATGACCACAGGAAAAACCATAGCCTTGACTAGACAGACCTTAGTCGGCAAAGTGATGTCTCTGCTTTTGAATATGCTATCTAGGTTGGTCATAACTTTTCTTCCAAGGAGTAAGTGTCTTTTAATTTCATGGCTGCAGTCACCATCTGCAGTGATTTTGGAGCCCCCCCAAAAAATAAAGTCTGACACTGTTTTCACTGTTTCCCCATCTATTTCCCATGAAGTGATGGGACCAGATGTCATGATCTTCGTTCTCTGAATGTTGAGCTTTAAGCCAAATTTTTCGCTCTCCTCTTTCACTTTCATCAAGAAGCTTTTTAGTTCCTCTTCACTTTCTGCCCTAAGGGTGGTGTCATCTGCATATCTGAGGTTATTAATATTTCTCCCGGCAATCTTGATTCCAGCTTGTGTTTCTTCCACCCCAGCGTTTCTCATGATGTACTCTGCATAGAAGTTAAATAAGCAGGGTGACAATATACAGCCTTAACATACTCCTTTTCCTACTTGGAACCAGTCTGCTGTTCCATGTCCAGTTCTGACTGTTGCTTTCTAACCTGCATACAGATTTCTCAAGAGGCAGGTCAGGTGGCCTGGTATTCCCATCTCTTTCAGAATTTTACACTGTTGATTGTGATCCACACAGGCAAAGGCTTTGGCATAGTCAATAAAGCAGAAATAGATGTTTTTCTGGAACTCTCTTGCTTTTTCCATGATCCAGCGGATGTTGGCCATTTGATCTCTGGTTCCTCTGCCTTTTCTAAAACCAGCTTGAACATCAGGAAGTTCATGGTTCACATATTGCTGAAGCCTGGCTTGGAGAATTTTGAGCATTACTTTACTAGTGTGTGAGATGAGTGCAATTGTGTGGTAGTTTGAGCATTCTTTGGCATTGCCTTTCTTTGGGATTGGAATGAAAACTGACCTTTTCCAGTCCTGTGGCCACTGCTGAGTTTTCCATATTTGCTGGCATATTGAGTGCAGCACTTTCACAGCATCATCTTTCCGGATTTGAAACAGCTCAACTGGAATTCCATCACCTCCACTAGCTTTGTTCGTAGTGATGCTTTCTAAGGCCCACTTGACTCTACATTGCAAGATGTCTGGCTCTAGATTAGTGATCACATCATCATGATTATCTGGGTCATGAAGATCTTTTTTGTACAGTTTTTCCATGTATTCTTGCCACCTCTTCTTAATATCTTCTACCACAACTAGATAAAACGGCTGCACAGCAATGAAGACCCAGGACAGCCCAAAATAAATAAATAAAATAAAATGTTAAAAAAAAGAAGTTTTGTATTAGAACATCCTGGAGCCAGGAGTTGCAGATTGCAGCTCTGGCTAACCCCTCTCAGGCAAGCTCCTAGAAGAGGAGGATCTTCAAATCCACAGAATGTCCTGAAAGGGAGTCAACTGATTACTAAAGCAACACTCACCCTCAGCTTCTCATTCCCCTGTTTCCAGGCCCCTGCACAGTGGGAAAGCTGGGGCAGGGGGCCAGGCGTTGCTCTAGCTTTAGATTCTCCATTTCTTTTTTTTCCTGAGATCACTTCCTCTTTTCTCCAGAGGGTGGCGTAAGGGCAAGGCTGAGGTCCCTTGGTGGCTGCACTCTGAGGCATCACCACCCACAGAGGAGAAGCTCTGGCCAACCTGTGGCCAGCTGAGGTGTCAGGAGGAAGCACCATCAAGAGAAATCGGCCTGTTTTTTTTCTCTCCCCAGACAGCAGGTGACAGCTCTGCAAAGCAGCCCAGAGTTGAAGGCAACTTGTTCAAGTCCCCATTCTATGGGACTTAGAGTCTGAGACCAGCCCACCCAGGAAGAGAGGAAAGCAGCCTAGGATTGAGGTTTGGCCCTGCGGCCCTGGATGGAGAGTGGCCATTCCTGCTAAGACAAGCTGGACCACAAAACTTGGAGAACCACCCGGGAGGGATTCCTTCGGAGAACAATAAAGGTGGGATACTAGAAAGACTCCGTACCCAACCCAAGTTTAAGGTCCAGAGGTTGCACAAGAAGCCAATCCAGAGGTTGAAATGCCAGAAGGCTGTAGCAAGGCAGGGATGGAGGAGAGCAGTCTGCAGAGCAATTCCCGTGATGCAATCTGGGTCATGCAGCTGGCCGCTGAGGATCAGCAGGCATGTCAGCTGGCCTCAGAGGTTTAGCATGAGGGATTTGGGGGACACAGGAAAGCATTTGGGGGTGTCAAAGTTGCTCTGCAGAGGAGGTTCTAGCCAGGACACACCAGCAGTGGTTCTGTGTGAATTCAGCATTTATGAGGTTCAAAGCTTTAAGAGTCTTATTTATGTGCTTCATTGGTGCTAGTGGTAAAGAGCTCGCCTGTGATGCAGGAGATGTAAGAGATGTAGGTTCAATCCCTGGGCTGGGAAAATCCCCTGGAGGAGGATATGGCAACTCACTCCAGTATTCTTGCCTGGAGGATCTTGTAGACAGAGGAGCCTGGTGGCTATGGTCCATAGGGTTGCAAACAGTCATACATGGCTGAAGTGATTTAATATGACAGCATACCTTCTTAAGGAGGCCACATGCACTGTGTGTAAGCATGCCAACCCTGAAGCCACTCTGCCCAGCTTTAAATCCCAGCTTTGCTTGTTACCAGCTGTGTGATCTTGGGCAAGTTGCTTAACCTCTCTGTGCCTCTGCTTCTTTATCTACAAATGGAGATTAAAATATTAATAATACCCATCTCCACAGGTTATGGGCTTCCCTGGTGGCTCAGACAGTAAAAGAATCCACCTGCAATGCAGGAGACCTGGGTTTAATCCATCTGTTGGGAAGATCCCCTGGAAGAGGGCATGGCAACCCACTCCAGTATTCTTGCCTGGAGAAGCCCCATGGACAGAGGAGCCCGGTGGGCTACAGTCCATTGGGTCACAGAGTCAGACATGACTGAGTGACTAACACTGGCACATAGTGTAAATCTGATATATATTAGCTGTCATGATTTCAGCAAATCAAATTATTTATTCTCTTTTAGCCTCAGTTTCCTTATCTGTAACATGGGAATAATAGTATTACATGACCTCACAGAAAAAAGATCTTCACACCCAGATAATCATAATGGTGTGATCACCCACCTAGAGCCAAATCCTGGAATGTGAAGTCAAGTGGGCCTTAGGAAGCATCACTACAAGCAAAGCTACTGGATGTGATGGAATTCCAGTGGAGCTATTTCAAATCCTAAAGGATGATGCTGTGAAAGTGCTGTACTCAATATGCCAGCAAATTTGGAAAACTCAGCAATGGCCATAGGATTGGAAAATGTCAGTTTTCATTCCAATCCCAAAGAAAAGCAATGCCAAAGAATGCTCAAACTACTGCACAATTGCACTCATCTCACAGGCTAGTAAAGTAATGCTCAAAATTCTCCAAGCCAGACTTCAGCAATACATGAATGGTGAACTTCCAGATCTTCAAGCTGGTTTTAGAAAAGGCAGAAGAACCAGAGATCAAATTGCTAACATGTGCTGGATCATCAAAAAAGCAAGAGAGTTCTAGAAAAACATCTATTTCTCCTTAATTGACTATGCCAAAGCCTTTGACTGTGTGGATGACAGTAAACTGTGGAAAATTCTGAAAGAGATGGGAATACCAGACCACCTGACTTGCCTCTTGAGAAATCTGTATGCAGGTCAGGAAGCAACAGTTAGAACTGGACATGGAACAAAAGACTGGTTCCAAATAGGGAAAGGAGTACGTCAAGGCTGTATATTGTCACCCTGGTTATTTAACTTACATGCAGAGTACATCATGAGAAACTCTGGGCTGGACGAAGCACAAGCTGGAATCAAGATGGCCAGGAGAAATATCAATAACCTCAGATATGCAGATGACACCACCCTTATGGCAGAAAGTGAAGAACTAAAGAGCCTCTTGAAAGTGAAAGAGGAGAGTGAAAAAGCTGGATTGAAGCTCAACATTCAGAAAACTAAGATTATGGCATCTGGTCCCATCACTTCATGGCAAATAGATGGGGAAACAGTGGAAAATAGAGTCAGTGGCTGACTTTTTTTGGGGGGGGGCTCCAAACTCACTGCAGATGGTGATTGAAGCCATGAAATTAAAAGATGCTTACTCCTTGGAAGGAAAGTTATGACCAACCTAGACAGCATATTAAAAAGCAAAGACATTACTTTGTCAACAAAGGTCCATCTAGTCAAGGCTATAGTTTTTCCAGTAGTCATGTATGGATATGAGAGTCAGACTAGAAAGAAGGCTGAGTGCAGAAGAATTGATGCTTTCGAACTGTGGTTTTGGAGAAGATTCTTGAGAGTCCCTTGGACTGCAAGGAGATCCAACCAGTCCATCCTAAAGGAGATCAGTCCTGAGTGTTCATTGGAAGCACTGATGTTGGAGCTGAAACTCCAATACTTTGGCCACCTGATGTGAAGAACCGACTCATTGGAGAAGACTGTGATGCTGGGAAAGACTGAGGGCAGTAGGAGAAGGGGATGACAGAGGATGAGATGGCTGGATGGCATCATTGACTCAATGGACATGAGTTTGGGCAAACTCCGGGAGTTGGTGATGGACAGGGAGGCCTGGTGTACTGCAGTTCATGGGGTCGCAAAGAGTCAGACACGACTGAGTGACTGAACTGAACCTCACAGACTTGTTCTGAGAATTAAATGAGATGATACGTATGAAGGGATTGGTGCATTTGTAAAGCTCAATCGGTGTTAATTCTAATTACTGACCTATGGACATCAAACAGGTAGATCTGAAGAGTGCCCTCCAAAATCAGTACTTGATAAGGAAAAAAATATGGAAAGGCTACATGAGATATTATTAATGGTGGTGTCCTTTAGAGAGAATGAGTAGAAATCAAGGTGGGAGGTAAGAAAGAATTCCCTACAATTAATTTTCTGCTCTTTTGAACTTCTTGTATTTTATTTTACCATTTGAAATGTCAACATTCAAGAAATATTAATGGGTTATCTGGGGAGGCCTCACAAATAGCTGTGAAAAGAAGAGAGGTGAAAAGCAAAGGAGAAAAGGAAAGATATAAGCATCTGAATGCAGAGTTCCAAAGAATAGCAAGAAGAGATAAGAAAGCCTTCTTCAGTGATCAATGCAAAGAAATAGAGGAAAAGAACAGAATGGGAAACTAGAGATCTCTTCAAGAAAATTAGATATACCAAGGGAACATTTCATGCAAAGATGGGTTCAATAAAGGACAGAAATTGTATGGACCTAACAGAAACAGAAGATATTAAGAAGAGGTGGCAAGAATACAAAGAAGAACTGTACAAAAAAGATCTTCATGACCCAGATAATCACAATGTTGTGATCACTCATCTAGAGCCAGACATCTTGCAATGTGAAGTCAAGTGGGCCTTAGAAAGCATCACTACAAACAAAGCTAGTGGAGATGATGGAATGCCTATTGAGCTATTCCAAATCCTGAAAGATGATGCTGTGAAAGTGCTGCACTCAATATGCCAGCAAATTGGAAAACTCAGCAGTGTCCACAGGATATGAAAAGGTCTGTTTCCATTCCAATCCCAAAGAAAGGCAATGCCAAAGAATGCTCAAACTACACACAATTGCACTCATCTCACATGCTAGTAAAGTAATGCTCAAAATTCTCCAAGCCAGGCTTCAGCAATATGTGAACCATGAACTTCCTGATATTCAAGCTGGTTTTAGAAAAGGCAGAGGAACCAGAGATCAAATGGCCAACATCCGCTGGATCATGGAAAAAGCAAGAGAGTTCCAGAAAAACATCTATTTCTGCTTTATTGACTATGCCAAAGCCTTTGACTGTGTGGATCACAATCAACAGTGTAAAATTCTGAAAGAGATGGGAATACCAGGCCACCTGACCTGCCTCTTGAGAAATCTGTATGCAGGTCAGGAAGCAACAGTTAGAACTGGACATGGAACAACAGAATGGTTTCAAACAGGAAAGGGAGTACATCAAGGCTGTATATTGTCACCCTGCTTATTTAACTTCTATGCAGAGTACATCATGAGAAAGGCTGGGGTGGAAGAAGCACAAGCTGGAATCAAGATTGCTGGGAGAAATATCAATAACCTCAGATATGCAGATGACACCACCCTTAGGGCAGAAAGTGAAGAGGAACTCAAAAGCCTCTTGATGAAAGGGAAAGAGGAGAGTGAAAAAGTTGGCTTAAAGCTCAACATTCAGAAAACGAAGATCATGGCATCTGGTCCCATCACTTCATGGGAAATAGATGGGGAAACAGTGGAAACAGTGTCAGACTTTATTTTTGGGGCCTCCAAAATCACTGCAGATGGTGACTGCAGCCATGAAATTAAAAGACGCTTACTCCTTGGAAGAAAATTTATGACCAACCTAGACAGCCTATTCAAAAGCAGAGACATTACTTGCCAACAAAGGCCCATCTAGTCAAGGCTATTGTTTTTCCTGTGGTCATGGATGGATGTGAGAGTTGGACTGTGAGGAAGCCTGAATGCCGAATAATTGATGCTTCTGAACTGTGCTGTTGGAGAAGAGTCTTGAGAGTTCCTTGGACTGCAAGGAGATCCCACCAGTCCATTCTGAAGGAGATCAGCCCTGGGATTTCTTTGGAAGGAATGATGCTAAAGCTGAAACTCCAGTACTTTGGCCACCTCATGCAAAGAGTTGACTCATTGGAAAAGACTTTGATGCTGGGAGGGATTGGGGGCAGGAGGAGAAGGGGACGACAGAGGATGAGATGGCTGGACGGCATCACGGACTCAATGGATGTGAGTCTGAGTGAACTCCGGGAGTTGGTGATGGACAGGGAGCCCTGGCATGCTGCGATTCATGGGGTCGCAAAGAGTCGGCACGACTGAGTGAATGAACTGATCTGAACTGAGCAGTAATTATGGACCATCTGTGATAAAGTTCATACGTTTTTGTATTAAGAGGGTGAAGGCCAATATCCTGTGCTAAACCATTTGAAAAGAATATTTGAAAAAATATACATTTATATGTGTGTATAACTGAGTTATTTTGCTGTACAGCAGAAATTAACACTACATTGTAAATCAAGTATACTTCAATAAAATTTTTTTAAACACAGGACACTTCCCTGGTGCTATAGTGGATAAAAATCTGCCTACCAATGCAGGGGACACACGTTCAATCCTTGATCCAGAAAGACTCCATATGCCACAGAGCCACTAAAGCCCATGTACAACTACTGAGCTTGCATTTCGCAACTGCTGAAGCCTGTGTGCCTAGATCCTGTGCTACACAATGGGAAAAGCCACCGCAATGAGAAGCCCACACACTCAAAGAAGAGTAGCTCCTGCTCACTGCAACTAGAGAAAGCCTGCGTTGCAGCAATGATCCAGCAGAGCCCCAAATAATTTGTTTTTTTAAGGGAAAAGTCCATGAGTCAGGGCCTTTGGATAGAGTATTTCTGAAGACTCTGAGACACAGCCCCCTTCTGGTGAACCAGGTGACCAGGCTGAAGACATCAGGGTGCAGGACATAAGGGAAAATGTGTCTACTCTTTGTGTGGATGTCCATGATGACCACTGTTTTGTGGCTTGGGAATGGTGTTACTCTGTTAGAATGTCCAAGAGTGTAAATCTCAACTTATGAGCCATGGACCAGCTGTAGCAAAATCCCCTGGAGGGGGTTGTTGAACCCTACCCGGGATGCTCTGGACCTGAACGTCTGTGAGTTTGGCCCTGGGATCTATATTTACAACTAGCACTCCAGGCCATTCAGAGGTACAGTAAATCATGAAGCCCACTGATTTGAAGATTAAGAGCAGAAGTTCTTGCTTTAGACAGAGCTGAGCTCAACTCTGGTTCAGTTCTTCTGAGCTGTGTTGAAGCCCCCACCTCTAAAATGCATCATTGCCAACTTGTTGCTTGGGCCCCTGGACTCCCCTGTTACATAGCCCTGTCCCAAATGCATGTCCCCCACTCTTCCCAACCGTCTGGGCAGAGGAAAGCCTCCTCCTCATGAAGAGCTGCCCCCTTCTCCTCCTTACTGCACATGGGCCATTAGCACAAGGGCAGCCATTATTTCTCCTTTCCTCCCCAGACCCCTGTCATGAAATGGCTACCAATCCTCCTCATCAAACACATTTGTTACAGTGGCTGGAATTCACTGCTGTGACCAATCAAGGGGCTGATAGTGTTTACTTGGCTATTGCTTTCTTCAGCTCATGCTCTGGTAGCAAGCTACTCAAGTGCACACATACACCCAGGTGCAAAAACCTCTCTAGGTCTCAGGGTGTAAGGTGGATAACAGTAATGCTTAGTTAATGAGATTCTTGTGATTATTACATGAGATCATGTATATAAAATGCTTAGCACCATCCCTAGCTTCTATTAGTAGATCATGTCTGGGACCCCGTTTCTGGTAGGGGTGTGGTCTTTTATTATCCTCCTAGTTGATTTCCCTCTCTGGGCCTCAGTCTCCACATCCCTAATGCCATGGGGGGAAGCCAGGTGCATGATCTCTGAGGTTCCTCTTTTTCCCGGCTCTTAGAATTGTCTTATGAGGGGTGATCCAAAAGACACCTAGGGATTGATTGACCCTAGGGAAGCCTCTGAGGTCAGTGTCAGGCAATAGATGCTTCAGAGTAGGGTCTTGAAGGATGAATAGGAATTAGCCTTCCTATACTGCTATCTGAGCAGTTCCTTGCCCAGGTGACTAAAAGTTGGCAGGACTTTCTTGGGCCTTGAAGCTACCTTACATCCTCCTCCCCACTAACTCTGCCTACATAGTGGCCCTTATTCTCAAGAGGAGTTATCTCAAAGGCCTTTTTCATGCAAACTCTCACTACTAATGTGGACATCCCTTCTCTTTACATCTTCTGGTTGTGCCCCATCAGTGTGGTTGACTGGTGACCGGATAAACCGATGGCTTTCAACTTGACTGTGCATCAGAACTACCTGAGGACTTGTTCAACACATGGATCCTTGGGTTATACCATAGAACTTACTCAACCAGTATCTCAAGGAATAAGTTCTGAGATCACAAATACCAGGCATCACAAAGTGTAGTCGGTCCATAGAACACCTGCATTGGGACCATCTAGAGTGTTTACTTAAAACTGAGATTCCTGGTTGAATCCAGTTCTCAGGTTTAGGGATGACTGAATCCAGTTCTCAGGTTTAGGGATGATTATATGAAGGTTGGACTAGAGCAGTGGTTCTCAAAGTGTGTCCCTCGACTCCCCAGCCACAACATATCACCTGGGAACTTGTCAGAAATGCACATACTGAGGTCCTAGTCCAGACCTACTGAATCAGAAACTTTGGAGGTGGATATCAATAATGAGTGTTTTCACAAGAACTCCATGTGATTTGGATGCAGGCTCCAGGTTGAGAGCCACCATGCTGAGGTGTCACCACCTCCACGTCCCATCCCTTCAAGGCCACATCATAATGATTCTGAGCTCTCACCAGTGGCCACTGGTCTTGTGGTCTGTGTGTTCTCAGTGACCAATTCTTTGTGACCCCCATGGACTGTAGCTTTCCAGTCTCTTCTGTCCATGGAATTCTCCAGGCAAGAACACTGGAGTGGCTTGCCATTTCCTCCTGCAGGGGATCTTCCTGACCTAGGGATTGAACCTGCTTCTCCTATGTCTCCTGCATCATAGGGAGATTCTTTACCTGCTGAGTTCTTGGGGCCTTCCTGGCCACTGAATGTAGTGGTCAGTTATTTCTACCTCCAGATGAAAGTCAAGCAAAGTTAGACTCAAAACATCTTCTGGGAGGATCCTTCTTAGAGATTCTCTTGAGACAGAATGGTCAATATGGCAAAGAGTCATGGGTGAGCTGAGTCAAGATGTGCAAGGAGTGCGAAGGTGAATAGCTTCAGACATAGCTGGAGTCAGAGGAAGACTCATTTCTTCTTCTAGAGATCATGTAGAGGGGTGTCTAAACTGAGAATATGGACAAGACTCCAAGTCCCCTATGAGATACCTTATAGCCCCAAAGAATCTGCTATTCCTCTGCTGATTCTGAGATCTTGCTATTTTCACATCTGAAGATGCCATGTCCAGCCTCAAGCAAACATGGCTGAAGAATTCATCTTTATTTTCAAATATGCATTTTAGAAAATATTTCATAAGTATTCATTTTATTTGTTAATTTTACTCTATATATGGCAAGAACTATACTAAGAGCTTTGCATAGATTATCACATTGAAATTCTTACATCAGCCCTATGAGTCATGCAAGAAATTGAGGCTCAGGGCATATTAGCCAAGGTTGCACTGCTACTAAGTGGCAGAGCTGAGATCTGAGAATGGGTTTGTCCTGTCTGTTGTTGACAGGATAGGTCCAGACTGAAGATACAAAGTTGAAGGTCAACAGTATAAGCACCGGAAGTAGAAACTACTATAATGGATCATCTCCCCGAGAGTATGAGTGTAATTATGCCATATTGTCTCCCGTGAGTTTGGTGGCCCTTCTGAAGTCACTGAGTTCAGTTCAGTTCAGTCGCTCAGTCGTGTCCGACTCTTCATGACCCAAAAGACTGCAGCACACGAGGCCTCCCTGTCCATCACTAACTCCTGGAGTTTACTCAAATCATGTCCATTGAGTCAGTGATGCCATCCAACCATCTCATCCTCTGTCGTCGCCTTCTCCTTCCACCTTCAATCTTTCCCAGCATCAGGGTCTTTTCAAATGAGTCAGTTCTTCGCATCAAGTGGCCAAAGTATTGGAGTTTCAGCTTCAACATCAGTCTTACCAATGAATATTCAGGACTGATCTCCTTTAGGATGTACTAGTTAGATCTCCTTGCAGTCCAAGGGATTCTCAAGTCTTCTCCAACACCACAGTTGACAAAGCATCAATTCTTTGGCGCTCAGCTTTCTTTATAGTCCAACTCTCACATCCATCCATGACTACTGGAAAAACCATAGCTTTGACTAGAAGGACCTTTGTTGGCAAAGTAATGTCTCTGCTTTTTAATATGCTGTCTAGGTTGGTCATAACTTTTCTTCTAAGGAGCAAGATTCTTTTAATTTCATGGCTGCAGTCACAAGCAATGATTTTGGAGCCCCCCAAAATAAAGTTTGACACTGTTTCCACTGTTTCCCAATCTATTTGCTATGAAGTGATGGCACTGGATGCCATGATCTTCGTTTTCTGAATGTTGAGTTTTCAGGCCACATTTTCACTCTCCTCTTTCACTTTCATCAAGAGGCTCTTTAGTTCTTCTTTGCTTTCTGCCATAAGAGTGGTGTCATCTGCATATCTGAGGTTATTGATATTTCTCCCAGCAATCTTGATTCCAGCTTGTGCTTCTTTCAGCCCAGTGTTTCTCATGATGTACTCTGCATATAAGTTAAATAAGCAGGGTGACAATATACAGCCTTGATGTACTCCTTTTCCTATTTGGAACCAGTCTGTTGTTCCATGTCCAGTTCTAACTGTTGCATCCTGACCTGCATACAGGTTTCTCAAGAGGCAGGTCAGGTGGTCTGGTATTCTAATCTGTTGAAGAATTTTCCACAGTTTGTTGTGATCCAGTCAAAGACTTTGGCAAGGTCAATAAAAACAGTAGATGTTTTTCTGGAACTCTCTTGCTTTTTCAATGATCCAACATATGTTGACAATTTGATCTCTGGTTCCTCTGCCTTTTCTAAATCCAGCTTGAACATCTGGAAGTTCACCATTCACGTACTGTTGAAACCTAGCTTGGAGAATTTTGAGAATTACTCTACTAGCATGTGAGATGAGTGCATTTGTGCAGTAGTTTGAGCATTCTTTGGCATTGCCTTTCTTTGGGATTGGAATGAAAACTGACATTTTCTAGTCCTGCGGCCACTGCTGAGTTTTCCAAATTTGCTGGCATATTGAGTGCAGTACTTTCACAGCATCATCTTTTAGAATTTGAAATAGCTCCACTGGAATTCCATCACATCCAGTATCTTTGCTTGTAGTGATGCTTCCTAAGGCCCACTTGACTTCACATTCCAGGATGTCTGGCTCTGATGAGTGATCACACCATCGTGATTATCTGGGCCGTGAAGATCTTTTTTATATAGTTCTCAGTATTCTTGCCAGTTTATCTTAGTATCTTCTGCTTCTGTTAGGTCTCTACCACTTCTGTCCTTTACTGTGCCCATCTTTGCAGGAAATAGTCCATTGGTATCTATAATTTTCTTGAAGAGTCTTTCTCATTCTATTGTTTTCCTCTATTTCTTTGCATTGATCACTGAGGAAGGCTTTGTTATCTCTCCTTGCTATTCTTTGGAACTCTGCATTCAAATGGGTATATGTTTTCTTTTCTCCTTTGCCTATAACTTCTCTTCTTTTCACAGCTATTTGTAAGGCCTCCTCAGACAACCATTTTGCCTTTCTTTCTCTTGGGATAGTCTTGATATCTGCCTCCTGTACAATGTCACAAACCTCCGTCCATAGTTCTTCAGGCACTCTGTCTATCAGATTTAATCCCTTGAATCTATTTCTCACTTTCACTGTATAATTGTAAGGGATGTGATTTAGATCATACCTTAATGGTCTAGTGGTTTCCCTTACTTTTTCAATTTAAGTCTGAATTTGGCAATAAGGAGTTTGTTATCTGAGCCATAGTCAGCTCCTGGTCTTGTTTTTGTGACTGTATAGAGCTTCTCCACCTTTGGCTGCAAAGAATATAATCAATCTGATTTTGGTATTGACCATCTGGTGATGTCCATGTGTAGAGTCTTCTCTTGTGTTGTTGGAAGAGGGTGTTTGCCATGACCAGTGCATTCTCTTGGCAGAACTCTATTAGCCTTTGCCCTGCTTCATTCTGTACTCCAAGGCCAAATTTGCTTGTTACTCCAGGTGTTTCTTGACTTCCTACTTTTGCATTCCAGTCCCCTAAATTGAAAAGGACATCTTTTTTGGGTGGTTAGTTCTAGAAGGTCTTGTAGGTCTTCATAGAACCATTCAACTTCAGCTTCTTCAGCATTACTGGTCGTGGCATAGACTTGGATTACTCTGATATTGGATGGTGTGCCTTGGAAACGAACAGAGATCATTCTGTCCTTTTTGAGATTGCATCCAATGCAGTCCGAAACTGCATTTCTGATTCTTTTGTTTACTATGATGGCTACTCCATTTCTTTTAAGGGATTCTTGCCCATGGTAGTAGATATAATGGTCATCTGAGTTAAATCCCCATTCCAGTCCATTTTAGTTCGCTGATTCGTAGAATGTCGATGTCCACTCTTGCCAACTCCTGTTTGATCACTTCCAATTTACCTTGATTCTTGGACCTAGCATTCCAAGTTCCTATGCAATATTGCTCTTTACAGCATTGGACTTTGCTTCCATCACCAGTCACATCCACAACTAGGTGGTGTTGTTTCTTTGGCTCCGTCTCTTCATTCTTTCTGGAGTTATTTCTCCACTGATCTCCAGTAGCTTTGGGGCACCTGGGAAGTTCACCATTCAGTGTCCTATCTTTTTGCCTTTTCATACTGTTCATGTGGTTCTCATGGCAAGAATACTGAAGTGGTTTGCCATTCCCTTTTCCAGCGGACCATGTTTTATCAATATATTCCTGAAGAAACCAATCAATTTCAGTTTCATGGATGACACCATTCGTAAGGTGTGCATATGTCATTGGGATATTGCTTATTTCAAAGGGAATCATCAAATAATTTAATTACCTGTAAGAAAGTCTGAAATTCTGCTTTTATTCATTTCCTCTTTCTTTTAGATGGTATTGTGTGCTTCCCACTAGATTTAGGATTATGAATACCCAGTCCATTAAGTTAATCTGCAACTCTGATGTGCAGCAAAAAAGGTTGTGATCCTCTATTATCATTGTTTTGATAGTCTAAGCATTCTGACACATCCTCAGCTTTATTTTCTTCTTTTTCATAAAAGTACTAGGATCTGGGGAGGCTAGGATAGAGAGCCACATTCAGAGGTTTACTTTAAACATTGAGAGACTTATGGTTTCTTAAATGCTATACTACCTTAGAAAGGCTTGGAAAGTATAAATCAGAAAAGTACATACAACCCAATGTTCATAGAAGTACTATTTGCAATAGTCAAGACATGGATGCAACCTAGATGTCCATCAACAGAGTAATGGATAAAGAAGCTGTGGTACATGTATATAATGTAATACTACTTAGTAATAAAAAAGAAGAGAACTGTGCCATTTGCAGAGATGTGGATGGAACTAGAGACTGTCATACAAAGTGAAGTAAGTCAGAAAGAGAAAAACAAATGTATATTCACACATATATGTGAAATCTAGAAAAATGGCACAGATGAACTTATTTGCAAAGCAGAAACAGACATACAGACATAGAAAATGTACAGATACCAAGGGGAGAAAAGGGTGGAATGGATTGGGAAATTAGGACTGCTGTACATATACTACTATGTATAAAACAGGTAACTAATGAGAACCTACTGTATAACACAGAGAACTTTATTCAGTGCTCTGTAGCTACCTACATGGGAAGGAAATCCACAAAAGAGGGGATATATGTATACGCACAACTGATTCATTTTTCTGTAGAGTAGAAACTCACACAACATTGTAAAGCAACTATCAGTTCAGTTCAGTTCAGTCGCTCAGTTGTGTCTGACTCTTTGTGACACCATGAATCACAGCACACCAGGCCTCCCTGTTCATCACCAACTCCCAGAGTTCACTCAGACTCACGTCCATCGAGCCGGTGATGCCATCCAGCCATCTCATCCTCGGTCGTCCCCTTCTCCTCCTGCCCCCAATCCCTCCCAGCATCAGAGTTTTTTCCAATGAGTCAACTCTTCTCATGAGGTGGCCAAAGTACTGGAGCTTCAGCTTCAGCATCATTCCTTCCAAAGAAATCCCAGGGCTGATCTCCTTCAGAATGGACTGGTGGGATCTCCTTGCAGTCCAAGGGACTCTCAAGAGTCTTCTCCAACACCACAGTTCAAAAGCATCAATTCTTCGGTGCTCAGCCTTCTTCACAGTCCAACTCTCACATCCATACGTGACCACAGGAAAAACCATAGCCTTGACTAGACGGACCTTAGTCGGCAAAGTAATGTCTCTGCTTTTGAATATACTATCTAGGTTGGTCATAACTTTTCTTCCAAAAAGTAAAAATCTTTTAATTACATGGCTGCAATCACCATCTGCAGTGATTTTGGAGCCAAAAAATAAAGTCTGACACTGTTTCCACTGTTTCCCCATCTATTTCCCTTGAAGTGATGGGACCGGATGCCATAATCTTTGAAAGCAACTATAGTCCAATAAAAATTAATTAAAAAACGAATAAATGTGACTTCTGCAGGGAAAAAAATGGCTGGGTATAGTATCTTATCTCCAGACAGAGGGAAGTGCTGTCATGACGAGCAGAGGACACTTCCATCCACACCCTGAGACAGTCAGGAACATAAAAGGCCAAAGCAGACAATTCAAACATATGGAGTGCAATGTAGGAGGTCAAGCTAAGGAAACCAAGTATGGATTTCAATCACAAAGGGTAAGAACAGAATCCAAATCAGGAAAAAGTGTCCAAAGTCAGAATGGTACGACTTGAACCAAATATAATGTCCACCTCAAGTCCGCCAGGTATCGCCGTTTAGGTCTGTCACATTTTCTCTCCAGCCGTTAGCCATGTGGGAAAGAATACTAGACCCAGTGGTAAATGTACAATATGGAAGAAAAAGTGTAGAAACTCACCATCCATTCCAGTAGTGTATGGGAACTCATTAAGTTCTTCCACTGGAGCACACACCAAGACTGTTGCTTTCAAGAGTCGTTTGTTAACAAGGTAGTGAGGGTTGAAAAATGGAAATCACAACGAGGGTATCTAATGATGTCCAAGCATCACTGAATGTCTTCACTAGACAAGAAAGAACCAAGAACTTTCCATTATTCAATGTATTTATACTCCCACCTTGTCAATCTCTTGAAACTATATAAGTAAACACAAATAATACATTTTGTTAAGGACTTTGATAAAGAATGCTGATATGAAGTTCTGAAGATTGGGATGAGGTGGACCCAGAGGAGGAAGTCATCACTTCTCCTTTGGGAAGACAATAGCTTCACTGAGTCTTGAACTGAGGTTTGAAAACCAAATGTGTCCTGCAGGTGAAAGCATTAGTTGCTCAGTCGTGTACGACTTTTTGTGACACTATGAACTGTAGCCTGCCAGGCTCCTCTGTCCATGGAATTGTCCAGGCAAGAATACTGGAGTGGGTTGCCATGCCCTCCTCCAAGGAAGGAGGGATCAAATCCTGTATCCAGGGATCAAACCCGGGTCTCCTTCATTGCAGGCAGATTCTTTACCATCTGAGCCACTAGGGAAGCAATATGAGTAAAGATGAGATGGCATGGCATATGAGGGGAGCTGTGAGGAGCTTAGAAGGGTTTGAGGGGCTGGAGACTGAGTTCAAACCTCATGGCATCATTTTTGACCTGCAGCTTATAACCCATTACTATTTTGTGAGGTTGATTTGGTGAGTCATGAACAACATCTTATTAAATGATATGGACAATAGTAGAATAGAAAATATACTGTATTGCCTGCAGTAAAGGTAAAAATTCTTTTGTGAAAAAATTTTTTATTTATATGCATATTTATAGCAGTGGGTATTAGACTACAACATAAAATATATTTTGTACTTTGGGTCACAGTCAAAAAAGTTTGAAATCCACTGTCACAAAGGTACTTGTCAATCTTGGTGACATGTTTGGACACTTTTCCTATAGACCATGGCAACCTCTTGAAGGATTTTAAGCAAGGTAATGACATGATCCAATTTGTGTTTCATCAGAAAGTTTAACCACCTTAGATCAAATTCACCATGGAAAAGGTGTTAGAATCCAATTAAGTATGTATTGACAGCTGATCTTTTCAAAATTAAATGTTCAGGCTAATTTAATCTGCTAATTTAATCTTTAAGGAAGACACTTCAAATTTGTACACATTCCTTTATTTGAAAAATATGTTTGGAGGCATATCATGTGTCAGGCACTGTGCTAGACATGGAGGATACAATATAATCATGAACAAATATCACAGGGAGCCCAGCCTGGCACTCTGTGATGACCTAGGGGGGTGGGATGGGGAGATGGGAAGGAGGAGGCTCAAGAATGAGGATGTATATATATATAATTATGACTGATTCACATTGTTGTATGGCAGAAACCAACAAAACATTGTAAAGCAATTTTCCTCCAATTAAAAATAAAATTTTAAAAATCAGCACCATCACCTCCTTTGCAGAGTTCAGGCTAGTGAAAGAGACAGGAAATAAACAAAATCTGAATGAATGTGGTAAGTGCTGCACGGAGAAGTCCAGGATGCTATGAGAGAGAAGAGTAGAGTGGAGATATAGGAAAAGAATAGCGATTTAAGCTGTCCAGTCACAGATGGGCTCTCTGAGGAAGTCATCTTTAAGCTGAGCCCTTAAGGATGAGTAGGAGTGAGAAGCATGGGGGAAAAGAGGGTCTCAGGAAAAGGACACCCAGTGCAAAGGCCTGGAGGCAAGAAAAGAGCTGGGCATGTTCAAAAACAAAAAGGAGACCATTGTGGCTGGAGCACAATGATCAAAGAGAAAGAGTAGCACTGGATGAGACAGGAGATACAAGGAGGGCCAGGGGAGGCCATTGTGTGAGGTTTGAAGCAGGGGAAAGGCCGGATAAAACCCAGAAGGACTGGCTTGCATTCAGACACTTGTCAGGGCCTTTGGCATAGGCATGCTGGGAGGAGTTAAAGGGATCGATGTGTAATGAGCACCACTTTTTCTCTACAGGCTTCTACTGCAGGTGGAATGAGCCATCACTCCCTCAGAATTTGCCTAGTGGAAAGCTTTAAAGAGCTTGGGAGGATCCAGAGATTAGAATGTACCTCTGCAAACTGTAAAGGCATGCTGTGTACTGCACAATGCCAGGGGCACCATTTAGCACTTTCCTAGAGCTTTTCTTGAACCCAGCACCTTTTGCTTAATAAACACCTTTCTCAACTCAGATTATTGACCCTTTGTCCACTTGCTAGCAGCAGAGCAATACTCAGTGGATATGTATAGAGGAGGTTTGCTTGAACTAGAAGAACTTGGACTTGACCACCTTTGTCACCTCAGTCCCAAATGGTAATCCTCCAGATTCTAAAACAATTGAGTAGAGAATAGGGTATAGTCCATTCAAATGTCCTTCCTTGTGTTTGGTACTATTTGGCATTCTTCTTCTACCAGTGTTTTATAAGGTGACAGTTGTTTTTTGTTTGTTTAAGAGAAGTTCCTAGCTCCTATAAGGATTATCTGCCTCCAGTGAAAGTGGAATAGTAGCAGTGGAAACTGGTTACTAAGAAAGCGTGTTTTGAGGGATGAGCTACAGTGATTTGAGTACATCTCTGTTGTGGTGATTTAAATAAACATTTCTCCAAAAAGGATAAACAATGACCAAGAAACAGATGAAAAGATGCTCAGTAGCTTTAGTTATTAGGAAATTGCAAATCCCTATTGCAAATTGCAAAAGGTATTAATTAATACAATAAGATACCATTTTACACCCGCTCAGTTCAGTTCAGTTCAGTTGCTCAGTCGTGTCCGACTTTTTTCGACCCCATGGACTACAGCACTCCAGGTCTCCCTGTCCATCATCAACTCCCAGAGTTTACTCAAACTCATGCCCATTGAGTCGGTGATGCCACCCAACCATCTCATCCGCTATCATCCCCTTCTCCTCCCACCTTCAACCTTTCCCGGCATCAGGGTCTTTTCTAACGAGTCAGCTCTTTGCATCAGGTGGCCAAAGTACAGGAGTTTCAGCTTCAATATCAGTCCTTCCAACAAATATTCAGGACTGATTTCCTTTAGGATGGACTGGTTGGATCTCCTTGAAGTCCAAGGGACTATCAATAGTCTTCTCCAACACATCCACTAGGTGGTTATAATGAAAAAATAGAAAACAAGAAGTGCTGATGAGTATGTGGAAAACTTGGAACCCTCATTCATTGCTGGTGGGAGTGTAAAATGGTACAGCCACTGTGGAAACAGTTTGATTTCTTGAAATACTAAACATGGAATTATCATAAAGTAAGTAAATAAGTGAACGTGTTAGTTGCTCAATAGTGTCTGACTCTTTGCAGCTCCACAGACTGTAGTCTGCCAGTCTCCTCTGTCCATGGAATTCTCCAGGCAAGAATACTGGAGTGGGTAGCCATTCCCTTTTCCAAGGGATCTTCCCAACCCAGGGATTGAACCCAGGCCTCCTGCATTGCAGGTAGATTCTTTACCACCTGAGCCACTAGGGAAGTCCGACAGTAGGGAAACAAGCTAAATGACTAGTAAGACCCTGAGTGACTTATATGCATTGGTTCATATAATTTTCAGAACAACATTATAAAGGAGGTACAACTATTATCATCATTCCCATTTTACAGATGGAAATTGAAGCAGAAACTGTCATGTAATTAATGAGAGGCAGAGTCAGGATTCAAACTCCAGTCTAATGGACCCCAAATTTCTGTGCTTAATCATCAAGGTGTATAGTACCAGTTGCCCACATTCTTACAGAAAGCCTAGGTGTTTAGTTAAGAGAAGGACATGTGTACATAGGGACCTGGGTTCCAGAAGCAAATCTGTTTTCATATGGATAAATTGCTTCCCAGGTTTGTCAACTGGGGGAAAAAACACACACAACCTAAAAGTTGAGAATTATGTTTCATTTGACAGGTTTTCTGAGGACAACAAGCCTGAGAAGCAGCCTCTCAGATCGCTCTGAAGCACTGCTCCAAACAGGTGAGTGAGGAGCCAGGATATTTAGGAGTTTTTGCAACAAAAACCGGATAGTCAGAACATCAAAAATTACCACTAATGAAAGAAATTCAGACATCTCAAGTTAATGAATTAATTGCTTTTCAATGTATGGGAAGATGCAAGAGTGTGGGCTCTTGCATACCGAGCCTGCCAGGCTTCTCTGTCTATGGCATTCTCCAGGCAAGAATACTGGGGCAGGGCTGCCATTTCCCTTCAGGGGATCTTCCTGACCCGGGGATCTTCCTGACCCATGGATCAAAGCCACATCTCCTGCATTGGCAGGCAGATTGTTTACCACTGTGCCACCTGGGAAGCCCGCCCTGAATGATAGTAACTTTGAGATGTATTTTAGGATCAACAGTAAAAACTACATTTTACCCACTTTCCACCTTTCCCATTGGTCTTTCAGGGTTTTGGTGCTAGAAGGCCACAAATTTAGGCCACTTTCTGGAAACACATTTTCTTCCCTGTATGAGGTCCACCCTTCTCCTAGGCTCTATAGTATCTGTCTCTCCTAGACCTTGTGATGAAAAGTGTTGCCCGCTTTCTCAGCAAACAAAGGATGTGGCCATCAAGCCATCAGCCATTACCTCCTCCCTGAATTGAGCCTGAGGGAACTCAGGATGGAAACCACTCATCCACTACCAATGGTTCATCCAGAGGGCACTCAGGATGGGAAAGAACAGGATACTGGCCCTAGATAGCTGAGGGGCATTGTCAAAGGAGCAACTTCAGTGAGCCCATACTCTTGCATCTTCCCATACATAAAAAAGCGACTAATTTATTAACTTGAGATGTCTGATTTTCTTTCATTAGTGGTAATAGGGTCACAAGGAGTTGAACATGACTGAGTAACTGAGCACACACACATCATACAGGGAGGGACCTGGAAGTTGTATGAACTCATTTGGACATTTCCACACAAGTAAGGGTGAGCTATTGAAACAGTTAAGCAGAGTTGTGTATCATCGAAAGATTAACTGCATTTGATAAAAATTGGCCATAAAGACTGCCTTGATTTGCTCCCTCACTTTCACTTTGATATGACCAGCTTGTGGCTCACAGGCATTGCCATCAGGGTTGATCTATCATTGCTAGGCCTTCATAGGGTGGTTGGAGGAACAAGTCGTTACTTTCAAGATAGGAGAAATGCCGGCCATGTTCTAGGTCCCTTCAGAAGATATAAACAGACAAACTGTACTACAAACACAGACACTAAACTTCAGTGGTTGCCAGCAGGAAGCCAAAGTCCCTAGTTCCAGTGGTTTCTGCAGGACAAAATATGGTACCCACAGCCTAAGGCATGTGATATGTTGTCTCATATGCCTAGGCTAGATGCTGAGGTAATAATGTTTCTCACCTATGTTTTTAGGAGGCTTTGCCTACAGCCAGTAACTGGAAGTGATAATATCTTAAAAAAAAATCTTTTGGCCACACTGCATGGCATGTGGGATCATAGTTCCCTAACTGACGTAGGAGATAGATGGGCTCCAGGTTAGACATTTACAACTGGCTTCCTATTTACATTTCATGTGGCACAAAGAAGTGGGCTTCAGGCTGGATACTTAAAACTGTTAGCATTTTCTGAGATAAGAGATAAGTAGGCTCTGGTTAAAACATTTACAGATAGCCTCCTGTTTTCCCTCCAAAATGGAAGTAGCAACAGAAACAGGGTAAATAGCCAGTGTTTATCTCTTATAAACACCTTAAGGTAAGTCATGGCAAGGACAAAGAGGGGCAAACTTTCAGTAAGCTTCTCATTTTATAGATGAGAAATGTGAGGCTCACTAAGGTTAAATGACTTGTCAAAATCATACTAGTAGACAGAGACACAAAAAGCTAGGGTTCCAGCCGAGATGCATTTGAATTCAGAACTTATACTCTCAACCACTCTCCCCTAAAGGAGACACTACACATGCACAGAAAGGTTCCTTGTGGGTCAAGAGTCAGGAGATAATGCCAGACAATAATGAGTCTTGTTGTTCCCAGAAACCTTCCCTTTGATATCCATCTTGGCTGAGGGATGCATGCACTCGCAGGGGAGTGTACCAGGGTAGGTCAGGTGTGGAAAAAGAAACCAGATAATTGGCCAAAGGTAAACAAAGGCCCAGAAGAACTGTCGTATATAAATGACTTAAACGCCTCTTTACTGCACTCCTCCTGACTAGTTGGGAAGCCCACACCCTTTCTCTCCAGCTGTGCATCTCTGCCTTGCTTCTATCTCATCTAAACAAACCATTTCTCTTTGTGCTCTCCCACTTCTTGTGCTGTGTCTTTAATAATAAACTTTGTACATGCATTTACAGTTTCTGCCTCTGTGATACCTGTATTTTTCACAGGGGACAAAGATCTAGGGAAAACTAGCTTCTAAACTCTAGCCCTTGCTGGTCTTGCGGCTAGGATTCCTAGTTTTCATCCAGGCTACCCAGGTTCAATTCTTGGACAGGGAATTAAGATCTTGTTTCTCACCACCCCTTGTTCCTGCCTCACCGAGGTCAATACCAGGGATTGAGCCCATACCCCTTGAACTGGCAGCATGGAGTCTTAACCACTGGACCACCAGGGAAGTCCCTGGAAGTGATAATATCTAGTGCTACAAGGTCGCTAAACACAAATGGGTCTGGATGAAAGCTAGAACCCAAGATACAAAGGGAGCCAGAAGAGGGGCCAAGACAAGAGGTTTGCAGAGGTGAGAGAAAGGCAAACTTTGAAGCATTTTCCTTCATTCACTCAGTAGCATCCTTGTCTGCAGTGCCCATGACCTTGGGTATGATCACCCTGACTGCATTTAGAGGGAATGAAGTATTAAATGTGGCTGTAATGTCTGACTTCCCTTCTGCTGCAGACCTGGCTGGGCATGTAGCAATGACACAATATGGTTGAGAGTATAGGTTCTGAATTCAAATGCATCTCGGCTGGAACTCTAGCTTTTTGTGTCTCTGTCTACTAGTATGATTTTGACAAGTCATATAACTTTAGTGAGCCTCACGTTTCTCATCTATTAAATGAGAATAATGATAGCAAGTATTTCATAGGGATTTTAAAATATTAAATGAGATAATGAACATGCAATACTCAGCCCAATGACTGATGTGTAGTAGTAGCTCAGTGAATGTTAACTCCCCTCTTCTTCCTTTTCTCCTTCCTCATTATGATTATTGTACTGAATGGAGTTCAGGAGAAGTTACTTGAAGAATTGTCCTAAGGAAATTCCAGGTCAGAGTCCTGAAGACAGTCCAAATTCGAGTTTCTAATCCACATAGTTTAGAGAAACAATCAAGGTATGAATTTGAGGGAGATGGGAATCGAAGGAGATCAGCGAGATAGGTTGTGTACACAGAGATGTGGTGGGAAGGAAGCCTGGAGTAATGACTATGCCAGGATACAGATGACTGCTGTGGTTTTTCATCAGATGCCATGACCACCATCATGGTTCTTCTGAAAGCATTAAAATGGACAACAGTGTAGACACTATTTTCTTCCAAACTTTTTTTGGCAAGGGGTGGATACCAGGATTTTTGTGCATTGGTTTTATGAATTCTGGCCTGTTGATGACCAGGTCGAATGCGAGGTAGAATCCTAAGACCAGGCCACTGTCTGTGACCCTCCCATCAGGCCAGGTATAGATCTAACCATACAATCAACATGAACCCTATGCCTACTCTCTCTATGAAATAGTAATAATTTTATTCCTAGGTTATCTGGGAGAGCCACTGAATGCAAAATGGAAAATGAGATTTAATGGGTTAAGTGTAGAGAGGAACATGTCTGCAAAGCTGGTGTCAGAGAGCTACAGGGTTGATAATATATATTCACTGTCTTATCTCTTTTTCTATTTTTGTTGAAGTGTAGTTGATTCACAACGTTGTGTTAACTTCTGCTGTACAGCAAAGTGGCAGTTATACACACACATATACATATATATGTTTATATATGTATATACATTCTTTTCGATAGTGGTTTATCCCAGGATATTAAATATAGTCCCCTATGCTATGCAGTGGGACCTTGTCGTTTATCCATTGTAAATGTAATAGTTTCATCTACTAATCCAAAACTCCAAGTCCATCCCTCCCCTACGCCCCTCCCCTTGGCAACCACAAGTCTGTTCTCTGTGTCTATGAGTCTGTTTCTGTCTTATAGACAGGTTCATTTGTGCCGTCTTTTAGCTTCCTCGTATAAGTGATATCATGGTATTTGTCTCTTCCCTTCTGACTTACTTCACTTAGTATGATATCTTTAGTTGTAGATGATAGATATTCTTAAAAATTTACAAGCAGGGATCCTTGAGCTTCCATGGTGCGTACATGCCTAGAAATAACCCAAACATTGTGTTCCATATTGTTTCCCATCAATTCTCTGCCCTCTCTTGCCCAGAACCAGTAGGTCTATCATTGTACTGGTCTTTGGCCTCCCAGAAGGTGCCCTTTCTAGGCATCCTACAGCTCCCCAGGGCACAAACTGGCTGCAAGATGTCCCTGATACTAGAAATGAAAAAAGTAGTGAAGGCCAGGACTGGAGTTATTATGAAAGGAGGTGCTTCCAAACCAGAAATACAGGGAGATGTTATAGGCAGCTTCTGCTGTGGGGAAGTAGGTGGATCATCTGGCTGTTAGGTGGAATAGCAGCAGAGAAATTCTTCTAGCACTGGACTGATTAAACTCTTTGACTCAGTCTGTAGGTGGATGGTATACAGATGGATGAAGCTGGGTCAGATGGCTGGAACATCCAGAGAGGAAAAAGATCTTGTAAGATAAACAAGGTGGTGGTATCCTTTGCCCACTTTTACAGCTTCATTTTGTACCAGTCTCCCACTCACTCAGCATATTTCAGCACCTTTCTGTTCCTGAAACCTAGGCCCTTTCTTGCCATTGGGCCTTTGCACCCACTCTTCCCTCTACTTGCATGTTCCTTGCATGGCTTGTTCCTTTTCATCCTTCAGGTCTTACCTCCTCAAAAAAAGTCTTTTTTGATCACTTTGTCTAGAGCTGACTCCTGCCAATGACTTTTTCACGTGACTGCATTAACTTTCTTGTTGAAATTTATCAGCCTCTACAGATTGATTGTGTATTTAACTATTTGTTTATATGCTTCTTTTCTCCTCCTTTCCTGCCTTCACATATAACATCTATGTGATCAAGGACCTTACTATTCCATTTCAATACTGTTTCCACAATATGCAGAACAATAAGCACTTAATACACAGTTATTGAACAAATAAATGAATGCAGATGTGGATGGGAGTCAGAGTCATGATATAACATAATTATTATTATTTTTTGTTAAGAAACCACTGCTATCACGAGGATGACTTTGTAGCTATGAAATATGCCAGTTTAGGAAGGAACTTGAACTTAATGGTGTCCCAGGAACATTTGGTGTCAGGAGTGGAAGAATTGGTCTTTGAGTTGCTTGGACCTATATTTGACTTTGGATATAGGTGTCAGAGTTCATGGTATTCTGGGGAGTGTCGTATCAGTTGCAGAGTTTCCTGTCGGCCCTGTATTTAGGGTTGGGATGAGCCACAAACAACTGGAAGTTAGAGTAATGTCAGGAAGTAAGAACTCCTCACTTCCTAAGGCCAACTATGAGTGACCCTGAAACTCAGTGAGGTGCTTCTCCACATAGTCAACCCCTTGTGGCCCTGCTAAGCCACCTCTGCTAGTTGTGGTTGCATCTTGACAACTGCTAAATCTCTGTTACCTAAATATCCTTGGGTGAGGTTGCCTCCCCATCTCATAGTACTCCAGATTCTAGGTTCGCCTAGGAAATTCTAGCTGTTTGGGATATAGCAGATGAAAAACTCTAAGCACTTGGGTCATGTGGCACATAGGGGCTAGGTTAAAACCTTTAGAAGCCCTAAAGCACAGCAATGTGTATGCCCTCCCTATTATGACTGAAAATACAAACAATAACAAACTATAAATAGGTGTTAGAGAAGTCCAAAAAAGTGCAAACTTTTTTTGAGATACTAGTTTGGTCCTTTAAAAAATTATATAGCATTTCTTTTTCAAATAGTGCTCAGTCGTGTCCAACTCTTTGCAGCCCCATGGACAGTAGCCTGCCAGACTCCTCTGTCCATGGAATTTTCCAGGAAGAATACTGGAGTTGGTTGCCATACCCTCCTCCAGGGGATCTTTCCCATCCAGGGATCGAACTTGTGTCTCTTGTGTCTCCTGCACTGGCAGGCAGATTCTTTATCACTAGTGCCACCTGGGGAGCCCTTTCACAGATATATTTCTTAGTTTATTGGAACTACTACTTTACTAGTCTCTTAAATAAATGCATTGGGTGGGCTTCCCTGGTGGCTCATAGGATAAAGAATCTGCCTGCAATGCAAGAGACCCAGGTTTGATCCCTTGGTGGGGAAGATCCCTGGGAGAATGAAATGGCAACTCACTCCAGTATTCTGCATGAAGAATTCCATGGACAGAGGAGCCTGGTGGGCTACAATCCATGGGGTCACAAAGAGTCAGACACAACTGAGCAACTAACACACAGTTTTAAGTAAATGCCTAATGTGTCTAGAGAGTCAAGCAGCAGTAAGCAGCCACTGTGTTTAAGATGCTCTAGACTTCAGTGATCTGAGTATTCTGTCACCAAACACCTGGATTCTAGGAAGTAACAACATTCCTCTAAGAGAGTGCTGATGGTCAGTAGCTTTATTTTGCAAACAAAGACCTTGATGATGTTCACATAAATGTTGCAGGAGAATCAGACAGGAATGGCCCCCACCTTGATGCTATAAGAATCAGCTTCACCAAGTTATGGCCTAGTTTGATAGACCAGAGCCTGAATAGAGTTAGCAGAGTCTTCATAGCCATGGCTATTGTCATAGATTAGAGGAACCCATTTCCTTTAGTAAGAGGTCCCCCATTAGCCATGTCAGGGCAGAGAAATGGGGACCAATACTCAGCAGTATTTAGTGAACCTCAGACATTTATAGATATGCTTAATTGATCTAAGGGGTTATTACTGCTGAATGGTTGGTGTCTAGGCTAGACAGGATTTGGTTCAAGAATTCCACCTCTGGAATCTAAAAAAGCAGAACATATAAACAAGAGAGTAGAACATTGGTTAATGGAGCTGGGGGTGTGAAAAATGGGGAGATGTCAATCAAAGGTTACAAACTTTTAGTTATAAGAAGAAGTTCTGAGAATTTAATGAACAGCATGGTGACTATAGCTGATAGTACTGTACATGACCTTCCTGAAGTCCACACTGCTATATTGGAAATGGATAACCAACAGAAACCTACTGTATAGCACATGGAACTGGACGGGGGTTGGAGAGAGAATGGATACGTGTATATGTATGGCTGAGTCCCTTCTTTCACTACTCACCTGAAACTATCAAAACATTGCTAATTGGCTATACTCCAATACAAAATGGTTTTGGTATTAAAAAAATAGAAATTGAATTTAAAAATAGTACTGTATACTTGAAATTTTCTACTTTCTACTTCAAGTGCATAGATCTTGTGTTCCCACTACACCAAAAGAGAGGGGGAGAGAGAGAGAGAGATGACGATGTGAGACGATGGATGTGTGAATTAACTTGATTGTTGTAATCATCTCATAATGTATATATATAATATTAAACCATAGTGTCATACACCTTAAATACATACAGTGTTTTTCAATTATACCTCAATAAAACTGAAAAAAAGAATTCCACTTCTGGACTTTGACATCTGCAGTGTGAGTTCAAGGGTGATGCCACTAAAGGCAGTACTGAGCCTGCCAGACCATATGTTTGCTTTGTTTTATTTTGCTTTTTTCCTAAAAGCAGGTCAGTAAATAAAATGTGATGCTATCCAGATAGAGAACAGGCTGTATGTGTAGGTGGTCATATAAGCTGTTGATCATTAAAATAATAGGTAACAATTATTGAGCACTTATTATGTCCATGTTTCTATTCTTATTCTATTCCTACTGTATAAATTATAAAACGAAGACACAGAAATCTTAGGTAACTTACCCCAAGGTGATATAGGTAGTGACTGGAAGAATTGGGATTTGAACCAAGGTGGTCTGATGATAAATGTCATACTCTGAAAAATATGGTACACCACTGTGCAATGTTGTACTCTCTTCTATTCCACTGTGTGTTAGAAGATACAGGATGCTGCTTCGGTTAAACCATATTACAGTCAATTTGCCTCAGCTAAGGTACAACTTTTATCTGTTATCTTCTAGGAAATAAAAACAACTGTAAGCCTCTAGAGGTCCAGTTTCATAATGATGACTCACGGAGCTGGTCCCAGAGATTGGCAGTCAGCATGCGCAGGTAGTGGTGATCATGTCAAGGTCATTGTCATTCAGGTACAGGTGGAACTCTTCAGTTTTCCAAGTCAGAAAGAGAACTGGGGTCTCGTTAAGGGAATCAAATGAATCCCTGCAGCAAGTTGGTGTCTTATCCTTGGGCTCTAATGCAGAACATAAGCATTGAGCAGTGCCCTAAGCCCTGGAGTCCAGGCTGAAAGGAATGGCTGTGCCCTCAGAGTAAGAGCAGCTTCTCTACCTGCTAACCCAGTCTCTCAGGGTGGACAATGTTCTGGGTGATCCAGGGCTGAGAGGACACATGAGGTGTTGGATAACTGTATTGTTTTGTTATAAATTGGAACAAAGCCTGAGTTTTGAAGAAGTCCGCTTCGAGGACTTCAAGCCATGAAAAGCGGAGGGCCCAGGGGGAGGGAATATCAGCCCCTGGGCATTTTCTCCCATTCACAACTTAGTGGAAGATCTCCATAGTTACTGATCCCTTCCACAGCAGTGGTGTCGATGATAACAATAATAAGATGAGAATGTAAAGTGGTGTAGTGACTGGAAAACAATATGGTGATTCCTCCAAAAAAAAAAAAAAAAAAAGAAAGAAAACTACCAATAATCCAGCAATTCCATACCCGGGTACATCCAAAGGAATTACTTTCAGGATCTCATAGACATACCTGCCCTCTCATGTTCCTCGTAGCAACTACTGTGAGTAGTAGCCAAGCTATGGAAACAACCTGAATATCTGTCAACAGAAGAATGGATCAACAAAGTGTGGTATGTTCACAAGGTAGAATATTATGTATCCTGAAAAAAGGACATTTTTGACATTATGGTTGGACTTGGAGGACATTATGCTAACTGAAATAAACCAGACTGAAAAACAAATACCACACAATCCCGCTTTCATGAGAAATCCAAAACAGTAAAACTCAAAGAACCAGAGAGGAAACTAGTGGTTACCAGGAGCTAGAGGAGGGGAAAATAGAGAGGTGTAGGTCAAGGGTACAAAGTTTCAGTTATACAAGATGAATAAGTTCTGGAGAGCTACTGTACAACATGGGGTCTACAGGTAACAATATTGCAATTGCATACTTAAAATTCTGCCCAAAAGGTAGGTTGTATGTTAAATGCCCTTCCTTCTATGGGGTCGCACAGAGTCGGACACGACTGAAGCGACTTAGCAGCAGCAGCAGCAGCAAGAGAAAAGCATTTGTTTTTAATGTTAAGATAAATTTTAAGAAGTAAAGGGAGCAAAAGAAACTTTTGGAGGTGATGGAAATTTTATGGCCTTTATTACTGCGATGGCTTCATGAGCATATACTTATTCCCAAGCTCATCAAGTTACATACATTACATATGTACAGCTTTGTGTGTGTTTATCATACCTTAGTGAAGTAGCTTAAAAAATCAAATCTTAAGAAATATCAAATTTTAATAAAATAATGGTAGCAATCAGTTCAGTTCAGTTCAGTTGCTCAGTTGTGTCCGACTCTTTGCGACCCCATGAATCGCAGCATGCCAGGCCTCCCTGTCCATCACCAACTCCCGGAGTTCACTCAGACTCGCGTCCATTGAGTCAGTGATGCCATCCAGCCATCTCATCCTCTGTCGTCCCCTTCTCCTCCTGCCCCCAATCCCACCCAGCATCAGGCTTCTCCAATGAGTCAACTCTTCGCATGAGGTGGCCAAAGTACTGGAGTTTCAGCTTTAGCATCATTCCTTCCAAAGAAATCCCAGGGTTGATCTCCTTCAGAATGGACTGGTTGGATCTCCTTGCAGTCCAAGGGACTCTCAAGAGTCTTCTCCAGCACCACAGTTCAAAAGCATCAATTCTTCGGTGCTCAGCAATAGGTGGCATTTATTTGTAACTTACTATGTTCCAGCCCTATGCTAAAAACTTTATATGCATTATCTCACTTAAGCTTCATCATTACTTGTGATGCCAGTTCTACTTTTATCCCTAATTTAAAGATAAGAAAACTTAAGCACAGAGAAATGAAATGATTTGCCTAGGGTCACAGAGCAGGTGGCTGGGTCAGTACTGATTCCAAGTGGATTGCATTCAGAAACTGCCCTCTTAACCACTATGATGGAAGCAAGCACCATTCATTCCTGAGTCAGGGTCTTCATACCTGTTGTTCTTCCTGCTTGGAACAATTTCCCCTGGATTGTCCTATGGATCCCTCCTCCTCCTCATTCAGTGTATGTGCTGAGTTGCTTCAGTCATGTCTGACTCTGTGCAACCCCTTGGACTGTAGCCTGCTAGGCCCCTTGTACATGGGATTTCCCAGGCAAGAATACTGGAGTGGGAAGGTGGTCCTCAGATGGCAGAAGAATAGGACAGGGATACCACTTTCTCCCCAACAAATTCATCAAAAGAACATTTGAACGCTGAGTAAATTCCACAAAAACTTTTGAATTCTGGCAGAGGACATCAGACACCCAGAAAAGCAGCCTATTGTCTTCGAAAGGAGGTAGGAAAAAATATAAAAGACAAAAAGAGAGGCAAAAGAGGTAGGGATGGAGCTCCTTCCTGGGAAGGGAGTCTTAAAAAAGAGAGGTTTCCAAACACCAGGAAACACTCTCACTGCCGAGTCTGTGGCAAGCCTTGGAACCACAGAAGGCAACAAAACTGGGATGAAAAAAAAAAAAATTAAAACCCAAGGATTACATGCCCAATGGTAACTCCCCCAGTGGAGAAGCAGCGTAGACAACTGTATCCCCCACTAGCAAGAGGGGGCTGGGCAGCAAGGCATGGGCTGCATTGCTTAGAATAAGGACCATGCCTGAATGCCCCGAGGGCAATCTGAGGGAACTAACTTGGGCTAGCAAACCAGACTGTGGGATAGCTAGCACGCGAAAAGCCCTAATCTAAGACACCACCAGACGCACTAACAGAACAAAGGACTGGCTAGAGCTACACGAAAAGCCCTAACCTAAGACACCGTCAGGCCTGTTCACAGAACAAAGGACTGAGCAGAGCTAGCCAGCCAGAGCTAACCACCCCCCTCTGCTGACAGGCAGCCAGAGCCAGAAGGGGGCAATCACAGCCCGAGAGAGGCAATATTTACCAAACTGCAAGCAGGCTTCATTGCTAACTAAGTCTTCTTGGGATTCTGGATGGTCAACATCTGCCTGAGAAGGTACGCCAGTTGTATACCCAGAAAACCGAGTGGCAGGGATGGAGGAGGCGATAAGTCTCAGTGAATGTGCTCGCCAAACACCTGGTGACTTAAGCTGCTCAGACCTGGGAAGGGCACAAAATGCAGGCCCAACCAAGTCTGCGCCTCTGAGGACTACCCAAGTACCTGAACCTAAGAGGCTTAGACCTGGGAAGTGCATACAACCCAGGGCCAACCTCAGACAGTTCCCAGCAGAGCAACCTAGAGCCTAAGCATTGTAGACAGGGAAAGCACACATGCCGTGAGTGGGGCAAACCCAGTGTGGCTGAGTCACTGTAAGTACACACCAGTGTTATCTGGTCACAGCGTCCTTCCCTCCCCACAGCATGGTGGAACAAGTGAGCCTAAAAAAGTGTCCAGCAACACCCCCTTGTGTCAGGGCGGAATTAGCCACTGAAGAGACCAGCAAACAGAAGAAGCTAAAACAGGTAACCTTGTTGGATGTGACAGGTGCAATAGATTAAAACCCTGTAGTTAGTACCGAATACATAGGAAGAGGCCTATAGATCTTGAGAAATATAAGCCAGATCAAGGAACTATTCGAAACTGAAAGAACCCCACACTGCCCACAACAACACCAGAGAAAGTCCTAGATATATTTTTACTATTTTTACTATCATTCTTTATTTTTTAGATTAAAAAAAAATTTAAGTCCTCTATCACTCTTTTAATTTTCATTTTTATAACTTACTATTACTTTGCAAAAAAAAGAGAGACCCTATTTTTTAAAGCAAACTTCATATATATATATTTTATAATTTTTGTGACTTTTTTTTCTTTAATATTGTATTTTTGAAAATCCAACCTATACTCTAGATTTTTAATCTTTGCTTTTTGGTATTTGTATCTCAATTTTGTACCTTTAAGAATCCAATTTTCAGTACCCATTTTTACTTGGGTGTGAGATCACTGGCCTGAATGCTCTCTCCCCCTTTGGACTACCCTTTTTCTCCACCAGGTCAACTCTATCTCCTCCCTCCCCCTTCTCTTGTCTACCCAACTCTGTGAATCTCTTTGTGTGTTCCAGACTGTGGAGAACACTTAGGGAATTGATTACTGGCTGGATCTGTCTCTCTTCTTTTGACTTCCCCCTTTATTCTCCTGGCCACCTCTGTCTCCTTCCTTCCTCTTCTCTTCTCTGTGTAACTCCATGAACATCTCTGAGCGGTCCAGACTGTGGAGCACACATAAGGAAGTGATTACTGGCTAGCTTGCTCCCTCCTCATTTGATTCCACCTCATCTCATCTGGGTAACCTCTATGACCCTCCTCCCTCGTCTATTCTCCATGTAACTCTGTGAACTTCTCTGGGTGTCCCTCACTGTGGAGAAACTTTTCATCTTTAACCTAGATGTTTTGCCAGTGGTGCTGTATAGATGGAGATATCTTGAGGCTACTGTAAAAATAAGACTGAAAACCAGAAGCAGGAGGCTTAAGTCCAAATCCTGAGAACACCAGAGAACTCCTGACTGCAGGGAACATTAATCGACAGGAGCTCATCAAACACCTCCATGCCTACACTGAAACCAAGCACTACCCAAGGGCCGACAAGTTCCAGAGCAAGACATACCACGCAAATTGTCCAGCAACACAGGAACACAGCCCTGAGCTTCAATATACAGGCTGCCCAAAGTCACTCCAAACCCATTGACAGCTCATAACTTATTTCTGGAGAAACATTGCACTCCCGAGAGAAGAAATCCAGCTCTACCCACAAGAACACCGACACAAGCTTCCCTAACCAGGAAACCTTGACAAGCCACCTGTACAGCCCCACCCACAGTGAGGAAACTCCACAATAAAGAGAACTCCACAAGTCTCCAGAATACAGAAAGGCCATCCCAAATACAGCAATATAAACAAGATGAAGAGACAGAGGAATAACCAGCAGGTAAAGGAACAGGATAAATGCCCACCAAACCAAATAAAAGAGGAAGAGATAGGGATTCTACCTGATAAAGAATTCGAAATAATGATAGTAAAAACGATCCAAAATCTTGAAAACAAAATGGAATCACAGATAAACAGCCTGGAGACAAGGATTGAGAAGAAGCAAAAAAGGTTTAACAAGGACCTAGAAGAAATAAAATAGGGTCAATATATAATGAATAATGCAATAAATGATATCAAAAACACTGTGGAGGGAACCAACAGTAGAATAACAGAGGCAGAAGATAGGATTAGTGAGGTAGAAGATAGAATGGTAGAAATAAATGAATCAGAGAGGAAAAAAGAAAATGAATTAAAAGAAATAAGGATAATCTCAGAGACCTCTGGGACAATGTTAAACGCCCCAACATTCAAATCATAGGGGTTCCAGAAGAAGAAGACAGAAAGAAAGACCATGAGAAAATACTTGAGGAGATAATAATTGAAGACTTCCCTAAAATGGGGAAGGAAATCAAGTCCAAGAAACCCAGAGAGTCCCAAACAGGATAAACCCAAGGCAAAACACCCCAAGACACATATTAATCAACTTGCTGCTGCTGCTAAGTCACTTCAGTCGTGTCTGACTCTGTGAGACTCCATAGACCGAGGCCCACCAGGCTCCCCTGTCCCTGGGATTCTCCAGGCAAGAACACCGGAGTGGGTTGCCATTTCCTTCTCCAATACATGAAAGTGAAAAGTGAAAGTGAAGTCACTCAGTCGTGTCCAACTCTTGGCGATCCCATGGACTGCAGCCTACCAGGCTCCTCCATCCATGGGATTTTTCCAGGCAAGAGTACTGGAGTGGGGTGCCATGGCCTTTGCCAATTAATCAACTTAACAAAGATCAAACACAAAGAACAAATATTAGAAGCACCAAGGGAAAAACAACAAATAACACACAAGGGGATTCCCATAAGGATAACAGCTGATCTTTCAATAGAAACTCTTCAGGCCAGGAGGGAATGGCAGGACATACTTAAAGAGATGAAAGAAAATAACGTACAGCCCAGATTACTGTACCCAGCAAGGATCTCATTCAAAGATGAAGGAGAAATCAAAAGCTTTACAGACAAGCAAAAGCTGAGAGAATTCAGCACCACCAAACCAGCTCTCCAACAAATGCTAAAGGATCTTCTCTAGACAGGAAACACAGAAAGGGTGTATAAACTCGAACCCAAAACAATACAGTAAATGGCAATGGGATCATACTTATCAATAATTACCTTAAATGTAAATGGGTTGAATGCCCCAACCAAAAGACAAAGACTGCCTGAATGTACAAAACAAGACCCCTATATATGTTGTCTACAAGAGACCCAGCTCAAAACAAGGGACACATATTGACTGAAACTGAAGGGCTGGAAAAAGATATTCCACGCAATTAGAGACCAAAAGAAAGCAGGAGTAGCAATACTCATATCAGATAAAATAGACTTTAAAACAAAGGCTGTAAAAAGAGACAAAGAAGGACACTACATCATGATCAAAGGATCAATCCAAGAAGAAGATACAATGATAAATATATATGGACCCAACATAGGAGCTCCACAATATGTAAGACAAATGCTAACAAGTATGAAAGGGGAAATTAACAGTAACACAATAATAGTGGGAGACTTTAATACCCCACTCACACCTATGGATAGATCAACTAAACAGAAAATTAACAGGGAAACACAAGTGTTAAATGATACAATAGACCAGTTAGACCTAATTGATATCAATAGGTCATTTCACCCCAAAACAATGAGTTTCACCTTTTTCTCAAGCTCACATGGAACCTTCTTCAGGATAGATCACATCCTGGGCCATAAATCTAGTCTTGGTAAATTCAAAAAAAAATTGAAATCATTCCAAGCATCTTTTCTGACCACAATGCAGTAAGATTAGATCTCAATTACAGGAGAAAAACTATTAAAAATTCCAATATATGGAGGCTGAACAACATGCTGCTGAATAAGAAACAAATCACAGAAGAAATCAAAAAGGAAATCAAAATATGCATAGAAATGAATGAAAATGAAAACACGACAACACCAAACCTGTGGGACACTGTAAAAGCAGTTATAAGGGGAAGGTTCATAGCAATACAGGCATACCTCAAGAAACAAGAAAAAAGTCAAATAAATAACCTAACTCTACAGCTAAAGCAAATAAAAAAGGAAGAAATGAAGAACCCCAGGGTTAGTAGAAGGAAAGAAATCTTAAAAAGTAGGGCAGAATTAAATTCAAAAGAAACAAAAGAGACCATAACAAAAATCAACAAAGCCAAAAGCTGGTTCTTTGAGAGGATAGATAAAATTGACAAACCATTAGCCAGACTCATCAAGAAACAAAGGGAGAAAAATCAAATCAATAAAATTAGAAAAGAAAATGGAGAGATCATAACAGACAACCCAGAAATACAAATGACCATAAGAGACTACTATCAGCAATTATATGCCAATAAAATGGACAACGTGGAAGAAATGGACAAATTCTTAGAAAAGTACAACTTTCCAAAGCTGAACCAGGAAGAAATAGAAAATCTTAACAGACTCATCACAAGCACGGAAATTGAAACTGTAATCAGAAATCTTTCAGCAAACAAAAGCCCAGGTCCAGACGGCTTCACAGCTGAATTCTACCACAAATTTAGAGAAAAGCTAAGACCTATCCTACTCAAACTTTTCCAGAAAATTGCAGAGGTAGGTAAACTTCTACTTCTAGCAATCAGAATCCAACAGCACATTAAAAAGATCATACATCATGACCAAGTGGGCTTTATCCCAGGAATGCAAGGATCCTTCAATATCCGCAAATCAATCCATGTAATACACCACATTAACAAATTGAAAAATAAAAGCCATATGATTATTTCAATAGATGCAGAGAAAACCTTTGACAAAATTCAACATCCATTTATGATACAAACTCTCCAGAAAGCAGGAATAGAAGAAACATACCTCAACATAATAAAAGCTATATATGACAAACCCACAGCAAACATTATCCTCAATGGTGAAAAATTGAAAGCATTTCCCCTAAAGTCAGGAATAAGACAAGGGTGCCCACTTTCACCACTACTATTCAACATAGTTTTGGAAGTTTTGGCCATAGCAATCAGAGCAGAAAAATAAATGAAAGGAATCCAAATTGGTAAGAGAATTAAAACTCTCACTGTTTGCAGATGACATGATCCTCTACATATAAAATCCCAAAGACTCCACCAGAAATTTACTAGAGCTAATCAATGCATTATTTTTAATTTTTAACGAATTATTATATCCCTGGATATAATAATCAACACATAGAAACCCCTAGCATTCCTATACACTAATAATGAGAAAATAGAAAGAGGAATTAAGGAAACAATTCCATTCACCATTGCAATGAAAAGAATAAAATACTTAGGAATATATCTACCTAAAGAAATTAAAGACCTATATATAGAAAACTATAAAACACTGGTGAAAGAAATCAAAGAGGACACTAACAGATGGAGAAATATACCATGTTCATGGATCGGAAGAATCAATATAGTGAAAATGAGTATACTACCCAAAGCAATCTACAGATTCAATGCAATCTGTATCAAGCTACCAACAGTATTTTTCACAGAGCTAGAACAAATAATTTCACAATTTGTATGGAAATACAAAATACTTCGAATAGCCAAAGCAATCTTGAGAAAGAAGAATGGAACTGGAGGAATCAACCTGCCTGACTTCAGGCTCTACTACAAAGCCACAGTCATCAAGACAGTATGGGACTGGCACAAAGACAGAAATATAGATCAATGGAACAAAATAGAAAGCCCAGAGATAAATCCACGCACTTATGGACACCTTATCTTTGACAAAGGAGGCAAGAATGTACAATGGATTAAAGACAATCTCTTTAACAAGTGGTGCTGGGAAAACCGGTCAACCACTTGTGTAAGAATGAAACTAGAACACTTTCTAACACCATACACAAAAGTAAACTCAAAATGGATTAAAGATCTAAATGTAAGACCAGAAACTATAAAACTCCTAGAGGAGAACATAGGCAAAACACTCTCTGACATAAGTCACAGGCAGGATCCTCTATGACCCACCTCCCAGAATATTGGAAATAAAAGCAAAAATAAACAAATGGGACCTAATTAAAATTTAAACCTTCTGCAAAATAAAGGAAACTGTAAGTAAGGTGAAAAGACAGACTTTGGAATGGGAGAAAATAATAGCAAATGAAGCAACTGACAAGGAACTAATCTCAAAAATATACAAGCAACTCCTGCAGCTCAATTCCAGAAAAATAAACGACCCAATCAAAAAATGGGCCAAAGAACTATACAGACATTTCTCCAAAGAAGACATACAGATGGCTAACAAACACATGAAAAGATGCTCAACATCACTCATTATCAGAGTAATGCAAATCAAAACCACATTGAGGTACCATTCAGGCCAGTCACAATGGCTGCTATCCGAAAGTCTACCAGCAATAAATGCTGGAGAGGGTGTGAAGAAAAGGGAACCCTCTTACACTGTTGGTGGCAATGCAACCTAGTACAGCGCCTAGGGAGAACAGTGAAGAGATTCCTTAAAAAACTGGAAATAGAACTGCCTTATGACCCAGCAATCCCACTGCTGAGCATACACACCAAGGAAACCAGAACTGAAAGAGACACGTGTACCCCAATGTTCATTGCAGCACTGTTTATAATAGCCAGGACATGGAAGCAACCTAGATGTCCATCAGCAGATGAATGGATAAGAAAGCAGTGGTACATATACACAATGGAGTATTTCTCAGCCATTAAAAAGAGTACATTTGAATCAGTTCTAATGAGGTGGATGAAACTGGAGCCTATTATACAGAGTGAAGTAAGCCAGAAAGAAAAACACCAATACAGTACACTAACGCATATATATGGAATTTAGAAAGATGGTAACGATAACCCTGTATGCAAGACAGAAAGAGACACAGATGTATAGAACAGTCTTTTGGACTCTGTCGGAGAGGTCGAGGGTGGGATGATTTGGGAGAATGGCATTGAAACATGTATAATATAGTATGTGAAATGAATCGCCAGACCAGCTTCAATTCATGATACAGGATGCTTGGGGCTGGTGCACTGGGATGACCCAGAGGGATGGTTTGGGGAGGGAGGTGGGAGGTGGGTTCAGGATGGGGAACACGTGTACACCCGTGGTGGATTCATGCTGATGTATGGAAAACCAATACAATATTGTAAAGCAATTAGCCTCCAATTAAAATAAATAAATTTATATTAAAAAAAAGAATACTGGAGTGGGTTGCCATTTCCTTCTCCAGGGAATTTTCCTAACCCAGGGATGGAACCTGGGTCTCCTGCTTGACAGGTGTATTCCTTACCACTGAACCATCTTTGAAGCCCCACTATGTGATGGTTTGTTATCATTTCTGTGATCTGTCAATCAAGACTCCAGTTATGTAGTATGTCCATTATTCCCTGAAGTCTCAGAACAGTGTCATCCACAGAAAGCCAGACCACCGCTAGCCATCACCAGCAATTTTCTACACGACTTGGTGTTTTGGCAGCAAAGGCTTCAGCGTGGATATTAAAATTTTCAGTTCCAATGCTGGGCTGTCACTTGGCAGAATGTCTACTACCTACACTACTGCCACAAGCCTCCTCTGGGAAATGCAAATAGAAGCCCCAAAGAGCCAAGTAGACTCTAACCCTTGTCTGGTACTTTGCCTTTGACTAGTTGCACCAGTGGGATTACTGTAGTTCTGATCAGAGGGATGTCCCTTATACTCAGACAGGCCAAAGCAGGGGGATTCCTCTTGCCCCTTGGTGTCATTGCAGCTGCTACTAAGTCGCTTCAGTCATGTCCGACTCTGTGTGACCCCATAGATGGCAGCCCACCAGGCTCCCCTGTCCCTGGGATTCTCCAGGGAAGAACACTGGAGTGGGTTGCCATTTCCTTCTCCAATGCATGAAACTGAAAAGTGAAAGTGAAGTCACTCAGTCGTGTCCAACTCTTAGCGACCCCATGGACTGCAGCCTACCAGGCTCCACCATCCATGAGGTTTTCCAGGCAAGAGTACCAGAGTGGGTGTCATTATGTGGAATCAAAAAGCAGTTGCCTAAAGCAACATCCTCAAAAATTGTAGGTTCAGAAAAAAGAAAGTATCTGTTCCTGAAAAACAAATAGGACTTATCGAAGAGGAGGTGGTAAGGTACAAGCAGGGGTTTGGTGGTCAGTGTGTAACAACTGGCTCTTTGGGTGGGGAGAAACTAGCTTGCAGTGTTTGACCACTTTTGTGGTATAAATCCTCCTATAATGGATGATTTTACAACACTGATGTGATATCACTGAAGGCAGAGTGGGGAAGATATGTGCACACTTAGCTCTCAAGAGGCAGTGGCAAGGATTCCCCTGGTGGTCCAGTGGTTAGGACTCTGTGCTTCCACTCCTGGGGCATGGGTTTGATCCCTGGTCAGGGAACTAGGATCCCACGTGCCATGTGGCCCAGCCAAAAAATAAAAATAATAAAATAAAATAAACAAGGCAGTGGTAGCTGCTTCTAGCCAATAAAAATGGGGTCTGAAAGCAGCCAAGGAGAAGAGGAGTTAGAAGTTGGTGGTGAGGTATGAAGTCTAAATTACTCATTCTCGGCCTCAAGATAGGTCACTGTGGTAACATGGACACACAAGAAGCTCTTACAGGACATGGCAACAGAACAGGCAATTACCTTTCCCACAACATATACTATTTCCTGCCTTGGGTCATCAGCCCAGTTGAGGGCCAGAAGAAATAGAGTGGGGAAATATGCAGTGGAGAGACAGAGTAGAAATGCTCTGTATGGTCAGTCCACTCAAGATGGCTGCTCTCTTGCTCTCTGTACATGCCCTGCCCCATCAGTGTGTTCTTCACCTACACCCTACTCACAGGACTGACATTCCTACTCACTTGCTCCAGGACCCAGCTGGTGATTATGCTTATCAAAGGGGTGATGAGACGCACGCCTCTCTGCTGTTTACTCTGAGCCCACCTTGTGTCAATTTCCTCTGTAACTGGCAATCTCCCCTCCCCGCCAGGAGTGAAGACTGCCACCATGTCCTGCTCACTGTTGGCCTCACACAGTGGAGTGTCACTCCAGATCTTGCTTCAGACGTGTAAGCTTCCCCTTCCATTAAACGGATGTCTCTGTCACTGACTCAAGGCTCTTAGTTTTGAAGCTGAGCAAGCATAGGGATCTAGGTCTGCAGGGTACAGGCCCACATGCTATCAAGAAGATCATGTCTTTTAGGGGCTTCAGGTAGCCACTCTTCAGTTGGGGGCAAAGGCAGGAGGACAAGCTCCCCCTCGACTAGCCAACATCCTTCTTGTTCTCATCCTAGACCCACCAGAAGGGGAGCCTAGAAGTTCTGTTGGTTGGCCTGTCTATCTTCTAAGTTCTGACCAGTCCGTAGAGTGACAGAAGTGCTAAAGAGAAAACTGATTGCTCTGAAATGGGGCATTCCTTGTGGCAATTCAGTGACTTTCTCCATGTAACTCTTAAGTCCACTAGGTTAAGAAACATGTCCCTGCTGTGCATAGTAGGCATATCACAGAGGGAGGCCTTCAAGAGCTCATTTAAAGGATGCATCTGACCACCCATCTGCCAATGGTGACAGGTAGATGCAAAAGTGGAGAACTTTGAATGGTACCCTCCAAAGTAGGGATACAAACATGGCTTTCTAGTGAGAGACTGGGTTGATGTCAAGTCCTTAGAGACAGAAAATTTCCTTGATGATTTTGGTAGCAGTGGTTGGAACAGCTGGGGTACAATTGCAAAGGCAGTAATATGACACGTGAATACTCAGATTCTTTACTCTTAGAATTTTTCCCTAATCCCAGTTTGATAGTGAAGTATCATGAGAAACATGGTTCCTACAGCAAAGAGGTATGAGTGGCAACCCAAGATTGGCTTGGGCTGTGTGGTCAGCTACATAAAGACTTCATTTGTAAAAGTGTCCATTAGTCAGAAGTCTCCTGGGGCCCAGACATGAAGGCAGGTGCCATGGCTTGAAACTCTACAGGAGTAAAGCAGGGTGCAAGAATGGTTAAGGCTTAGGCCCAACCAATCCCAGAGGTTGACACCAGTCCTCTAGTTGTTTCATATACTTGCCCATCTCTTGTCCATTGTTTTAGCAGGTGTTGTGGTGCAGCAAAAAAAAAAAAAAAAATGTTGGTGGGTGAGAAAATAACACCATGTAGATGTCTCTGAATTTCCAAAAGACTGAGAGTCTTGGACACAATGTCTATTCATTGTGGAGTCCACTGAGACCCTCTCGGAACTGGTCTTCTCTGAGCTATTTTTAGCCGCTTACATATGGGGCTGTTGAATGTACCTTATCTTTCACCATAGACTGAATGAGCAGATTATGGTGTTGAAACTCTTAAGAGATGCAGAGCATTCATGTATCTCTCGGGGGGTTACAGGAAATCCCTTTAATCCTTCCCTGAACCTTCCATTTCTAGATTGCAAGAGAGTGCAGTGGCTCATTGCTTCACTTCCTCTGCAAGATGTGACTTTCTCAGGTGGTCACAAAAACCAGTAACTCCGTGCACCCATTGTATATCCCCATCAGCTCTAGGTGGGGATGCCATGTCAGGGAGCTTCAACTAGGCATGGGGCGGGGATGGGGTGGGTCAAACCTCACACATGGTGAAGGGCAGTGTTTGAAATGTGAGTCATCCAACTCTTCCAAAGACTGAAACCAAAATGCAGGCACATCAGTGGTTCATCTAGGTTGTCAAGCCAGAGAAGAGCTCAGAGGGGGAGAATTCGGGTATGAAGGGAACCAGTCAAGAGTGATAGGATGCCAAGCAGATGGTGGGAGTCAGAACCTGAGAGAATTTTCCCGAGCCAAAGAAATGTGACCAGAGTAGAAAACCGATAGCTTCACATGTTGAAAAGGGGGAGCTAGTAAAGGCAACCACACTACACTGACCTCTCCCCTGCTCAGATCTCCTCTGCTGTGCAGGACATGGCAGGGTTGTGCTTCCCTATGTGCAACTGCTAAAAGGCCTACCTCAATCCAGTACTTTTGGGAAACACGAGCTAGTTTCTCATGACCAGTTTTCAGTTTTCTTGGTGTTTCATTCACTCAACAGATACTTATTGAATACTTGTCACAACAAGGCACTGTAACTGGTCACAGTGTCTTTGGGATCTTTTTTTTAATCCATGACAGTAGTTTGGAAAAGGTAGCAGAGCAGGGCTTGGATGCCCCAGACCAGGCGAGGTACAGTGGAGGACAGGATGGAGGCATAGGGAAGGGAGAGGCTTAGTTGGAAAGACCATGAAGTTAATGTCAGTTACCTTAAAGATGCTCAGATAATGATCCTAAAGTTTCCAACAAGGGCACGGAATGGACATATGTTTGACAGAGATTCAGCCAGCAACTCCTACTTGGACACCTGCCCTTGGAACTTGGTACCCTTTGAAATACTCAGCCCTTTTTGTACAGCAGGACATCCTAATAGGTGCTTTTAAGAGGCTCATGTTCTCACAGGTACTGCCTGGCTGCTGGGTCTCCATTGTTCTAGGGGACGAAGAGGACTGTACTGTTGGTAAATTGAAAAACAATGGCTGGCAGACCTTTTCAAGTACTAAGCACACAGGTCTTGTGTCTACATCACGTTTCAATGTATTCCTTGCTCATCTCCTGATGTGCTCTGTGTCACAGGTCGACCAAACTCTGCAGACTACATTTTGCAGACTTCCATATTAGTGGACTTCCAGCTAAATTCAGCTAAGGGCAAGAACTGATGTGAGATTGGAGGATGGGAAGTTAGTGCTAGGGGTGAAGACTGAGTGCATGCATGCTAAGTCACTTTAGTTGTGTCCAACTCCTTGGGATCCCATGGATGGTAGCCCACCAGGCTCCTTTGTCCATGGGATTCTCCAGGCAAGAATACTGGAGTGGGTTGCCATTTCCTTCTGTAGTGGATCACATTTTGTCAGAACTCTTCACTGTGGCTCATCCATCTTGGGTGGCCCTGCAGGGCATGGCTCATTGAGTTATGCAAGCCCCTTTGCCGTAACAAAGCTGTGATCCATGACGGGGTTTTTATTGCTGTTCCAATGCAAAATATGACTTCAACACAGTGTTCAAAGCACTCCACAAACCATTCATGTTTCCCGACTTTCACTGTATGCTCCAAGGATGCTGGACTATTTGATGTTCTCTGCAAATGCTCTTTCTTCTCTATGTAGCTGTATAGGGGTTACTTTGTCTGCCTGCAGGGATGCAGCCACCTGTTCATTGGGCATATTTCTCCTTATTCTTCAGTACTTGACTGGAGCATCTGTTCTCTGAGGCCTGCTCTGCCTACTTTCCATACAGAGTGAATTATGCTTTCCTTGTATCATCATTCTCAGATGTTGCACGAAATGGAGAAGACTAGATCCATAGGCCTTGATGACTGAGTGGATACTAGGATTGGTGGAGAGGTAAGAGATAAAATGGTCCTAAGTCTCTTGCTTGGGCAGTCAAGTGGATGGTATTGCCATTCTCTGACCTAGGGAACACAAATGGAAGAGCAGATTGCATTGGGGTGGGTGATGTGTTCAGCTTTGGACATGTCGGGTCTGAGGAACCTAGGATACATCCGAGTGTAGGTCCCCAGTAGTCAGCTGAACGTATTGGTGTAGAGCACAGGAGGGAGACCTAGGATACAGAATTCAGGTGGCTGAAGCCATAAAGCTTATGGGTCAAATTGCTCAGAAGGACCTGTAGAGTGAGAAGAACAGAGGAACCAGGATAGAAGGCTGAAGAAATCAGTCACACTTAAGGGGCAGAAGAAGAAGCCTTCTTACAGACCGAATCCATTAGGAGTTAAGGGATTTGCCAAAGGGAGTGTTTTGTGACTCAATCTGGGCATTATAAGCAGACATGTTTATGAGAAATGGACTCTATTGTGTGTATAAAAGTCCCAAGGAAGTGTGTGATTCCACTTCTCTGAAGTTCCTAGAGTTGTCAGATTATAGACACAGAAAGAGTGGATGACAAGGGCTGAATGGCAGGGGAAATGAGGGTACAGAGTTTCATTTTTGTAAGATGAAAAGGGTTCTAGAGATTGATTGTACAATAATGGGGATCACTTAACCCAACAGAACTGAACACCTAAAAATGGTTAAGATGGTATGTTTTATGTTGTGTGCATGTTACCCCAATTTTTCAAAATCCCAAGGAAGAAAGAATTTCAACCTAGATTAGGACTGGAAAAGTGTAGGGCTTTCTTCTCTTTTCCTTAATAGTTCTTTAAACACCCGAGAATACTCTCTTTCCTTTCTCATCCCACAGGACTCTATCCCACCATCCTCTAGCACTTGGCTACCTAATTCAGTGCTTAATAGAATCTATTGCTTGAAAATCCTTCCAGCTATTGACTCCATTCTGACTCTGAAATAAAATGGCCTTCCATTTCAGTTGATTAATATAGATTTCCTCAGTGCCTGCAAATGTAGTTTCAAGATATGAACCTTGCCATTCTCAGGAGTATTCATTTCCCTGAGGTATTCTCCTGTTTTATAGGCAGAGTCTGTGTTTCCTGCTACAGTGAGCACACACAGACATGGTTGAGTTACCTGGGCCCTGATGGGCAGAGGTTCCTGTGGATGTTAGGAAAATGCCAATCACTCCAACACTCACCCCTGGGCTCAAAGAGAACAACAAAAGACACTCACATCCACTTGATCAGAGTTGGGCTGATCACAGTCTCTGTGGTTTCCAAGGAGAATTTGCCTTCAAATAAGGTTTGGACTTCTTTTTGTTTTCTCCCTGTGAAGTGGGGAGACTTGGGATATATAAGAAGGCTGAGCCTGGGTGTCAGGGTGTTACAGGATGGGTGTGGTGAGGTGGAATGGATAAGATATAGGCAGATGTTGCTGAATGTTCATGTAGCATCATTTCTGGGGACAGACAACGTCCATTTTTGTGTGGCCCTTCCCCTACACAGACCACAATTCTGTCTCTTTCCATATTTATTATTGACTGGTTCCTAGGCACCCAGGCCAGTGCTAGGTCTTATGAGAAGTATAGCAATAGATACCTGATCAGCCTTGCTCTCAATATCTTATCTACTTGGGGAGTAATCCAGGGATGATTTCTTAGGGAACCATTTTCTAAAGCTCCAATACACAAGGAGTCCTTCGAAGTCAAAAGAGGAGACCCTTGTAGGTTAGGGGTGGTGGGCTTGGAGAAAGGCTGCTCCAAGGCGGTAGAAGATTAAGTAGATGTTTCCTCCACTAGGGTGCTGGAGGGAAGGGAGTGGGACCTGAAATACACTCTGTAATCCCCATTTCCCAAGCTCTATGCTCTGGCTTGGGTTTGCATCAGCCCTGAGAAAGGCACACCTTTCCCTGAGTTTGTCCTTCTAGCAGGGCTGCCTCTTTGTAATTCAGCCAGTGATGGCATATGTGCTGGTAGAGACTCTGGCCTGGAGATAGATGACATTGCTCATGGCAGAAAAGTAAAAGAACAGAGCTGGGCAAATCAGGAAGCTACTCTCTGGAGGAGGGTTGGGGGGCACACATCTACATTAGCAAAGGTAACCCTTACACCACCAGCACTTCACTTTGACACAGTGAATATCAGCATGTCAACAGGTTGTATTTGTTTTCCATTTAAGACAACCCAGAAAGAAGCTGAGGAATGTCCATTTTTTCTTCTGGGTTCGGGGGAGTACATTGTTAGCACCAGATAGGAAGGGTATCACTGGGGTCTTTGGAAAGCATGGACAGAAGAGGCCTCAGGGATTACATGATGGGGAAGGTCAGCATAGTAGTGATGTGCTAGACTCTAGGGTCAAACTGACCAGTATTCAAATTCCACAGCAAACAAACTTAGGTAGATTTACCACCCTCCCTCTGCCAAGCCTCATTGTCCTCTTCTGTAAAATGGATATAGTATCTCCCAGGGTTGTTGTGAGGACTCAAGAAGACAATATATAAGGTATCTGGCATGTAATAAACACTTGATAAGTGTTGTAAAAGTGTTTCCTGCTCAGTCGTGTCTGACTCTTTGTGACCCCATGGACTATAGCCCATCAGGCTCCTCTATCCATGGAATTTCCCAGGCAAGAATACTGGAGTGGGTTACCATTTCCTTCTCCATGATAAATGTTAGGTATTGTTATTTCCTTGCAATTTCTTCTAACATTACACAATAAGGCACCGCCAATTTTACAATGAATTGTAAAATGTATCTTCATCCCAGGGGAACCCAGGAGCTGACAGGCAGAGGCTATGTTATGCCCAAGTCACGAAACCTCCCAATGACCACCAGGGAGCTGATATCCGATGCAAAAGCAAGAGGGTTTTTATTACCAAGCTCGAGCTGGGGCTCCCACCGATACCAACGCAGCGGCTATAGAGAGGAGCCCCAGGTTTTGGATTACATTGCTTATATAGGGAGTATACATGGGAAAAAAGGATTTCTAGGTAGGGGAACGTCTGATTGGTCACTTTCTTTCAAAGCGTTGTGTGTTGGTTCTTGATTGGTCCCTATTGTCTAGGTAGACCACAAGTTCCTGAGGGTTAAGTCAGGAGATTTTGGTCTGGGGTCCGATTGGCTCCTGGGTGGTGGGGTGAGGTCAGGGGATTTCCAAAGGCTCTTTTCCCAGAACCTTACAAAATGGAGTTTTTCTGTTAACAAAATGGAATAGCTTAGATTCTTCAGCTGCAGAGAACTCTCTGTGTCACCTTCTCAGATGGGACTTTCTCTCACTCCAGTGGTTTGATTGCAGCCTTCTTGCCCCCACAGGAATTGATGCACAACTGTTAGCCAGCTTGGCAGAAATGTCATTCTTCTCCTTTCTAGCAGGGATCTCCTTGCTTGATAGGTATTTACTCTAGCAAAGAAAGGGTGGCCAGCTGATTACCAGATGCTCTCATAGGTTGGATATGAATCACATGTGGATCTTATTTCAGCAGCATGGTCAGCTAACTCTGGAGAGTTGAGCATTTTTTTATTTTCGCTCTTCAGGAAAGCATTTCTAGCTTAAATAAAAGAAAAGAAAAGAAAAAAAGAAAGCTCTGTATTTGTATCAACAGGGCCAGCTTTCAACAAAGCTGAGAGTTGGTTGAGAAGTGTGTCATTGACGGGTTTTCATTCTCCCTTTCCATTTCTCTCCTCTCTCCCTCATTCCAGAATCCCATGGTTTATTCCCACACGTCCTTCATCTTTGTTCACTTTTTTTAAAACCTAATGTTCAGGCTTAAACATTTTAATATGTGGTCCCTATAAGACATGCTTTCCCAAATAGCTTGGCAGCTGACAGGGGAAATCTGTGATAGGAATTGTGCCCACTATGGGAGCTCCTGGGGCTTCCCTGGTGACTCAGATGGTAAAGAATTCACCTCTAATTCGGGAGACCTGGATTCAGTCCCTGGGTTGCGAAGATCCCCTGGAAGAGGGCATGGCAATCCACTCCAGTATTCTTGTCTGGAGAATCCTCATGGACAGAGGCGCCTGGCGGGCTAAAGGCCATGTGGTCGCAAAAAAGAATTGGACACGACTGAGTGAATAAGCACAGAACAGCACAGCAGGGAGCCCCTGGGTCTGGGAGGTCCCTCATATAACCTCATGTGTTGCCCACTCAGCCAAAACAATGTGAGTTTCGGACTCCCAAAGCAAATCCCATCCTGAGCCCTCCAGCTTCAGTCCCTGGGCTCCACCTCACTTCTTTTCTTTTCAATCCAAGTGCAATGTGTAGAATGAAACCAGAATAAACTAAATCACCTACTATTAGGCCTGAGAGGAGAATAAAGAAGGGCAGGGTGGACATTGTTTGTTAATTAGCATTTCCTGAGAGAATACTATGAAACTGGAAATGCTCTTGGCGCTTTCTCACTCCCTACCTTTTTTAACCCTTCAGCATTCCTAGGAGGTGAGTACTTTCATCCTGATTTTCCTGATGGGGGAATTGAGGCCCAAAGCAGTTATGAAGTGGCAGAGCCAGTGTCTGCAGGCCAAATCCATACCCTGGGCCACCGGACATACCTGCTTCAGTGTATCTTACAAAATGCCTACCAATCTTACAACTCATCTGTATCTCTTGAACAGTCCTCTGTGCCAAATGCTGTGCTGGGAATGGGTCTATTACCGGAATAACTTGAATCAGCCCCAGGTGATCAAACATCCCAGTTTTCTCAAGATGTAGGGTGTTGAGTGCTAAAACTTTCACTGCTAAGAACAGAGCTCTGCCTTCAAATCCTTTGCAGTAACATTCCTTCCCGACTCTGGTTCAATGCCATCATGTATTAATAGATAACTAAAATCGGCTATGGTCCAATGTCATCATGTATTAATAGATAACTAAAATCAGCTATGGTCAGAGGATTTATTCCACAGAAATCACTAAGCTCTACAAATTAGGGCCTTGTTTTTTTTCCCAAGAGAGCTCATTGTTAAGCGTTTATTGGCACACCATCACCTACAGTCTAGTAGGAAATACATCTGTCACACGAGTGTATGTTCCTTGATTCTTTGTCTCATCACAACAAAGATTTGGAGTGACGGACATTAAAGCTCCCTCGGCGTGTCACAGCTCTCAGGTCTTGGATAGACCATGTTATGGCTCTCAGGTCTCGAATGGACCATGTTATAGCCCTTAGACAAATCAGTGTTACAGCTCAGTGTTACAGCTCTATTTTACTTAGAAGATAGCAGGAAAATCTATCTTCGAGGTGTGAGGGCACGTCGATCTAAAGACACGAGGAGAAGAGTGCCCCAGCACGCGGGAGAGAGAGAGAGAGAGCTGGCTCTGGCTCCTCTATTTATATGTTTATGTCTCCCTGGGCCTGTCCTATGTAAATTGGGCCAGTCAGGTGTGTTGTTTGTTTTACCTGAGGTCCTCACTCCAGTCCTTGTACCTTCTTTTGTTTCATTTTCATGGGCTTTTCCCTTCCTTGTCTGTAGCCACCGCCACTTTGGACTCCTTTTCCCTGTTCTACCTACCTAACACATCTGAGTGGATATGTGCTATCTATATCTAGCACAGTACCTGATGCACTGTAATAACAGGAGCTAATGTGTATTGAGAGTTTACAAAGCACTGTTCTGAGTGCTTTAGCTAGATTAACTTCTTTAATCCAGTCTTTACAACAACCATATGAAGTCAGAACTATTGTTATCCCTGTTTTACAGATGAGGAAACTGAGGCACAGAAAGCTTAATTAAGTTGCCCAGAGTCATACAGCTACTAGTGCTTCCCAGGTGGCGCTAGTGGAAAAGAATCCACCTGCCAATGCAGGAGACGCAGGTTCAATCCCTGGGTCAGGAAGATCCACTGGAGGAGGGCATGAAAACCCACTCTGGTATTCTTGCCCAGAGAATGCCATGGACAGAGGAGCCTGGTGGGCTACAGTCCATGTGGGCATAAAGAGTCAGACACAACTGTGCAACTGAACACATACAGCTACTAAATGAGCAAAGCCCCAACTCAAACACAAGTATGCCTGGTTGTAAATCTGTAGTCAAGGTAGCCTGTGAAGACAGAAGATCTAGGATGAATAGAGTAATGGTGTTGGATCCAGGTAGGCCCTTGAGACAGAGGCAATGAGCCAGTTTTGTGAGATGGTGTTGAAAGACACACATATACACCTATTACTTAAAACAGTGCATGGGGCATTCTAAGTGCGATATCAAGTATTTGGGTTATTTATTATTGTTGTTGTGTCGGGGTCCGAAGAGGAAAGGAGCTCAGAGTTGAAGTCCATGGTAACAGTGACACAGGGCACGCGGATCTCTTCCTACTGGAGCATAGTTGTTGCTACAAGAACATGTTGAAGACTGCTAGCTTGGAGTGAGGACAAAAAAAGGTCATGCAGGTTGTGTTTCGGGCATTGAATGAGCTACAGAGATCTACTAGAGTAGCTTCTTGGGCCTGAGTTTGTATCTCTTTGATACAACAATATTAAAATCTCTTGAACCCATTAAAACCCAAAGTCCTCTTTCATCCTAAGAACTCCACAGCCATTCCTAAAAGCTCTGGACCTGCTGGGTATACCAGATTATTTCCAATAACTAGCCTCAAATGTCTTAGGCCAGAGGTTTTGACTCCCTGCTAATTCAGCTTCTCAGAGAGAACTCCCTTTGGCCCTTGACTTCTGCTGGCCAGAACACCATATTTCATCTCCTTTCATTATAAAAATTCATATTCTTCACTTTATTTCTCTATTCTGCTGCCAGGGTTGTTTGTACCCCCTGGGACCTAACTCATTTGTCACCTGAATACTTGGGACCTGAGGTGTTTGGGAAGGATAAGTGCTGCCTTCTCATGAATGTGATGGGAGATCACCCTGGTACTCAGGACTCATTTGTCTGTCAGGCATGTAACCCTTAGAACCCAATACCCAGGCTGTGTGAATGTCTGCAGCAGCCAGTATGTGGGAGGGTTTCACCCAGCCTCCTAATGCCCACAAAATCTCTGCTGCTCCTTGTGAGAAAGGAAACAGGCTAAGTCATCTCTGCCAGGATTCCTGCTGCTGTAGTACACTTACTCCTCTGATTGTTGACCTCTCAGAGCGTGGACTGCCCTTATGGAGTCCTGACTTGGACAGAAAAAGCAAGAGGTGGAGCCAGACTTTCCTTCACCAATCTAGAACCTTGACTAGTTTGAAAGTTTTGTTCAGCTCTTGGGCCTGTGTGATGCCTGATCCATTGTTTATATAGCTCAACAATTGACAGTTTGGGTTCCAGAGGTAGACTGTGGATTCAAATCCTGGCTCCACCACACCCTGGCTTTGCATCTTTGGTTTGGTTATGTAACTTTTCTGTGGTTCCATTGTAACAGGGATAAAATGAACATAATCAGAATAATGGCAAATAGGAATACGGTGAGAAATAAATGTGATCATCCATGTAAACATCTTAGAGTGATGCCTGAGTATATAATAAGTACTCAATAAATATTAACTAGCATTATTTATTATTATTTTTATTATCTTACCCAGGGGATAGAAAACTTTTTCTTCTGTGAAGGGCCAGATAGGAAATACTTTAGACTTTGCAGGCCAAGAGAAAATGTAAGAATATTATTATCTAGCTTCATCATAAGCATCATAAGCACTTGTGATGTACTTTCATTATAAGAAAGTAAAATGATTCCCACAAATTTTTATTGAAAAAACTCTAAATACAATAATGATTGGGTGTGATTTTTGATAATATGTGCAAAGTCACTTCAGTTGTATCTGACTCTTTGCAACCTTATATACTGTAGCCCACCAGGCTCCTCTGCCCTTGGGATTTCCCAGGTAAGAACACTGGAATGGGTTGCCATTCCCTTCTCCAGGGGGTCTTCCTGACCCAGGGATTGAACCCAAGTCTTTTATGTCTCCTGCATTGGCAAGTGGGTTCTTTACCACTAGCACCACCTGGGAAGCCCATTTTGATAATATAAACCAGCTAATGAGAAAAATGGAAAACTTTTTTTAAAGTAACATTTCACTTAATTTGGTTTTGAGTTAGCATTTCTGCTGCTACTGCTAAGTCGCTTCAGTCGTGTCCAACTCTGTGCCACCCCATAGACGGCAGCCAACCAGGCTCTGCTATCCCTGGGATTCTCCAGGCAAGAATATTGGAGTGGGCTGCCATTGCCTTCTCCAACCTGCCATTAAATCAATTGCAAATGCTTATCTGTAAAAATGAATTTTAGGGAATTCCCTGGCAGTCTAGTATTAGGACTGGGTGCTTTCATTGCAGTGGGCCCAGGCTCAATCCCTGGTTGGGGAACTAAGATCCCACAAGCAACCTGGCATGGCCAAAGGCGTGGGCGGGGGTGGGGGGGAGCTATTCTTAGTTCATGGGCTAAAGAAAACCAAAGACTGGCTTGATTTTGACTCATGAGTCTTAGTTTGCTGACTTTGGATATTATAAACCTCATCAACAGAATGTTTGTTATCTACCTGGAGGATGTCCTAATTTATTCCCATGATCTGACCTTGAAAAAAATCCCAAGTCTGGACAGTTCTGGGTCATCTAAAGTAGCACCACCTCTGAGAAGGCCTTGAAAAACCCAGAGGTGACTTTCTTAAACGAAGGCCTGGACACCCCAGTCATTTACATAGTGCCTGACAAAGTGCCAGCCCCATCAGATTGGGACCCTCAGGTCATTCAAAGCGGTCTATTGCTATCTGAAGTTGATGGAGAATTGCTACTGCTTCTACCCCATTTTACTACACTCACTGGCCTCCAGGTTAACTTTCTCAAAAGAGGAAAATGTTTATCTGGTTCTCATCATGGCCCTAGTTCTCTAGTAGCTGGAGCCACTTTTCATCTCTGACCTCATGCTGGCCTCCTAGACATAACTATTCCCACACTATCCCAACCAATGTCATAAAAACAACAATCAATGCCTATCTAACTTAGAACCCTGGCTGCATCACCGTCAGTGTGTGTGTGTGTCTGTGTGTGTGCACTCAGCTGCTCAGTTGTGTCTGACTCTGCTACCCCATGGACTGCAGCCCTCCAGGCTCCTCTGCCCATGAGATTTCCCAGGCAGGAATACTGGAACAGGTTGCCAGCTCCTCTAGGGGATCTTCCTGACCCAGGGATCGATTCCGTGTCTCTTACATCTCCTGCATTGGCAGGTGGGTTCTTCGCCATTAGTGCCATCTGGGAAGCCCCTTGTGGATATAGTGGTTCACATTTTGAACTGTTACTGACTGTCATTGTATATCAAGCCTTTAGGACAGCTTGGAGGACACCCCGTCTAAGTCAATGCCCTTTCTAACTCCTTCTGCTCATACTGTGGTCAAAGGCATCTTAGAAAACTTGTTGGTGTGTGTGAGCCACAGCTTGGGGAATTTTCCCAGGCTTTTATTCTGCCCTCTGTTTAACAGCAACAACTAACATTCATTGCAAACTTACTGTGTGCCAAACACTAGATATAACATGTACTTTGAAGAGACTGCCATTTTTAATTCTCACAAGTATGCTATGACTTATGTATCCTTTTTAATCTCTATTTTCACAGATGAGGAAACTGTAGAACAGAAAGGTAAGTAATTCATCCAAGGCCAACAGCTAAGGAAATGGCAAACTCAGAATATAAAGCAAGTTTAATTTAGATGCTCAAGGCCATTCAACTTGTCTGTGGTGGAACTGAGTACTAACCAAGCCCTCTCTGGCTTTTAGGTAATTTCTCCCCTCTCTACTCTGTTACCTACATCACAGATTCTCCTACCCAGCCTATTTGGCCTGATATTTAGATTTGACTATTTGCCTGGCCTTCATTTCAATTTTTCTCCATAATGTTGCCACTTGGATGAGCCAACTCTGTTCTATCTTCTGCAGACTGCATTCCAGCCCAGCACTATCCCTGTGGGCAATACAAGTTCCAGTGACAGCACATGCATGCTAAGTCGCTCACTCGTATCCAATTCTTTGTGATATGATGGACCATAGCCTGGCAGGCTCCTCTGTCCATGGAATTCTCCAGGCCAGAATACTGGAGTGGATTGCCATTTCATCGTCAAAGGGATTTTCCTGACCCAGAGATTGAACATGGGTCCCTTATGTCTCCTGCATTGGCATGTGGGTTCTTTACCACTAGCACCACCCGGGAAGCCCAGTGACAGCACACTCTGGTCTAAATCCAGTCGCTCCAGAGCTCTACTTATCTGGAAGGAGAAATCCAACATTACTTCAGAAAAAAATGGAGTAAGAGGGAGAAATGGAGGCAGCCTCACCCTGGTAGGTTCTTCCCCAGACTTTGGCTATCCAGACCCAAGAAAAATAATAACTGATGTTAATCCCATCCTCCAAGCACTGGGATAAATGCTTTGCACAAATCATTTCATTTAAATCCTCATGGATGTTCACTGAATGTATTGTGGCAACCGTTTCATGGAGTAAGCAAGACACTATGCTGTACCCTTTCAACTTATACAGTGCTGCAGGTCAATTATATCTCTACAAAACTGGTAGAAAATATAAAAGTCCTCATAACAATCCTTTATGTTTTAGTACTACTGTCATTCACATTTTTAAAGATGTGGAGACTAATGTTTGAAGAAATTAAGTGACTTGTCTAATTTCTAAGAGCTAGGTTTGGGATTCAGGTCTCTTGGATTCCAAGCCCCACACCACCGCACTCTACAATTAGCTTACATGACCCCCAGCAGGCTGTAGATGGATGCCTACTCATGGCTCCACCTGGCTGAGATCCAACCCTGATAGGCACAGAATATTGTAACTGCCTATTCTCTGAGAGGGAACAATTATATTTCCTAGCTGGAGAAGCTCACATACAAGTATTTCTCTTGTACCATGAACCAGCTCTGATGGCCACTGTGATCCATTCAAGTCAAGACCTTGAACATGATTTTTAGTAGGACTCCATCACTGACAAGACATCTCCAACATGTCATCACTTGTGATAGCTGCTTCTAAGTCGAGGAGTAGACTAGGAGATCCAAAAGTCTTCTGCCTCCACTTCAGATCTCCAAACACCTCTAGGATCTCAAACATCTCACAGTCAGCTATTTCTAGCATATTCCCTTTTTATAACTTCACGAAATCCTCAGAGTGGCAGATGCCCTGGGGAAAAAATCAATCATGTGTATTTAGCACCAGCTCCCTATCTATTTCAGCTGTGTTTATTTTATCAAAAGAGTCTTCTGGTTCCAAATTATCCAGCTATATGGTCTTTGGTTACTGCTGTCAATAATCATCCCAATTTTGGAGGACCCCATTCAAGGTCCTTCACGTTTGTATCTGTGAGTTATTTACTGCTTGTAGATGTAGAAGTGAGGTTGAAAACATCAACCAAGTGCTATCTAGAGGCGTACCTCTGCTCTTACATCTTTTACTAGCAACATACTAGCTTCCCTCCTTACTATTCCCCAGTTATCTCAAAACTTATCACATTCATCCAGCCAGAAATACTTATTTTTGCAGTAATTATGACTTTTATATTCACTGCCTTCCTCACTCTCCCATACTATGTAGGACATAAGAAGCTGTAATTTACCAGCATTTTGAAGGTCAGGACATGAAGCATACTGGACAATTCTGGGTCCTTGAACAGAACGTCACCATGGGAGACAATCACACATACAAAAACACCACCATATGGGGCACTCAAGGTAATGAACATTACTGACACAATAGGTTTCCAGCTAACCCCTTTATGTGAATCTATCTATCCCATTTACCCCTATTCCTTGCTATATCCCATCCACTGAAACTTCACCTCTATATCAGTGGCTGGGTCCTCAGATTCAAGGAAAGCAAAGTCAAGGACCAACGGAGATAGGATAGTGGCCAATGGGCAGCAGTGCCCCGTGACACCCTCCTATATACTTACCTATGTGGTGATCTTGAGAGTCACCAGTTAGAAAGATGCATTGGTGATAGTCGTTCACATAGTGGTAACTATAGGTTAAATAGGCAACTGGGTTCATTGATCAGGGTTTGATCTACCAAGCAGTAACGGGTCCTGAGTATACCTTATCCTCAGTTAAGTGGCAGGGTACACTGGCTCCCTTTTGACAAGCTGGGCCACCAAATATATTTCTCAGATTAGTTAGGAGGCCAAGTACTTTCTGAACTTGCAAGAAGTATAAACCTTACTCATCCATGTGTATAGGCATACAGGACATAATTTATTGTTGCTGTTCAGTTGCTCAGTCATGTCTGACTCTTTGTTACCTCATGGATGGCACCACACCAGGCTTCCCTGTCCTTTACCATCTCATGGAGCTTGCTCAAACTCATATCCATTGAGCTGGTGATGCCATCCAACCATCTCATCCTCTGTCATCCCATTCTCCTCCCACCTTCAATCTTTCTCAGCATCGGGGTCTTTTCTAATGAGTCAGCTCTTTGCATCAGGTGGCCAAAGGACTGGAGCTTCAAATTCAGGATCAATCCTTCCAATGAATATTCAGGATTGATTTCCTTTAGGACTGACTGGTTTGATTTCCTTGCAGTCCAAGGGACTCTCAAGAGTCTTCTCGAACACCACAGTTTGAAAGCATCAATTCTTCAGTGCTCAACCTTCTTTATGGTCCAGCTTTCACATCCACACATGACTACTGGCAAAACCATTAGTTCAGTTCAGTTCAGTCGCTCAGTTGTGTCCGACTCTGAGACCCCAAGGACTGCAGCATGCCAGGCTTCCCTGTCCATCATCAACTCCCGGAGTTTATGCAAACTCATGTTCGTTGAGTCAGTGATGCCATCCAACCATCTCATCCTCTGTTGTCCCCTTCTCCTCCCATCTTCAATCTTTCCCAGCAGCAGGTTCTTTTCAAATGAGTCAATTCTTCGCATCAAGTGGCCAAAGTGTTGGAGTTTCAGCTTCAGCATCAGTCCTTCCAATGAATATTCAGTTCTGATTCCCTTTAGAATTGACTGGTTAGATCGTCTCACAGTCCAAGGGAATAGCTTTGACTACATGGACCTTTGCAGCAAAATGACATCTCTGCTTTTTATTTTAAAAAATTTATTATTATTATTATTATTTTACTTTACAATACTGTATTGGTTTTGCCATATATCAACATGAATCTGCCATGGGTTCAGGAGTGGGAACTTATGTACATCTCTGCTTTTTAATATGCTGTCTAGGTTGGTCACAACTTTTCTTCCAAGGAGCAAGCATCTTTTATGGCTGCAGTTACCAGCCACAGTGATTTTGGAGTGCAAAAAAATAGTTTGTCACTATTTTCATTGTTTCCCCAACTATTTGCCGTGAATGATGGGACAAGATGCCATGATCTTCATTTTTTGAAGGTTGAGTTTTAAGCCAGCTTTTTGACTCTCCTCTTTTACCTTCATCAAGAGGCTCTTTAGTTCCTCTTCACTTTCTGCCATAAGGGTGATGTCATCTGCATATCTGATATGCAATATTATTGATATTTCTCCCAGCAATCTTGATTCTGTCTTGTGCTTCATCCAGCCTGGCATTTTGCATGATGTACTCTGCATAGAAGTTAAGTAAGCAGGGGGACAATATACTGCCTTGACGTACTTCTTTCCCAATTTGGAACCAGTCTGTTGTTCCCTGTTTGGTTCTCACTGTTGCTACTTGACCAGCATACAGGTTTCATGGGAGGCAGGTAAGGTGGTCTGGTATTCCCATCTCTTTAAGAAATTTCTACTGTTTATTGTGATCCACACAGTCAAAGGCTTTGGTGTAGTCAATGAAGCAGAAATACATGTTTTTCTGGAATTCTCTCTCTCTTTTTTTTTTTTTTAAATGATCCAACGGATGTTGGTAATATGATCTCTGGTTCCTCTGCCTTGTCTAAATCCAGCTTGTATATCTGGAAGTTCTTGGTTCATATACTGTTGAAGCTTCACTTGGAGGATTTTGAACATTACCTTGCTAAATGAGAAATGAGTGCAATTGTATGGTAGTTTGAACATTCTTTGGCATTACCTTTCTTTGAGACTGGAATGAAGACTGAAACTTTTCCTGTTTTGCGGCCACTGCTGAGTTTTCCAAATTTGCTGGCATATCGAGTGGAGCACTTTCACAGCATCATCTTTTAGGATTTGCAATAGCTCAGCTGGAATTCCATCACCTCCACTAGTTTTGTTTATAGTGATGCTTCCTAAGGCCCACTTAGCTTTACAATCCAGGATGTCTGGCTCCAGGTGAGTGATCACACCATCATGGTTATCTGGATCATTAAGATCTTTTTTGTGGAGTTCTGTATATTCTTGCCACTTCTTAATCTCATCAGCTTCTGTTAGGTCCATACTATTTCTGTTCTTTATTGAAAACATGTTTGCATGAAACGGTGCATTGGTGTCTCTAATTTTCTTGAAGAGATCTCTAGTCTTTCCCATTCTATTGTTTTCCTCTATTCCTTTACATTGATCACTTAGGAAGGCTTTCTTATCTCTCCTTGCTATTCTTTGAAACTCTATATTCAGCTGGGTATATCTTTCCTTTTCTCCTTTGCCTCTGCTTCTCTTCTTTTCTCAGCTGTTTGTAAGGCTTCCTCAGACAATCATTTTGCCTTTTTGCATTTCTTTTTCTTGGGGATAGTTTTGACCACTGTGTCCCATACAATGTTATGAACCTCCATCCATAGTTCTTCAGGCACTCTATCAGATCTAGTCCCTTGAATCTGTCTGTCACTTCCACTGTATATTATACAGTAAGGATTTGATTTAGGTAAAGGATTTGATTTAGGTCATACCTGAGTGACCTAAGGGCTTCCCTGATAGCTCAGTTGGTAAAGAATCCACCTGCAATGCAGGAGACCCCAGTTCAATTCCTAGGTCAGGAAGATCCACTGGAGAATGGATAGGCTACCCCACTCCAATATTCTTGGGCTTCCCTTGTGGCTCAGGTGGTAAAGAATTGTGCCTGCAATGTGGGAGACCTGGGAAGATCCCCTGGAGAAGTATTCTGGCCTGAAGAATTGCATGGACTGTATAGTCCATGGGGTCACAAAGAGTTGGACATGACTGAGTGACTTTCACGTTCATACCTGAATGGCCTGGTGGTTTTCCCTACTTTCTTCAATTCAAGAAAAGTAGCTTTCTTTGATTCTGCTGTGAAAGATGACTGAATATCTTCATATATACCAGCATTTGGAGCCCAAAGCTGGTGGCATGAATCTTTATCAAGCTAGGACATGTTCCAACACAGTGACCAAAGCTTCGTCCTAGTAGATGGTAGGTAAGCATGCAGCCCTGTATCCGTGCCTAAAGAGAAAGTTGCCCTCTAAATACTTTCTGATGTTCTTCTCATAATGTGGAGGGTAGGAAGCAGAGCAACCTAGTGAGTTTGCCCCACAAGTCATAGATGGGTAACAGGAGCTGCTTCTTCCTGAAGTTCTTCCTCATGGATCTGGAAGGAAGAAATAACAAAATTATATATAAACAAAAAAAAAACTATCTAAAATAAGTGGTGATGCAAGAGTCTTTCTTAGGAAAGCAGTGGAAGTTGAGGGGCAGTGTCAAATGGGAAGAACTAAGAAAGACAAGAGGAAAATCATAAATTTGGCAGGTGTGGGAAAACCAAATGTGTGGTATCTGAATGACTATCAAAAGCAGGAACCAAGTAACAAAGGACACTGGGACTATACCTGTTCCAGATATCACTTGCATGAATGAGCCAGGTCCCTTTTAATCGGGTCAGATTGACTATCACATTAAAATTTTAAATAACCAACTAACTAAATAATTTTAAATGCACATACTCTCTAGTTCAGCAATTTGATTTCAGAAATTTTTCCTACCAACACATTTGCACAAAGACATAAGTATAAGGATTCCATTGTAGCATTAATTGTATTAGTAATAGACTGAAAGGCATAGAATATGCATCAATACTGCACTAGTTAAATAAATTATGGTACATTCATACAATGTAACATTACTTAACCACTAATGAGAATAATGAATCAATTAAAAACTAACCCAAAATTAACACAGACACTCAAATTAGCAAAGACATTAAAACAGTTACTTTAACTGTAGTCCATATGTGGCTCAGATGGTAAAGAATCTGCCTGCAATGCAGGAAACCCAGGTTTGACGCCCTGGATCGGGAAGACTTCCCCTGGAGAAGGAAATGGTTCCTCACTCCAATATTCTTGCCTGGAGAATTCCATGGACAGAGAAGCCTGGTGGGCTACAATCCCTGGGGCTTCAAAGAGTTGGATATGACTGAGTGACTTACATATATTCACAGTGTCTCATAGAGACATGGGAAAAATTATAAATGACCCAAATAGAACTTTAGAGATGAAAACTATAATGTATAACGTTAAAAACATACTAAATTGTATTCCAGCACTCATGTACGGATGTGAGAGGGTGAAGTCACTCAGGCATGTCCGACCCTTTGTGACCCCATGGATTCTCCAGGCAAGAATACTGGAGTGGATTACCATTTCCTTCTCCAGGGGATCTTCCCGACCCAGGGATCAAACCTGGGTCTCCTGCATTGGAGGCAGACGCTTTAACCTCTGAGCCACCAGGGAAGCCCCCACAGATGTGAGAGTTGGACCATAAAGAAGGCTGAGTGCCAAAGACCTGATGCTTTCAAATGGTGGTGCTGGCAAAGATGCTTGAGTGTCACTTGGATAGCAAGGAGATCAAACTAGTCAGTCCTAAAGGAAATCAACCCTCAGAATTCACTGGAAGGACTGATGCTGAAGCTGAAGCTGAAGCTCCAGTCCTTTAGCCATCTGATGCAAAGGAGCCAACTACCTGGAAAAGACCCTGATGCTGGGAAAGATTAAGGACAGGAGGAGAAGGAGGCAACAGAGAATGAGATGGCTGGGTGGCATCACCAACTCGATGGACATGTGTTTGAGCAAACTCTGGGAGATAGTGAAGGACAGGGAAACCTGGTGTGCTACAGTCCATGGGGTCACAAAGACTTGGACATGACTTGGTGACTGAACAACAAAATGGGATTTATGGCAGATTAGACACTGCAGGAGAAAATATCAGTAAACTAAAAAATACAACAATTAAAAACTACCTTTGGAAAACACAGGTCAGAAAGAATCAATATAATGAAAGGCACATCAGTGAGCTGTGAAACAAGTTTAGGCAGCCTAATATATGAGTAATTGGAGTCACTGAAGGAGAGCAAGGAAACATTAGGGAAAATGCTTGAGGAAACAATAGTCAAAAAATTTCCAACTTGATGAAAACTATAAACCCACAGATTCAGGTAGCTCAGAGACTCTCACAAGCATGAAACCTGAAGAAAATTATATCAAATGACATCCTAATCAAATTTATCAAAGCCAATGATAAAGAGAACATCTTAAAAGCAGCCAGAGAAAAAAGACAAGTTTATGCACAGAAGATCAAAAATAAGAGTCACAGTAACTTTTTCATGGGAAATGGTGCAAGTGAGAAGAGAATGAAAATAATATCTTTAAAGTTCTGAAAGGAAATGTGTTAACCTAGTGTTCTATACCCAGGGAAAATACCTTTTAAAAATGAAGATGACAGACAGACTTTCGGACACACAAAGCTTAAGATACTTCACACCATCAACCCCAAACTACAAGAAATATTAAAGGATGTCTTTCAAGTCGAGCAAAAATGATACTAGATGGAAATTTGTATCTATACAAAGGAATAAAGAGTGCTGGAAATGATGACTACTCGGGTAAATATATATTTTTCCATAATGATTAAACCTCTTTATAGGATAGCTGATTCTTTAAACAGATAAAATAACAATGAATTGTGAGGTTTACAAATAAGTAAATAAAGTCTTATAAATAAGACTTTCCTGGTGCCTCAGATGGTAAAGCATCTGCCTACAATGTGGGAGACCCAGGTTCAATCCCTGGGTTGGGAAGATCTGCTGGAGGAGGACATGGCAACCCACTTCAGTATTCTTGCCTGGAAAATCCCATGGATGGAGGAGCCTGGTAGGCTACAGTCCACGGGGTTGCAAAGAGTCGGACACAACTGAGCGACTTCACTTTCACTTTAAATAAGTAAAACTACGATGTATGACAGTAGCGTAAAGTCTGGGAGGGAAGAAATGGATTTATACTGTTGTTAGGTTCTTATATTACTTGTGAATAAAGTGAAAGTGTTATTCACTCAGTCGTGTCTGACTCTTTGCGACCCCATGGACTGTAGCCTGCCAGGCTCCTCTGTGGTGAAGGGGCATAAATTCACTTGACAGTAGACTGTTAATCACTTACAAATGTTTCTGTAAATCTTGAATCAATCTGTAAAATAAAAACAGCTATAGCTAATAAACCAACAAAGAAGATAAAATATGATAATTAAAAATGAAGAATAATCTCAAAAAAGGTAGAAAAAGAGGGAAAGGGAACAAAGAACAGATGAGGCAAAGAGAAAACAAATAGCAAGATGATAGAGTTAGCACCAACTATAACAATAATCACATTAGAAGTCAATGGTCTAATCTCCCTAATTAAAGGGCAAAGATTGTCAGATTCAATAAAAATAGTAAGATTCAAATATTGCTGAATTTAATATACAGGTATACCTCAGAGATATTGCACACTTGACTTCATACCACTACAATAAAGCAAATATCACAATGAAGGGAATCACATTAATTTTTTGGTTTCCCAGAGCATATAAAAGTTATGTTTAAACAATACTGTAGTGTATAAAGTGTGCAATAGCATTAGGTCTAAAAATGTAATGTACAGACTTTAATTTAAAAATGAAAAACAAAAGTTGCAATACCAATATTGAAGATCACTGATCACAGACCACCATAACAAATACAATAATAATGAAAAAGTTTGAAATATCAGGAGAATTGTCAACATATGATACAGAGATACAAAGTGATCAAATGCTGTTGAAAAAATGGTGCCAATGGATTTGCTCAATGCAGAGTTGCCACAAATATTCCATTTATTAAAAAATGCAATATCTGTGAAGGGCAATAAAACAAAGTACAGTAAAATGAAGTATGCCTTACTCACTTTAAATATAAAGACACAAACAAGTGAAAAGTAAAAGGATGACATAAGACACACCATGCTAACCCTAGCCAAAAGAAAGTTGTCACGATTGCATTCATAACAAAGTGAATTTGAAAGAAAAAAAAGTATTATCGGTGACAGAGAAGGTCATTTCATAATGATAAGGGGATCAATTCTTCACGAGGACACAACATTCTTAAATGCTTATGCTCCTAAAAAGTACATGAAGTAAAAAGTGGCAGAACAATAAGGAGACATCTGCAACTATAGTTGGTGATTTCAACAACATTCTCTCAATGATTAATAGAGTAAATAGAGAGAAAATAAGCAATGGTATTGTAGGCTTACACAACAGTATCATCGAACTTGTTTGGCACATATAGAACAGTCCACCCAACAACAGCAGATGTCACAAGTGCAGATGGAACATCTATCAAGATAGATCATACTGTTGAACAAACAGTGTAGTATGTTAGGCGTTCAGTCATGTCCAACTCTGTGTGACCCCATGGACTGTAGCCCACCAGGCTCCTCTGTCCGTGGGATTCTCCAGGCAAGAATACTGGAGTGGGTTGCCATTCCCTTCTCCAGGGGATCTTCCCAACCCAGGAATGGAACCCAGGTTGCCTGCATTGTAAGCAGATTCCTTACTGTCTGAGCTACCAAGGAAACCCCTGTTGAACAAAATGTCTCAATAAATGTTAAGGTATTCAGGTGATACAATGTATATTCTTTCACAGCAATAGAATTAATTTAGAAATTAATAACAAAAGCATCTGCTGCTGCTGCTAAGTCGCTTCAGTCATGTCCGACTCTGTGCGACCCCAGAGATGGCAGCCCACCAGGCTCCCCCATCCCTGGGATTCTCCAGGCAAGAATACTGGAGTGGGTTGCCATTTCCTTCTCCAATGTATGGAAGTGAAAAGTGAAAGTGAAGTTGCTCAGTCATGTCTGACTCCTAGCAACCCCATGGACTGCAGCCTATCAGTCTACTCCACCCATGGGATTTTCCAGGCAAGAGTACTGGAGTGGGGTGCCAACGCATCCAAGAAGTGTTTAAATATATTTAAAAACTGAATAAGACACTTTTAAATAATCCATAAGTCAAAGAAGAGATCAAAGGAAAATTAGAAAATATTTTGAACTCAGTGAAAATGAAAATATGATGTACAGAACTTGTGGTATGTAACTAGAAGTAGTTTAGAAAGATCTCAAGTCAATGATCTCAGCTTCTGCCTTAAAAATTAGAAAAACAAATACAAAGTAATTAGAAGAAAATAAATAATGAAGACTAAAGTATAAATCAATAATATAGGAAACAGAAAGACAATAGAGAAAAGCAATGAAACCAAAAGCCGGTTCTTTGAGAAGCAGCCAGTGCTCCTGCATAGGGGCATCTGCCTGTTGTCTGCTTCACTTGCCTCAGTTAGATGCAACTGACTATAATGGCAGTAAAATTCCTAGGTCAGAGGCTCTCTTGAGGTAGGGTCTTGGCTGCACCCAGACCGACTTGACTGGGCATGTACTCAATGGAACAGATTGGATGTGAAAAGTCTACCCCTTCTGGAATAGTGCCACTTCACCTGGCAAAACTGAGCATCCAATTTTGCTTCGATGGTATCATAATGCATAGTCTGGTCTACATCATTATAGATGCAGAGACTCCATGCCTCAAAGGCAGCTCTAACTGCCAGCAGTTTCTGTTCCTACACCAAGTACTTAACCTAAGAGAGGCACATAGGTGGAAGTTCTTGGGCTGAGATCTTGTTACAGGATCACTCTACCTCAATAGCGAAGGTGTTAGTTTAAATTAAGTAAGGCTAGGATGGCTCAGGTTAGGCCAGGATCAAGGCAGAAAGTTTTTTTTAAACTGCTTTATTGACATATAATTGATATAAAATATACCACACAAAATTCAAATAATTACCATTTCTTTCTCCCCCCTGCCACCTTTTTTTTTTTTTTTTTCTCCTTGTCTGACTGTACTTGCTGGAACCTCCACTGGCTGAACAAGGATTGTGCCAGGAGGCATCTTTGTCTGGTTTCTGATGTTAAAGGAAATACTTTCAAGATTTCCCCGGGATGATGTCTGCTATACTTATTGGCATAGGGCACTTTATCAGGCATTGGAAGAGCCCTTTTGTTCCTAATTAGCTAAGGGACTTTTAAAATCATGAATGAATGTTAAATGTTATTAAATGTGTTTTCCATATTGGTAAAATGATCAAATGGGATTTTTTCTTTTTAATCAGTTAATATGATAAGTTTTGTTAATTCTCCAAACTAACCTTGCATTTCTGGTGTAAACCCAACTTGGTAAATATTCATTATCTTTTTAATACATTGCTAAATTTAGTTTTCTAAGTTTTTTTTCTTTTTCTTTTTTTTTTTTTTTTTTAGTTTTACCAGTTTATTGCTACCAACCCATTTCCCTATTACCCTCATGCATGCGTGCTCAGTCACCCAACCCATGGACTGCAGCCCACCAGGCTCCTCTGTCCATGGACTTTTCCAGGCAAGAATACTGGAGTGGGTTGCCATTAGTTTACTAAGTTTTAAAATAGTTTTTACATCTCACATCCATGAATAAGAGTGATTTGTATCATTCCTCTGTTAGGTTTTGGTACCAAAATAACTCTAGGAGTGTACTAATTTTCTTTTCTATGGAAACAATTGAGAAATATTGAATGATATTTTCCTTCAGTGGTTGGTAGAACCAACCAACCAAGCCTGTCAAGAACTGTGCGTCCAGTGTTTCCCCTCCACCCCTGTGGGTACAATTTTATGTACTGACATTTTCTTTAGTGGTTAAAGGACTTTTTGGATTCTCTATTTCTAGATTCACTTTTAGTAAGTGTATTCTTCAAAGAATGAGCTCATTTTTAAACTCAAGTTTTCAAATGTACTGATATGAAGTTGTTTGTATTATCTTATTGTTATGTTTCATCTCTGTAGCATCTGTATCTCCCACTTTTTAAATTCTAAAATGCATATATGCATCATCTGTCTTTTTCCCCATTGATTAATCTTTCTAGAGGTTTTGTATTTTATTAGTCTTTTCAAAGAATAATTCTTGGTTTTGTTGATACTTCTATCTATATATTTGCTTTATATTTCATTGACTCTTACTTATATCTTTATTATTTCCTTCCTTCTGCTTTCCTGAAGATTAGTCTGATATTCATCCTCTAATTCTGAAATTAACATGTTTACTTTCATTTTCCACAATAAGTTCTGAACCTCCCTTTTTCCCTAGTGAAAGCTTTTAAGTCTATTCATTTCCTTCTAAATATCATTTTAGATGATCTCACAAATTTTGATATGCAGTATTTTTCATTATGTTTCACAACTAAGTATTCAGTTCTAAATCTAATTTTCATTATAATTTTTCTTTCAGCTATAAGTTATCTAATATTGTGTTTCAAGTTTCTAAACAAGTGAATTTTTCATAGTCATTTAAAAATACTGATTTATAACTTAGTTGCATTATAATTAGAGAAGGTGATCTACTACTACACCAAATCATGGAAATTTGTTGAAGCTGCTGCTGCTGCTGCTAAGTTGCTTCAGTCGTGTCCGACTCTGTGCGACCCCATGGACTGCAGCCTACCAGGCTCCTCCATCCATGGGGTTTTCCAGGCAAGAGAACTGGAGTGGGGTGCCATTGCCTTCTCCATTGTTGAAGCTAGCATGTGGTTAATTTTTGTATGTGCTTCAAATATACTTGAAAGTAATGTATACTCTCTAATTGTTGAAAATTTTTACATATATATCTATTATATCCAGCTTACTAATTATGCTGTTCAAGTCTTTTACTATCTTTACTGTTTATTTTTTGCTTGATCTATCAGTTACTATAAAAGATGTGTTAGAATCTCCCACTATGATAGTGGGTTTATCAATTTATCCTTGTAGATCTGTCAATGGTTGTTTTGAAGAAAACCTTCACTATGTTAACAGGCAATTACACATTTAGAAATATTATATCTTCTTAGTTGAATTGGCTTTTTCCATTATGAAGTGACTTCTTTCACCTCTAATAACACTTTGTCATACATTTAAAAGTGTTATATGAAAATAGCTACTTCATGTTTCTTTGGTGAGTTTTTGCCCAGTATATTTTCCTATCCTTTGATATATAGTCTTTCCATGTCCCTACATTGAAGTCTAAATGAAATTATTTCTCTTTTAAACAGTATATAACTGGGGTTTTTTCATTTATTTATCCTGACAATCCTTGACATTTTTATTGAGTACTTTAGCCTATTTATATTCAGAGTTACTACTGATATATTTGGATTTATTCTTATCTCCTTATTATGTGATTTTTATTTTCCCTTTTTAGTTTTCATTTTCCTCCTCCTCTTTTCTTGGCTTTATTTATTTATTTATTTTTGGCCATGCCAAGCAGCTTGCAGGGTCTTAGTTCCTTGGTCAGGGATTGAACCCAAGCCATGGAAGTGAAAGCATTGAGTGCTAACCACTAGACTACCAGGGAATTCCCTTAGCTTCTTTTAAACTAAACTTTTTTTTTCTTTTGCCTTCCATTTTTCTCTCCAACAATTTGAAAGTTGTATATTACATGTCTATTCTTTTGCTGCTCGCTATTGCTATTTCAACACACATGCTTTAAATAGTCTAAAATTAATAATTTTCATTTCCTTTATAATTTAAATTTCAAAGCACCTTATACATTATCCATACTCACCATATTTTGCCTTCAGCATCAGTATCTGAAAACTATGAAATATATAGTACTCTTCCCACAAGCCTTTCATTTTTCCCAGTTTTGCAAAGAGATGTGTTTAAAAAATTATTACCAATTTTGTAGATCATGAAATTGGGTCCAAAACAAAGAACTTATCCATAGAAGTAACTCATCAACCATGCCCCCTGACTATTTTTCTAATTATGGAATTCAGGAGATGGCCTGGGGAAACTTTATTGTCATAAAACAAAAATTAAAAAAAAATTATATACAGTGCCACCTTGCCCTCTAGAGAAATTATACTAATTTATATATAATTTTATATACTAATTTATATAGATCAATAATTGAAATCCATGATCAATCTAATGCTGAGCTCCTTCCAGTTCTCAGAGTACAGCGACCATGTCTCTTTTTATTATTTGTATTATAGAAACTTTTGAACATATATAGGAATAGAGAGACTAGTTAATAAATTTTGTGATAACTTTAAAAAAATTACTGAAATATAGGTGATTTACAGTGTTGTTTTAGTTTCTGCTGTACAGGTAAGTGAAGCAGCTACACATATATTATGAGAACTTTTTAATCCCAAGTAGCGGTCAATAGCTTCAGTTCATTTCAGTCGCTCAGTCATGTTCGACTCTTTGCGACTCGATGGACTGCAGCACACCAGGCCTCCCTGTCTAACACCAACACCCAGAGGTTACTCAAACTCATGTCCATTGAGTCGGTGATGCCATGCAACCATCTCATCCTCTGTCATCCCCTTGTTCTCCTGGCTTCAATCTCTCCCAGCATCAGGGTCTTTTCTAATGAGTCTGCTCTTCACATCAGGTGGCCAAAGGATTGGTGTTTCAGCTTCAGCATCAGTCCTTCCAATGAATATTCAGGGCTGATTTCCTTTAGGATGGACTGGTTGGATTTTCTTGCAGTCCAAGGGACTCTCAAGAGTCTTCTCCAACACCACACTTCAAAAGCATCAATTCTTTGGCACTCAGCTTTGTTTACAGTTCAGCTCTCACATCCATACATGACTACTGGAAAAACCATAGCCTTGACTAGATGGACCTTTGTTGACAAAGTAATGTCTCTGCTTTTTAATATGCTGTCTAGGTTGGTCATAACTTTTCTTCCAAGGAGCAAGCATCTTTTAATTTCATGGCTGCAGTCACCATCTGCAGTGATTTTGGAGCCCCCAAAAATAAAGTCTGTAACTGTTTCTGCTGTTTCCCCATCTATTTCCCATGAAGTGATGGGACCAGATGTCATGATCTTCGTTTTCTGAATGTTAAGCTTTAAGCCAACTTTTTCACTTTCCTCTTTCACTTTCATCAAGAGGCTCTTTAGTTCTTCACTTTCTGCCATAAGGGTGGTGTCATCTGCATATCTGAGGTTATTGATATTTCTCCTGGCAATCTTGATTCCAGCTTGTGCTTCCTCCAGCCCAGGGGTTCTCGTGACGTACTCTGCATAGAAGTTAAATAAGCAGGGTGACAATATACAGCCTTGATGTACTCCTTTTCCTATTTGGAACCAGTCTGTTGTTCCATGTCCAGTTCTGACTGTTGCTTCCTGACCTGCATACAGATTTCTCAAGAGGCAGGTCATGTGATCTTGTATTTCCATTTCTTTCATAATTTTCCACAGTTTATTGGAAAAAAATCAGTCAACAGCTTAGATAGGAAATACTACAATAAAAAAGAAGAAAGTAAGACTACATAGTGTTGGGCTTTATGTTCTATTTTTTTAAAGATGAGGTTCTTTTCAATCTTTTCTCTGTTTTGCGATTACAGTACAAGTTTAATTAACAGGATCCTAATAAACTGGAAACTTTCACTAACTAGATTCTTTCCTGGTACTCTATTTTAAGGAGAGTCTCATTATAATAGGGCTTCCCTCATAGCTCAGCTGGTAGAGAATCTTCCTGCAATGCAGGAGACCCGGTTCGATTCCTGGGTCAGGAAGATCTTCGGGAGAAGTGAAAGGCTACCCACTCCAGTATTCAGGCCTGGAGAATTCCATGGAATATAGCCCATGGGATCGTAAAGAGTTGGACATGACTGAGCGATTTTCACTTTCACTTTCATTATAATATGCTCCTGCTGCTGCTGCTGCTCAGTCACTTCAGCCGTGTCTGACTCTGTGTGACCCCATAGGCAGCAGCCCACCAGGCTCCCCCGTCCCTGGGATTCTCCAGGCAAGAACACTGGAGTGGGTTGCCATTTCCTTCTGCAATGCACGAAGGTGAAAAGTGAAAGTGAAGTCGCTCAGTCGTGTCCGACTCTTCACTACCCCGTGGATTGCAGCCTACCAGGCTCCTCCATCCATGGGATTTTCCAGGCAAGAGTACTGGAGTGGGGTGCCATTGCCTTCTCCAATAATATGCTCCTACCAGAGATTTATTTTAAAAATGCAAGTCTCATGGAATGACTTCTAAACAGCCAATGGACCAAAGAAGAAGTCAATGGGAATTTAGAAAAAATCTTGAAACAAATGAAAAGGAAAATACAACATAGCAGAACTTATGAAATGCAGTAAATGCAGTATTAAGAGGAAAATTTTAGTAGTAAATGCCCACATTAAAAGAAAAAAACCTCAATCAACCTAACTTTACACTTCAAGAAACTAAAGAAAGACAAATTAAGCCTGAAGTTAACAGAAGAAAGTAGAAAGATCAGAGCAGAAATAGACAAAATAGAGAAAAGACACATAATAGAAAGATTAAAAAATTGACAAACTTTTAGCTAGACTAAGAAAGAGGGAAAACTGAAATAAAGTCAGAAATGAAAGAGGAGACATAACAATTGATGTCACAAAAATAAAAAGAATTGTAACAGACTACTGAGAACAATTATATATCCATAAATTAGATAACCTAGAAGAAAAACATTTATTTCTAGAAACATACAAACTACCAAGGCTGAATTAGAAAGAAACTGAAAACCTGGATAGATTTTTAACTATTAGGAAGATTGAATCAGTAATTGAAAAACTGCCAACAAAGAAAGGCCCAGGACCAGATGGCTTTACAGGTGTATTCTATGAAATAGTTAAAGGAAAATTAATGCCAATTCTTCTCAAACTATTCGAAAAATATGGAAGAGAAGGAAAAATTTCCAAACTCATTTTATGAGGCCAGCATTACCCTGATACCAAAGCCTGACAAACTAAAGAAAAGAAAGTGACAGGCCAATATCTATGATGAATATAGATGTGAAAATCCTCAACAAAATACTAGCAAACCAGAATCAAGAGCATACTAAGAGGATCACACACCACAACCAAGTGGGATTTATTGTTGAGATACAAGGATGGTTCAGCATATAAAATATCAATTCATGTGGGGCATGAAAGATAAAAAATTACATGATCATCTCAATAAATGCAGAAAAAGCGTTTCACAAAATGCAACATCCTTTTGTAATAAAGAGCTTCCCTGGTGGCTCAGACAGTAAAGAATCTGCAATGCAAGAGACCTGGGTTTGATCTTTGGGTCGGGAAGACCCCCTGGAGAAGGGAATGGCAACCCACTGCAGTATTCTTGCCTGGAGAATCCTACTGACAGAGAAGCCTGGCGGGCTACAGTCCATGGGGTTGCAAAGAGTCAGACATGACTGAGTGACTAACACTTTCACTTTCGCAATAAAAACTCTCAACACACCAGGAATAGAAGGAAATTATGTTGGTTAAAGTGTACAAAGTTTTAGTTATGCAGGATGAATAAATTCTGAGGATCTAATGTACAGCATGGTGACCAAAAATAATACTGTATTGCATACTTGAAATTTGCTAAAGTAGATCTTAATATTTTCTTGCCACACACACAAAGAAAGGTAAGTTTGTGAGGTGATGGATGTGTTAACTAGCTTGAATGTGGTAGTCATTTCACAGTGGACTCATAAATCAAAATATTGTACAACCTTAAATACATACAATATTAATGTGTTGATTATACTTTAATAAAGCTGGAAAAAAAGGAAATCACCTCAATAAAATAAAGACCATATATGAAATGCCCATAGCTAACATCATATTCAGTGGTGAAAAACTGAAGACTTTTCTTTTAAGATCAGGAACATGGCAAGGATGCCAACTCTTGCCACTTTTATGCAACATAGTACTGGCAGTCCCAGTTAGAACAACTGGATGGAACAAAAAGGGATCTAAATGGGAAAGGAACCAGTAAAATTTTTTCTGTTTGCAGATAACATGATCCTCTTTGTAGAAAACCCTAAAGACTCCCCCTACATCCCTTCCAAAACTGTTAGAACTAATAAGTGAATTCAATGAAGTTATAGAACATAAAATCAACATACACAAACCAGTTGCATTTCTTTTTTTTTTAATTTAATTTAATTTTTAAAAAATTTTTATTTTTACTTTATTTTGCTTTATAGTACTGTATTGGTTTTGCCATATATTGACATGAATCAGCCATGGGTGTACATGAGTTCCCAATCCTGAACCCCCCTCCCACTTCCCATCCCATATCATCTCTCTGGATCATCCCTGTGCACCAGCCCCAAGCATCCTGTATCCTGTATCGAACATAGACTGGTGATTCGTTTCTTACCTGATAGTATACATGTTTCAATGCCATTCTCCCAAATCATCCCACCCTCTCCCTCTCCCACAGAGTCAAAAAGTCTGTTCTATACATCTGTTCTCTTTTGCTGTCTCGCATAGAGGGTTATCATTACCATCTTTCTAAATTCCATATATATGTGTTAGTATACTGTATTGGTGTTTTTCTTTCTGGCTTACTTCACTCTGTATAATAGGCTCCAGTTTCATCCACCTCATTAGAACTGATTCAAATGTATTCTTTTTAATGGCTGAGTAATACTCCATTGTGTATATGTACCACTGCTTTCTTATCCATTCATCTGCTGATGGACATCTAGGTTGTTTCCACGTCCTGGCTATTATAAACAGTGCTGCAATGAACATTGGGGTCCACGTGTCTCTTTCAGTTCTGTTTTCCTCAGTGTGTATGCCCAGGAGTGGGATTGCTGGGTCATAAGGCAGTTCTATTTGCAATTTTTTAAGGAATCTCCACACTGTTCTCCATAGTGGCTGTACTATATTGCATTCCCACCAACAGTGTAAGAGGGTTCCCTTTTCTCCACACCTTCTTCAGCATTTATTGCTTGCAGACTTTTGGATCGTTGCCATTCTGACTGGTGTGAGATGGTACCTCATTGTGGTTTTGATTTGCATTTCTCTCATAATGAGTGATGTTGAGCATCTTTTCATGTGTTTGTTAGCCATCTGTATGTCTTCTTTGGAGAAATGTCTATTTAGTTCTTTGGCCCATTTTTTGATTGTGTCATTTATCTTTCTAGACTTGAGCTACATAAGTTGCTTGTATATTTTTGAGATTAGTTGTTTGTCAGTTGCTTCATTTGCTATTATTTTGTCCCATTCTGAAGGCTGTCTTTTCACCTTGCTTATAGTTTCCTTTGTTGTGCAGAAGCTTTTAATTTTAATTAGGTCCCATTTGTTTATTTTTGCTTTTATTTCCAATATTCTGCGAGGTGGATCATAGAGGATCCTGCTGTGATTTATGTCGGAGAGTGTTTTGCCTATGTTCTCCTCTAGGAGTTGTATAGTTTCTGGTCTTACATTTAGACTTTTAATCCATTTTGAGTTTACTTTTGTGTATGGTGTTAGAAGTGTCCTAGTTTCATTCTTTTACAAGTGGCTGACCAGTTTTCCCAGCACCACTTGTTAAAGAGATTGTCTTTTCTCCATTGTATATTCTTGCCTCCTTTGTCGAAGATAAGGTGTCCATAGGTGTGTGGATTTATCTCTGGGCTTTCTATTTTGTTCCATTGATCTATATTTCTGTTTTTGTGCCAGTACCATACTGTCTTGATGACTATGGCTTTGTAGTAGAGCCTGAAGTCAGGCAGGTTGATTCCTCTAGTTCCATTCTTCTTTCCCAAGATTGCTTTGGCTATTCCAGGTATTTTGTATTTCCATACAAATTGTGAAATTATTTGTTCTAGCTCTGTGAAAAATACTATTGGTAGCTTGATAGGGATTGCATTGAATCTATAGATTGCTTTGGGTAGTATACTCATTTTCACTATATTGATTGTTCCGATCCATGAACATGGTATAGTTCTCCATCTGTTAGTGTCCTCTTTGATTTCTTTCACCAGTGTTTTATAGTTTTCTATATATAGGTCTTTAGTTTCTTTAGGTAGATATATTCCTAAGTATTTTATTCTTTTCATTGCAATGGTGAATGAAATTGTTTCCTTTATTTCCTTTTTCTACTTTCTCATTATTAGTGTATAGGAATCCAAGGGATTTCTGTGTGTTGATTTCTGTGGTTTATTTCTATACACCAAGAAAAAACTATTCAAAACAGCATTTAAGGAAGCAATATCATTTACAGTAACATCAAAAATAATAAATTGCTTTGGAATAAACTTAACCAAAGAGATCAAAAATTGGTACATTGACAACCACAAAACACTGGTGAGAGAAATGTGAAAAGACAAAAGTAAATGGGAAGATATCTTGTATTCATAGATTAAAGGTTTAATATTGTCAAACTGTCCATATCACCGAAAGTGGCCTACAGAGTCAATGCAATGCCTATCAGCACCCCAATGGGCACCAATATCCAGAGAATAGAATGGTGGTTGCCAGGTATTGGGAGGAGGGGGAATAGTTAGGGGCTATTCAATGGGTATAAAATTTCAGTGATGCAAGATGACTAAATCCCAGTGATCTTTTTTACATTGTACCTATAGTTAACAATTTTGGGGCTTCCCAGGTGGTGCTTCCCTGGTGGCTCAGATGGTAAAGCATCTGCCTGCAATGCAGGAGACCCGAGTTCGATTCCTGGGTCGGGAAGATCCCCTGGAGAAGGAAATGGCATTCCACTCCAGCACTCTTGCCTGGAGAATCCCATGGACGGAGGAGTCTGATAGGCTACAGTCCATGGGGTCGCAAAGAGTTGGACACGATTGAGTGACTTCACTTTCAGGTGGTGCTAGTGTTAAGGAGCCTGCCTGCCAATGAAGGTGACATAAGAGACTTGAGTTCGATCCCTAGGTTAGGAAAATCCCCTTGAGGAGAAAATGGCAGGCAACCCACTCCAGTAGTCTTGGCTGGAGTATCCCATGGACAGAGGAGCCTGGTGGAGTACAGTCCATGGGGTCACAAGCAGTCAGAGATGACTGAAGCGGCTTAGCACACACACATTGTATACTTAAACAATGTTTTTAAATGGGGAGGTCTCATATTAAACATTCTTATCACAATAATAAATAAAAGATTCAGGGAATGACCAGGATTCTGTCCACCCTCAGTATAGTCTTATACCTCTAATATCATTTCCAGAGTCAGGTGCCTGGCATCACATAGACGATTCTACATGTCAGTCTTGTTTGAAATAGCAACTCAGAAAAATTACCTGTCAGGAGCAAGCTAAAGGAACCAAGAAGCAAGACTGCACCTTCATTTTGGTCCTCTGTTCTTATTTTCACGTCATCCTTTTGTACCCAGAGCAGTCTCAAATATCAATCCTAAGCAATTGTTCCTGGTTTTCTTCCTGGTAGATAGAGTAAGACATTGTAGTGGAAATAGATCTGTGCCTGGAATTCAAGTCCTGACTCTCCTTCTTGGGAGCTCTGTGGTCATGGAAGAGTCACTTAACCTTTCTGAGCCTTGGTTTAATCAATACTTGTGAAACAAAGGAGTTGAGCTGGAAATAATAACTAATGTCTCTTCCTGTTTTGGGTTTCTATTATGATGTGAATTTACATTTCCAAGGTCTTGTCTTATTCATGGAACGTCTCATACCTAAAAGGTGTGAGGGCACCCGGGGTATCTTCACCACCCTGAAAGCCTGACCTTCTTCCATTAGCGATCCATTTCATTGGGCTTAGCATTGTTTCCTCCTGCTAATCTTCCTTTTGAGAAGCATATAAAGGCACTTCATTCTAAATCTAGGTCATTTTTCCTGGTTGGGAAAGTCAGGGATTTCGATGTCCAGAGATTTTAAGTGGGAAGATAAGGGTGTATGTAACACAGAGAGACTTTGAAGGGTGTCAGAGACAAATTTCACCTCCTTTACAATTTTTCTGCAGCTTGGCTCTGAGCATTGTTATGACTCAACCTCTCTGTGCTTGGCAAGGCTCGAACAAGAATAATCTCTGTTTGGTACCAAATCAGAACAGGGAGTCCCTAGCTAAATGTCAGATTCAGGTGTTTCTGACAGATTCTGAATGGAGCTCTTTATCAAGTCTTTTGATAAAAGGAACTTGTTCAGAAAAGCCAAAACACCCCTTTGAGTAAACCATGTACATTGTTACAAAACTGTGAACTGGCCTACAGGCCCAAACTTAGACACCCTCTTTTTCATCATTGTCTTCTAATCCTGTTCTCTTCCATGCTGGTCCTCAGTAGTTGCTGGAAATCCCTCATCTCTCTTTGTTTATCTTGCCTATCGCCTGTCATCAGCACTCGATCTCTCCTATCCTGGAGAAAAGCAATCTCTTCTGCATGCTCTCAGTATTGAGGTACCACTAGTGATAAAGAGTTTCTGCTTTTAATGGAGAAAGACTCATTAATGTAGTTGTTGCTTTTCTCTCTCTAACAATAATACCTATCATTTATTGAGTCTTGCTATGTCTCAAGCAAGTTTGTGTGCCCAAGGCACTGAGAGACCAAACAAATATATATATGGAAAGGTCAGAGTTTGGAGCACACAGAGGTTTATTGCACAGGGAAGCAAGAAGAACCAGGGGGAGGGGTTCATGCCCCCCAAAACCTTGAATTCCCAAAGGATTTTGTGCATGCATGCTAAGTTGCTTCAGTCATGTCCGACTCTTTGTGACCTTATGGATAGTAGCCCACCAGGCTCTTCTGTCCACAGGATTTCCCAGGCAAGAACACTGGAGTGGATTGCCATGCCCTCCTCCTGGGGATCTTCCAGACCCAGGGATCAAACCCAAGTCTCCTGTGTCTCCTGCATTGGCAGGCAGATTCTTTACCACTGCACCACCGGGGAGCATTCTTTTCTTGGCCATGCCACACGGCATGCAGGATCTTAGTTCCCCAATCAGGGATTGAACCCAGGCCTGAGCAGTGAAAATGCTGAATTTCAACCACTGGAAGTTCTAACCAGGGAAGTCCCCAAGCAAAACATTTTTTAAAGCAAGATGGGGGATGAGGGTCTCAAAGAATGTGATGATCTCTGGCACAACTTTCTGGTTGATGTTGAGGCTACAGGGCAGTTAACATCCTTAGGTGCCAGTAGGTCGGTGGGGTGGGGGGGCGGTACATCCTCCTGATCATCAAGTAGTTAATTTCTTCCATTAGGTGGTGGTTTTAGCATCTGAAAAACTCAGGACATATGAATGAGATACTATTATCTGGATACTTTAGAGAGACGCACTACAACAGAGGATATGGGGGAGAGGCCCTGTCCTGAGAAGGCCCCAGAGCATCCTGCTCAGTTACAGTATCACTCCATTTGGTTTTCACATCTCTCCACCTATTTTACAAGTGGATGTCAACCCACTCCAGTATTCTTGCCTGGAGAATCCCATGGACAGAGGAGCCTGGTGGGCTACAGTCCATGGGCTCGCAAAGAGTCGGACATGACTGAAGTGACTCAGCACGCACACATCCATACTGAGTCATTCTCCAAGATTTTTCAGCTAGAGCTGTATGACCCCAGAGCACAGCTTTTGCCTCCAGCACTGCCAGCCTCTTCTGCCTGATAGCCATCTGCATACTCTTGGGACTGCCTGGGCTGCTGTGTGGGAGACAGGGTTCCTCCCCTGATGACAAATGATGGTTTCTTCTCATGACTTAGAAGACAAAGACCTAGCTCATGGGCGAAATATTCAAAAGGTTATCACCCCCAGGAAATTAAAATAGATCTTCTTTATACTGTCCTTTCTGTACCAAATTATTCTTACAGGAGATGTTGGTAGCAGAATCAAAAGAATCATTTTTGTATGCTGGTTGGGGACTGAGACCTAAAAGTTATCACCTCTTTTCTGCTTCCTAACTTGTGAGTTGCACCTGAATGCATCCACCTAACTGAAATACTTTTTCAACATCTCATTTTATTTAATTTCTATTTAGTCAATGCACTAAACTATTACCTTCCAACATGGAGATCAATAGATGAATTTGAAATTTCTTTGCAAGGTGTCATTTAAAATAGGAGCTTTGGGAATTGCCTGGTGGTTCAGTGATTAGGACTCAGCACTTTCACTGCTAGGGCCTGGGTTTGATCCTTGGTCACTGGGGAACTAAGATCCCACAAGGCCCACGGTGCAGGGGAAAAAAAAAAAAGACAAAGGGGAAAAAATGAGCTTTGCCCTAAAAATCTGAAGACTTGAGTCCCAATTTTGGATCTGCCACTTACTAGCCTGTGTGTATGTGCTAAGTCACTTCAGTCATGTCTGACTCTTTGCCACTCTGTGGACCATAGCCCACCAGACTCCTCTGTCCATGGGATTCTCCAGGCAAGAATACTGGAGTGGGTTGACATGCCCTCCTCCAGGAAATCTTCCCAACCTAGGGATTGAACCCACATCTCTTAGTCTCTTGCATTGGCAGGCAGGTTCTTTACTACTAGCGACCCTTGAGAAGCCCTTATTAGCCTGTAATGTGTTGTGGTCCATGCCTGGGTTGGGAAAGAATTTCCAGAGATGTGGGAGAATGAGAGGAGAGTAAAGTTTATGACAGGGGGAGATGCTGTAGAACATGGGGCTGGCTCAAGGTAGAGCCAAACCCTTTAAGCAGGCTAGCATTCAATTTTTATAGCCTTAAGATAGAGAAAATTCCTACTGGAATGCTGATATTAGGTGATTGGTTAGGATGCTATAGGGTGGGTATTTTACCTAAAATGGGGTCAGGGGAACTGGCCAGTTTAGATCCGGAGGCTCATGACAACAGTTGCTATGGGGCTTGGTCAGTTCCAAAGATTTTTATCCTGTGACCTTGGTACAGGGTTCCCCATAATGTTAGGCAAATACACTAAATTTTGTTAAATCTGTTTTCTCATCTGTAAAATACAAACAATTATATTTTCCTTGCTTAATTCACAGAGGTGACATGGTAGGGATACCACTTTCAGGAAGTGCTTTGTTAATCTACAAGCAGAAGGCACTAGGCAAGATGAATTGGAATGCTCAAAAGGTCATGAGTGGGAAGGAGACCTTCAGCAGGGCTCGAAGAAAGGGGTTCATCAAGGATTCAGTCATGGAGAAAAATTATGCATCTTTCAATTGGTTTCACTTTATCTTAGCTTGAGGAGTGCAGATCCAAATAGTCTCCAGCTGGATGTCTGATCTTCTTCAACCCGCTGACTTCCAGGAAACAGGTCTTGGTTCTCATCTAAGCTGAGTGCCCCACTTCTAGAGGGAGAGTGGCATGAGGACTAAGCGACTGTTGACACCAGTGAAACCAGGCATCTGGATAATACTGGCTGGATGAGCAGACTAAAAAGTAGAGAATTGACTGCATGCCACCTTGGTTACAGGGCTTCCCAGGTGGCACTGGCAGTAAGGACCCCACCTGCCTAATGCAGGAGACGTAAGAGATGTGGGTTCGAGCCCTGGGTTGGGAAGATCCCTTGGAGGAGGGCATGGCAACCTACTCTAGTACTCTTCCCTGGAGAATCCCATGGGCAGAGGAGTCTGGTGGGCTACAGTCCATAAGGTCACAAAGGGTTAGACAGGGCTGAAGCGACTTACTACCCACCTACCCTCACACCTTGGTACAAGCACAGAGATTTGGCAATGGAGTGAGAGGAGAAAAGGCGGAACTCAGATCCTGTATGAAGTTATGGTGCCTCAACTCCCGAAAGTTAATCCCAAGATAGAACAGAAATTGCCTTCTGGGTAGTCCAGACAGCGCTGACATAGCGAGCAGCTCACTCAACACCATGTGATGGTGACTGTCTATTCTCCTTAGCTATAGGTTTTCCAAAGATACGTGTTAAAGGATGCAATTTATCAGTGCCCAGAAAGAAGACTGAAGGTAACGACCTGTTCATTAATGGCAGGCCTGGCACCCTAGTGCTGAGCCCCTTCTCTCCCAACTCGCTCATTTCACCTCCAAGCCCGATCTCCAGACCAGCATAATCAGGTTTAGGAGACTGAAAGAGCTTCAGTTCCGCCTGGCTGCAGGAACCATAAATTCCAGACTAGGTCGGAATTGGAATAAATTCAAAATACAGTCAAAATACACCCAGAGGCTCTTACACACCCAGGCGCGCGCGCATCCCCAGGCCATGGGGCACACGTGAGCCCACGCCCCGCGCGCCCAGCCCTGCCCCTCGCTGGAGCATCCTCCGCAGCTGCCACAGAAGCCGCCGCCTCCTTCTCCTCCTCGTCGTCCACCTCCTCCTCTTCCTCCTTCTAGGGCCACCGCCGCGGCTGCTGTGACTCCCATCCCCTCTTGTCCTCATTCCTCTCCCAGTACTTGCTCCTCCTCCCATCCCCGGCGCCTGCTGCCCGGCGCCAAAGGCAGAACCCTCGGCAACGGCTCCCCTCCGCTCGGGCCACGAAGAGGCTGGAACAGGTCTGTGTCGGGGGCGCTTTGTTGCAGGCTGTTGGAGCGCCAGGGGCTCCAAGAGCCGTTGGGGCGGGTGAGGGGCACGGGGCAGACGGGAGGGTAGATTATTTCTCAGGTTTTGGCCTTTTTCTATGAATAGATGGGATGCGATGCGGTGGGAGGGCAGTCAGGTCCCTTTGCCAGTTCGCCGTCCCTGTCGCTTCATGGAGAGAGAGCTTGGTAGCTGCCTGGACTCGCTCTAAAGCTCTCTTTCTTTGGGCCCCCAATCCCCACATCCACTTCCCAGAGCTGAGCTTTCTCTTGTTGGGGGTTCTCGTGGGTGGGGGCGGGGAGAGATGTATGGAGTCTATCCAGCGGGACGCCTGGGTGCATGAGGCTTTGTTGCCTACAACAAAACCAATCCCCACCAGCTTCCAGTTCCAGGCTAGGCTACAGTGTGCCGGTAGAGTGGGGTGTGGATGGGGCAGTCTGGGGAAGTGAGGGAATGTGAGGGGCACTCCCTGTGTGTGACTGGCACACAGGAATGCAAATTTGGGAGGGAGAGGGTGCAGGTTTTGCGTGGGGTTTTTGAGTGTGAATTGGAGTGGGGTGTGTGTGTGTGTGTGTGTGTGTGTGTGTGTGTGTGTGTGTGTGTGTCTGCACCTTGGGGCTAGTCTACTCTTGGTATTACATGTCCTTGGGTATCATCCCATGCCAAGCCAGATTGCAGCAACACACAGGCAGAGCAGGTCCAACCTGTTCTGCCCACATCAGAAGGGTAATGATGGTTTCAAAGTCATGGAAATCTCCCAGCTGAGGCTGTTGCTTAGGACATTCTGGATGTGGAATCTCTAGCTAGGTTGGCCAAGTCCCACTGGACATCATTATTGTTCCCCCAAAGATGCCCAACTTTCTTAGCAGGCTTCTCTTCTCAGCCAATGAGGATACAAAGCTCTTACAGTGATCCCTGCAGTAACTCCCCCCACCCCTCTTCCTCACCCCACCCCTTTAATTAGTGAATCCTCATGTCTTTACTGCAATGATGTTAGCAGTGGGTTAGGAGGTAGCTGTATTATGTTTGGAGAAAACGGACATGCTAAAAGCATTATGTATTAGTTGTGAATTTGGTTTAGAGGGTTTTTTGTTGGTTGATCCTTAAGGTGTGAATTGGCATTGCAGTTTTTTTTTTTTTTTAACCAAAGAGAGATCAGTAAAAATGAACAAAACTAGTAAGCCTTCTCTTGACATTTTAATTTATGATTTTAATAAAGTGTTGTTTTTCAGGGTTGAAAAATGTACAATTAAGAACAGTGATCATTTAGTCAAACAACCGACATTTATTAAACACCTGCTGTGCGCCAGAGGTGTTAGGTATTGGAAGTATAGAAATGAATAAATGAATGAAACATCACCTCAGCTCTCAGGGAGTGCACAGTCTGGTAGGCGAGAAAGAAAGTGTAAACAGATAATTACAGTAGAGTTTGACAAGGCCTGGGCAGGGTACTGTAAGACCATGGAAGAGGGAAGCCTGCCTGGAGGAGTGGGAGAAGATCAAGAAAGGTTTCATGGGGGAAGTGACATTTGAATGAGTCTTGAAGAATTAATTCACCAGGTGGTTAAATTGAAGTGACAGCATATATAAAGATAGAGGAATCCTTGGACGGGTCACTGTTACATTCTCAACAAAGTTAGGATGAATCTCCTTGGACTGGGATGGTGATTAATAGTGAATTCAAAAGGAGCCAGCATTGCAGACTGATACAGATCAGAATACATCCCCGTCTTAAGAAATGTCTAGCTCATTTATTAATATTAGTGTGTTTTGCTTTAAGCAAATCTGATATGTGTAATTATGGATTAACAAGGCAAACCAACTAGATGGGGACAGTATTCACATTGCAGAATTTGTTGTTTTACAAAAGGATTCATAATCAGATCATCTTAAATAACAGTGCCCCTGTGACCTTTACAGTGAATATTTTCACCAAAAATCGATTTATACAGAAATGTTCCCATAACCAATGGATGGATACAGAAAGGTATATTTGCATTACATTTACTTTTTGCATACAAATTTACCAATTTCAGTGGAAGTCTTTTCCCTCATGGTGTGGATGTTTAATAAACACTAAAAGAAAACGTGAAAATGGCAGGAATAAATATGAAATCCTTTGTGATCTTCTATCGTTTGAATTGTATATGCGTGCATGCTGAGTCACCTCAGTTGTGTCTGATTCTTTGAGATCCTATGGACCATAGCCCACCAGGCTCCTCTGTCCATGGGATTCTCCAGCCAACAATATTAGAGTGAGTTGCCATGCCCTCCTCCAGGGGATCTTTCTGACCTGCGTCAAACCCGCGTCTCTTATGTCTGCTGTATTGGCAAGTGGATTCTTTACCACTAGCGCCACCTGGGAAGCCCCGAATTGTATATAAAATACAAATTAATCAGGACAGAGTCTTCAGGGAGTTTTACATTTTAGGTACTCTTAGTAGTGTCACTGGTAATTAATAATAGCACAGTATTTCTGTGCTGTATGTTAGCTCTGAAATGGATATATGATGACCACTCTGATACTCATGCAATGAAGCCACAGCAGGGGCAGATTCTGAGTCTTCTGTTTTGTTGTGTGGGCACTGATTGAATGGACTGATGAATGGCACTAGGAATGAACCTAAGAGATGGATGATTTCTACTGTAAGTGCCTAGTGAGCACAAACTTCTGCTAGTTAAGAGTGTGGACCCTGAATGTTTGGACCAGCATCCCAGGCATTTACTCCCTTCAGTGAAGACCCCAAATAGCTCTGGCTTCTATTTGAAAGGTGTGCCACTAGAAGTAGGCAAGCTTGGATCGGCTTCCTCTCATCTGGCCAGTGCCCTGCTGCAGAGGAAATGATGCCCTGAAGTCCTTTGGGTGCATCAAGGTCCTTTGGTCACTGGCTGTCAGTATCATAAGGTATGGGGCGTTATCTCTAAGAAACATCCTCTACAGCTTGGGCTAGAACAGAATTGATCTGTTACTATGGTGATACTCAGATTAGTCTAATGGCTAGGACAGTGCTTCCTAATGCAGGTTCCAAAAAGACTAGTTCCATAGGATGGCAGTAGGTGTTACACACACACACACACACTCACACCCCCCCACACACACACCCACCCACTGAGTTCTGTGGTTAGATTTGAGAAAGTCTTGCTTAAACAGAAACAGTTTTGTTTATTGCAGGGCTTCTAAAAGCCGTCACTAGGCCAGTGTATATATCTTTGCCCACAGAACCTGGTGTTCCAGCAAGCATTTGGCTGAGCTGGTGTGGGGAAGAACATTCTTTGGGCAATGCCAGGCAAGAGCATTTTTGCACTGAGTTTGGAGGCTGTCATTGTCTTGCTGAGTAAACTTGGATGACTTGCTTCAGCCCTCTAGGCTTTCCTTCCCCCATGTGTAAAATGAAGTTGATAATGATCATTGCTCTCACTGACTGTGATGGTGTGATGACAACTAAGGTAATATCTCTGCAAGTATTTTGAGCTCCTTAGAAGAAAGGCTCTATATAAACTCAAGGTTATTATGAAAGGGAAGTGAAGAATTAAGGCAATTATCTCGATAGTTCGGGCCCTAGTCCTGTTTTTCGGCTGCCTTATTGGGCAGTCTGTCTCAGTTCTCTGCTCTGCTTTGACTGCAGAAAACCTATATCCTCATCCAACCTTGGGTGACTCAGTTCTCTGGGGTTACTTCCTTTCACATCCTGACACTTTCAGCATGGCCTTTAATTTCCTGGTCCAGAGGTATCATCAGTGCAGCCTCAAGGAAATCCCATCAGTCTGAACACACCCTGCTGACCAGAGAGCCCTGGAAGTGGGAATTAAATGTGGTTGGAAAATTGCTTTTATCCTTCAGACTCATCCTCCTGCAGAAGCAGTTCTAAAGGACCATCTTGGAAGCTGACTGCTACGGGCTCCTCTCCAGTGGCCCCAGTGTCCCATCTGGACCAGAGTCCTATTTGCAGGAGAGGTTTCTTGACCAGTTTCCAGGGTCCCTTTTGCCAGTAGGAAGTCATGGCCATCTTTAAGGAAATTTAAAGCAAAAAAAAACAAACAAACCACTCTCATGACCATTGACCCTTCCTGATTCCCTTGACTCTTTGTTAATTCCTTCCTTTCCTTACAAGTTACCTTGAAAGGATAGAGTTCTTGAGGATTAACCACTAAATAATCATTGCAGACTGGGTTTGAGGTAGAGACTGAGGTGAGGGCATTAGAGTTAGCAGTCTATGGTGCTCTGTACACAGACCAGCATTTTCCCACATGCAAGCGGCAAGCTTCCATCGCAGTAGGAAGGATTTAGGTTTAACCACAAGAGGAAACCGTGTGACTTTAAGATGTGATGCTGGAAAGTGAGAGTGAAGTCATTCTCTGTCCTGGAGAGCTTAGTGGAAATGCCTATCCGGGAGGGGAGAGTCATAGCACGGTAGAGCTGCAAGTGCCTCGTGAAGATCATCTGATTCAAACGTTCTCTTTGGATGAGGCAAATGAGGTCCAGAGAAGGGCAGTAAGCCACCTAAGGTCACACAGCTACCATATGTCAGAACGGAAGTCCTCCTAAAAGCTAAAACTCAGATCTGCTGCCTCCTTATGCTCTTTACACAGCTTTATACCCAGCTGTGTTCTTGTATGGCACCTCCTTGGTGACTAGACAGTAAAGAATCTACTTGCAATGCAGCAAACCTGGGTTCGATACCTGGGTTGGGAAGATCCCCTGGAGAAGAGACTGGCTACCCACTCCAGTATTCTTGCCTGGAGAATTCCGTGTACAAAGGAGCCTGCCTGGCTATAGTCTTGTATATTTCAGGGGAGTGTGGATTGGCTCATTCAGTGGGACTTGGAGGTCGTGTCCAAGGCTGAGTTGTGTGGGCTCTAGCAGAGGAACAGGTTTCTCTGGGAGGCCTCAAAGGCCTGCTTCCTTGTATCTCCAGATCTCCATTCCTTTTGAGCGTATGGTTGTCTGATTCACCAAGCCATGCAGCTATCTGGAAACATAAGGTCTGGGTGTCCTGCCAAGATACCCAGTGGGTGATTAAATCATCCCAGTCCCTCTACCTTGGTCATTATTAACATTGCATGGACCAAGGACCTCCTTGAAAGTCTGATGAAAACTACTGATGCACTCCCCAGAGAAGGGCCCACATCCGCTACCACAGGCATGTAATGTCAGGGTCATCTAGGTTTGTAGCTCCTGGTCTGCTGGCTGTTGGTGTTGGTACACAGCCTAGGATCACTTGTAGATGCTCGCTAAATTCTGAAGACTCCCAGAGCTGGAATTGTCAGTCTTATCTAAGAGGAAATTGGAAGTACTGGGATGAGCCTTGTGCCAAATGGACTGGGGTGGTGTAGAGGTTAGAGTGAAATTTCTTTAGGATGAAAGAATGGGATTGAATCTTGGAGTTGAAGGAAAAACAAAAAAGGAACTGAAGTGAGCTAGCCATTTCCCTTTCTCCCAACATTATGAAAGAGATCAACCCTGGGATTTCTTTGGAAGGAATGATGCTAAAGCTGAAGCTCCAGTACTTTGGCCACCTCATGCGAAGAGTTGACTCATTGGAAAGGACTCTGATGCTGGGAGGGATTGGGGGCAGGAGGAGAAGGGGACGGCCGAGGATGAGATGGCTGGATGGCATCACGGACTCGATGGACGTGAGTCTGTGTGAACTCCGGGAGATGGTGATGGACAGGGAGGCCTGGTGTGCTGCGATTCATGGGGTCGCAAAGAGTCGGACACCACTGAGCAACTGAACTGAACTGAACTGAACTGAAGGAGAAAAGGAGGCATGGGAGAAAGAAAGGTGGGAGACTTGGAAGGATGGGAGATGGAGATTGTTCTAGAAAGGGTGTCCATAATGACACCACTACATGAAACAAGCTCTTCTGAAAAAATGCCACAACTCTTCTACATCTTTCAAGACTTTCTGGTCCTAGTTCAACTTCTAAAGAGCAAAAGCTCATGTCTTTGGGAATTAGAAATTGTCTTAGATCCTGGAACACCATGTCCTTGAAGGGGACATTTTTAGAGGTTTGGAGTGGGAACTGGACATTGTAGGGGAGTGGTACAGCTTGCCTCACTTCTTGTTTAAAAAAAGCATTTTTATGATCAAAATAATACATGCTTATGGCTTGTAAAAATAGGAATATGAAGTAGAATATTCCTGGCCTCTCCACCACTGATTACCCACTATGTTCACAGTTTGGTATGTATAGTTATGTGTGTGTTTCTATGAATATTCATATACGTATTCATGTGCCTAAATTAGTCATAAAAGATGTGACCAAGACACCATATACTGCTCTATAGTGTGCACTTCACTGGACACTGTGTCTGGAGGTCTTTGCCTGCCAGTGTACATCTAGCTAGTTCATTCTTTTTAACAGTTGCCTAGTATTCTGTCATCCAGTTGTGACCTAATTTTTTAAATCCAAGCTTTATTGGTGAATTTTTACATTATTTCAAATTTTACAAATTATTAAATACTGGTGCAGCCTACTTCCTTCTGCACGTGTCTCTCTATCCTGTGGCCAGCATTTTTGCAGTGTAAATTCACAGTGGACTTTCCAGGTGGCTCAGTGATAAAGAATCTGCCCACCAATGCAGGAGACTTAGGAGACACAGGTTCAATCCCTGGGTTGGGAAGATTCCACCAAAGGAGGAAATGGCAACCCATTCCAGTATTCTTGCCTGGAAAGTTCCATTAACAGAGGAGCCCAGCGGGATACAGTCTGTTGGATCACAAAAAAGTGGGACTTGACTGAGCGTCTGAACACACACACAGATTCACAGTAGTGACCTTATTGGTTCAAAGAGTTTAGTTTTCACATCTCTCTTTTCTTTTTTAGAGAGCCTGCTCATTTGCCCTCCAGGAAGTCAATGGTGACTTACCTTCTCCCCCCAAAATGGCCATTTCTCCATGCTATTCCTCACCCATTTCAGTTAGGTTGGTTGATCCTTTCAATCTTTGACAATGTGATTGCTGAAAAAAAGTCTCCTTTTCCTTTGTGTATTTTTTTTTTTTTGAGTGCTAGTGAGGTTGAAGTATGTGTATGGCACATCTGCATTTCTTCTTCTGCGTTGCCATTTCATATCCTTTGCTATTTTTCTACTGGGTTGTTCTTGCTCATTGTGATAACCAGAATCTCTCTATATATTTTGAGTAGTAATAATTTAACTGTGATCTATATTGCAAACACAGTAACTAGTCTATTATTTCTCTTTTGACTTTGATTTTAGTGTCTTTCATTGCACAGAAATGTTTACGATTTCAAAAAATAATCATTGCCACTCTGTTCCTTTATGAGCACTTCAACAATGCCACCACGAACATCTGTGGACTCGATTATATGCATTTGGCTCACTATTTCCTTAAGATAAATTCCTGGGATTGGGTTTGTTCAGTTATATATATATATATATATATATATATATATATATATATTGCTAAAGTGCCTTCTAAACTGATTTTTTTAAACCAATTTGCACTCCAACTGCAGTATATCAAGGTATACTTTGTTCCTCCTCTTGAGATCTTCTGCTAATTCAGATTTGCTATCTTAAATCAAGTGCTAGGCAGGAACTAGTGTTTGGCATCACGATGGCTGGGGCAGAAATCCCTAACTGCACGTGAAACACATGTAATACACATTTCACCTTCAATTATTTAAGCAAACACGTTTTTTAATTCATCTCCAACTAGAACTGTGTCAAAAGCATTTTCCAACATCAAGTCCCTCTAAATTCACTGGGAAATGAATGGCTATTTAGGGTCATTTCTGCTGGTGGCCGCTGCAGCAGCAAAGACAAATGAACTTTAGAGATGTATGTTGTAAGACACTTGGAACAAAGCTACTGCTGCATCATCACTGAACTCAGAGGTCAGCTAGATTGGTTCCAGAATTTTCCAGAGGCTGAGGGCTGAGTAACAGTCGGCTTCTCTCTGACTTGCCTTCCTGCAAAGAGGACAAGTTTGAGGCCCTCCCATGAGGAGTTATTCTAATAGAAATAAACAGCGATGTCACCCTCTGCAAAGGGAATAGTGACTAACAGGTACAGGTGTAGCTTTTCTTGTCACTCTGCCTGGCTTGCTTCATCTTCTTGCATCTCTTTGCTGCCAACATCCAGGTATGGTCAAGGAATTTTGGTGTTCGCTTTAGGCCACACGTAGGATTAGGAGAAGGTGGGTATCAGAGCAGTCATTTCTGTGGCTTAAGAACTGTCTTTTGTCTGAAGAGTAAGAGCAGCAGTAGCAACCTTTAAATCCTTTGGGGGTGATTGAGCATGCTGTGGGGTATGAAAGAGCAGCGATAGTTGGTACCCATTTTACAGATGGAGAAGACACATCTGGAAAGGAGAAATGCTCTGAGAGTTGGACGTGCTGGAAAAGTCTCCTGACATACCTCCAACACATGCTAGTTAAAAATCTGGCCACTTTTCTCCTCTAGGGATGGATATGTGTGTGCCAAGTAAGGTGCTTCAGTCGTGTCCAACTCTGCAACCCCATGGACTGTAGCCCACCAGACTCCTCTGTCCATGGGATTCTCCAGGCAAGAATACTGGAGTGGGTTGCCATGCCCTCCTCCAAGGGATCTTCCTGACCCAGGGATCGAACCCTGGTCTCCTGCATTGTAGGCAGATGCTTTTACCTTCTGAGCCACCAGGGAAGTCTGCATTTGAACTATAGTCAGGTATTATTTGTGGTTTCCCATTTCCCTCATAATCTTGGTATTTGGAAAATGACTTTAGATCCTATCTAATATATGTGGGTTTTTTCTTTTAAAGGCTTGGATCTGATGGTCAGTAATTATTGCTCTTCGCTGCTTTGAAAAAAAAAAAATGGCTTTGGCTGCTAAGTTAATGAATGTACTGGAGCTTCCCTGGTGGCTCAACTGGTAAAGAACCCGCCAGCCAATGTAGGAGACACAAGAGATGCAGGTTCGATCCCTGAGTCAGGAAGATCCCCTGGAGTAGGAAATGGCAACCCACTCCATTATTCTTGCCTGCAAAACCCCATGGACACAGGAGCCTAGCCGACTACAGTCCATGGGGTCACAAAAGAGTTGGACATGACTGAACACACACACACACACTCTCTCTCTCACACACACACACACACACAACACACACGCTCATCTTAAAGCTAGGGTGTCCCTTCTTTGATGCTGAATTATTTGTATTTATTTTGGCTGTGCTACATGGCTTACACAATCTTAGTTCCCTGACTAGGGACTGAACCGAGGGCCACAGCAGTGAAAGCACCTAGGCCTAACCACTGGACCACCAGGGAACTCTCCAATGCTGAATAATTTGTAACTGAAACATTATAGCCACAAATATGGTCTCTACACATAAATCATGTGATGAATTTCTCCTTATGGGTGGTCATAATGGAAAGGGCTATATTTTCCTTTCTTTTTAAAACTCTGCTTGATGCTTGTCATAGAACTGGGGATTGTCATGTTTTGTTTTCTAAGGATTATTCCCCAAAGGTAGCATTGCTGTTTAACTCATTAGAACCAGGAGGGGATATCTATTGTTCCCATACTTAAACTTGAAAGGACAGTCTTATTAAGGAGCAAAGTCAGTCAGTTAGTGGAGCTTACAGGAAATTGGGAGGCAGAGACCTGAATCCCAGTTCTGGTTTTGTTCTAATTAGCTGTGTGACCTTGAACAAGTGCTTCAATGTCTCTGAGCCTCAGATTCCTCACTCTTTGTTAGGAATAGATTATATTGTAGTGCCTTTCATCTAAGCAAAGCATATTTGTCTCCAGTCAAAACTTGCTTAGTAACAAAATCGTGTGAAAGTGAAAGTGAAGTTGCTCAGTTGTGTCCAACTCTTTGCGACCCCATGGCTTGTAGCCTACCAGGCTTCTCAGTCCATGGGATTTTCCAGGCAAAAATACTGGAGTGGGTTACCATTTGCTTCTCCAGGAGATCTTCCTGACCCAAGGATGGAACCCTGGTTTCCCGCATTGGAGGCAGACGCTTTACCGTCTGAGCCACCAGGGAAGTCCAAAATCATTTGGAGGCACATTAAAAAAATATGTTGGAGTCCCCACCTCAACCACTTGAATCAGAAACTCCAAGAGTGGATCCAGCTACACTATTTGTTAACCAGCTCCTTCGACGATTCAGAGATGGCTATAACCCCTTCCTGTGGTAACTTTCTGGAGGCAAGAACTGAGTTTTCCAGCCTGAGGGAATGAAACCCATTTTCCAAAGTGGGAAAGTCCAGGTGTCTCTGTGTCTCTGGTTTAGAAACCTGTGATATGAGACCTCATTTGGGGAGGCTGGTTTGCGACCTTGTTCCCTGGGGCTAGTTTCTGCAGAAGTGAGTGGAGAGCAGACTGTTCCTTTTAATAATAGCAAGTCTGAATGAACAAACTGACCATTTATTCAATAATGAGCATATTTCAGGCCCTTTGGCCCAAAATCTTCTGTCAAAGCATTTCTGAGAAAGGCCAAAGCAGTTTCCAGAATTCAGACCTGTCTGCCCAAGCTCTCCTGTGAATCCCTTTTGAAGCTTCCTTCTATCCCTTCTTTGACTTTGTAAACTTTTCTTTCTCTTTCCTTCATTCAGCTCATGGTATTGCTGTGGGTTCTCTTGTTTCATGGGATTTCAACCTCTGAGCTTTTTAGGCCCTCATCTCCCACCACCCCACCCCTCTTTTTTTTTTTTTTTTTAAGTACCAAGGATCTTTATTCTTAGGTCTGGTATTTAATCTGTGGCTGCAGATAGTATGTCACTATTTAGAGAATAACAGGTCCCATTATCTTCATTCAAGTCTTCAGCCACAAAGTTACACCTTATTCTCATACAAGACAAGGGCTGGTAGGGGATTAAAGAGGTACACTGAGGATAAAAGCAAAAGGGAACACACACTTTTACAAGCATATCGTCCCAGTTACCGTGAAGGTTACGTTTCAGGTTAATTTACCAAAGTAGTGACAGAACCATGATTTCAGTGAAAATCAACACGTTATACCTTAAAAAAAAAAAAAAACAATTCAGAAATACTAAGTCAGGCAAGCATGCAAAATTTAGAGTATAAAAAATGCAAGGGCTGGCTGCCCAAACAGGTATTTCCCTCAGAAAGAGGGATTTGAAAATGCTGCATAGAACCAAGGGAATTAGAAGCTGAATTAGCAGACCCATTTCCTCAGTCTATATATGAGGCGAGTGGGCAGACATTAACTGGTAAAGCTTACTCAGCCAGATGAAGAATGTATAGCATCTAATTCCTGGTGCTATCTGCAACTACATGTATCTAAAATACAAGGAGATAAATATCCAGAATACATCAAACCCACTGATTTAAAGAAAACATTTCAAGGGAGGGGGTGAAGTTGTTATTATAGCATAGCAGCACATTACACATATTTAAGAGATTAAATGGCAAGAAATAATCTCTTATTTTAATGCTCAGTTTTGATCAACACAAGTTTCCAGCCAACTTTCTGATGTAGAGCAAAACAAGTATATTCTTCAGTTTTCTTCTACATTTTTTTTGGGCCTTTCAAAACCGAGCACTGGGTATTTTTAATGTAATGGGATGTTATATGTACATTCTAATTACACATTTTAGGAATAAACAAAATGCATATTTCAGTAATTCATAGTGTATTTATAAAATGAAAAGCTCTCTATCAAAATACACTTTTCACTGGGAAAAATAAATAAAACAGACAAATGGATCTACACAAAGTAAAAATTAACTTTGGTAGACTTCACTGTGGAGGACAGTCCATAACAAGCTCATCTGCCCTTACCCCCCAGAGCCGATCATCTTCTGAGTTAAGATTTTAAAAATGTGTTTTAATTGAGATCATTATGTTGACATTTGTTTCTCATTCCACATCATCTTCAGCCAAGCTCTGAGCACTTACAATTCTCTGACTAATTGTCGGGAGCTTAGTCAAAAGCATCTGGAACACTGGTGGTGGGAGAGTTTGCTGCAACACTTGCAGTAACTGCTGCGGCTGTCCACACACAGCAATCGCATTCGTCAGATGGTCCACGCCCTTCTCATATTCACCTTGAGCTAGTAATTCTTCACCAAGCTGTATTTCTTCTAGAAAGAATTTCTGAACGGCTTCAGCATCTTTAAAGTCAGGTAACTTGGAAAGCCCAGCTCTCTCCTTGGCAAGCTTTTGTTTCTTTCTTCGTTCTCGCAGCCTGTTCTTGAAGCTGGGGTCACTCCGTCTCTTGCAGTCAAAGTAAATGCAGTAACCGATGAAAAGGACCCCGCACACGCCGGCGGCGGCGATGGCGCTGTTCCGGCCCACCATCTTCTCTACACCGAGGAGCCGGGTCGGCTTCCGCGGGGCCCTAAAAGAAGCCGTTGACCGCGAAGACCCAGATCCGAGTGCGCGGCTCCGCCCCGACGTCCGCTGCCCGCCTCCACCCCACCCCTCTTTAAACACCTTCTCCCCACCCATCACCCCTCACTTCATCACATTGCTGATTTCATTTTCTTCAACCGTGGGCCCTCTCTCAATATTGTCCTGTTCTCTAAGTGCCGAAGGGAAAGGGGTCAGCATCAAGATGCCTTTGGGGATTTCCCAGGCAGTCCAACAGTTAGGACTCAGCACTCTCACTGCCAGACTGGGTTCAATCCCTGGTCGGGGACCTAAGATTCCACCAACTGCACTGTGGGACCAAAAAATAAAAATGTACACACCCCTTTGCTCCATTTCTTTCCTCGGGTCTCAGCCTTCAGCCCTTCACTTCATAACAGGGGAAATTGGAGCTAGAGAAATACTTCTTCAAGGCAAAGTTTCAGAGACAGCAAGTCTTCCTCTTTATCTATAGCCATCGTTTACTAAGCCGAGTGCCAGGTACCATGCCACTGTCCTGGCATGCGTTATCTCACTGAATCTCTTCCACAGCTCCATCAAATAGGCATTCTTAGTATTCCCATAACCCAGAGGAGGAAACAGGCTCAGAGCCACTAAGGGACTTGTACAAGTTCAGTCAGCTGGTGAGTAGCAAAGTGGATCTATGTGTCTGGTCCTAGGGCCTGCATGATTACACAGAGTATTCTGCTATTAAGGATTCCCCATCGTGTATATCAAGCTTCCATGATGGCTCAAACAGTGACAAATCCGCCTGCAATGCAGGAGACACAGGAGATGTGGGTTCAATCCCTGGGTCTGGAAGATCCCCTGGAAGAGGAAATTGCAACCCACTCCAGTATTCTTGCCTGGGAAATCTCATGGACAGAGGATCCTGGCGGGCTACAGTCCATGGGGTAACGAAGAGTTGGATACAACTTAACATGCACACGTGCATACAGTATCTACCTCCTACCTTGTGGTGTGTATCAGGCTGGGTTGTACTGGAGGCCAATCTATGCAGCAACAGATTTTCTTGGGTGTGAAGAGTCTGAGCCCGGAAGAGCCTCAGTAACTTTAAACACCAAGAAAGAAGGGGGAGTTGGTTTTAATGGCAGAATAATGGTGCCAGGGTTATTAAGTATCATTGTAGGGGTGGGCCTGGGAACCTGGTTTTGATTCTTGAGAACTGAAACCTGAGTAAAACTGCAACTTTTGGCATTGAGAAGTACATTCCTGAGACCCCTGTGACTATTGCTAGTTTCATAGACCCTGGGGATGTGAAACATACTTGGTATTTTCTTCCTCCCACTCCCTTCCGGAAGCCAGTGCCAAGAGCAGAGGTAGGGAATGACTTCCTGGATGCTCTCAGCTTAAAGGGGACTGGAAAAGGAGAGAGAGCCAGGAAAGGGGCCCAGAATAGGCTAAACAACATTCTTGTTGGCTTGGATTCCTGGGTTTCCAGCTCACCCAAGTCCTTCTCGTCTGATTCTCATTATCAAACTTGCAACACGAGGCAAGGAATATTTGGCATCCACCAATACAGACTCATTGAATGCATGTTGATGTGACTCAAATTCATGAGTACAACAAATCCATGCCCAGAGATTTCAAGAATATTCCTGTGGGAGCAAGTCTGTCTTGGAGCCATATCCTAAGACCCCATTTGAAGGAGCCCAAGTTTTCACTTTGACTGGAATGCATGGATCAATTTAACATTGCTACAGAAAAACAATTTTTTTTTTCTTTTTCTTAGCTCCTTCCTGGAAAGATCTTACATTGGCTATAATTTCTCCAAAATCTCTTTTGAGTTGGAGATGCCAGACGAAGACTCCCACCTCTTTTCTGCAGGGTTTGTCCTTTTTATTGTCATTCAGTAATGGGAATCAGTGGGCCTAAGGGTCTCTTAAGGCCTCAGTCATTTGCTCCCTGTCTAATGCCTGACAAGTCATGTGGTCTCCCTAGGCCTCAGTTCTCCCATCTGTAATGATCCCGATTCTCCAGTTTCTGTGGGGATATTAAAGCAAGCAGATCATTGAAAACAAATGGTCCAAGATAGATGATTGTAGTTGTTTTCAGGTTTTCCCTGGTTAAAGAGCTGTTTTGGGGAAAAAAGAGAGAGAGAAGTAGTAGAAGGTTCAAGGGCTGAGAGTTGGAATCATTTGCTTAAGTTCAAATTCCTGTTCTGTCTCCTACTAACTATGCGATCTTGGAAAGTTTCTTAACCATCTAATTGCCTTAACTCTGTACAATGGAAGGAGTAATAATTACACCTATGTTGTAGAGCAATAGTAAGGAATCAAAGAGACAATACATAGCAAGGGTCTGCCCCATAGTTAGTGCTCAGTCAAGAGCAGCTATTTCTTTTATGATGATGAGTGTCTGAATCCTAGTCCAGCAACTTTGGGTAAGTCGCTTAGCCTCCTTAAACTTAAGTTTCTTCACCTGTATAATGGGAACAATCACAGTAGTCACCTCATAGGGTTTTCTTGAGGAATAAACAAGCTCATTCTTGCAAGGTTCTCAGCACACTGCTGGGCCTGTAGAAGTGCTCAAGAAAGTATTGTCAGTTGCCAACTTAGTGGCCCTGTAGGCTCTTTGGCCCCTGGCTTCTCCATGTCTGGGCCACTTCTGAACCTAACTCCCACCCCAGCAGAGGTTTCTGATGCCTGTTGTTGAGGGTGAGTGGAGGAGACAGCCTTTCTGCCTGGAGACCTCCTGAGAGCTTCCTGCAAAAACCCTGCACCCGGGCTGTGTCACCTGGGCTGCTTCTGGACAGCAGCTGATTGATTCCTAGGACCCCAAATGGTTCACAAAGTGACAAAAATGAGGACAAGGCAGACCTTGCTTATCAGCTCCCATAGGAACCTGGCCCCAGGCAGCACCAAGTTTTGTTAGCTGCCCCTCCCTTTCCTCCCTTGGCAGCCCCACCAGGCATGTATTTCCTTCTGGCCTTCCTCCAAGACAACAGGCCAGAGGGCCCTGCATCTCCTCCCACATCAAGGAAGGCAAGCAGATGCTGCCATAGTGACAGTTCCTACCTGATCAATAGAGCTGGGAATTGAACCTTGGTGACAGGGCCTGCCTTGAGGGCGGCTACCTCCCAGGGCATCACCTACCTCAGCCTGGTGACCAAGCAACCCACCCTGCCCACCACTGGCTGGGCACCAGCCTTGAAGCCTTTCTTTATACATTTATCTGCACCTCTGGGGCCCTACAGTGACTGCCCATTTCAGGCATATGCTGTCCTTATTGGATTCCTCAGTGACCTTTGGCTTAATTCAGCCCTTATTATTTCTTTCCTGAACTGGTCAATATTATTGTTGCTGCTGTTGAAGCTGCTAATAACAGTAGGAATAGCTAACATTATTGAGTGCTTCCTGTGTGTGAGGCACTATGCTAAGTACTTCATATGTATTTTCGTATTCCATCCTTCTAATAACCATTTCAGGTAGGAGGCAGTATTATTACTCCTAGAGATATCAGTCATCCTGGAGTGTTAAGGGTCCAGATGGGATCTTGGACACCTATAAAATATTCAGAAGGGGTTACATGACCCAAGGGGACTTTTTGATGTGTTGCTGCTGCTGCTATGTCACGTCAGTCGTATCCGACTCTGTCTGACCCCAGAGACGGCAGCCCACCAGGCTCCCCTGTCCCTGGGATTCTCCAGGCAAGAACACTGGAGTGGGTTACCATTTCCTTCTCCAATGAGTGAAAGTGAAAAGTGAAAGTGAAGTCGCTCAGTCGTGTCCGACTCTTAGCAACCAAATGGACTGAAGCCTCCCAGCCTCCTGTGTCCATGGGATTTTCCAGGCAAGAGTACTGGAGTTGGGTGCCATTGCCTTCTCTGTTTGATGTGTTAGGGTTAGCCAAAAAGTTCTTAATGGAAAAATCCAGCAAACTTTTTGGCCAACACAATACTTGGCCAAGAAGCCCTTTTATGCCACCCCTTCCACTTTTCCACTGGTACAGCAGACATTGGTACAGTTCAGTTCAGTTCAGTCGCTCAGTCGTGTCCGACTCTTTGCAACCCCATGAATCGCAGCACGCCAGGCCTCCCGGTCCATCACCATCTCCTGGAGTTCACACAGACTTGCATCCATCGAGTCAGTGATGCCATCCGGCATCTCATCCTCTGTCGTCCCCTTCTCCTCCTGCCCCCAATCTCTCCCAGTATCAGAGTCTTTTCCAATGAGTCAACTCTTCTCATGAGGTGGCCAAAGTACTGGAGTTTCAGCCTTAGCATCGTTCCTTCCAAAGAAATCCCAGGGTTGACCTCCTTCAGAATGGACTGGTTGGATCTCCTTGCAGTCCAAGGGACTCTCAAGAGTCTTCTCCAACACCACACTTCAAAAGCATCAATTCCTCGGCGCTCAGCCTTCTTCACAGTCCAATTCTCACATCCATACATGACCACAGGAAAAACCATTGCCTTGACTAGACAGACCTTAGTCGGCAAAGTAATGTCTCTGCTTTTGAATATGCTATCTAGGTTGGTCATAACTTTTCTTCCAAGGAGTAAGAGTCTTTTAATTTCATGGCTGCAGTCACCATCTGCAGTGATTCTGGATCCCCCCAAAATAAAGTCTGACACTGTTTCCACTGTTTCCCCATCTGTTTCCCATGTGTACAATTGATTGACTTGGACACAGCAAATGTTGCTCATTCTGAATCCTGCTGGGCCCTTGGCCATGGCTGGAGATATGGGAGCCATACCACCTCTAACTGCTTGCAGCACAGGAGGATTTTTGCATCTGACCCACCCTTCGGTTGCTTGGATACTAGCTGGGATCAGGCTAGGGTAGCCCCATGGTGGACATGACCAAGTAAAGATCTCACTTCTTAGCCCGAAGTTTCAGACTTTCTATTATATGGGCTTCCCAGGTGGCTCAGTGGTTAAGAATCTGCCTGTAATGCAGGAGACACAGGAGGCGTGGGTTTGATCCCTGGGTAGGGAAGATCCCCTGAAGAAGGAAATGGCAACCCACTCCCATATTCTTGCCTGGAGATTCCCATGAACAGAGGATCCTGGTGGGCTACAGTTCATGGGGTCGTAAAGAGTCAGACATGACAGCACGCACACACTATATTAGTATAAATGACTATGACACACATTTCCAATAGCATTTACTTAACACAGACCCCATACTCCAGCTACACCAGGCTACCCTCATCCCCAGAATACATCTTGCACATAAATACCCATTTCCATGCCTCTGTTCATGGTGCTGTCCTACTGGTTCTTCTCCAAAGATCCTTCTGAGAACATCTCACTTCTTTCTTTTTTCATCTCAAGGACCCATTGAGCATCTGTTATATACTAGGTGCTGTGCTTGGCACTTAGAATGTGATTATTAACTTGCCTTCATCAAGCTGACAATTTAGTGCAGGAAACAGACATTAAGCAAACCAACAGAGACATACATAATTAGAGTTGAACCTTGAACAATATGAGGTTTGGCGCACCAACCTCTGTGTCACTGAAAAAAATGTGTATAACTTATAGTCAGCCCTCCATATATGTGATCCCAACCTATCTGCAATTCCCACCCATGGATTCTACCACTGATCATGTCGTAGTGTGGTATCTGTGCTCAGTCACTCCGTCATATCTGACTCTTTGCGACCCCATGCACTGTAGCCTGCCAGGCTCCTCTGGCCACAGAATTTTCCAGGCAAGAATACTGGGGTGGGTTGTCATTTGCTTCTCCAGGGAATCTTCCTGACTCAGGGATTGAACCCTTGTCTCTTGCATTACTGCTGAGCCACCTGGGAAGTCCCCCCACATCAGAAAATATCCACATGTAGGTGAACCCACACCACTCTGACCCATGTTGTTCAAGGGCCAAATGTGTAAGTTGTGATAAGCGCTGTAAGGGAGAAGAAAGGGTGGTTATGAGAGATGGTTACAAGGGAGACAATTTAGATGGGAGGGAATGAAGAAAGGTCTTTCTGGGGGAAGTGACATCTAAGCTGAGATTGGAAAGATGAATAAATAATAGCAAAGAATATTCCAGACTGAGGGACCAACGTGGGCAGACACTTGAGATGGGTGCTGGCCATATTCAGCTGACTCAAAGAGTTAGTGAACCATGGAAAAGGGGTGCTCAGTGAGACTGGAGACCACGTGGGGGCTTGCAGGCCATGGTAATGACTTCCCTCTTTATGCTGAGTGCATTGGGAAGCCATGGGTGTGTTTTCATCAGGGATCAAAATGATTAATTCATACGTTTAAAATAGTCCTCTGGCTGCTACACAAACTTGGCCTGTAGAGAGTAATGAAGGGAAAGAAGGCCAAGATTAGGTGCCTGAGATACTAGTTCAGGGAGAGATTCTGGTGGCTTGGACTGAGGGGTGGCAGTGGCCATGGAGAGAAGTGAGCAGATTTAAGATACATATTAACAGCTAGAGCCAAAAGGACTTGCTGGTGGACGAGATATGCTGGCAAGGGGAGGGAGCAATCAAGGAGGACTTCCATGTGTCTGACTTGAGTGAGGAAGATGGCAGTACCACTAAGGGACATGGGGATGTAGCCTGAAGCCAGTTCAGGGTTTAGCTCTCCTGTGCCGCATTCGGTCTCTAATGGTTATGGGGCATATATACTATACTACTTTGTTTTGACGATAACTAACATGAGAGTATTTGTTGTCTCTCTGTCCCTGCATGCTCAGTTGCTTCAGCCGTTTCCAACTCTTTGCGACCCCGTGGACTGTAGCCCACCAGGCTTCTTTGTTCATGGGATTCTCTGAAGAATAATGCAGTGGGTTGCCATGCCCTCCTCCAGAGGATCTTCCTGATCCAGGGATCAAACCCGAATCTCTTGCATTCCAGGCAGATTCCTTACCACTGAGCCACTGGGAAGCCCCGTGGTCTCCCTGCTGCTGCTGTTAAGTCACTTCAGTCGTGTCTAATTATGTGCGACCCCATAGACGGCAGCCCACCAGGCTCCCCCGTCCCTGGGATTCTCCAAGCAAGAACACTGGAGTGGGTTGCCATTTCCTTCTCCAACGCATGAAAGTGAAAAGTGAAAGTGAAGTTGCTCAGTCGTGTCCAACTCTTAGTGACCCCATGGACTGCAGCCCATCAGGCTCCTCCGTCCATGGGATTTTACAGGTAGGAGTACTGGAGTGGGTTGCCATTGCCTTAGGTTTTAAACTCTTTGAGGACACTGACTATGTCTTCCTCATGTTTGTACTCCCCAAAGCACCCAAGACATCATGTATTGAAGACTGATCAATTAAGGGAAGGAACTTGTTCATTTTTTCAATTTTACTCTTCTCACTAAGGCATCAGACATGAATGGATCAAGCTTTTCTTTAAAAAAGAAAAATATATGTTCCTGGATAGACTTTGAACTGCATTTAATCATTAATCCCCTTTTGAACAGTTGCTGCTGTGTCATCATGATGCACAGGGCACACCTAACCTTGGTCTTCAGAACATCCTTCATCCATGCAGTAAAGCCTCTGTGTTCACAGAAGTGTGACTTCATGGGAATGTACAGGCTAGCTCAGGATGGGCAGAGCAGAAGATGAGAAGTGGCCTGAGGGCCTCAGTTGCTCAGGCAGGTGTGGGTTTTCATGGCCATGGGTAATCACATACTATGGATAGCATGCTGTGGACCTTAGAGTCCATCACAGAATAGACAAAATATAGCGGGGTTGCAGCGTCTAGACAAGATAAAATAAGGAGGTGCCCTATTGCAGTGTTTATGTGATTCTTGCAGTTCTCCAGGGAGTTGTCTGATCCTATAGTTCTGAGATAGGAGCTCACGAATCTGCATTTTTACAAGCATCCCAGGGAATGGTGGTGCAGGTAAGCCCTGGATCACACGTTGAGATGTCCTGGCTTCAGAGATCAGCCCTGGAACTGAAAGTGTGTACAGCTTGCTCCTTGGGGACAACCTGGCTCATCCCTGCTCCCTTCGTGGAGGAGATCCAGAGTCATCCTCAGGAGCCCCAGGAGCTACACACACAGTTGTAGACATGCATGGGCACCCAGATGAGTGACAGAAAAAGAGACATAACAGTCCTGACCACCAGAATGGGAAGGATCAGGAGGTCAGAATCCATAACTTTAGTAAAGAATCTGCCTGCCAGTGCACGAGACAAGGGTTTGATCCCTGGGTTGTGAAGATCCCCTGGAGAAGGGAATGACAACCCACTCCAGTATTCTTGCCTGGAAAATCCCATGGACAGAAGAGCCTGGCAGGCTATGGTTCCTGGGGTTGCAAAGAGTCAGACTCCACTGAGAAGCATGTGCACACATAGGTCCATTTTAGCGAAGGCCTTAAGGGGGTGCTAGGTGGTGGGTTAGTCTGCAGAGGCAGCACCCCTGGTTCCCACAGACTGCCAAGGTTGGTTTCCAATGAGGAACTGAACCAGGCCTTGCCCTGAACTCTAATGGGCTTCCCTCATGACTCAGATGGTAAAAAAAAATCTGCCTACAATGCAGAAGACCCGGTTTTGATCCCTGGGTTGTGAAGATCCCCTGGAGAATGGAAAGGCTACCTACTCTGGTACCTATTACTCTGGTAATACCCAACCAAGGGTATTGGAGGGGGATGGGTATGAATTTAGCATCTCAGTGGGATTAAGGGTACCCAGAAACTCCCTGCCTCCAGAGACATGATCCTGGTCTAGCAAGCCCAGCTTCCTACCTAACCAAAACCTGCTTTGCATTCACCCCCAGTAGTCCAGACAGAATGGAAACCACCTTCCTCCAACTGTCCATGGGGTTAACTCTAAGCAGCTCCGTCATCACTGCTCCCACTTGCCTTGCCTTCAACCTCTCCTGATGGAGACCCAAGACTGACCTGGTCATCATTTGCAGAACAGACAGCCTATAGCAATGAACATCTAGGGGTCCACATCACTTCCTGTTTTCCAAAGCCACCAAGAGAAAATTGCAAGCTATCATCACATCCCCACCTTTTACCCACCTTGGACCTGACTGTACCATCTGAATTTCCCAAATCTGGAACTGGCCTAGGTGGTAATCAACACCTCCCCAGCTTGTTTCAACTCTGGGACAGCTTCAGTTCAGCTCAGTTCAGTCATTCAGTTGTGTTTGACTCGTTGCGACCCCATGAATCACAGCACGCCAGGCCTCCCTGTTCATCACCAACTCCCGGAGTTCACTCAGACTCACGTCCATCGAGTCCGTGATGCTATCCAGCCATCTCATCCTTGGTCGTCCCCTTCTCCTCCTGCCCCCAATCCCTCCCAGCATCAGTCTTTTCCAATGAGTCAACTCTTCTCATGAGGTGGCCAAAGTACTGGAGTTTCAGCTTTAGCGTCATTCCTTCCAAAGAAATCCCAGGGCTGATCTCCTTCAGACTGGTTGGAACTCCTTGCACTCCAAGGGACTCTCAGAATCTTCTCCAACACCACACTTCAAAAGCATCAATTCTTCGGCGCTCAGCCTTCTTCACAGTCCAACTCTCACATCCATACATGACTACTGGAAAAACCATAGCCTTGACTAGACAGACCTTAGTCGGCAAAGTGACGTCTCTGCTTTTGAATATGCTATCTAGGTTGGTCATAACTTTTCTTCCAAGTTGTAAGCATCTTTTAATTTCATGGCTGCAATCACCATCTGCAGTGATTTTGGATCCCCCCAAAATAAAGTTTGACACTGTTTCCACTGTTTCCCCATCTATTTCCCATGAAGTGATGGGACCGGATGCCATGATCTTCGTTTTCTGAATGTTGAGCTTTAAGCCAACTTTTTCACTCTCCTCTTTCACTTGCATCAAGAGGCTTTTTAGCTCCTCTTCACTTTCTGCCATAAGGATGTTGTCATCTGCATATCTGAGGTTATTGATATTTCTCCCGGCAATCTTGATTCTAGCTTGTGTTTCTTCCAGCCCATCGTTTCTCATGATGTACTCTGCATAGAAGTTAAATAAGCAGGGTGACAATATACAGCCTTGACCTACTCCTTTTCCTATTTGGAACTAGTCTGTTGTTCCATGTCCAGTTCTAACTGTTGCTTCCTGGCCTGCATACAGATTTCTCAAGAGGCAGGTCAGGTGGTCTGGTATTCCCATCTCTTTCAGAATTTTTCACAGCTTATTGTGATCCACACAGTCAAAGGCTTTGGCATAGTCAATAAAGCAGAAATAGATGTTTTTCTGGAACTCTCTTGCTTTTTCGATGATCCAGCTGATGTTGGCAATTTGATCTCTGGTTCCTCTGTCTTTTCTAAAACCAGCTTGAACATCAGGAAGTTCACGGTTCACGTATTGCTGAAGCTTGGCTTGGAGAATTTTGAGCATTACTTTACTAGCGTGTGAGGCGAATGCAATTGTGCGGTAGTTTGAGCATTCTTTGGCATTGCCATTCTTTGGGATTGGAATGAACAGCTTCACCCAGGGATTTTCTTCCAAAGGGAGTCAGCCCCGAATTTTGAGGCCTCTTAAAGCCTCTCCATTCATGTGATCCCCTGCCACTGTCATAAATGTAAGCCCCTTTCCGCTCTCCTGGGGCTTTTCATCCCCATACATGTTTGAACTTTCTTTTCATCACCCCATCATGTCTCCCATGATTTTGTCTGTGCCCTTTGAGACTCAGGTTGCACATCGACTAAGTCCCCTGACCCTTCCCTCTTGCTGTGTCATCCACCTCCGAGCATCACAGCACTGACTACATATTAGCTTCACCTGGGAAGCTTTTTAACAAGGACTGAAGCCTGGACTCCCTCCCTGTGAGATTCTGATTCAACTGGCCTGAAGTGGGGCCTGGGCACTTTTACTTTTTAAAGAGCCACATCCCAGGTGATGCTGATGTGCAGCCTGATTTACAAACTCCTGACACCTTCTTGCCTTAGAAAACATATCCATTCTCTTGCAGGTGCTTCGTCTCTGGGGCTGCACACACCACGTTACTGAGGTGTGATGTCCACATGCTCTTATTCTCTGACACTATTTTCAGGTCTTTTTGTCCATCTTAAAAAGAAAAGAAAACAAGCCAACAGATAATAGAATTCAATAACAACTAAAGTATTGTTCATTGTTTTAAAAAGATTGTTTATTATTATTTTTTATTTTTAATTGGAGGATAATTGCTTTACAATGTTGTGTTGGTTTCTGCTATACAACAATGTGAGCCAACTATGCCTGCATGTGTGCTCAGTTGCTCAGTCATGTCCAACTTTTTGGACTCCATGGACTGTAGCCTACCAGGCTCCTCTGTCCATGGGATTTCCTAGGCAAGAATACTGGCGTGGGTTCCCATTTCCTTCTTCAGAGGATCTTCCTAACCAAGGGATCGAACCCGTGCCTCTTGTGTCTCCTGCATTGGCAGGCAGATGCTTTACCCCTGAGCCACCCAGGAAGCCCCAAATCAGCTATAAATATATATTTATCCACTCCCACCCCATTTGCACATCTGTCCCACCCCCCCCCCCCCATCCCAGCTCTGTAGGTCATCACAGTCTAAAAGATCAGTTGGGTTCAGTTCAGTCGCTCAGTCCTGTTCGACTCTTTGCGACCCCGTGAATTGCAGCACGCCAGGCCTCCCTGTCCATCACCAACTCCCGGAGTTCACTCAGACTCGCGTCCATCGAGGCAGTGATGCCATCCAGCCATCTCATCCTCGGTCGTCCTCTTCTCCACCTGCCCCCAATCCCTCCCAGCATAAAAGTGTTCTCCAGTGAGTCAACTCTTCACATGAGGTGGCCAAAGTATTGGAGTTTCAGCTTCACCATCATTCCCTCCAAAGAAATCCCAGGGCTGATCTCCTTCAGAATGCACTGGTTGGATCTCCTTGCAGTCCAAGGGACTCTCAAGAGTCTTTTCCAAAACCACAGTTCAAAAGCATGAATTCTTCGGTGCTCAGCTTTCTTAACAGTCCAACTGTCACATCCATACATGACCACAGGAAAAACCATAGCCTTGACTAGACGGGCCTTAGTTGGCAAAGTAATGTCTGTGCTTTTGAATATGGTATCTAAGTTGGTCATAACTTTTCTCCCAAGGAGTAAGCATTTTTTAATTTCATGGCTGCAATCACCATCTGCAGTGATTTTGGAGCCCCAAAAAGTAAATTTGACACTATTTGCACTGTTTCCCCTTCTATTTCCCGTGGAGTGATAGGACCGGATGCCATGATCTTTGTTTTCTGAATGTTGAGCTTTAAGCCAATTTTTTCACTCTCTACTTTCACTTTCACCAAGAGGCTTTTTAATTCCTCTTCACTTTCTGCCATAAGGGTGGTGTCATCTGCATATCTGAGGTTATTGATATTTCCCCCAGCAATCTTGATTCCAGCTTGTGTTTCTTCCAGTCCATCGATTCTCATGATGTATTCTGCATAGAAGTTAAATAAGCAGGGTGACAATATACAGCCTTGATATACTCCTTTTCCTATTTGGAACCAGTCTGTTGTTCCATGTCCACTTCTAACTGTTGCTTCCTTACCTGCATATAGGTTTCTCAAGGGGCAGGTCAGGTGGTCTGGTATTCCCATCTCTTTCAGAATTTTTCACAGTTTATTGTGGTCCACACAGTCAAAGGCTTTGGCATAGTCAATAAAGCAGAAATAGATGTTTTTCTGGACCTCTCTTGCTTTTTCCATGATCCAGCTGACGTTGGCAATTTGATCTCTGGTTCCTCTGCCTTTTCTAAAACTAGCTTGAACATCTGGGAGTTCACGGTTCATGTATTGCTAAAGCCTGGCTTGGAGAATTTTACTAGCGTGTGAGATGAGTGCAATTGTGCAGTAGTTTGAGCACTCTTTGGCATTGCCTTTCCTTGGGATTGGAATGAAAACTGAGCTTTTCCAGTCCTGTGGCCACTGCTGAGTTTTCCAAATTTGCTGGCATATTGAGTGCAGCGCTTTCACAGTATCATCTTTCAGGCTTTGAAATAGCTCAACTGGAATTCCATCACCTCCACTAGCTTTGTTCGTAGTGATGCTTTCTAAGGCCCACTTGACTTCACATTCCAGGATGTCTGGCTCTAGATGAGTGACCACACCATCGTGATTATCTGGGTCATGAAGATCTTTTTTGTACAGTTCTTCCGTGTATTCTTGCCACCTCTTCTTAGTATCTTCTGCTTCTGTTCGATCCCTACCATTTCTGTCCTTTATCGAGTCCATCTTTGCATGAAATGTTCCCTTGGTATCTCTAATTTTCCTGAAGAGATCTCTAGTCTTTCCCATTCTGTTGTTTTCCTCTATTTCTTTGCATTGATCTCTGTGGAAGGCTTTCTTATCTCTCCTTGCTCTTCTTTGGAACTCTGCATTCAGATGCTTATCTCTTTCCTTTTCTCCTTTGCTTTTTGCTTCTCTTCTTTTCACAGCTATTTGTAAGGCTTCCTCAGACAGCCATTTTGCTTTCTTGCATTTCTTTTCCATGGGGATGGTCTTGATCCCTGTCTCCTGTACAGTGTCACGAACCTCTGTCCATAGTTCATCAGGCACTCCATCTATCAGATCTAGTCCCTTAAATCTATTTCTCACTTCCACTGTATAATCATAAGGAGTTTGATTTAGGTTATACCTGAATGGTCTAGTGGTTTTCCCTACTTTCTTCAATTTAAGTCTGAATTTGGCAATAGGGAGTTCATGATCTGAGCCACAGTCAGCTTGTTTTTGTTGGCTGTATAGAGCTTCTCCATCTTTGGCTGCAAAGAATATAATCAATCTGATTTTGGTGTTGACCATCTGGTGATGTCCATGTGTAGAGTCTTTTCTTGTGCTGTTGGAAGAGGGTGTTTGCTATGCCCAGTCCATTTTCTTGGCAAAACTCTGTTAGTCTTTGCCCTGCTTCATTCCGCATTCCAAGGCCAAATTTGCCTGTTACTCCAGGTGTTTCTTGACTTCCTACTTTTGCATTCCAGTCCTCTGTAATGAAAAGGACATCTTTTTTGGGTGTTAGTTCTAAAAGGTCTTGTAGCTCTTCATAGAACTGTTCAACTTCAGCTTCTTCAGCATTACTGGTTGGGGCATAGACTTGCATCACTGTGATACTGAATGTTTTGCCTTGGAAATGAACAGAGATCATTCTGTCGTTTTTGAGATTGCATCCAAGTACTGCATTTCAGACTCTTTTGTTGACCATGATGGCTACTCCATTTCTTCTGAGGGATTCCTGCCCGCAGTAGTAGATATAATGGTCATCTGAGTTAAATTCACCCATTCCAGTCCATTTTAGTTTGCTGATTCCTAGAATGTCAACGTTCACCCTTGCCATCTCTTGTTTGACCACTTCCAATTTGCCTTGATTCATGGACCTGACATTCCAGGTTCCTATGCAATATTGCTCTTTACAGCATCAGACCTTGCTTCACCAGTCACATCCACAGCTGGATATTGTTTTTGCTTTGGCTCCATCCCTTCATTCTTTCTGGAGTTATTTTTCCACTGATCTCCGGTAGCATATTGGGCACCTACTGACCTGGTGAGTTCCTTTCAGTATCCTATCATTTGCCTTTTCATACTGTTCATGGGGTTCTCAAGGCAAGAATACTGAAGTGGTTTGCCATTCCCTTCTCCAGTGGACCACATTTTTATTATTTATTCTCACAATAACCCTGTCATTATTATCATTGTTGCCCTTTTACAAATGAGGAAACTGAGGCTCTGGGAAGTTAAGTGACTCAGTTGAGGTCACACACCTAGTAAGTGATGGAGCTAAGATTGGAACCATGATTTTTCTCATTCGAAAAGCTCAACCACTTTCAAATATGTGAAAAGTGGAAACTTATTTTCTACCCTAGTGCTTCTCCAATGTTGATGAGCAGCTGAATCACCACATCTTGCTAAAACCAGATTGCTGATTCAGGTTAGGGTCTGAGCTTCTGCATTTCTGACAGGGTCCCAGATACTATTGATAGAGCAGATCCATGAACCCCATTGAGTAGCAAGAGGCTAGAGGCCTTTCTAGAGGAAGCCCTGGGCTCCATGTGCTCCCAGGGCCGGGCCACACAGGCTGTGCCCTGCAAAACTCCAGGGGGCACCATTTGCATTCTACTCTGTGCAGTGTGCCTCCTGGGGTCCCATGCTGGGGTAACCTCCAGTCTGGAGTGAGACCCCAAGGAACAGTGAGCAGATCAACAGACTCATCATCCCCTGGGATCCAGTCTGAAGAAAGGAAAGTGCTTTCCTTTTCCCCACAGATGAAAAATTGATCATCCCAGTTGAGAAAAGAAAGGCGAAGCAGGTCTGCTCACAATGAGGGTGGCCCATTTGGTGTTCAAAGATGAGCTGGGAAGGAGGGAAAAAAGGAAGCTGGCAGGCTGGCTGGTTAGCAGGATGGCTGGTGTGGCTGGCTCCATTCTTATGCTAACAATGCTGTGATTCCAGGCTGCAGCTGCTGCTCAGAGGGGGCTTGAGCAATTCATAGCAGCTTTCTTTCTGAGTGCCAGACCCCCAGAACAGGTGTGGCCCCACTTGTTATTTTGTGCAGCCCTGACTGTCCAGACAGGGAGCTGATTATCACTGTGAATCGGGGATTACTGCTGATTTACCAGCCTCTGTCAAACAAAGGGGCTGGCCTCCAGACAGCTGTCTCTTCTAGCCAGCATGAGGCTAACTGCCCCAAAAGCCATGTGGGCCACGAGGAGGTGAGATTGAAGTAGAAACGGGACAGAGGAAAATTAAAAAATCCAGGTAGCATTTTTTTCTGGGACAGGACAAAATGTCAGAGAGTCAGAAGGTTGGGAGCTTAAGCCCACAGTCTCCCAGCAGGAGATCTAAACCTAGGGATCTAGGCCCAAGCACCCCTTCTCTGACTGGGGGTTGCTGCTTTGAGCCCCATGGCCTGAGCTCTGCTGAAGTGGCCAAGGTTGTGGGAAGGCCCTCATTGTCTCACTGTCCCCTTCCTCCATCTCACCCTCAGCGCCAGGCTTTGAGAACAAGACAATCAGCTGCCATTCAGAGAAAGAGGAGAGACCTATTAGCCCTGCGGTTTACAAGCCCAGTTCTAAAGCAAGGCAGCTTGGAGCCGGATCTTGACTCCTTAGCAGCCTCATGAGCTTAGGCCATCGTTTGATTTCTCCAAACCCAAGTTTCTCCTAGAAAGATAACAACAGTACCTCTATCATGGAGCTACTGTGAAGATTTATTACCACTAACAATGACAGCTAACACTGGGAAGCACCTGGTATGGACCAGGCCCTCTTCTAAGCACTCCACATGTTTGCCATAACCCTGTGAAATAGGTAATCTGATTATTGCTGTTTTATAGATGCAAAACCCAAGGATAAAAAAAGGGTTAACTTGCCCAAGGTCACACAGGTAGTAAGTGGCAGCTCTCACTGTTTGCAGATGACATGATCCTCTACATAGAAAACCCTAAAGACTCCACCAGAAAATTACTAGAGCTAATCAATGAATATAATAAAGTGGCAGGATATAAAATCAACACACAGATATCCCTTGCATCCCTATACACTAATAATGAGAAAATAGAAAAAGAAATTAAGGAAACAATTCCATTCACCATTGCAACAAAAAGAATAAAATACTTAGGAATATATCTACCTAAAGAAACTAAAGACCTACGTTTAGAAAACTATAAAACACTGATGAAAGAAATCAAAGAGGACACTAACATATGGAGAAATATACCATGTTCATGGATTGGAACAATCAATATAGTGAAAATGAGTACACTACCCAAAGCAATCTATAGATGCAATCCCTATCAAGCTACCAGCGGTATTTTTCACAGAGCTAGAACAAATAATTTCACAATTTGTATGGAAATACAAAAACCCTCAAATAGCCAAAGCAATCTTGAGAAAGAAGAATGGAACTGGAGGAATCAACCTGCCTGACTTCAGGCTCTACTACAAAGCCACAGTCATCAAGACAGTATGGGACTGGCACAAAGACAGAAATATAGATCAGTGGAACAAAATAGAAAGCCCAGAGATAAATCCACACATGTATGGACACCTTATTTTCGAAAAAGGAGGCGAGAATATACAATGGATTAAAGACAATCTCTGTAACAAGTGGTGCTGGAAAAACTGGTCAACCACTTGTACAAGAATGGAACTAGATCACTTTCTAACACCATACACAAAAGTAAACTCAAAATGGATTAAAGATCTAAATGTAAGACCAGAAACTATAAAACTCCTAGAGGAGAACATAGGCAAAACACACTCCGACGGAAATCACAGCAGGATCCTTTATGACCCACCTCCCAGAATACCGGAAATAAAAGCAAAAATATACAAATGTGACCTAATTAAAATTAAAACCTTCTGCACAATAAAGGAAACTATAAGCAAGGTGAAAAGATAGCCTTTGGAATGGGAGAAAATAATAGCAAATGAAGCAACTGACAAGGAACTAATCTCAAAAATATACAAGCAACTCCTGCAGATCAATTCCAGAAAAATAAATGACCCAATCCAAAAATGGGCCAAAGAACTAAATAGACATTTCTCCAAAGAAGACATACAGATGGCTAACAAACACATGAAAAGATGCTCAACATCACTCATTATCAGAGAAATGCAAATCAAAACCACAATGAGGTACCATTTCATGCCAGTCAGAATGGCTGCTATCCAAAAGTCTACAAGCAATAAATGCTGGAGAAGGTGTGGAGAAAAGGGAACCCTCTTACACTGTTGGTGGGAATACAAACTAGTACAGCCACTATGGAGAAGTGTGGAGAATCCTTAAAAACCTGGAAATAGAACTGCCTTATGACCCAGCAATCCCACTGCTGGGCAGACACACCAAGGAAACCAGAATTGAAAGAGACACGTGTACCCCAATGTTCATTGCAGCACTGTTTATAATAGCCAGGACATGGAAACAACCTAGATGTCCATCAGCAGATGAATGGTTAAGAAAGCAGTGGTACATGTACACAATGGAGTATTACTCAGCCATCAAAAAGAATACATTTGAATCAGTTCTAATGAGGTGGATGGAACTGGAGCCGATTATACAGAGTGAAGTAAGCCAGAAAGAAAAACACCATTACAGTATACTAATGCATACATATGGAATTTAGAAAGATGGTAACAATAACCCTGTATGCAAGACGGCAAAAGAGACACAGATGTATAGAAAAGTCTTTTGGACTCTGTGCGAGAGGGCAAGGGTGGGATGATTGGGAGAATGGCATTGAAACATGTATAATATCATATAAGAAACAAATCGCTAGTCTAGGTTCGATGCACGTTGCAGGATGCTTGGGACTGGTACACTAGGATGACCCGGAGGGATGGTGTGCGGGGGGGGGGGGGGGGGGGGAGGTTGGGGGCGGGCTCGGGATTGGGAACACGTGGCAGATTCATGTTGATTTGTGGCAAAACCAATACAATATTGGAAAGAAAATAATAATAATAATTAATAAATTTTAAAAAAAGAGCTGAGAATCAAACTTGGGCAGCCTGTTCCAGAGGCCACCTCTTAAGCACTATGCTTTCCTCCGCTACACACACTCATGTAGAGTGATGAGCACAGTGCCCAGCACATGTAAATATCTGGTAGATGGGGCGGTTATAATTCATTCAGGTGATGTAGCCAATGAACGACTAAATATGTGTCACCTAGAAAAGGAATATATTTTTCTTATATGAAAAATGGGTTTCCACAACTGGAGTCTCCATAATGGAAAGAACGGTGGTCTTTGTTGGCCCCAGTGCTCCAGCTCCATTCACTCACACACAAAGCGGGTGGAGGGGGGGGATCAATTCATCTTTCTGCTTGGCTTAGCAGACCAGTTTTGATATCCAGAGCAGCTTTTCACCTCTACTCATCGAACCGTCTCCTCTTCAATCTACACCTTCCATAGGCCCACTGCTCCCCCACCCAAACCTTTATCCCTGTAAATTTGATTCACTTAGTATGTCAAAGAAAGTGAGAGTAGGAAAGAGAGAGGGAAGGAAAAAAGGAGATAGAGAAGGAGTGGGGGAGAGAGAGGGAGTGAGACCCCCTCTTAGAAAAATGAGAAGGGAAGATAGTACCAACAGTCCCATTCAAATGTAAATGTTTTGTAAGAATTTTTATTGACAAAGAAATATGTTCACAGTATCTGATTGAGAAAGGCAGGCTACAAAATATATTGAGTGTGACGCTCTTTTGGAGTGTCTCAGTAAACACAGAAAAAAGACTGGAAGGAGATTCATCAATATGTTAATAGTAATTATCTGGAGGTAGTGAGGTTGCAGATTATTTTGCTCCTTTAATTTTTCTCTATAATGTCACCAGAATTCCATATGAGTATGTGTGATTTTTTAATTTAAACAACTTTTAAGGAAGAGAAAAAACTAGGGGCAAGATATGTCTTATAGTCTGTGTCAGGGATGGATTCCGCCCCCCGTCTTTGAGAGCAATGCTTTCAAATGTCCTTTGCATGCATGCTCAGTCACTCAATCATATCCGATTATTTGTGAACCTATGAACTGTAGCCCATCAGACCCCTCTGTCCATGGGATTCTCCAGGCAAGAATACTGGAGTGGGTTGCCTTTTCCTACTTCAGGGGATCTTCCCGACCCAGCAATTGAACCCATGTTTCCCACGTCTCCTGCATTGCACGTGGATTCTTTTTCATGAAGCCACTGGGGAAGCCCTTTATGTCCTGCCAAAGAGCATTCCTTGTGTTCAAGGGAATGCTAAACCACTCAACAGGGCCTCAGAGAGCTTTCAGACATATGCTCAACTCTCACTTCAAGAGTATATAGTCTTCCTGCCCAGTCAGGCAGGTAGGGAAGGAGAGCCCTGACCTTAAAACACCCTGTGTCCCTGACTGGTTCAGAAAACCAGCAGTACAGTTAACATCCTAAAGCTTTGCCATATTCCGCAAGAACCTGAACAGGGCTGAGGGAGTGGGGCCAAAGCAAATAAATTAGGAATTAATGAGTGAGAGGGCTCAGAACTGATAACAGAAAGGTGAGGACTAGAGGTATCTTTCCTGAACTGGAGGCGTCTCGTGCAGAGTTCCTATTTGGGGCATGGCCTTGTTAGAAATGGGTGAAAGTTCAGGCAGGCAGAGGGTTGGGGACAAAGGCATGACCAGAGGCCACAAGCTCAAATGCCTTTGGGAGGGGCAGGCCATAGCATAAATGACTACCAGGACCTCGGTAAGGACTCTGATGGCTAGAGAGAGCAATTCCCACATAAAAAAAGCCTGGCAATGTGGGCCAGGGTTTCCATGTCTTAGGACTTTTCAAGAGAAAATAGAAATACAGAAGTTTATACAAAATCTCTCAACCTTTTTTTTAAAAGTTGAAACAAAATGCATATACAGTCCACAGTTTTTTAGATTTTTTTGAAAAAAATTATTTTTATTACTTTTTGGCCGCACTGCAAAGCATGCTGGATCCTCGTTCCCCAGCCAGGGATCAAACCCATGCCCCTTGCATTTGAAGTGCAGCGTCTCAAAAGTCTCAAACACTGGACCACCAAGGAAGTCCCTAGACTTTTACTTTTTAAATAATTATAGATTTACAGGAAGTTGCAAAGATGTTACAGAGGGGTCCTGTGTGCCCGCCACTTAGTTTCCACTTAGTTTCCTTGTGGCCTCAGGGTTATATCTTACATAACCATTGTACAGTATTAAGCCAGGAAATGAACTTTGACACAATGTGTGTGTATATATAGTTCTAGGTCAGTTTATCTCCTGTATGGTTTTATGTATCCAACACCACAGTTAAGGTACAAAATTAGTCCATTACAGCAAAGATCTCCCTCCTGCTACCTCTAATTAGTTATACCCACTTTTTTCTTCCCACCATCGCTAACCCTTGGCAACCACTAATCTATTCTCTATCTCTGTAGTTTTGTCATTTCAAATATGTTATATAATTGGAATAATATGCAACCTTTTGAGATTGACTTTTTTACTTGGCTTGATGCCCCAGAGACCCATCCAAGTTGTTGCACATATTAATAATTCATTCCTTTTTAATGCAGACTAGTATTTCATGATATGGACAGATCAGAGTTTGTTTAATTATTCTGTTGAAGGACATTTTTGCTGTTTTCAGTTTCTGGTTATTATAAATAAAACTGCTATGAACAATTGTGTACAGGTTTTTATGTAGACAGAAGTTTTCATCTCTTGGATTAAGGTCCAGGAGGGTAATTGCTGGGTCAGGTGGTGCGAGTGGTAAAGAATCTACCTGCCAATGCAGTAGATGCAAGAGATGTGGGTTTGATCCCTGGGTCTGGAAGATCCCCTGGAGAAGGGAATGGCAATCCACTCCAATATTCAAACCTGGGAAATCCCATGGACAGAGGTGCCTGCCTGGTGATCTACAGTCCATGGGGTCACAAAAAGTCAGATGTGACTTAGTGATCACACAACAGAGGTAAATGCATGTTTAGTTTTACAATATAAGAATCTGCCAAACTTTTCCAGAGGGGCTGTACCATTTTACATTCTCATGAGTAATACGTGAGTAATCTAGTTTCTCTGCATCCTTGCCGACATTTGATGTTTCCACTAATTTTTAGTCCACCAGTCTCAGGTGTGTAGTGGTATCTTTTAAATTTGCATTTTTCATAGTGGCTAAAAATGTTGAACAACTTTTTTATGTGCTTATTTGCTATCTAAACATCCTCCTCAGTGAAATGCCTTTTACTGTCTTGTGCCCACTTTCTAATATAGTTCTGTGTTTTTTGCTGTTGAAGTATTGAGAATTCTTTATATATTCTAGATACTGGTCTTTTGCCAGATACATGGTTTGACAATATTTTCTCTCAGTATTTGATTTATCTTTTCACTCTTTTAACTAAGTCTTTCACAGAGCAAAGTTTTAATTTTTATGGGGTCCAATTTATTGATTTTCTTTTATAGATTATACTTCTGGTGTCATGTCTAAGAACTCCTCACCAGGCCTTGGGTCCCTGAGATTTTCTCCTATTTTTCTATCAGAAGTCTTTTATAAAAAATATTCTGCATTAAAACATAAACTTTTTCACAGAGATGAAAAAAGTCTTCTGTAAACTGAACATAGTTTGTAAAAACTGTACAGAATCTGATCTACTTTGAGTCAATTTTTGTATAAGATGTGAAGTTTAAGTCAAGTCTTTTTTTTTTTTTTTTGCCTTATGGATGTCAAATTACTCCATTATCATTTGTCGACAAGGCTATTTTTCTTCCATTGAATTGTTTTTGCATCTTTGTCACAAATCAGTTGGGCATATTGGTGTGGGTCTATTTCTGGGTTTTCTATTCTGTTCCATTGATAACTGTGTCTATCCTCTGCCAATAACGATGCTCTCTTGATTACTGAAATGATATAGTAAGCCTTAATATTGGGTGAAGCAACTACCCTTGCTTTATTATTCTTTTTCAAAATTATTTACCTATTTTGTTTTTTGTATTTCCAAATGTATCATTGAATAATATTGCCTAAATCCACTAAAATCTTGATGGGATTTTGATAAGAATTACATTAAATGTGTGCATCAATTTTGAGAGAATTGACACTGTCACTATATGGAGTTTCCAAAACTATGAATGCGGTGTGCGTGAGTGCTAAGTCACTTCAGTCATGTCTGACTCTTTGCTACCCTATGGACTATAGCCCACCAGGCTCCTCTATCCATGGGATTCTCCAGGCAAGGATACTGAAGTGGGCTGTCATTTCCCTCTCCAGTATTGCTGAATAATATGTCGCTGTTTACACATATCACATTTTGTTTATTCATTCATTAGTTGATGGACATTTGTGCTGTTTCAACTTCTTGATTGTCATGGTTGTTTTTTATTATGGTGTAACAGTTCTTTAAATATTTTAGAGAAGTCTCTTATGAGATATATGATTTGCAAATATTTTCTCCCATTCTGTGAATTACCTTTTCACTATCTGTATTGTATTCTTTTAATTTCAATGATGTCCAGTTGCTTGTGCTTTTAGTGTTATATCTAAGAAACCATTACCTGATTCAAGGCTAGAGTTTTATAGTTTTAGCTCTTACATTAGGCCTTCCCTGGTGGCTCAGTCAGTAAAGAGTCTGCCTGCAATGCGGGAGACCTAAGTTCATTCCCTGGGTCACCTTTCATCCATTTGAGTTAATTTTTTCATATGAAACGAAGAGTCCAACTTCATTCTTTTGCACATGGATATACAGTTGTCCCAGCACCATTTATTGAGGAAATTTTTTTCCCCACTGAAATTTCATGGTATGCATGTCAAAAATCAATTATTCATAAATGTGAGGATTTATTTTTGGACTCTAAACTCTATTCTATTCTTCTATAAGTATATACGTACATATGTGCGTGTGTGTGTATCTTCCAATCCATGAAGATGGGATGTGTTTCTATAAATGTAGGGTTAGGTCCCATTCTTTTAGGTCTTCTTTGATTTCCTTCAACCATGTTTTGTATGGTAGAGATGATAAGTTTTATATTTATTTTGCTAAATTCATTCCTAAGTATTTTATTATCTTTGATGCTATTGTAAATGAAGGTAAGTTATTAATTATAATTTTAGCTTGCCTATTGCTCCTATGTGGAAATGAAATTTTTTTATATTTTGTATCTTGCAATCTTGCTTTCTTTAACATTTTATTTCATATTGGAATACAGTTGATTAACAATGTTGTGATAGCTTCAGGTGTACAGCAAAGTGATTCAGTTATACATACACATGTATCTATTTTTTTCAAATTCTTTTCCCATTTAGATTGCTACATAATATTGAACAAATAGACTTACTAGTTTTAATTTGGTTTTAGTGGATTCCTTAGAATTTTCTCGATATAGATCATGTCATCTGTGATTATTTCCTTTCCATTCAGGGGGGCTTTTACTTTCTTGCCTAATTGTTCCACCTAGAACCTCCAGTAAAATGTTGAATGGAGATGGCAACGGTTGACATCCTTGAATTCTTCCTAATTTCAGGGGGAAAGCTTTTATTCTTTCACCATTAAGTATAGTATTAGCTGTGGGTTTTTCATAGTTGCTGCTTACCAGATTGAGGACGTTCCTTTCTATTTGTAGTTTGTTGAGTGTTTTATGATGAAGAGGTGCTGGATTTTGCCAAGTGCATTTTCTGTATCTATTGAGATAAAAGTGTTTTTTTGTCCTTTATTGAAGTATAATTCTATTAAATTACATTAATTGGTTTTTGGATGTTAAGCCAACTCTGCACTCCTGGAATAAATATCAATTGGTCATGGTATATAATCCTTTTTAGCTATTTCTTGATTCAGTTTGCTAGTTGTGGCAGTCTTACCTGTTTGTCTTTGTATTTTTTTATTTTTTTTGCAGATGTTCTTTATCAAGTTAAGAAGTTCCCCTCTATTCTTGGCTTTCTGAGAGTTTCTTTTTTTTTTTTTTAAATCATGGATGGGTGTTGGATTTTGTCAAATATTTTTTTGCATCAATTTTCATGGTCATACCATTTTTCTTGCATAGCCTGTTGATAGTTTGGATTTTCAGTGTAGCTTGTTGTATTTTCATCTTCATTCCATTCTGTAGGTCAGAAGTTCTGGTAGACTTGACAGGGTTTTCTGTTCAAGATGTAAACTGGGCTAGGCTGTTACCTAGAAGTCCTGTGGATTAATCTGCTTCCAAGTTCATTCAGATATTTTTCAGAATTCAGTTCCTTGGGGGTATATGTGTGAAGTCCCCATTTCTTGGCTGGTTGTCAGCCAGGTGTCACCCTGTGCTCCTAGATGCCACCAGCAGTTCCTTCTAACATGGCCCCCTCCATCTTCAAAGCCAGTGACCTGGCACCTTGGTCTGTCAAATCTTTCTCATACTTCAAATATCTCTGACTTCCTCTGCTGCCTACTTGCCAGGGAGAACTTCCTGCTATTCAAAGCTTCATGTGGTTTGATTAGGCCCATCCAGATAATCTCCATTTTGCCATATGTATGCTTCGTTGGTCAGCCTTGTCTGACTCTTTGTGACCCCATGGACTGTAGCCACTAGGCTCCTCTGTCCAGGCAAGAATACTGGAGTGGGTTGCCATGCCCTCCTCCAGGTGATCATGCCAACCCAGGAATTGAACCCAGGTCTGCCGCACTGCAGGCAGATTCTTTACAATCTGAGTCACCAGGGAAGCCCATATAATGTAGTATAATCACTGGAGTAATTTCTCATCAAATTGATAGCTCCACCCACACTCAGGATAGGGGATTATATAAGAGCAAGGATCATTAGGGATCATATTTAGAATTTTGTCTTCCACAGAAATACAGTTTAAAAGTGAATTAATTTAAAGAAAAATGTTGGGTAAATGATATGGCCACAATTGTGAGGTGTGTATGAAAACAGCTTGGGACCTAGATAAACAAGTAGTTCATTTTCAGATTTCTTCTATATTCTATGATTCTTTAGTTAGGAAGTTTTGGAATATTCTAATCTTCTGTCCACTGTGAGGTAAAATGTATGAATATCAGAGTCCAGTGTGTTCTTCATGTATGTCATGGTCATGAATGAATGACAAGAAAGACTGAGGAACTATTTCCAGATAAAGGATACTAAAGAGATATGATACCTAAATTGAAGTATTCCTCCCTGTTTGAGTCCTATCAGATCAGTTCAGTCACTCAGTTGTGTCCGACTCTTTGCCACACCATGGACTGCAGCACACCAGGCTTCCCTGTCCATCACCAACTCCCAGAGTTTGCCCAAGTTCACCATTGAATTGGTGATGCCATCCAACCATCTCACCCTCTGTTGTCCCCTTCTCCTCTCGCCTTCAATCTTTCCCAGCATCAGGGTCTTTTCTAATAAGTCAGTTCTTTGCATCAGGTGGCCAAAGGATTGGAACTTGAGCTTCAGCATCAGTCCTTCCAATGAATATTCAGGACTGATTTCCTTTAGGATTGACTGACTGGATCTCCTTGCAGTCCAAGGGACTCTCAAGAGTCTTCTCAACACCACAGTTTAAAGCATCAATTCTTCAGCATTTAGCTTTCTTTATAGTCCAACTCTCACATCCAAATTTGCTGGTACATTGAGTGCAGCACTTTCAAAGCATCATCTTTTAGGATTTGAAATAGCTCAACTGGAATTCCATCACCTCCACTAGCTTTTTTCATAGTGATGACTTCAAAGGCCCATTTGACTTCACATTCCATGAAGTCAGGCTCTAGGTGAGTGATTACACCATCGTGGTTATCTGGGTCATGAAGGTCTTTTTTTGTATGGTTCTTCTGTGTATTGTTGCAACTTCTTAATATCTTCTGCTTCTGTTAGGTTCCTACCATTTCTGTCCTTTATTGAGCCCAGGTTTGCATGAAATGTTCCCTTGGTATCTCTAATTTTCTTGAAGAGATCTCTAGTCTTTCCCATTCTATTGTTTTCCTCCATTTCTTTGCATTGATCACTGAGGAAGTCTTTCTTATCTTTCCTTGCTATTCTTTGGAATTCTGCATTTAAAAGGGTATGTCTTTCCCTTTCTCCTTTGCCTTTTGCTTCTCTTCTTTTCTTAGCTGTTTGTAATGCCTCATCAGACAACCATTTTGCCTTTTTGCATTTCTTTTTCTTGGGGATGATCTTGTTCATGGCCTCCGGTACAATGTCACGAACCTCCATTCATAGTTCTTCAGGCACTCTGTGTATCAGATCTAATCCCTTGAATCTATTTGTCACTTCCACTGTATAATCGTAAAGGATTTGATTTAGGTCATACCTGAATGGTATAGTGGTTTTCCCCACTTTCTTCAATTTAAGTCTGAATTTGGCAATAAGGAATTCATGATCTGAGCCATCGTCAGCTCCGAGTCTTATTTTTGCTGACTGTATAGAGCTTCTCCATCTTTGGCTACAAAGAATATAATCAATCTGATTTGAATAAATGTGATTCGATTTATACAGTCAGACCGGGAACTAACTGTGGCTCAGATCATGAACTCCTTATTACCAAATTCAGACTGAAATTGAAGAAAGTGGAGAAAACCACTAGACCATTCAGGTATGACCTAAATCAAATCCCTTATGACTTTACAATGGAAGTGAGAAATAGATTTAAGGAACTAGATCTGATAGACAGAGTGCCTGAAGAACTATGGATGGAGGTTCCTGACATTGTACAGGAGACAGGGATCAAGACCATCCACATGGAAAAGAAATGCAAAAAACAAAATGGCTGTCTGGGGAGGCCTTACAAATAGCTGTGAAAAGAAGAGACGTGGAAAGGAAAGGAGAAAAGGAAAGAGATAAGCATCTGAATGCAGATTTCCAAAGAATATCAAGGAGAGATAAGAAAGCATTCCTCAGTGATCAATGCAAAGAAATAGAAGAAAACAATAGAATAGAATGGGAAAGACTAGAGATCTCTTCAAGAAAATTAGAGATACCAAGGGAACATTTCATGCAAACATGGGCTCGATAAAGGACAGAAATGGTAGGGACCTAACAGAAGCAGAAGATATTAAGAAGAGGTGGCAAGAATACACAGAAGAACTGTATAAAAAAGATCTTCATGACCCAGATGGTCACGATGGTGTGATGACTCACTTAAAGCCAGACATCCTGGAATGTGAAGCCAAGTGGACCTTAGGAAGCATCACTACGAACAAAGCTAGTGGAGGTGATGGAATTCCAGTTGAGCTATTTCAAATCCTGAAAGATGATGCTGTGAAAGTGTTGCACTCAATATGCCAGCAAATTTGGAAAACTCGGCAGTAGCCACAGGACTGGAAAAGCTCAGTCTTCATGCCAATCCCAAAGAAAGACAATGCCAAAGAATGCTGAAACTACCTCACATTTGCACTCATCTCACAGGCTAGTAAAGTAAGGCTCAAAATTCTCCAAGCCAGGCTTCAGTAATAAGTGAACTGTGAACTTCCTGATGTTCAAGCTGGTTTTAGAAAAGGCAGAGGAACCAGAGATCAAATTACCAACATCAGCTGGATCATCGAAAAAGCAAGAGAGTTCCAGAAAAACATCTATTTCTGCTTTATTGACTATGCCAAAGCCTTTGACTGTGTGGATCATAATCAACTGTGGAAAATTCTGAAAGAGATGGGAATACCAGACCACCTGACCTGCCTCTTGAGAAATCTGTATGCAGGTCAGGAACCAACAGTCAGAACTGGACATGGAAGAACTGACTGGTTCCAAATAGAAAAAGGAATATGTCAAGGCTGTATATTGTCATCCTGGTTATTTAACTTATATGCAGAGTACATCATAAGAAAGGCTGGGCTGGATGAAGCACAAGCTGGAATCAAGATTACCAGGAGAAATATCAATAACCTCAGATATAGAGATGACACCACCCTTATGGCAGAAAGTGAAGAAGAACTAAAGAGCCTCTTGATGAACGTGAAAGAGAAGAGTGAAAAAGTTGGCTTAAAGCTCAACATTCAGAAAACAAAGATCATGGCATCCGGTCCCATCACTTCATGGCAAATAGATAGGGAAATAGTGGAAACAGTGGCTGACTATTTTTCTGGGTTCCAGAATCACTGCAGATGGTGATTGCAGCCATGAAATTACATGATGCTTGCTCCTTGGAAGGAAAATTATGACCAACCTAGACAGCACATTCGAAAGCAGAGACATTACTTTGTCAACAAAAGTCCATCTAGTCAAGGCCACGGTTTTTCCCTTAGTCATGTATGGATGTGAGAGCTGAACTGTAAACAAAGCTGAGTGCCAAAGAATTGATGCTTTTGAACTGTGGTGTTGGGGAAGACTCTTGAAAGTCCTTTGGACTGCAAGGTGATCCAACCAGTCCATCCTAAAGGAGTTCCGTCCTGGGTGTTCATTGGAAGGACTGATGTTAAAGCTGAAATTCCAATCCTTTGGCCACCTGATGTGAAGAGCTGACTCATTTGAAAAGACCCTGTTGCTGGGAAAGATTGAAGGTGGGAGGAGAAGGGAACGACAGAGGACAAGATGGTTGGATGGCATCACCGACTCAATGGACATGATTTTGGGTGGACTCTGGGAGTTGGTGATGAATAGGGAGTCCTGGCGTGCTGCGGTTCATGGGGTCGCAAAGACTCAGACACGACTGAGAGACTGAACTGAACTGATCTGTTGTGTAAATTTATATTATAAATTGAGTCCTATCGCAGAAAAATTTTGGGTTTTTTTAAAAGGATGTTATTGGGATAATTGATGAAATTTGAAAGAAGGCTTTTGATTAGATGATAATGTTATATCTATTAATTTCCTGATTTTAATAATTTTACTGTGGCTACATAATAGAATTAACCTTCTATCGTTTAGAAAATATACACTGAATTACTTAAGGATAAAGGGGCATGATTTCTGCAACTTACTCTCAAATGCTCCGGAAAAAAATAATTGTGTATGTGAGTATAAATATTCATTAAAAGAGAAAAGAATGAAGCAAATGTTAGAAAATGTTAACATTTGAGGAATCTGAGTGAAAAGTATATGAAAATTCTTTATATTACGCTTTTACACTTTATATTAGTAGAACTTCAGATGAGAATCACAACCCTGCTGACACCTTTTCAGCCCAGAGCGACCCTGAGCAGAAGATCCAGGTGTACCATGTCTGGACCTCAGCCTCATGCATGGGAACTGTGAGATTATAAATTGTGTGTCTGTGTGTGTTTTCAGTTCAATCAACAGGAGGTTTCCCAGGTGGCTCAGTGGTAAAGAATCCATCTGCCAATGCCAGAGACACAGGAGATGTGGGTTTGATCCCTGGGTCAGGAAGATCCCCTGGAGAAAGGAATGGCAACCCGCTCCAGTATTCTTGCTGGAGGATCCGATGGACAGAGGAGCCTGGCAGCTTACAGTCCGTGGGAGTTGCAAAGAGTTGGACATGACTGAGTAACTGAGCATGCACACGTCTGTAACAAGCATTTGAAATGGAAGAAGGGGTAGACTCAAGAGTCATTATAGATAGGAAATCACCACCATTTGGTGCCTGACCGCATGAGGTCAGAGAGAGTAGTTGGAGAGGATCCTGAAGGTAGGAGCCTGGGAATGGGGATTAACTGACAGAAAGAGGCAAATTGAGATGCAGAGCTGGTTGGAAGAAAAAATAAGCTTTTGGCATGTTAAGTCTGAGTAACTAGGTGACATGAGTGGAAAGGAACTATCCAGTAGAAAAGAGTTGATTAAGACTGACACCAAATAGGTCAAGGCTAGAGCCAGAGATGTGGGAGTCATCACAGTGATTCTGGATACATCTCATGTGAAGGGAAGAAAGGCTGAAACAGAGGGGTGTTCCCATGTCCAGCATGGCACACTCAACTGATTATGAGTACTTGCTCTGATATCAGACAGGTATGGGTTTAAACCCCAGCTTTGCTCACTGCTAGCTGTGGGCCCTCAAACAAGTTCCTTCATGTCTCTGAGCCTCATTTTGTTGCAACTATGAAATGGTGATATGCACCACACCTGCCTTCCTATGAGAGTTAATCTGTTTAGAGCTCTTAGCCCTGTGCTTGGCACATGGTTGGAGCTGGAGAAACCAGAGCTACAATTGTTATTGATTGATATTTCCTTTCATGTGCTTGTCCTCTTTAAGTAACCCTTCTCCTCAAAAGCCTATACAGGTCAGTTCAGGTCGCTGTGGTTTGCTGACTAGAAAGAGGCAAAAGTACACCAGCCTGGTGTCTTCTGCTTATGGGAGCCAGGTCTACAACCTGTCACTGCAGAAGGCGGACTGCTTTTCTCTTCTGGTGCCGGGAGCCAGCGTGAGGAATCCCACCTGTGACAAGGTCATGCAGCAGAGGCCTGATGGGCAAGGCGAGTCAGGTCTCAGGTTTTCCCCTTGGTATTTCCCGAGCATGTACCCCCAAAATAAGAATCTGCCTGACTTATTGTATTGTACTTTTCCACTCTTCTGACACTCTCTGGAAAAAGTTAATTCAGGGCTTCAGTCTCCTGCAAAAGAATGTCTTGGCTTAAAACCCCCTCTGATAGCTCTCTAACTTGCCTAACAGGTTCCCCCAGACCTCTTACAGCTTGTGAATTGCTTACAGCCCCCCAACCGCGAGAGGCACAAAGCTTAAAGCATCTTCAAGATACAGAGCCTTTTCTAAAGAGCTAAAAATCATATTGGTGAGGGATTTCACTGTTGACTCAATGGTTGCTGCCAGGCCTCCATATTCTTTATCTTTTAGGCACCTGGGAGGATGTTAATCAATGTAATCGGGATATGGAAAAGGATATATAATAGTTTTGATGTTAGCAACACTAGAGTTTTGAGTTAATTACTTTTCTTTTGTTATAAATCACTGTACTCCTTTTACTTGTTATAAATTGCTGTATCTTTGCTATGTAAGAATGTAACTTTATTTAGTGCTTTCTGAGAGTGGCACCAGACTTTGGGAAGATCAACACAAATAAGTCTTCTGGTTGACAAACCCTTATCAGAAAAAAGGCTGTAAAATGTTAATTGGCCCTTTTGGCTGGAAGATGATGTAAATCACCTAAGACTTGTGTACACAACTAGGTATGCAGAGAGAGAAGCCTGGTTTTGATAAGAGTCTGGGCTGCTAACGCTGCATAATCTTGTATTACCCATTGATCTCTATGTACAATCTAAAAGGTATAAAAGGCCTTTCTAGACAATAGAGGCCGGGCCAGTCATTGGAAGGACTGGTTTCCCCTGTGTCTCCTCTTTACTCTAATTTCAGGCTGAATTCCCATCTGGGGCGTGGAGGCTCGCCATGTCTACTTACTTGCCCCGGCTTCTAAGATCCACGTGAGGGGGAGCCCAAGGTGGGGCACCCCCCGCTATTCAAGAGGATGCCGGCGGCCTAACGTAGATGGTGCAAGTTCCTTGTCTGGAACTTTATTGGCTTTCCATGTAAACCAAGTTATTCAGCATCTTTTCTCCACTAAATTTTCCTACTACACTATTTCTTCCTAATTTAATCTTATATTAATAAATAAATAAGTTTTTTTCCTCGCCTACACTGTGCCTGCTTCGAATCACCCTGGATCCACCGGGGCTGGACCCCAGCATTCTGGAAATATGGACAAATTAAGAAAAAGGTGCAAGGGACTCTAGGAAGTAAGTGTCCGAGCTGATGGAGCAAGGGCAGGCCCTGAAGACTTATCCATCAAGATGTTATGGAAAAGCACAAACGAACCTTTTGGCCAACCCAGTACTTGACTCACCATGAGTGATTTGTTCTTCAAAAGTCTTCCCTAAGCCATCTGGAGAAAGGGATATTTGGAGGAAAAGGATAGTCTGATCGAATGTGAAGAATGGGCACAGTGTGCAAGGGGGCAGTTTAATGAAAGATATGTGGTGCCTACTGGTAAAGAACACACCTGTCAGTGCAGGACTTGTAAAAGATGTGGGTTTGATCCCTGGGTTGGGAAGATCCCCTGGAGGCAGGCATGGCAACCCACTCCAAGCTTCTTGCCTGGAGAACATTTTTCCCTATGGACAGAGGAGCCTGGTGATCTCCACGGAGCCAGAGGAGTCCATGGGGTCGCAAAGATTCGGACATGACTGAAATGACTTAGCAGGGAGCATAGATGACCTGATACACATCTAGGGAGGAAGTGGGTTCTAATGGAGTGTGACTGGCTCAGGAATGACGAGATCTGCCTTCATCTACTGGCATTAATTCTCTCTATGGAAGATGTCTGGCTTTGTGACCCCATGGACTGTAGCTCGCCAGGCTCCTCCGTCCGTGGGGATTCCCAGGCAAGAATATTGGAGTGGGTTGCCATTTCCTTCTCCAGGGGATCTTCCCGACCCAGGGATCAAACTCGCATCTCCTGCATCTCCTGCACTGACAGGTGGATTCTTTATCAGCTGAGCCACTGGCTTGAAGGCTATGGAAGATGGAACTCGGGGCATTAGACTTCTAAGTTCATTCCCCCTCCCTGCTGCTGTAACACTGATCAATCTGTACTCTTCTGCTACTAGATGTTAATGCAATCAAAGAGATCACAGTGACCTTAAGATTTCCTGATTAATCCCCCTGCCCCAGTCAACATTACTTTCTTTAATTTCTCAGTGCTCAACTCGTTTTCTCACTTGGCTCTGCTCCAAGGACCTTTCTCCTGTCACGGGGAGAGGGTTTGGGTGAAGCTGTGAAACTCTGGGTGATTTCTTGGTGGCAGCAGATGGAGAATCCTTGTCCTTGAATGAAGGTGTATGCCCCAAAGTGGAAGGTTTTCAGGTCATGACAAAGAGTGATCAGATAAAAAGGGACATTGGGAAATGATGTGTGTGTGTGTGTGTGTGTGTCTGTGTGTGAGAGCATGCACGTGAGCACGTGCATGTATGTGAGAGAGAGAGATTAATTGAGAGGTACCAGGAGCCTGTAAATGAAGACTCTTGAAAAACTGGTAGGAACAAACTGAAATCATTATTTCATCTTCAGCCAAAGGAGGCACAAAAAGAACGCTGCTGAGCCAAAGATAAGGAGCAGGGATTACCAATTTTCCAAAGGCCCCTCATGCTTTGAGATCCTCAGTGGGAAGGAACTTAAGATACAGAAACTGATAGATCAGCTGCTTAGCTGGGCAGCCAGAGTCGATGCACACTGTCCAAAGCACGACTTTTAATTTTTCACCTACAATGTTCCTCTTCCTCTCAGCCACACGTAGTGTATTGATCCTTTGCTTGAAACCTTCCATTTATTTCCCAGCGTTCTTAGGATGAAGATAAAACTCCTCACCTGGCCTGAAAGGCTCTGATGATCTGGCCCCTGCCTTCCCCTGCAGTTTCATCTCACACCACCCTTTCCCATGCCCCAACCCTGACCCCAGCCTTACTGGCTTTCGATCTCTGGATCATGAGAGCTCATCCTCATCTCAGTCATTGTATTTCTTGTCTACATACTGTGTACCCTCTCCGACCCTTCTAGAGTGTTTACACTATGAAGCAAGGACTTTCTCTTCTTCACTAGTATGTCATCACCTAGTATGGTGCCTGCCGTGTAATAGGTGGTCAATAAATATTTGCTGAGTGAGTAAATAGCAGGGCAGCAACTGGAAAATGGGCAGCTTCAACCCACCTGAATGGCTCCAAGATGCACTTTAGCTCAACCTCATCGCAGGTGTGCTTTTAGATGCTCTGGTGAAATGAAGGGCTTCCCTGGTGGATCAACTGGTAAAGAATCTGCATGCAGTGCGGGGGACCTGGGTTCAGTTCCTGGGTTGGGAAGATCCCCTGGAGAAAGGAACAGCTACCCACTCCAGTATTCTATCCTGGAGAATTCCATGGGCTATTCCATGGGGTCACAAAGAGTCAGACACGACTGAGTGACTTTCACTCAGGTGAAATGAGATGACCAGAAAATGCTGGTTAGAGACTGGTTTGGCCAAGAGAAATAATAATAGTCAGCATAACTGCAGTTATTGAGGCATTAGCATGTGGTGGGGCATTGCTTTAGGCACTTCACCCATTTACTCTCCACAATAACCTTCGGAGGTATTATTAATATTATTCCCACTTGACAATGAGCAACCTGAGACCCAGGAGATTCTGTAACTTGATTCAAATGGTGGCGGTTTGACTGAAGTGCATCTGAAGGGTGAGAATATTTTTATTTCCTCTGTTTTTTTTTTTTTAAATGCCCTGGAAGTGTTTCCCTTATGCAATCTCATCATCTTGAACCCAGTCCCAGGAAGCAGGTGGGAGAGGTGCCCATGCTGTGTTGGCAAAACCGCAGCAAGTGCAGATCTAGTTAGCATCCTCTTGGGGAAGGAGCCACCTCGGTGATTGACAATGTAAATGAAAAAGCTGAGATATTTTCTACTTTCTTGATTCTGAAATCTATAAAACCATCAAATCCTAAGCCAGCCTCCCCCAACTAAAAGGGAGTTGCAATCACAAAGCAAATTTAACACCTCTTCCAATTTTTCTGACATCAAGTGGAGTGCTTCCATGGAGGTGAGACTGGCATTAACTTGAAGCTCTGCATGGCTGTAACCTCAGCTATAACAGGGCCAGATTGCTCCCTGCACCTTCATCTGGGATGTGAAACTGACATGCAGGGAAGAGGCAACTGACTAGGCAGGCTTTGCAACCCTGGCCACGTGTAGAGAGAACAAAAAGTAAAGCAAGAGACAGAAAAAAGGAGAGTGACCTTCGTTGTTAGGATGATAGCCCGATCATGGGCATGATAGAAATGTTTCTTTTTTCCTTTATCCCACCTTTTGGACCCCCTTTAACAAAAGACAACTGTTTAAAATACAATTTGAAATCACTTTGCCCCTCCCTGCTCAGATCCAGAGTCACATTTGTGGGCTATACGTAGGGCTTTACCTACATATTTTATCCGAATCCTAGAACTAGAGAAAGGACCTAACAGACCATTTGGTTTAACTCGTTGACTTTATGTGGGCTTCCCAGGTGGTGCATGGTAAAGACCCTGCCTGCCAATGCAGGCGACACAGGAAACTCGGGTTCGATCCCTGGGTCGGGAAGACTTCCTAGAGATATTCTTGTCTGGAGAATCCCATGGACAGAGGAGCCTGGCGGGTTATAGTCCAGCCTGGCGGGTTACAAAGTCGAACATGACTTAGCTGCTAAACAACAACAATCGACTTTAGAGATGGGGAGACGGAGGCCAAGAGAAGGATGGCTTGCTTTTATTTTCACTAAATAGTGTGTGTATTAGATGATCCTTGGGATCTGTTAAGGGGAGAGAGGGAACAGCCTGCATTGTGAAGGGGAAGGGATGAAGAAAAATGTTAGAATCAATAAGAGTGTTTGATAAAGCACTAGTCATGGGTCACATAAATGTATACACATTGCGAACAACACCCCTTTCTGTGGCAGAAACAGAAGGGATGTTCTCAACAGAGGAAGGGTCTCAGCCAAGGAAGCTAAATGGGGGGTCATTCATCCCTCCAGCCCCTTTTTGCCATCAGAGTGATTGATCCAGTCCACCGCCTTGGCTTTCCGTGGGTTCACAACATTTTGCTTAGCAGTGACTTCCAAACACCGCCTCACTCTTGGCTGGTGGCATTTACCTTGTGTGGGAGGGATAATGCCTTTTCCTTTCATCCTTGAATCTATTAGTTTTCTTTGAAGCATGGTGCAGAGTTTTCTGTTTCCAAATTACATGACAAAAACAGAAATACTGCCAGTTTTCAGTACAGCCTTGTGTAGGAGCTTTGGGGCAACCTGTCCCTCAGGCAGTGTGTATACAGAGTGTGCTCATTTCAGACGTTGATAGTAAATCCTGTAAAGAGGGAGGCAGAAAGTACCAGCTCTTCTTCCTTTTCTACCTTAAAGGGAGATAGACTTGAAGTGGCATGGATCTAGAAACTCTGGAGGAAGCCAGCCCAAGAGCAGTAGTAGACCCTGCCTGGGGAAGTCGGTTGTAGACCCTGCCTGGGATAGCTTTTCTTTGATTTGCTGTCAGACCTTGGGTAAGTCACTTTCCCTCTTCGTGTCTCTGTATTTTTTTTTTTTTCCTGCTTCTTCTGCCATCTTTCCTGGTGGCTCAGATGGTAAAGAATCTGCCTGAAATGCAGGAGACCTGGTTTTGATACCTGGGGTGTGAAGATCCTCTGGAGAAGGGAATGGCTACCCACTCCAGTATTCTTACCTGGAGAATTCCATGGACAGAGGAGCCTGGCGGGCTACAGTCCATGGGGTTGCAAAGAGTCAGACACAACTGAGCAATTAACACTTTGACTAACACTTTCTGCCTCACAGGATACCTGAAAGGAATAGATGTGGAGAAAATAGACACACATATGCTTTGGACAGTTAAAATTCAATATAAGTGCAACTCTTATTGTTTTGTTTTATACCTACTCCTTGCCTTTGTTGGTTGGACCCCTTGGGGTATGGCCTTGAACTTGAATTGGTATAGAACATCCAGCATAGATCCAAGGTCTCTGGAACTACAGAGGGGAGACGGTGGAGGGATCAGCAAGGGTGGGAACAGAGCCCCCATGAATCATCGCCCCACCACTTCCTTAACCTCTCTATCTATGTCTCTGAGCTCAGTTCCTCATCTATAAAGTGGAGGCTCTCTGAGCCTCAGTTTCCTCATCTATAAAGTGGAGTTGCTGTGAGGATATAAGTGAGTCAATGAATGGAAAGTTCTTATGCCGGCAGCACTGGCATGAAGTAGGTGTTTGATAGTAATGACTGTTATTGCTGTTATATGCTTCTACGTCTTGAGGAGAACTGTGATGTCTTAATGCCAGTGTATCACTGGTACTTGGTAAAAGAAAATATAGATTCTTAGGTCTCACGCTGAAGAAATTCTGATTCTGTAGGTTTGAAAGGGAGCACAAGTATATGTATTTAACAAGGACTCCAAGGGATTCTGATGTGGCACCAGATTTGCGAAACGTTGGTCTGAAGCAGTGTTTTTCAAGCTGCCAATTATTACCCACTGCTAAGAAAATCAATTTAGTGAGTAGTGATCAGGATTTAAAAAAAGGTAGGGGGATGAACTGGGAAATAATGATGCACAATACACACAGTAAGGGTAAGGATTGCTTCATGACATGTTTATTGTCTATCTGCATATATATATAGATATATAGTAAGGTGTGCTTTATGAATGACAAACTTTCTACTGTAGATCATGATCCAAAATGCTGGGGTGTACTAATGGATACTATGTTCCATTTGGAGACACTGGTATCCGGAGAAATCACCTGTCAGGTCCCAGCCCAGACAATAAATGGCCAACAAGAGAGTGGGGTAGGATCCATTTCTCCTCTTCACGTCTCTGCCATCCTGTGCTTGGGTTGACAGAGTTGGTTGTTTTCTAATTAGAATGAGTTCTGATACCTTGTAATGGCCCTGGCCTGAGATGTAAGGGCAAGGCAGGATATTGCTACAGGTATCAGGCAACTTGCTTTGACCCCCATTAGACAGAAAATGCATCTGGGTGAATGACAGTGTTTAGTTGCTCTTGATTAGCGTACGCTTTGTAAATACAGTTCTCTCCTCTCCTTCTCTCAGACTTTGATACTTATTTTACCATTTGAAACTCTTTTGTTGCCTTTGTGAAATCAAAGAATAAGCTTAAAACTGTGTTTCAATTCACATCAGCCAAGGTCAGTGTCTTCTTACTCCCCACTTGGTATGTAAAGGGTATTAGCTACATGCCCCATCTAAAGGGAGCTGAAACACCTGGACTCCAGCCCATTAGGGTCCTGGGAATAGCTTCCTTTGGCAGTAAGGCTTTCTCAGAGCAGCTTCTGTTAGCTGTAGGCCTTGCAGGATTCCCCTCCCCTACCACTTCAGAACTCCCCTATCTCCTTTATATTTTCTCTGTGCTACTTATCAAAACCTATCATATTATATTGTAAAGAATAAACAATTAACAAAAATAATCGTGTATATCCAGATATTGTTTTCTAGAAAGACTGGAAATCAAATTTTATGTGAAATCTTCCACTTTTTTAATGTTGCCAGGTCTTGCTATTTTATTCTAGAGAGCTTGGAAATCTGAATATTTCTACTGATTCAGACTTTTAAGTGTTGCTTAAATCTTCTGATTTTTAAGTGTTGCTTACCATATCAAAACAATTTTAAACAGTATATGGGCCCAAGAAAATATGTTCCTGGCCCAAATTTGGTTTGTGGATCACCAGTTCGTGAAACATAGGGTCTATGAGAGGCCTTGTCATTGGACATTGACTAGTGAGGAAGGAAGTACAGCCTCAGAGAGGCTGGTTACCTTCCCTGTGGTCACACAGCTAGATTGGAGCAGAACTGGATCTTGAACCCACCTTTCTTGCTTCTTAGTGCTCTCTCTCATTCACCCCGTGCCTGCTGGACTGCCCCACTTCTGCTGAGGATTGAGCCACACTGGCCTTGGTGGAGGACAACATTTTGTTCAGTCCGAAGTGTCCCACTCACAGGGGATATAACACAGTCATCACCGCCCATCTGATAAGCACCAGGCACTTCTCGGCATAGAGTGTATGAATTTACCTGCCTTCCCAATCTCAACCGTGGATATGGCCTCTTGTCACTCTTCATAGCTTTTGCTCCAGTGATAGGATCAAGACAAGGTCTTTATAGGAATGTTATTAGCATTACTCCCAGCCAGCGGCACCTTCCAGTAGAATCAGTGTGTTCTAGAATAAAGAATCTGGGGCTTCGAGTCCAGAGGGCTGGGCTGCATTCTGAGATGTGTGACCTGAGACAGCTTACTTAGCCTCCCTGGCCTTCAACTTCCTTTACTGTGAAAATGAGAAAAGTAAAATCTTGTCTGTCTGCTATGAAGCAAAAGTGAGATAATATGTATGAGATAATATCTATTTGAAAAGACAATGTTTTACAGCTGTGAGGTTAGATTATCATTATGAAATCAGCAAAATAATTATTGAGCACCTACTAAGGGAAAGCGAAGAGACCATTTATTCAGGGCTTGCCAAGAAACTCAAGACCTAGCTGCCTCTGTGAGCTCTAGTCTAACTGAGAAAAAGGGACATATGTGAGTCGAAGGAGAGCCAGCACTACAAAGCCAGAGATGACCAGGCTGAATGAAATGTACAGACTGTATAGTAAGAGAGATTGTGGTGGAAAGGGCTGATCACTGAAGGATTCCTGGAGGGAGTTGCATTTGAGCTGTGTTTGGAAAAAAAATTAGTAGGATTCTGGTGAAAGAGGAAAGAAGGACATTCTAGAAAGGGACAACAGCACAGGGAAGGGCTGAAGTTATCTATGTTGGAGACCTAATCTCCACAGAGTGGAGGGTTCAAGTAGTGACTGGCAGATAATCACTTCTTCACTTGGCTGGAATGCAGTAGAGAAAGTCAAGAAAAGTATGATTCTTATGAAATCAAAGTATAGTCCAGGTGGGGCAGTGGACATGGTTGATTACATTACAGAAGGGGCTAATACTGTACAATGGTCATAATAATCGTCCCCACCTTCAGGGGCTGTTCTGAGCTTTGAAGGAGGTAATGTTTTGGAAGCAGTACAGAACCTTATACAAATAGATGGTAAGGAATCTGCCTGCAGTGTGAGAGACCCCGGTTCAGTCCCTGGGGTAAGAAGATCCCCTGGAGAAGGGAATGGCAAGCCACTCCATTATTGTTGCTTGGAGAATCCCATGGACAGAGGAGCCTGGAGAGCTATAGTCCATGGGGTCACAAAGAGTCAGACATGACTGAGTGACTAACACATATTATACATGATTAGGACTAAAGAAATGTTACTTGTCGTTATCATCGTAATCAGTTTTCATCTTACATTGATGTCAGGGGCTAATAACATGGCCTTTGAATTCTGCCTGATGTTAGTTGCATCACCTTGGGCAAGTCATATCACCTCCCCGTTTCTCAGTTTCCTGGTCTTTAAAATGGGAATAATACTAGTGCCAACTGAAAAGGCTATTGTGAGCTTAAATGAATTAATCCAGGTAAAGTGCTTATCCCCACGCCTGGCACATAGAAAGCACTCAGTAGATGTTAGCTATTATGATGATGATGGCCAGGTAATGCAATATGATTGCATAACAAAACATTGGGGAAATTGAGAAACTAAAACAAAATCACCTGGAATCTTACTACTAAGATACAACTGCTTGTATTATTTTGAGATCTGGTTCTTAAATCTGAAATATCTTTTATTGAGTAAATTAAACCTTCTGAAAATGATGTCAATTTGGGATGCACTAGTCATTTCGTTCAGAGAAGGCAATGGCACCCCACTCCGGTACTCTTGCCTGGAAAATCCCATGGACAGAGGAGCCTGGTGGGCTGCAGTCCATGGGGTGGCTAAGAGTCAGACACGACTGAGCGACTTCACTTTCACTTTTCACTTTCATGCATTGGAGAAGGAAATGGAAACCCACTCCAGTGTTCTTGCCTGGAGAATCCCAGGGACCAGGGAGCCTGGTGGGCTGCCATCTATGGGGTCGCACAGAGTCGGACATAACTGAAGCGACTTAGCAGCAGCAGCAGCAGCAGTCATTTCGTTAAATATTTACTGAGCACCTACCATCTGCTACTGATATTCCAGGGGTTGAGATTTAGCCCAAAACAGGACATACAGGATCCCTGCTTATACTTATAGCCCATTAGAGGAGGATAGGAAACAAAAATAAATAAGTCAAATAAAAATATAAGATAAGCAGTGAGTTTTGCCCACCCAGACCTTGGATAACAATAAGCAAGAGGGGACAGCCTCAGTAGTTCCTGTCCAGCTGTCCTTACCACTCTGTAGACCACAGAGAGAGGCTCATTGATCCCGGGAGGACATGGAGAGCTCATAGGAGAAAGATGTAATCTTTTAGAGAGGAAAGGGCCCTGGTTACTGTGATTCTACCACTGGGTATTTGTTCATCCATCCTTGTCTTAAAATAACACTGTCTTACCAGGCTACTCAACCTCCTGCAGGGCCCTCTCAAGGTCAGGAAGCTTTCTGACAGGTTTACTGAAAAATCTGCCTCCTTGCTATCACTAGGTGGCAGTAGTCCTAGTTCTGTCACCTGAGCAAGCCAGGTAAGCATGTATCTGGGAATGTTTCTGAGATTTGAAAGCAGGTGGGTTCAGGGGCTTCCCTGGTGGCTCAGACGGTAAAGCATCTGCCTGCAATGCAGGAGACCCGGGTTGGAGAAGAAATGGCAAGAGTGGGACAGGACTGAGCAACCTCTTTCACTTTCACTTCCATCCTATATGGGATGTTTCTCTTTTTCAGACCCTGTGTCTCTGGTCCCTTCAAGAGCCACTCCTGTTATGGGATGGTTTCCAGCTCCTTTGTCAATTTCATGACCATCCTCTGGAGGTGTTTCCCTTTGTTAATGATCCTCTTGCAATGTGGGGCATAGATTGGAACAGGAGACTCCGGGAGAGAACAGCAGAGACTGCAGTGTGACAATTATATTCTGGGGTCTAGAAACCATACTTGAATTAATACAACCTAAAATGTGCTCTGTTTTTAGCAGCTTTACATAATTTTGTTACATTATGCTATGGGTCAACTTGAACTGCTAGATCTTTTTTGAATTGTCTGTTTTTATGTGACCTGCTGCCAAGCCATGCTTCCCTTATTCTGGCCTCACAAAATAGACGTTTACATTTTTGAGAATTTTTTTCTTTATCTTATAATTTTCACCTTATTATTTCTTTTAAATTTAGCCCAGTACTCCAGCCATTCTGAGCTCATTTTGAATCTCAGCTTTGTTCTTCAACAAATTTGATATCCCCACCAGTTTTGGGTCATCTTCAGACGTGGTAAGTACGTTTTCTGTGTCATCTAAGTCAGGGGTCCCCAACCTCCAGGCCAGGGACTGGTACCTCCTGTCAGATCAGCAGCACCATTACATTAGAAATAAAGTGCACAATAAATGTTATGCGCGTGATTCATCCCAAAACTATTCACCCCGTGTCCCCCACTCCCTAGTCCATGGAAGAATGGTCTTCTGGGAAATCAGTCCCTGGTGCCAAAAAGGTTGGGGATCACTGATCTAAGCTTCTAGTAAAAGTGGAAAAGCCCTGTGGCCTTTCACTGGTGACTCTTTTCCTGGTTGCTAGCTATGCTTTGTGTAAAATTTTTTGATCAATTGCCAGTCTATTTCACCTGTGTTATAACCTGCTTAATATATCACTGCCTTGTCTTAACTCATTTGTGGGAAAGTTGTAGGATATAATTTCAGATGCACTGCTGAACCTAAGATATGTTGTAGTTACAAAAGACAGGATGGATGGAAGGTGATCCAAGAAGGCTTCTTTTGTTTTGTAAAATGGAAACTATTGTACTTTTTTCCAACGATAAAAGTAATATAAGCATGTAAAGGTCAGCAGCATTCAAAAGTATATGAATTAGAAAGTCCTTCTGTAATTCTTTGTGCTGACCAACTTCCGCATAACTGTGGTTCATGGTTTTGTGTATTCACAAACACAGATCTGTGATATAAATCAAATCATGCTACAGAGAATGTTGTGTGACCTACTTTTTTTAACTTATTAGCTTTTGGAAATGTCTTTCCTTGTCAGAATATATAGTTTTACTTCATCCTTTATAACAACACAGTGTTCTTTTCTGCGGATGCATCCTAACTTAACTCATCAATCCCGTATTGATGGAGGTTTACATCATTGGTGAATTTTTGCTGTTCTGTAAGCAGTGATGCATGATGAACTTTCTTTGCTGGCTTGAGATGTAGTGTGGGTTGCTGGGTTTTGCCTCCCCTGGATTCCCTGTCCATCTGGGATCTTGTTTTGAATGTTATAAATGTCAAAGGCTGCTTCTACCAAAGAAACGAACTAAAGAAGGGTCTGCCAACTCCTTGCTCATCATGTTTTGAGTTTTAAAATCTAAACCTTATCCTTCTTTGAAGGGCAGTTAAAGATGTTTGAACTCTCTGGGGCCTTAGGAGAAGCAAGAACCAAGGTACCCCAAGATCAAGTCTGGAGTGATAGGTTCTCCCCAGCACATACCGCCAGCTCTGCCAAGTGAGGCCAGTTGCCAGTTTCTTTCCTTCTCATCTTCACACTTTCTCTCTTCCATGGAGTCTTCCTCCCTGTACACATGTACCTCCCAGACCAAGTTAGAAGCCACCTGCTCTGAACTTCCAGAACATGTTAAGAGTGTGGGCTTGAGAGTCAAACCTGTGTTGGAATAGCACAGCTGTACCTTCCCAGTTCTGTGATCTTATATAAGTCACCTATCCTTTCAGGGCCTGATTATCCTCATCTGTAGAATGGAAATAAAACTACATAAGATATTTCAAAACACCTAACCCAATGCCTGGCTGATATTAAGCACTTAATAAATGATAGCTGTTATTATAGCATCATGGGTGATCATATTACCTAGTCCATAGACTTATGAATATTTTTTTTTATCTTTTTTTAAATTTTTTATTTTTTTTAATTTTAAAATCTTTAATTCTTATGAATATTAAAGGAGAATGTATGTAAAACTTAACACAGTGCTTCACATAAATCAAGTGTTAAATAAATGACAATTATTTATTCTATTTCTATCTCCCTTTGGAAACTTAACCTCAATATATTTCATGTGATTTCTGTTTGTGTTCATGTCTTGATCTCCTCCTCTAATGTATAAGCTCCCTTGTGAGCTGAGTTCTCTCTCTCCCATTCTCTCTTTCTTCTCCTCCCTACCACCTCTACCAACTAGAAAGCATAAAAGACTCAGTGCTGGGGATTAGTGGGGCTCTTTAAAATTTCGATGAATGAATGCTGCTATCACATCTTAAAATCTCTTTATCACTGTATTGTGTTCTTGTTAGAAAGCATCTTTCCCATTAACTGGTCAAGGGAGCCTTACTGATCAAGGGGGCCTTGTCCATAGGGCAGGACATGGCATACATATTCCAACCACTGAGCCACTGGTCACAGAATTAGCAATCTATAGAATCATAGCTTTGGGAAGGTTTCCAGAAAACAATGGCCTCGAGTCTGTGTTTATCTGAGTAGAATGTATTTGTATGCTGCTCTCAGGCTTCTGTCTAAATGGAAAGGGACATCAGGCACCAGCTTAGTTTAGGTCGCCCTGAAGTTGCTTCTCTACTTTCACTCATGCCCTCCACACAGCAGCAAGAGCTATATTAGACAATAGTAACTCAGATCACCTTGGAAGAAAAGCTATGACGAACCTAGAGAGTGTATTCAAAAGCAGAGACGTCACTTTGCCAACAAAGGTCCATATAGGCAAAGCTATGGTTTTTCCAATAGTCCTGTATGGATGTGAGAGTTGGACCATAAAGAAAACTGAGCACCGAAGAACTGATGCTTTCAAACTGTGGTCTGGAGGATACTTTTGAGAGTCCATTGGATAGCCAGGAGATCAAACCATTCAATCCTAAAGGAAATCAACCCTGCATATTCATTGGATAGACTGAAGCTGACACTGAAGCTCCAATACTTTGGCCACCTGATGTAAAGAACTCACTCCCTTTCAGTAAGGTGTTTTCAAATATCTTATATAGTTTTATTTCCATTCTACAGATAAGGATAATCAGGCCCTGAAAAGATAGATGACTTATATAAGATCACAGAACTGGGAAGGTACAGCTGTGATATTCCAACACAGGTCTGACTCTCAAGCCCACACTCTTAACATGTTCTGGAAGTTCAGAGCAGGTGGCTTCTAACTTAGTCTGGGAGGTACATGTGTACAAGGAGGAAGACTTCATGGAAGAGGGAAAAGAGCCTGATGCTGGGAAAGATTCAGGGCAGGAGGAGCAGGGGGCGACAGAGGATGAGATGATTGAATGGCATCATCAACTTAATAGACATGAGTTTGAGCAAACTCCGGGAGATAATGAAGGACAGGGAAGCCTGGCATGCTGCAGTCTATCATGCTGGAAAGAGTTGGACATGACTGAGCAACTGAACAACAAGAAGGAGGGGAAGGAGAGGACTTGGAGACAATGAGTATAAGCAGTTGCTTCAAGGTTTTACTATAAGGAGGAGGGCAGCAGTGGGGCAGTAGTAGTATCTGGAGGTGGGGTTAGAGTTGAAAGAGTATTTTATTAACTTTTTGGATGGGAGAAATAAATAATATGAATGATCTAGTCTCTTCAGAATGTAAGTTCCTTGAGGGCAGGGATTTTGTCTCATGTGTCTGCGCCACCTCCCACAGTGCCTAGCACAGAGTTGGCATTCCATAAATGTTGTTGAAACATAGAGACAGGCTTGTAGTTGCTGAAGGGGAGGGAGTGAGGGACAGACACATTAGGAGTTTGGAATTAGCAGATGTAAGCTCTTATATATAGGATGGGTCAACAACAAGGTCCTACTGTATAGCACAGGGAACTATATCCAATATCCTGTAATAAATCATAATGGAAAGGAAGATGAAAAAGAACATATATATCTATATATAACTGAATCACTTTGCTGTACACCAGATACTAACACAACATTGTAAATCAACTACATACTTCAATGACAATACACATTTTTAAATCTTGTTGATTAAGTGATCAAATGTTTGAAAGAAGTAATGAAACTGGGGACTTCCCTGGTGATCCAGTGACTAAGACTCTTTGCTCCCAAATGCAGGGATCTAGGTTCGATCCCTGGTCAGGGAAATAGATCCTGCATGCCTCAGCTAAGATCCCACATGATGCAAATAAGACCCAATGCAGCCAAACAAATAGTAAAAAAAAAAAAAAAAGAATCAATGGAAGTAAATGTTAAAGCATTGAATAAGAAGTAATAGCAGGATAAAGTGGCAGGTGAATTGCATGGAACTTTGGCTTGAGTCCCAGTCATTCCTGCCACACTCCTGGCACACCAAGCTTACCTAAGAGCCAGACAGCCTAGGCATGGGTTGGCATGGCACAACTCCCTTTGCCAAGAGGGCATGCTGTATCTCTGCAATCCTCCATTCCATGAAGCAGACAGGCTTTGGGACTGTAAGAACTGGGTGCAGCCAGATGAGACAGCAAAGCTCAGGAGCGTGCCAGAAGAGAAACCCCTGTGCTTCATCACCATTCTCTGGGCGTGGTCTATCTGTGGCACAGGGCACATTTGAGACATGGGCCGCAGTGCTATCCCAGTCTGCCCCTCCTGGCTGGAGGGTGATTCATAACCTCCTGTTGCTCAGGCCAAGGAATAGCTAAACCAGAGTCCAAGGAGGAGAAGCCGATGGCCAAGCAGCCACCAGAAGCCTTGGACCTGGCTCCTCCCAGTTGCCACATTACATAATCCTCACAGTGTAAGGTGATGGTCAGCCCACTGGGGCTTCCCCCAGGGTTCTTGTGACTCAGCCATTGCTGGAAAGATGGCATGGCCCAGCATCGGACTAGCACACAGGGGGCACTTTTGAATGAATGGACCCTTTGGGACTCTGGGAACTCATACGAATGGTGAGGAAAGAATGCTTCTTTATCCATGCCTTCTCTGTCATCTCACTCAGTGCCCAGACATAGTCCTGTGCAGGGATACAGCCACAGGCAAGAGCATGTCCTGGGCTGGGAAGAAAGGATGTAGTTAGTTGGCAGTACCCCCAGACAGACCTTTTCCATCTCCTCACCTGGCACCTGAAGAGTCCACCATCGTGTCAGGTCTCAGGAGTCCAAAAAGTTTATTTCAACCCGCATTGACCTAACGCTTAATCTGAATCCCATCCTGTGTATTCTCTCAAAGTTGTTACTATAATAATAAAACAACAACAACAACTAATAATAATAATTGCAGCTGACACACACTGAACACCTACTATGGACCAGCCACTGGACTGAGCACTTTATATACATTATCTGTTGTACTCCTTACTGCACACCCATGAGGTGAAGGCTATTTTTAAAAATTGAACTGTAAATTGATTTACAACGTTGTATTAGTTTCAAGTATACAGTAAAGTTAATCAGTTATAGAGATATATAAAATATAGTCACTCTTTTCTAGATAGTTTTCTCATATAGGTTATTACAGATTATTGGGTATAGTTCCCTGTGCTATACAGGAGGTCCTTATTGGTTATTCAATTTATATACAACAGTGTGTACATGTCAATCCCATCCTCCTAATACTATTATTATCTCTGTTACACAGAAAAAGTTCAATCTATGAAGGGAAAGAGTTGAAATTCAAGTCCAGGTCTGACTCACGACAGAATCAGCTCTGCATGGTTCTCTACTATAGCATCAAAGTTCTCTTTCAAAAGTAAATCAGATAAAAGAATTCCTTGGCTTGACAGCCTCCAGTGGTTTCCCCACACATGTAGAACCAAAGCCAACTTTCTTCCTGGGCCATCAAGGCCTGGCAGAACCCAGGCTGTACCTTCCTCCCCAGCCTCTGCCTCCTTTCCCCACCCCTGTAAGAAACTGTGCCCCAGGAACTGCATCAGTAGCTGGGCTCTGTGTCAGTAGCCGTGATCTGCTATGAGTATGTTTGGTAGGCTGGCTTGGGTGCCTATTCTTGATCACAGTGTTACCTCCCTTGGAAAATACCTCCCGTGGTTCAAACAACCATCTCAGAAGCCCTGTCGGTATAAGGTGGAAGCTGCCTGTGGTTGTCAGTATGACCACTGTTCCGTGGAGAGTTGCTGGGCTATCTTAGAATGCTTGCTCTCTCTTTCTCACTTGTGCTGGAAGATCCTAGAACGTTGAGAGTATCCCAGATCCTCTCCAGTACCAAGAAGTGTGATGCTAAGAGATAAATCTAAACAGCACTGGACTAGGAAAGGTATGACCTATATCTTACTCCAGCTTTCTCTCTCAGTAGCTTAGGAAGCCTGAGGTGACTCTTTTCAGTTTTCTAAGCCTCAATTTCTTTCTTCTTTTTTCTCTGTTGTTTTTTGTTTTTTGGCCATGCCATGCAGCTCGTGGGATTGTAGTTCCCTGACCAGGGATTGAACCCTGGGTCACAGCAGTGAAAGCACTGAATTCTAACCACTGGACCCCAGGGAACTCCCTAATGCTCACTTTCTTTATTGGTCAATGAAAGTCATAATATCTGCTCTTGAGGGATTGCTTTGAATATCTAATAAGACGACTTATTGGATAGTGTTCTGGAAAGTTAAGTGCTTACTGTTTCAGAGACGGCTCTAAGCTTCTTGCTCCAAGTATCCAACCTTAATTTAACCACGAGATAACATCGGACAGGGCTTCGCAGGTGGCGCTGTGCTGTGTTGTACCGTGTTGTGCTTAGTCGCTCAGCCGTATCCGACTCTTTGCGACCCCATGGACTGTAGCCCGCCAGGCTCCACTGTCCACAGGGATTTTCCAGGCAAGAATACTGGAGTGGGTCAGGTGGTGCTAGTGGTAAACAACCTGCCTGTCAAGGCAAGAGATGCAAGAGACATGGGTTTGATCCCTCGGTTGGGAAGATCCCCTGGAGTAGGAAAAGGCCACCCACTCCAGTATTCTTGCCTGAAAAACACCCTAGACCAGAGCCTGGAGGGCTACAGTTCATGGGGTCACAAAACATTGGACATGACTGAAGCAGCTGAACATATTAAGCTGCTCACCTGTATTACCTCCAGCATTCCCCAGAAAAACACTACTATGTTACTATTAATAGCAGCTCCACTTTGCAGATGAGGAAAATGAGGCACAGAGAGGTTAAGAGGTTTGTTCATCATTACCTAGCTAGTAAGTGTCAGAGCCAAGTTGTGAATCCACCAATCTGACTTCAGAACCTGTGGACTGAGCCACTTACTTTCACATGTAAGGTAATGTGTTTTGTTTGGGTGAATGTTTTATCTGTTCTGGTGGCTCTAACAGAATACTGTAGAGCGAGTGGCTTATAAACAACAGAAATTTACTTTTTTGCAGTACAAAGATCAAGGTACCAGCAAATTTAGTAAGCCAATCCTTGGTTGTGGATGACCATCTTCTCGCTATAATCTCACATGGCAGAGGGAGACAAAGGAGCTCTGTGGGCCTTTTCGTATAAGGGCACTATCCCATTTATCAGGTTTCCATCCTCATTACCTGATCACCTCCCAAAGACCCACATTCAAATACTACCACATTGGGGATTAAATTTCAACATCAATTTTGAGGGGATTCAGTCAATAGTAGGTGGGAGGTTATTATTTTTTTAAAGTAACAACACTTTTTCTATCATTTTCTCTAAGTGTTATACCATTTCTCCTCTCACTGGGCCACATGCTACTTGGGTTCCTTCACCTGTTATTGTTTAACTTTGTGGTAGGGAACCTTCTCCCTACCCAGTTTGCTTACTTTCTTCTTCCTCAAAGGTATAAGAGGTTCCCAATGAATGTGATGTTCCAAGAACATAATCGTCCCATGGTCACAAAGGAGTGCGAGTGCCTGGGGGTCTGATTCCTTTGTGGCTTCACGAGTACTGAGCACCTCCCATATGTCAGGGCCTGACCTAGTCAACTGGGGCTACCACAAGGAATAATCAAAAAACCCCACCCTGCACAACTTCACTTCAGTGGTATTCTTGCTTCAAATACCCAACCTTAATTTAACCATGAAATAACATCAGTCAGGGCTTCCCAGGTGACTCTGTGGTAAAGAATCCACCTTCTAGTGCAGGGGGTGTTAAGATATGCAGGTTCGATCACTGGGTTGGGAAGATGCCCTGGAGGAGGGCATGGCAATCCACTCCAGTGTTCTTGCCTGGAGAACCCCCATGGACAGAGGACCCTGGAGGGCTACGGTCCATAGGGTCACAAAATTTTGGCGATCAGTGAACTCTTAATGAATGCCGAGCGTGGCGGTAACACCGCAGCCAGAGCCATCTTCATGATTTCACCTTAATAAGTGTCACTGGCAGCATAGAAAGGTGGTCTGATTTTTCAAGGCCTGATAAGTGCAACTGAAAAACTACAGAGCATTTTTGTGGTTTCATTTATGTGTAGTATCAGAAGTCCCCGAATCATCCAATTAGCATAATTTGGATATTTGGGGCCTAATAATGCATGCAGGATGGAGAAGGTGATGGCAACCCACTCCAGTATTCTTGCCTGGAAAATCCCACAGACGGAGGGGCCTGGTAGGCTGCAGTTCATGGGGTCACAAAGAGTCGAGCATGACTGAGCGACTTGCCTTTCACTTTTCACTTTCATAGATAGCATATTCAAAAGCAGAGACATGACTTTGCCAACAAAGGTCCATCGAATCAAGGATATGGTTTTTCCAGTGGTCATGTACGGATGTGAGAGTTGGACTATAAAAAAAGCTGAGTGCCGAAGAATTGATGCTTTTGAACTGTGGTGTTGGAGAAGACTCTTGAGAGTCCCTTGGACTGGAAGGAGATCCAACCAGTCTATTCTAAAGGAGATCAGTCCTGGGTGTGCTTTGGAAGGACTGATGCTAAAGCCGAGACTCCAGTACTTTGGCCACCTCATGCGAAGAGTTGACTCATTGGAAAAGACTCTGATGCTGGGAGGGATTGGGGGCAGGAGGAGAAGGGGACGACAGAGGATGAGATGGCTGGATGGCATCACCGACTTAATGGACATGAGTTTGAGTGAACTCCGCGAGTTGGTGATGGACAGGGAGGCCTGGCGTGCTGTGATGCATGGGGACGCAAAGAGTCGGACACGACTGAGCAACTTCCCTTTCACTTTTCACTTTCATACAATGGAGAAGGAAATGGCAACCCACTCCAGTGTTCTTGCCTGGAGAATCCCAGGGACAGGGGAGCCTGGTGGGCTGCCGTCTCTGGGGTCACACAGACTCGGACACGACTGAAGCGACTTAGCAGCAGCAGCAGCAGCAGCAGCAGCAGCAATGCATGCAGTAAACAGAATGCAAGCAATAATGCCACATGGGAAGCAGCCTCTAGGCCTGATGTGTACCTGAGAGAAATGGGCTGAGTACCAGATGGGGTCCCTGGAGCCTCCCCAGCTGGCAGCCATGGCCCAGGATGCTCTCTCACCCATGCAGGAGCAGAAATCCACATAGGGAAAAGCAGCCTACTGATGGGAGGCTTGTAGACAGCAGTGTTTTCAGAACATTGCAGCTCACCCTGAGATCCACACAAATGTGGTGGCCTTGTCCTTATAGTGTGATAAAGATGGAATGAGAGGATTTAGTGTGGATAGTGTTCTCAAAAATGTGAAATATACATTTCTATAAGGTATGACTATGCATGCATGCTAAGTTACTTCAGTCGTGTTTGACTCTTTGCAGCCCTATGGATGGTAGCCCGCCAGGCTCCTCTGTCCATGAGATTTTCCAGGCAAGAATACTGGAGTGGGTTGCCATTCCCTTCTCCAGAGGATCTTCTCAACCCAGGGACTGAACCCTGAGGGGTCGAATTCCAGCCTCTTACATGTCCTGCATTGGCAGGCGGGGTCGTTAGCTCTAGCACCGCCTGGGAAGCCCTAGTGTCAGTATATATGTATTCCTATTGTTGTTATTATGTACCATGGGAGGTATTAAGAAAGTAGAACACCTGCAACCATAGTGTTTTCAGCTGTCCTGCATCTCTAATGTTATAGAGGAGGCCATTATCCTCTTTTTGAGAAACAACAGCTACCATGTTAAGTACTTACTATGTGCCAGGCACTCTGGTAAAGGCCTTGCATACATGATCTCATTTAGTCCTCACAGCAATCCCATGAAGTAGGTACTGTTTCTCCATTTCAAAGTCAGGTACATGAGGCTCAGAGATGGTAACTAACTTACCCAAGGTAACATGGCAAGTCTTTAGCATCAGAATTTTACCATCAGGAGACTAGCTCTAGGATTCTGTATCCTTATCTCTGTGCTAAAAGGCGTTTCAAGTAGCACATGCAAGACACACACACCCCCAAGTGGTAGATGTGGATCTCTAAGAGGGAGGCACCAGTTTCACCCTTTGGGCTCCATACCCAGGGCTGGCTGTAGAAGGAGACCCCCAAGCAAGTGGACCACTCCAGCTGGGGGTGATTATAGACAGAAGTGGGCACGTGGATGCTTGGGGGTGGCGTGCTGTGGGGGTATCTGGCTTCCCAATTGGGAAGACTAGGCTGGGGACAAGAGTGACAGACCAAATCTGAATTTCAGAAACACCCAGAGTAGCAGTCACCAACTTCATCGCGCCCTTGTGCCTGCGAGGCAGCTACGGGCGCAGAGAGGTGCTGAGGCTTGCCTAAGGTCACACAGCTCGCTAGAGCGCAGGTGCGGTGTAGAACCTTGGTCTTCAGGCTCCAGTTCGGTGCTCTTGCTGCCACTCCACTCGCACTGGGCCCTCAGGTTCAGTGCACAGCAGTCAGAGGGAAGCCACGTCTTTGCGAGTGAAGCCATTGTCTGCAGGGTGGTTCTCAGTGTTGCCCAGAGACGTGCAGAAGTGCCAGTCTTCAAGTCTCACCCAGGACTGACTGAGGACTGAGATCCAGCAAAATGGGACTTTGCAAGCCCTCTAGGTGACCCTGATACACACTCAAGTGTGAAGACCACCGGCCCAGACAGAAAGGCAAAGTGCCGAGTGCTGCAGCCATACACGTTCATTCAGATCATCACCTCGCACAGCACAAAGAAGGGTCGTCTTCCTAGAGAAGGAAGGAACACAGCTCTCAAGCCACACCTGCAGAGCAAGGTCACCTTCAAACACATGTAGCGGTTAAACATGCACAGACGGGGAGGAGGAGTGCAGCCAGCACTTGCGCATCCACAGGGGCATCAGAGCTAGTGTAGTTTTGCCAACTCAGCAATTCCCCAGAGATGTGCCGGTTCTGCTGCTTGTTGCCTGGGAGGTGCATCCCTGCCCTCTGGGAAATTGCCATGCAGGATCATAGAACCTCTGATCTGGGAGGGACCTTAGAGAGTACCCACCTCATTGCCCACCCCTACTGCATCACTGGTGATGCCCCTGACTTTCCGTCTCCAGAGGAACCTGGCAGGCTACAGTCCATGGGGCGGCAAAGCGTCAGACAGGACTTAGCCCTGGGCACAATCATTTTTAGGAACAGTGGCAGGCCGCACAGAACACCAGTGGCTCCTAGTTTGTGGCCTCTGGCTTAATATCTCTCTTTCCCACTTGGCTCTCTGCTCCACAGGGGCACATGCCCCTGGGTCTGCTCTGCTCACCACAGTGTCTGCATTCAACAAATGGAAAAATAAAAATAGAAGATGGACCCACCCTCCCAGGAGAACACCAGGTTCAGAAAGAATACACTGGCATGGAGATGGCACTCTGTCACTCCTCGCCTCTTTTTCAACTGCCCACTGGAAATGTCCCCACGTCCCTTTAAGCCCCACTCCCGGTTGACCCCTGCAGGCCTCCTTACCCTCTGCTCTGACGTCATACCATGGCCACATGGGTTCTGGTGGGGGCGGGGCCCTCTGTGACGTCACCAAGGGCCCAGCCCTGCCTGGTCCTCAGTCTCCAGGTGCCAGCGCAGACCAGCGCACCGGGAGCCACTTCGTCTCAGCTCACGATGCGGTCTGTAATATGGTTATTTTTTTGGTCCACGTTTATCTCGTTTGTCTTTGCCTATATGTTTTATGTCCTGAGAGATGAAGCCGAAGAACCCCCATGGATGGTGCCCAGCGGAAGGCACGTCCGAATTCGGCAGAATCAACCAGAGCATGCCCCAGGCTGGTTTGGGAGCAATTTGCACTGGCTGTTAATCTTGCTCATGTTTTTGGTGATCCTGAAGTTTCCCGGAGGCGATGACGAAAGTAACGTGTGCACTCCTCCTGGCCGTCAGGGCTGTTCATCTGGCCCTCCAGGAAGAAAGAAGATAAAGGCTTCCCCCTACAAAGACTCTATGTGCGGTGCCTTAACCCAGGTCAAGACGAAACTTGTGAACCTTGTGTCCAGGATGCGGAATCTGAAACTCATCGCGGCAACCGGCGATAGACGCCAATGTCCCAATATCGAGGCTCCTGGTGATGCACAGAATAACATTACGGAATATGAGTTACGGGTCACCGGAGACCCCGAGGGAGTGGATTTTCACATCAAGGAAGAAGAGTAGTTGAGTGTTGACAAACGGTATCCAAACCAATAAAAGTATTTTGAAGCAAAAGGAAAAAAAGCCTCTGCTATTTTTTATTCGCGCTACCGTTTTACCTTTTCCAGAATGTGGTATAATTGGTATCATGCAGTGGATAACCTTTTCCAGACTGAGAGACCTGTGTTCGATCCCTGGCTTGGGAAGATCCCCTGGAGAAGGGAAAGGCTACCCACTCCAGTATTCTGGCCTGGAGAATTCCATGGACACACAGTCCACGGAGTCACAAAGAGTCGGACATGCCTGAGCAACTTTCACAGTGTATAACCTTTCCCAGACTAGCTTATTATACTTAATAACATCATTAAGTTTCATCCATTTCTTTTTGTGATTTGATAGTCCATTTCTTTTTATTCTTGAATAATATTCTGTTATATTGATGTTCTGTAGTTAGTTTAAACATTCAGGTAGTAAAGGACATTTTGGTTGCCTCCAATTTGTGTGTGTGTGTGTGTGTGTGTGTGTGTGTGTGTGAGAGAGAGAGAGAGAGAGAGAGAGAGAGAGAGACAGAGAGTGTGAGTTAAGCTTTATACAATTCGGGTGCATGTTTCTGCGTGGGCATTAGCTTTCAAATCACTTGGTGCACTGTCTAGGAGCAAAATTGCTAGACCATACCGTATGACAAGGTTTAGCTATGTAAGACATTGCTTCCAAAGTGACTGTACCATTTTGCACTCCCACTAACAACAAATGAGAGTTCCTGTTGTTCCTCATCTTTGCCAGTAACTGGTTTCGTCAGATTTTTGTATTTGGCCAGTCCAAAGGGACTAGATCTGATAGAGATAGTGCCTGATGAACTATGGATGGGGGTTTGTGACGTTGTCCAGCAGACAGGGATCCAGACCATCCCCATGGACAGGAAATGCAAAAAGGGAAAATGGCTGTCTGGGGAGGCCTTTGCTTCCCAGGACAGCTGTGAAAAGAAGAGAAGCAAACAGCAAAGGAGAAAAGGAAAGATATAAGCATCTGAATGCAGAGTTCCAAAGAATATCAAGGAGAGATGAGAAAGCCTTCCACAGAGATCAATGCAAAGACATAGAGGAAAACAACAGAATGGGAAAGACTAGAGATCTCTTCAAGAAAATTAGAGATACCAAGGGAACATTTCATGCGAAGATGGACTCGATAAAGGACAGAAATGGTAGGGATCGAACAGAAGCAGAAGATACTAAGAAGAGGTGGCAAGAATACACGGAAGAACTGTACAAGAAAGATCTTCACGACCCAGATAATCACCATGGTGTGATCACTCATCTAGAGCCAGACATCCTGGAATGTGAAGTCAAGTGGGCCTTAGAAAGCATCGCTACAAACGAAGCTAGTGGAGGTGATGAAATTCCAGTTGAGCTATTTCAAATCCTGAAAGATGATGCTGTGAAAGCGCTGAACGCAATATGCCAGCAAATTTGGAAAACTCAGCAGTGGCCACAGGACTGGAAAAGCTCAGTTTTCATTCCAATCCCAAAGAAAGACAATGCCAAAGAATGCTCAAACCGGCACACAGTTGCACTCATCTCACACGCTAGTAAAGTAATGCTCAAAATTCTCCAAGCCAGGCTTCAGCAATACGTGAACCGTGAAATTCTAGATGTTCAAGCTGGTTTTGGAATAGGCAGAGGAACCAGAGATCAAATTGCTGACATCCACTGGATCATGGAGAAAGCAAGAGAGTTCCAGAAAAACATCTATTTCTGCTTTACTGACTATGCCAAAGCCTTTGACTGTGTGGATCACAATCAACTGTGGAAAATTGTGAAAGAGATGGGAATACCAGACCACCTGACCTGCCTCTTGAGAAACCTGTATGCAGGTCGGGAAGCAACAGTCAGAACTGGTCAGACTGGTCAGAACAGTCAGAACAACAGACTGGTTCCAAATAGGAAAAGGAGGACGTCAAGGCTGTATCTTGTCACCCTGCTCATTTAACTTATATGGAGAGTACATCACGAGAAATGCTGGGCTGGAAGAAGCACAGGCTGGAATCAACATTGCCGGAAGAAATATCAATAACCTCAGACATGCAGATGACACCATCCTTATGGCAGAAAGGGAAGAGGAACTAAAGAGCCTCTTGATGCAAGTGAGAGAGGAGAGTGAAAAATTTGGCTTAAAGCTCAACATTCAGAAAACAATGATTATGGCATCTGGTCCCATCACTTCATGGGAAACAGATGGGGAAACAGTGGAAACAGTGTCAGACTTTATTTGGGGGAGCTCCCAAATCACTGCAGATGGTGACTGCAGCCATGAAACGAAAAGACGCTTACTCCTTGGAAGGAAAGTTATGACCAACCTAGATAGCATATTCAAAAGCAGAGACATGACTTTGCCAACAAAGGTCCATCGAATCAAGGATATGGTTTTTCCAGTGGTCATGTATGGATGTGAGAGTTGGACTATAAGAAAAGCTGAGTGCCGAAGAATTGATGCTTTTGAACTGTGGTGTTGGAGAAGACTCTTGAGAGTCCCTTGGACTGGAAGGAGATCCAACCAGTCTATTCTAAAGGAGATCAGTCCTGGGTGTTCTTTGGAAGGACTGATGCTAAAGCCGAGACTCCAGTACTTTGGCCACCTCATGCGAAGAGTTGAGTCATTGGAAAAGACTCTGATGCTGGGAGGGATTGGGGGCAGGAGGAGAAGGGGACGACAGAGGATGAGATGGCTGGATGGCATCACCGACTTAATGGACATGAGTTTGAGTGAACTCCGCGAGTTGGTGATGGACAGGGAGGCCTGGCGTGCTGTGATGCATGGGGACGCAAAGAGTCGGACACGACTGAGTGACTTTCCTTTCACTTTTCACTTTAATGCATTGAAGAAGGAAATGGCAACCCACTCCAGTGTTCTTGTCTGGAGAATCCCAGGGACAGGGGAGCCCGGTCTGCTGCTGTCTATGGGGTCACACAGAGTCAGACACAGCTGAAGTTACTTAGCAGCAGCAGCAGGTATCTCATTATTTTATTTTCACCAGTCTACTCTAAAAAGTTATCTTATTTCCATGTTTCCATTGTAGCATTTCCATTGTGTTTTATTACCATAAATTCTTCAGATGTTTTATCTTTAATCTTTGGTTTAAATAGATCATCTTCTCAGGGAAACTTCTGCTGCTGTTTACACCATCATTTATTACGTTGCTATATTAGTCCTCTAATAATTTTTCATGAGTGCCTCATAACTTTAAATCATGTATTTTGGAAAATACTTATTTTTAATTGACAGTAATGACCACATTTTCTTTTCTTGAGTATTGCTTTGTCCACTAATGTTTAGTGGCTCCACACAAAAGTTTAAGTTCATCATGAACTTCTTCCTAGCTTTTTTTTTGGGGGGGAGTTTGATTTTCTTATATACTTGCTAGATGTTAACCAAAGTTATATTAGTACCAGTTGCAGTTACAGTACGTTTACCCTGAAGTTTTACTTACAAGCATATATGTATTTTATCAGAATATTGACTTTATCTTAGTTCTTCTTTATATGGTTTTGAAAGCCATGAGCTCATTATTCAAGTATTTTTATAGTCTGTGCCTTTTCTCCACTGAGATTCCAATGAATCCATTTATATAATGTTAGAAAGAGGAAACAATCATAAAATATGTTGATATAATTACTAAGGGAGATATATTTTTAAAAGAACAGTAACTAAACTATTTGCTATTTGCTAGCAAGAATAATTTTCTCTCAGTGTGTTCTGTAATCATGAAAGTCATATAGTCTATGTAATCAGAGAAGATATATTAGCAAGTACCTCAATCGAACATAGATTTATAGAAATTCTAATGTTTGGTTTTAATTAGTCTAATTCAGAGTCTTGTTATGGTTTAGTTATCAACATTCTTGTTTTTCTGTCAGTAAAGAGAATGTGCTAGTTTTCTTGGGGGGAAGACTATTTTAATCAATATTCTCCTATGCTTTTGATTTTCAAGAAAACAGACATCTTAAATAAGATACTTGTTTTCAAGGGTCTGGTACCGTGTCTAATGAATATTTCTCTGATTAATATGTTATCATTAGTAAAACATACATTCTGTTTACTTCCAACACTGATTTAAAGTGACTTATGATAAAAGATGTATTAAATGTTTGGGATTGACATGTACACACTGCTATATTTAAAATGGATAACCATCAAAGACCTACTGTATAGCTCAGAGAACTCTGCTGAATACTCTGTAAAACTTAAATGGGAAAAGAATTTGAAAAAGAATAGATATATATGTAACTGAATCACTTTGCTGGACACCTGAAGCTAATGCAAGATTGTTAACTAATTATACTCCAATATAAAATAAAAAAAATTAAAAAAGAAAATATTCTTTCATAGAAGACAAAGATAGCAATATAAACTAAAGAACATTGAGAATGAGGCAAAATATTATTTACTTCATGGTATACTAACTTTATCAATATAAATATAGTCATTATTTGAAATGGAAGGAAATTAACTCAGCACTGCTCTTTCACATAAAGGCATATAAATGCATATTCAGATATAGATACAAACAATAATGACATTTTTATCAATCATTCATCTCCTTTTTTGTTGTTCCATTATAATAGAATCTGTGTTTGTTATCTCTCTTAATATAGTGGCATCCTCTTTCATACATCAGATGTTTGTTAAGCACCTACTATGTGTCAGAGTGTTCCATTATAATAGAATCTGTGTTTGTTATCTCTCTTAATATAGTGGCATCCTCTTTCATACATCAGATGTTTGTTAAGCACCTACTATGTGTCAGAGTGTTTCAGGCACTGGAGATACAGTGGTAAAAAATTCTTTCTCCTCGTGGAATTTATATTTTATTCTAAATTTAGATAGAGATAAGCAAGAAGCCAAATATATCATGTAATCACTAAGGGCTATGGAGATAAAACAGGCAGAGGGAAACAGAACTCAATTAACTAAACATACATGGAATCAGAAAGAACACTAACTTGTTCTATCGTTTTCATTTTTGTCACTAATATAAGAACTCGGAGACTCTGTGGAACTGACATTGAGAAAATCATGCCCAGAATTATATCTTTTTATTAGTCAATGCAGTGTATAAAGTGGACATGGTGAGTTTTTAGCCACATCCTCAAAATATACATTCTTTATGTATTTTACATGCAATCTTTTTAAAATTTGAAATACAGTCCATGGGGTCGGAAAGAGTTGGACATGACTGAGGGACTAAGCACAGCACATAGTTGATTTACAGTGTTGTTGTTTTGTTTTAACTGTTTATATGCAATCTTAACCCTGTTATAGGGCTTCCCTGGTGGCTCAGAGGATAAAGGATCTGCCTGCAATGCACGAGACCCGGGTTTGATCCCTGGGTTGGGAAGATCCCCTGGAGAAGGAAATGGCAACCCACTCCAGTATTCTTGCCTGGAGAATCCCATGGACAGAGGAGCCTGGTGGGCTACAGTCCATGGAGTTGCAAGTGTTGGACATGACTGAGCGACTTCACACACAACCCTGTTATTGATGATGGATTTGTTCTGCCCTGATGGCTATCTCTTTGTAGAATCTTAATAAGTTTGAGATTAGAAACAAAGACTTTCCTGAGATGCATGTGGTCTTAGTTCTTTTAGACATTTCTTAGTGGATGTTTTAAGTTATAGAAAAATAGCACATTACTTTTTTGAAAATGACAACATCTTATTCAGGAATAACTCTGGAACTTCACGAAAGAAGCTTATTTTCCCACTGTGAATTTTGCATGCCAAAATGCTCATATCACTAGTCATTTCTCTGAAATATTTCCTTGCAATTTTTACCTGAACTGAGCCTATGAATTTAGTAATTTTCTAGTAGCAAATAAGATCCTATGGAAATGAGACACTAAGAAAAAGGTGGGGTTGGAGATAGTTTTGAGTATAAGTATAGGCCTAGGATTCAGGATGTTCCATGGTTCTTTACCAGCTAGCCACAAAGGAAGCCCTTGCTCATTATTCAGTTCAGTTCAGTTCAGTTCAGTCGCTCAGTCATGTCTGACTCTTTGAGACCTCATGAATCACAGCACACCAGGCCTCCCTGTCCATCACCAACTCCTGGAATTCACTCAGGCTCATGTCCATTGAGTCGGTGATACCATCCAGCCATCTCATCCTCTGTCGTCCCCTTCTCCTCCTGCCCCCAAGCCCTCCCAGCATCAAGGTCTTTTCCAGTGAGTCAACTCTTCGCATGAGGTGGCCAAAACATTGGAGTTTCAGCTTCAGCATCAGTCCTTCCAAAGAACACCCAGGACTGATCTCCTTTAGGATGGACTGGTTGGATCTCCTTCCAGTCCAAGGGACTCTCAAGAGTCTTCTCATTATTAGAGAAATGCAAATCAAAACTACAGTGAGATATCACGTCACACTAGGCAGAATGGCAATCAGCAAAATTCTACAAACAATAAATGCTGGACAGGGTGTGGAGAAAAAGGAATGCTATTGCACTGTTGGTGGGAATGTAAATTGATACAGCCACTATGGAAGATGGTATGGAAATTCCTTACAAAACTAGGAATAAAACCACCATATGACCCAGCAATTCCACTCCTAGGCATATACCCCTGCTGATGCTACTGCTGCTAAGTTGCTTCAGTCGTGTCCGACTCTGTGCAACCCTCATAGATGGGAGCCCACTGTCTCTGGGATTCTCCAGGCAAGAACACTGGAGTGGGGTGCCATTTCCTTCTCCAATGCATGAAAGTGAAAAGTGAAAGTGAAGTCACTCAGTCATGTCCGACTCTTAGCGACCCCATGGACTGCAGCCTACCAGGCTCCTCCGTTCATGGGATTTTCCAGGCAAGAGTACTGGAGTGGGGTGCCTTTGCCTTCGGAAACCAAAATTGAAAAAGACACATGTATCCCATTGTTCACTGAAGCACTTTTTACAATAGCTAGAGCATGGAAGCAACCTACATGTCCATCGACAGATGAATGGATAAAGAAGGACAAGCTTTGTGCACTTTTAAAGTTTGTTTAGTGTTGGCTCGTTTCTGGCTATGTAGTGAAAGTAAAAGTATTAGTCACTCAGTCATGTCCAACTCTTTGTGACCCCATGGACTACAGCCCACCAGGCTCCTCTGTCCATGGGATTCTCCAGGCAAGGATACTGGTTGGGTTTGCCATTTACTTCTCCAGGGGATGCATACAATGTATATATTTAATATACATATTAAGTAACCAGAAAATGAAAATCCATGGTTGGAGAGAATATTAACCAAGTTTTAATAGTTCTAATGTGAAAGACAATCCCTTTGCTAGTTTGAATTAAGCTATGTGAAGTATACTCTATGAAAACATTTCCCAAAGCTGGCCTTTTTGTACAAAAATTTGAGATATGTGCAATTCACACATCTTTGATCAATTTAAGCACATTCTGTCTTACTGGCAGGGACCAAAACCTGCAATAAGACAAGGAGTCCTCTGATGAGGGAGATGTTAGAAATGGTAATGACAGTGTACACGGGGTCCTAATTGAGGAATTTTCTAACAGTTATCTAGTAATACGGGGTGCCCTCCATTTGGACTCTGGCAATAAGTTGAGTATTCCTTAGTTCCCAATCAGTGAAGTGAAAATCACTCAGTTGTGCTTGACTCTTTGTGACCCCATGGACTATACAGTCCATGGAATTCTCCAGGCCAGAATACTAGAGTGGGTAGCCATTCTCCAGGGAATCTTCCCAACCCAGGGATCAAACCCCGCTCTCCCTCATTGCAGGCGGATTCTTTACCAGCTGAGCCACCAGGGATTCCCAGGCAGGATGAGCACAATTCAAAATGTTCTCAAGTCCTGGGCCAGGGGGAATGATCTCATTTGGCACATTATTAAGTTCTTGTGAAGAGGAAAGACATTAACCACTCACAAATATTTTGTCATTGACTAACTGCAAAGATGTATCTGTTAAAGCCATCCATCTGAGTAGACTAGTTCTCTCGAATAGTAAAGAATGTCAATACATCCTAAAAGCGAGTCGATTTGTCAGGCATCGACAAAACTGCTTTGAAGCCAAATGATCTGCTTTGTGCCTTCACCTTTCTTCCAGAATATACTCACCAACACATGCAAATCTGGACTCGGCCTCCTCTGATGGAGCCTTTTCAAAGAAAACTGAGTTTCTTTGGCTGCAGTGACACAGATGTTTGGGTGGGAGGAGAGGTGGAGGTGATGGTGGCCATGCTATTTCAAGGCTGGGGAAATGGGTGACCCAGCTAAGTAAATAACATGAGCTCCCTCACAGACATGCCAGGCTTCCCCTTCATCTGCTCATGGCTGGAAACAGAAGAGCTCCATTGAATCAATTAAACCAACCAGTTAGATTGACCCAAATTCTTTCAGGAAATGCAAAAGCCTGCTGGCTCCTGGGATTAGCTGGAGTTTCTCAATTGCTCCCCATCTGTACATCACCTTTGTGTCCACTCTAGCTGCAGATTGCTACATCTGCTCACCTCAGTGGCTTGTTTTCCAAACCAAGGTAATTTGAGAACCGCCTAGTTCTAATCAAGCAGTCTTTGAACTCTGGAGAAACTTTGTGGCCAGCCCAGAGAGAAATTTGGCCCTCTTCTTAATTGATTTGCTGCATCTCTGGCATTCTTTTCCACCACCTGCCCTTGCTCTTCGGTAATTCCAGGTGTTGTAGCCAACTTGTTAGATGCAGCTTTGTGGAGAACACAGCCCAGAGCAGATACCATTTGAGGCTTCATTTCTTACAAAGAAAGAAGGACGGGGCCAAGTGGCTGTAGGGGAAATAGGAGCATGGAAAAATAACTGTTTTGTTCCCATCAGGGTGGTGGCATCAGAAGAAGTGAAGAAAGGCCCAAGAACCTTATAGGCAATGACTAATGGCAGAACTCAGATTAAAAGAGACATGGGACTTAGACAAATTATACTCAGGGCTCACTCTTTCAGCAAGGGTTCCTACCCCTGTGATCTCTAGGGACCACAGAAAATGCCTTGTTCTTAAACTTGGCTGCACATCAGAATCTCCTGGAAAGCCTAAAGTTGTATAGCACGGGGAGCTCAGCTCAGTGCTGGGATGACCTAGATGGGTGGGATGTGGGCAGGTGGGAAGGAGGTTCTAGAGGGAGGGGATATGTATATATATATAGCTGCTTCACATTGTTGTACAGCAGAAACTAACACAATATTGTAAAGCAATTATACTCCAATGAAAATTTATTATAGGCACAAGCCCCTCCCTCAGAGAATTGTCCTTAATCGGTGTGGGGATAGGATCATGGCATCGGCACTTTAAAAGCTCTCCAGATGAAAACCAGAATTGCCATAAAGGACATCATTGAGCTGACTGACCACATTTGAGTACGGACTGTATATTAGATCATATTGCTGTGTCAATGTTAAAACTTCTGAACTTGATAACCAGATTGTGGTTACCTAAGAGGATGTTCTTGTTCTTAGGAAATACATGCTGAAATATTTAGGAGTGAAGAACATGATGTCTGCAATTTAGGTGAATGGATTAAAGGGGGAAATACCATGTAGAAACGTAACAAGGGATGAATACAGCAAATATGGCAAAATGCTAACATTTGGCAAATCTGGCTGAGGGCTTACCCTGCTGGCAAGGGTTCCTTGTACTATTCTTAGAACCCTTCTGTTAGTTTAAAATGATTTCCAAATTAAAAAAAAATTCTTAAAAGTACCCCAGATGAAATAATGTACAACAACATTTAGAAACTACTGGATTCAGAAAAAAACAGAGAATGAGTACCTACTAAACAGCGGTTACAGTGCAAGCCTTTCTGAGTCACTGTCCTACACCAGTTCATCTCTCTCTTTAATGGTCATGTAAATCTCCTGGGAGTCTGGTTCAAAACTCTTTCTGATTCAGAAAGTCTGAGCTGAGGCCTGAGATTCTGCATTTTTAATAGACTCTCTGGTGATGCCAGTGCCTCTGGTCCATGGGCCACATCTGGAATAGCAAAGCTCTACCACTGAATCACCCTGCCATCCACCTGTCAATCAATCAACACGTTTTTTGGAACCATGTCCTCTGGGCTCAGCAGTGTAGGAGAATCCCAAGCTCTGGGATCTAACCCCTGATGATCTGAAATGGAGCTGATGTAATAATAATAATATAAAGAAATTGTATCACTAATGTAATATGTAATGTACTTGAATCATCCAGAAACTGTTCCCCCCAACCCCCAGTCCATGGAAAAAATTGTCTTCCATGAAACAGGTCCCTGGTGCCAAAAAGGTTGGGCACTACTCCTCTACGTGAGGTAGGGTGGGCCCGCAGAGCTCTGTGGATAGGTAGTCCATCCATCTTGACCCCTGGACTGTGGCATCACCGTGTGAGCCATGTGGCTTGGCCCTGTGAGGGTCACTCTGATCCCCAGAACAGAATGGAGCGCCCAAAAGAAGAAGCTGAAACAAAGGCTGGCAGCACATGGAAGGGGGGTATGAAGCAAAACAGCCCATGATACAGGTCACAGGGGAAATTCAGCCCCTCCTGGTGGGTGGGAGTTGGGGCTGAGCTGAGGCTCCCACAGAGAGCAGCATAATTCTGATGAGGTGTCAGGGTACAGGCTGCCTGAATCTGGCTGCCTCCTCCAGCTTGGAGACTCATTTCTTAGAATCAGATGTCCAAGGAAGATTCTCGTTTCATGCTGACTGTGGCATGCTTCCGGTTTGTTGCTTTTGCTGTAAGAGGAGCCAAAATGTCTCTCCCCTGGTTGGAGTAGATGGGGCATAGCCCCTGCCTCCATCAGAATTTTCCGGGCCTTGCCTCCCTCCTTTCCCCCATGGCAGCACCCTTCTCTGTCTGCCTGCTGTGATCATGTTTTCCATGCATTGAATTAGAGGCCAGTCTCTTATTTGTATCTCCCCTGTTTACATCCAAATCAAGGCCAACTTACACGGGTGCACAGAAGGACCCAGCTGGGCTTTACTGAGCAGGCAGCCCCAGAGAAGTTTCTGGAAGACAGTTGAGAAAGATCTGGCTGACAGGTCTGAGTTTGGATCAGAAAGTTGCCATCAAAGAGCTGTATAAACTTAAGCAAGTTATTTAACATCTCTGAGCTTTAGGTTCCTCACCTGTAAAGTGGGGCTGATGATAGCATTAAATTCATAGGGCTCTGAACATCAAATGAGTTAGAGAGCTGAGCAGGAGCTTAATAGATGGAAGTGAGGCATTCCTTTGATGGGGATTTATTGAGTTTCTTCTATGTATAGACATATGTGTGTGTTAGTCACTCAGTCATGTCCGACTCTTTGCGACTCCATGGACTGTAGCCCACCAGGCTCCTCTGTCCATGGGATTCTCCAGGCAAGAATACTGGAGTGGGTGGCCATTTCTTTCTCCAGAAGATCTTCCTGACCCAGGGATTGAACTCAGGTCTCCTGCATTGCAGGCAGATTCTTTACTGTCTGAGCCACCAGGGAAGACCCATATGTACAAACATACTGTTCTGAACCTGAAAGAGTGCAGGTGTTCAGTGCAGGAAGTAGAGAGCTTCAGTGCCAGGCTTTGGGTTTGAGCCTGTACACTTCACTTACTAGGTGACTTTGTAGCAACTCCTGAACCTTTCTGGGGCTCCATTCTCTCATCTGTAAAATGGGTATGATAATAGTCCCTACCTATGGGGATTGCCGTGAGGATTAAAGATGGGCTTAGAATGCGAGTTTAACAAGGATTAAGTGTTATTTGCGAAAATACCTGCAGTCAAGAGTCAAGCACTCAAGTGTGTGCTTTGAGAAACCACACACACACTCAGACACACGCATACACTATCACCACATGAGTGGGCAGCCAAGAGAGGACAGGTTACAGGAGAGACACAAATAGGCATTCATTGCCTGTTCGAGGCTCTTTGAACCTCAGGCCAGGGCCCATTTCTGCAAAAAATTCTCTCTGGGACTGTGGTGTCGTGAGCCCCTGGATTCTTTTTTATATGGAAGTAAAATCCATATAACATGTAATTAACGTTTTTTTTTTTTTTTGGCCATGCTGTGCGACCTGTGGGATCTTAGTTCCCTGACCAGGGATCGAACCCGTGCCCTCTGCATTGGGAGTGCAGTCTTAACCACCAGCACAGTTCCTGCAAGTGACCATTCGAAAGTAAACAGTTTAGTGGCATTTAGTACTGTCACAGTGTTGACTGCCCCCTGCCCCCTGAGTTCTTTAGAGTTGGTTTCCCCTTTCAACTGGCTGTATCCAGAGAAGGCAGCATTCATTTGTTTTTGTCAGTCTTCCTGTCACTGTACCATACCTGTCCCCATTCCCACCTGGTTCCTCCCCCTCCATTTTTCCAATGGGCCTGTCTCTCTGCACCCTCCTACCTTTTGGGGAGACAGGAGTAGGTGTCTCTGGCTGACATCTACATTTAGGGAGAGGGAGGGAGTATGTTGACCCATTGGAAAGGTGCCAGCTCTGAAGGGTGGCACCGACAGAGTTCAGGTTGGAGATGGTAAAGCCACTTTTTGATACGGATGAAAACAGGTGCAACCCATTGTCGCTTTGCCCTCCAGTGGCCCTAGGGACAGCAGACAATGCAAAAGGGATTACTACAAACTATTCAGTCCTGAATATTCATTGGGAGGATCGATGCTGAAGCTGAAATTCCAATACTTTGGCCACCTGATGTGAAGCACTGACTCCTTGGAAAAGATCCTGATGCTGGGAAAGATTGAAGGCAGGAAGAGAAGGGGACGACAGAGGATGAGATGGTTGGATGGCATCACCGACTCAATGGACATGAGTTTGAGCAAGCTCCGGGAGTTGGTGATGGACAGGGAAGCCTGGGGTGCTGCACACCATGGCGTCTTGAAGATTCAGACACAACTGAGTGACTGAACTGAACTGAATGGCCTCTCAGATCACTTTTTGTGATCGTGTCTTCCATCTTTGGGCTCCTCTTCCTTATGAATAAATTTGCTCTGTATCAAAGCATCTATTACAAAATAACCTTGGCAGGCTCCACAGCCTCACAAAGATCTACTTTGTATTTGTACTTGTGGACAAGAGCCACACCTTGAGTATTTTAAAACAGATAAAGAATAGTTGATAGGTACGGAATTCTCCCAGGATGCAAAGCACGGTGCTAAATGCCGTGAACTCATAACTGCTGTATATGAGGCATCTCATAGGAGAGTTCTTACAATGACTCTAGGAAGTAGGCACTTTTGTTATGTATCTACATTTTATAGATGAAGAAATTCAGGCACAGAGCTGGTCAGTGACTCATCCAGGGCCACCTGGTGAATAAATATCAAAATCCATGTTTTACGCCACTGAGTAATACTGTGCCCCCATAATCCCAGCATAGATGTTACTTAGTTGGCTGAACAGAACAAAAATGTGTAGCAACCACATACAGTAGCTCCCTTCCTTCACTGCCTCCTACATTTTAGTTCTGGATCATGAATTTCCTGGCTTTATAACTTTGGCTGAGTCATGTAACCCCTCTGAAAATGTTTCCTCATCTATATAATTGGGGTAATTTTCTTGTCTGATCTCCATCAGATTTGTGACTATAAGATATACAATGATACAGGGAACGTTTTTGCAAAATGTAAAGTGCTATGTCAATGTCAGGAATTACTATCACGAATAAATGGCTTCCTGGGATTGTGTAAGAGCCGCACAGTTGCAAGTTGGGAACTAGAGCTCCTGAGGTGCTCTGCGATAACCCTGGGAAGTAGTAGCAAGTTTCTCAGGCTTAATCTAATCCCGGACAAGCCAATCCCATTTCTGCTCTTCAAGGCTGTGTGATCTTTTAAGCACTAGCCAACTTCTCTGTATGCAGGTCAAGAAGCAACAGTTAGAACTGGACATGGAACAACAGACTGTTTCCAAATCGGGAAAGGAGTATGTCAAGGCTGTATATTGTCACCCTGCTTATTTAACTTATATGGAGAGTACATCATGAGAAATGCCGGGTTGGATGAAGCACAAGCTGGAATCAAGATTGCCGGGAGAAATATCAATAAGCTCAGACATGCAGATGACACCACCCTATGGCAGAAAGCAAAGAAGAACTAAAGTGCCTCTTGATGAAAGTGAAAGAGGAGAGTGAAAAAGTTGGCTTAAAGCTCAACATTCAGAAAACAATGATTATGGCATCTGGTCCCATCACTTCATGGCAAATAGATGGGGAAACAATGGAAACAGTGACAGACTTTATTTTGGGGGGCTCCAAAATGCTGCAGATGGTGACTGCAGCCATGAAATGAAAAGACACTTGCTCCTTGGAAGAAAAGCTATGACCAACTTAGACAGCATATTAAAAACCAGAGACATTCCTTTACCAACAAAGGCCCATCTAGTCAAAGCTATGTTTTTTCCAGTAGTCATGTATGGATGTGAGAGTTGGACTATAAAGAAAGCTGAGCCCCGAAGAATTGATGCGTTTGAACTGTGGTGTTGGAGAAGACTCTTGAGAATCCCTTGGATTGCAATGAGATCCAGCCAGTCAATCCTAAAGGAAATCAGTCCTGAAAATTCATTGGAAGGACTGATGCTGAAACTGAAACTCCAATACACTGGCCATCTGATGCGAAGAACTGACTCATTGGAAAAGACCCTGATGCTGGGGAAGATTGAAGGCGGGAGGAGAAGGAGACGACAGAGGATGAGATGGTTGGACGGCATCACCAACATAATGGACATGAGTTTGAGCAGGCTTCAGGAGTTGGTGATGGACAGGGAAGCCTGGGGTGCTGCAGTCCATGGCATCACAAAGAGTCAGACACGACTGAGCGACTGAACTGAGCTGAACTGAACTGAACTTCTCTGAACTCCCTTCTGTGTCTTTCATCAAGTATAGCTGGGAGAGCACTAGGGGACTCCTCAGGGTTTGGTACAGCAAAGGATTAAATAACGCCAGTTAAAGCCTTCTAAAGATGGCTCTGGCCTAGTCCATTTCCCCAAAATCACAGCCTATCTATCACAGGGGTTGTCAAGCACATTAACTTGACATGATATGGCTGACAGTGCCTTGCATGGCGTCAGTGCTGGCCTCACAGCACATGCTCAAGGGGTGATGACTCTTTTTGTGACTTGTTTCTCTTGGAGGGAAGGCAGAATGCAAAAGGGAGAGGGAGGTAGCAGCCAGGGGCAGGCAATTTGGGCTCTTGGGCCTCCTGGACCACAAGGTTTGCCAATTCCCCCCTTTCCTTGAAATGAAGCTGTAACTTTGAAACTCAGTTGCTTCCTTTTTAAATAATTAATTAATTTATTGTAATTGCAGGATAATTACTTTACAATATTGTGATGCTTTTTGCCATACGTAGATATGAATCACCCATGGGTGCACATGTGTCTCCCCATCCCATCCCTGTGGGTTGTCCTGGAGCACCAGCTCTGAGTGCCCTATTTCAGGCATCAAACTTGCACTGGTCATCTGTTTTACATATGGTAATATACATGTTTCACTGCTATTCTCTCAAATCATCCCACCCTTGCCTTTTCCCACATAGTCCAAAAGTCTGTTCTTTACATCTGTGTCTCCTTTGCTGTCCTGCCTGAAGGATCGTTGTTACCTTCTTTCTAAATTCCATATATATGGGTTAATATACACTGTTTGGGAGAAGGCAATGGCACCCCACTCCAGTACTCTTGCCTGGAAAATCCCATGGACGGAGGAGCCTGGTGGGCTGCACTCCATGGGGTCACTAAGAGTAGGACACGACTGAGCGACTTCACTTTCACTTTTCACTTTCATGCATTGGAGGAGGAAATGGCAACCCACTCCAGTGTTCTTGCCTGGAGAATCCCAGGGACAGGGGAGCCTGGTGGGCTGCCGTCTATGGGGTCGCACACAGTCCTACACGACAGAAGCGACTTAGCAGCAGCAGCAGCAGCATACAGTATTTGTCTTTTTCTTTCTAACTTAATTCACTCTGTATGATAGGCTCCAGTTTCATCCACCTCGTTAGATCAGTTGCTTCCTTTTAAAATTTGTTTATTTATTTCAGTGCTTCAGGTCTTAGTTGCTGCACATAGGATCTTCTATCTTCACTGTGGCATTTGAGCTCTTTAGATGCAGCATTTGAACTCTTAGTCACAGCATGTGGGATCTAGTTCCCTGACCCCCTGGCCCTCTGCATTGGGAGTGTGGGAGTCTTAGCTGCTGGACCACCAGAGTAGTCCCCCCAAACACAATTGATTCTTATTCACTCCGAAACTGTTTATGCACCAGGCTGTGTCTGACTTTCCGTGTAGCTTATTTGTCTTTCCCAGGAATGTTGGCAAGGGGCAAGGGGATGAGGCAGTTAAAGCTCTCTCCATTCGCTCACCCTTCACCTTTCACCTCTCCTGGTATACATATGCTCCAGCAGCAAAGGAGGCAAGACTCTCCGAGCAAGAAATAACTTCTCTTGTTCAGAAACCGGGGATGCAGTGGAGGGGACAGAAGTCCTCTAAGGCCCATGGAAAGTTTTCTTTTTTCTGAATAGAAATTGAATTCAACTTTTTCAGAAATTATAAACGTTCCACATCTTCAGGGCAACCGGTGAAACAATACACAGGCATAGGAAGCAAAATAAGTAATGTGCTCCCCTCTCCTTTTCCTCTCTACAGAATAAGCGATAGTAACAGCCTGAGTCTGAATCCTCCCACTGCCTTCCTGTGCACATGCAAAGGCATGCAGGCACAGAGCCTGTGACTGGAGATTTTGGTGTTTGTACTAGAATGAGATCATGAGATACACATTGCTCTTCAGCCTGGTTTATGCACTTAGGTACATCACATATATGTGTTAGTGTGTGATATTTTTCTCTTTCTGACTTACTTCTCTCTGTATGATGGGCTCTGGTTTCACTCATGTCTCCACAGTTCAGTTCAGTCGCTCAGTGGTGTCCGACTCTTTGCGGCCCCATGAATCACAGCACGCCAGGCCTCCCTGTCCATCACCATCTCCCGGAGTTCACTCAGACTCACGTCCATCGAGTCCGTGATGCCATCCAGTCATCTCATCCTCTGTCGTCCCCTTCTCCTCCTGCCCCCAATCCCTCCCAGCATCAGAGTCTTTTCCAATGAGTCAACTCTTCACATGAGGTGGCCAAAGGACTGGAGTTTCAGCTTTAGCATCATTCCTTCCAAAGAAATCCCAGGGTTGATCTCCTTCAGAATGGACTGATTGGATGTCCTTGCAGTCCAAGGGACCCTCAAGAGTCTTCTCCACACCACAGTTCAAACACATCAATTCTTCGGTGCTCAGCCTTCTTCACAGTCCAACTCTCACATCCATACATGACCACAGGAAAAACCATAGCCTTGACCAGGCGGACCTTAGTCAGCAAAGTAATGTCTCTGCTTTTGATTATACTATCTAGGTTGGTGATAACTTTTCTTCCAAGGAGTAAGCGTCTTTTAATTGCATGGCTTCAGTTACCATCTGCAGTGATTTTGGAGCCCCCAAAAATAAGTCTGACACTGTTTCTACTGTTTCCCCATCTATTTCCCATGAAGTAATGGAACCAGATGTCATGATCTTCATTTTCTGAATGTTGAGCTTTAAGCCAACCTTTTCACTCTCCTCCTTCACTTTCATCAAGAGGCTTTTTAGTTCCTCTTCACTTTCTGCCATAAGGGTGGTGTCATCTGCATATCTGAGGTTATTGATATTTCTCCTGGCAATCTTGATTCCAGCTTGTGTTTCTTCCAGTCCAGCGTTTCTCATGATGTACTCTGCATAGAAGTTAAACAAGCAGGGTGATATTATACAGCCTTGACGTCCTCCCTTTCCTATTTGGAACCAGTCTGTTGTTCCATGTCCAGTTCTAACTGTTGCTTCCTGACCTGCATCCAGAATTCTCAAGAGGCAGGTTAGGTGGTCTGGTATTTCCACAATTGATTGTGATCCACAGAGTCAAAGGCTTTAGCATAGTCAGTAAAGCAGAAATAGATGTTTTTCTGGAACTCTCTTGCTTTTTCCATGATCCAGCGGATATTGGCAGTTTGATCTCTGGTTCCTCTGCCTTTTCTAAAACCAGCTTGAACATCAGGGAGTTCACGGTTCACATATTGCTGAAGTCTGGCTTGGAGAATCTTGAGCATTACTTTACTAGCATGTGAGATGAGTGCAACTGTGTGGTAGTTTGAGCATTCTTTGGCATTGCCTTTCTTTGGAATCAGAATGAAAACTGAGCTTTTCCAGTCCTGTGGCCACTCCTGAGTTTTCCAAATTTGCTGGCATATTGCGTTCAGCACTTTCACAGCATCATCTTTCAGGATTTGAAATAGCTCAACTGGAATTCCATCACCTCCACTAGCTTTGTTCGTAGTGATGCTTTCTAAGGCCCACTTGACTTCACATTCCAAGATGTCTGGCTCTAGATTAGTGATCACATCATCATGATTATCTGGGTTGTGAAGATCTTTTTTGTACAGCTCTTCCGTGTATTCTTGCCACCTCTTCTTCATATCTTCTGCTTCTGTTAGGTCCAGACCATTTCTGTCCTTTATTGTGCCCATCTTTGCATGAAATGTTCCCTTGGTATCTCTAATTTTCTTGAAGAGATCTCTAGTCTTTCCCATTCTGTTGTTTTCCTCTATTTCTTTGCATTGATCGCTGAAGAAGGCTTTCTTATCTCTTCTTGTTATTCTTTGGAACTCTGCATTCAAATGCTTATACCTTTCCTTTTCTCCTTTGCTTTTCACCTCTCTTCTTTGCACAGCTATTTGTAAGGCCACCCCAGATAGCCATTTTGCTTTTTTGCATTTCTTTTCCATGGGGATGGTCTTGATCCCTGTCTCCTGTACAAGGTCACGAACCTCATTCCATAGTTCATCAGGCATTCTATCTCCACAAATGACCTGATTTCATTCCTCTTTATGGTTGGGTAATGTTCCATTGCACCACATCTTTATCCATTCCTATGTTGATGGACATTTAGGTTGCTTCTATGTCCTGGCTGTTGTAAATAGTGCTGCAGTCAATATCTGGGTGTATGTGTCTTTTAGAGTCAGAGTTGTCTCGGGGTATATATGCCTAGTAGTGGGATTGCCAGGTCATATGGTAGCTCTGTTTTTAGTGGAATCCAGGAAAATGGTACAGATGAACCTATTTGCAGGGCAGGAATAGAGATGCGGATGTAGAGAATGGATGTGTGTACATGGGGGAGGAGGGGAGGGTGGAACAAATTGGGAGAGTAGGATTGACACATATGCACACACATATACACTATCAATTGTGAAATAGGCGGCTAGTGGGAACCTCGTATATAGTTCAGGGGGCTCAGCTCAGTGCTCTGTGATGACTTTAATGGGTAGGATGGGGGCTGGACAGAGGTCCAAGAGGGAGGCGATATACGTATGCATATAGCTGGTGCACTCTGTTGTACATCAGAATCTAATACAACGTTGTAAAGCAACTAGAACCTAATAAAAACAAACAATGACAAAAAAAAAAAAAACAAACAAAAAAAACAAAGAAAATGAGTACATCACAGACCTCCCAGCACACCAGTAGTCATAGATCTGGCTCATCTCTTCAAATAGCTACATAATAGTCCACAACATGATTCTACTAGGATTTATTCAGCCATTCGTCTACTGAGAAGTGCTCAAGTTGTCTAGAACTTTGTGGTCATTCCTGTGAAAAAGGTCACAATCTCTATTCATCTCAGCTTATTTACCTAGGCTGGTTAAGAAGATTACTGGGTTTCATAGGGCTTTAATTTACCTATGGTGAGATTGCTTGGCTGGTTTTCATAAATAGAATTCTGATTCTCTCCTTTTATTATCAAAAATTTTATTATTCATCTGTTAAGTGGATCTCACTTGCCTTCTCAGTAATCCATGGATTGCCCCATAGTAGAGGGTGTGAATTGAAAAGGACTTTTGTAAGGAATGGGCATCCAAAGATACCATCTTCTTTTCTGTGTGATCCCAGAAAGGTGGATTACAATTTATCCAACTGGACCACATCTTCCTGATGCCTTCCTTCACTAATCTAGTCCAATTTTTCTCCTGCCTTTTCTAGCCATGAGCATTCTAGGCACAACCTTGATAAGCAAAGAGAAACTACACTTTGTTGGGAGCAAACACATTCTGGCTTCTCTCCCAGGTAAAGATTCCTTTGCAAGACAATGCAGAAGGGCTAGAGAGGCCACACTAGGAAGATGAGCACACATTACAGAAAATGATGAATATCAATCTGCTTAGCTGGTTTCTTTTGCAAAACTATTGTTGAACAGTGCCTTTAAAAATCAAGGACATGGTGGGGACATGGGTGTCCACCATAAAGTTCTTTCAAACTCATGTAACAAAGTGTTAAAATATTAATATGTGGTTTGATTTATAAAAATTCTGGTCACATACCATTATCTGGGCATATAAGATCCATATCAAAATACTTTACTGTGTATATACTTGATGCTTTTTAAAGCACTTTAAAACTCAGATTCCACTCTTACAGCAGCCTTGTGTGTCAGAAATCACTCTCCTCACCGGACAACAGAGAGAATGAGGCCTGGAGAACCAACTGATTTATCCAAAGTCTCATACATAATTGGCTTCCCTGGTGGCTCAGTGGTAAAGAATTCACCTGTGATGCAGGAGATGCAGGTTTGATCCCTGGGTCCAGAAGATCCCCTGGAGAAGGACATGGCAACCCACTCCAGGATTCTTGTCTGGGAAATCCCATGGACAGAGGAACCAGGCAGATTGTAGTCCATGGGGTCACCAAAGAGCTGGACACAACTGACTGACTAAACAACACCGTATACATAATTGGCAACAGTGTGAAGCTTTGAGCGTGGGATCCTGAATCCAGTGTTCATTTCACTTGTAGGAAAGGGGTATAAAATGATATCTTAATTCCATTTTTCATTAGGCCTCTGTTTGAGTCTCATTTGGCCTAACCCAATTTCTCTCTTACTCTAGGCATATGGATCTATGCTTCTCTCCATGACTGACTTAACACTGATGGAGCAGCAGTAATGTACTAGGTGTTCCAGAGACTGTAGGAAAGATCTGGCTGCTGCCCTATAGCTCCCAATCTCAATTTGTTGAAGCCCAATCTAAAATAGTTATTGCTCTGCATAGACAGTACAGGCTTATAGGAACATTTCTCCTCTCTAAGCTTGTTTCTCACCAGTATGGACCCCTAAGGGAATCTCCTGTCAGACAGGAATATCTGGTAACTGGTGTTTGAGTAGTCCTGAAAAATCACCCTTATTTTGCCCAATTCACTCTTAAAGATAGATGAATGTGTTCATTTGTTTTCCAGAAAAACAAATAGAGGGTAGTTTTCTCTTCTGAGGGGTCAGAAGTACATCTCACCCAATATGTTCTGGTTTGAAGCACATTGGAATGGTCTCTTTGATCCCAAATATTTTCTTTATCAGCTGAAATATCCCTTTTAGAGATATTACTCCTTTCTGACTGGGCTTCCCTGATGGCTCAGTTGGTAAAGAATCTGCCTGCAACACAAGAGACCTGGGTTCGATCCCCAGGTCAGGAAGATCCCCTGGAGAAGGAAATGGCAACCCACTCCAGTATTCTTGCCTGGAGAATTCCATGGACAGAGGAACCAGGCAGGTTATAGTTCATGGGGTCGCAAAGAGTCAGACACAACTGTGTGACTTTCACTTTCATAGATACTGTTTCTTTCCTTTAGGGACTTCCCTATAGCTCAGACAGTAAAGAATCTGCCTGCAATGCAGGAGACCTCGGTTCGATCCCCAGGTCAGGAAGATCCCCTGGAGAAGGAAATGGCAACCCACTGCAGTATTCTTGCCTGGAGAATTCCATGGACAGAGGAACCAGGCAGGTTATAGTTCATGGGGTCGCAAAGAGTCAGACACGACTGTGTGACTTTCACTTTCATAGATACTGTTTCTTTCCTTTAGGGACTTCCCTATAGCTCAGACAGTAAAGAATCTGCCTGCAATGCAGGAGACCCAGGTTTGATCCCTGGGTCAGGAAGACCCTCTGGAGAAGGAAACGACAATCCACTCCAGTATTTTTGACTGGAAAATCCTATGGAGAGAGGAGCCTGGTGGGCTACAGCCCATGGGGTCACAAAGAGTGGGACATGACTGAACGACTAACGCTGCTACTACTCCTCCTTTCTGACTCGCAAATCCTGTTAGTTAGCATACTATATTAACCATGCTCTGTCAATATCCTTTGCAATGTTCTGGACATCTATCCCTTTTCTTATCATTCCCACTGCCCCTGGCCTGATCAACTTCAACAGTTACAAGGTCCCAACAAGTCCCCCTACTTATTATCGATATCCTATGGTTCCCCCTGCATTCTATCAGCAGGATTCTATTTCTAAAACACCATTCTGGTTATGTCATACCCTTGGTCAAAAACCGTAGCTGGCTTTCCATTGCCTGGAGTTGTAGTTTTCAAAGTCTATTTGTTCATTTGTTCATTCTTTGGTTTCCGGTTACCAGGGGATGCTTTCTACAAGCAAAATACTAGGTAATTGAAACCCCCAAGTGAAAAGCAGATAAGAGTGATATGCTCCAAAAAATGTAGCTGTGCTTTAGTTGAAGCGAGGAGGGAGGACACAGAGCCTCCTTTTTCCCTTGGCCTCGGGGAACACAGTGTGGAGACCACTGACTTACTCCTGAGATTCAAAGGGCTTAACTTGGTATTCAAAAATGCACTACCATGGCCCTAACATGCATCTCCTGTTGGGCTTCCAACTTTCTCCCAAAGGAATTTGCTTCAGCAGTTTGGTCTCCACACAACTGGAGCATTCTCCACATTTTTTTTGTTTAACCAAAACTTTCTCTTTTTTTGAAAGCCACCCTTTAAAAAATATTTATTTAGTTTTGGCTGTGCTGAATCTTCATTGCTGTGTGTGGGCTTTCTATAGTTGCAGTGAGTAGGGCCTACTCTCCAATGGCAATGCTCGGACTTCTCACTGTGGTAGCTTCTTGTGTTGCAGAGCAGGGACTCTGGGCACCCAGGCTTCAGTAGTTGTGGCACATGGGCCCAGTAGTCGCACTTTGTGGGCTTAGTTGCCAGGAGGCATGTAGAATCTTTCCAGACCAGGGATGAAACTGGTGTCCCTTGCATTGAAAAGTGGATTCTTTACTACTAGACCACCAGGGAAGCCCAGCATTCCCCACTTTTTACCTTTTCCTGAAATATGCATTGCTGTTCTCTCTTCCTTCACTGCATTCACCCTTCAAGAACAAGCTATTTCAAGAAAGCTTCTCTGACTACCTTGCTTCACAGACTACTCGATTCTCAGGGCTATGATGACTTTATCTTCCAAATAACAACAAAAATGGAGACAGAAGCTGTTCAGCAAAGAGATTGCCACAGAGACTGTTTTTATGTTCTCCTTCTAGCTAAAGAAGTCTTATGGTGTGAACTGTGAGGCCAAGGTTCCATGAGTTTGTGTCCCAGCTCTGCTACTTGTTAGCCATGTGACTCTAGTGTGCTTCAGGTCTCTTATCTGTAAAATGAGGACAATATTAGTACTCATCTCAAAGGGTTATGTGAAGATTAAATTGTGTCAAGCTCTTAGAACACTGTTTGGCACTTAGTAAGCAGTTGATTGGAGAAGGAAATGGAACCCACTCCAATGTTCTTGCTTGGAAAATCCCATGGACAGAGGAGCCTGGTGGGCTACAGTCCATGGGGTCGCAAAGAGTCGGACACAGCTTAGCCACTAAACCACCACCACATGCAGTTGATAAAAGTTAACTATTATTAGGATAGCTCAGACATGAGGTCATGAAAGTCTGAGCTAAGGCAGAGGCTGTGGGGTGTCTATCAACGGCAGAATTGTTGGGAGATCTAAAGGTAGGGGGTTGTGGAGAGAGTAAGATAAAGAGAGGGCTTCCCCAGTGGCTCAGTGGTAGAGAATTCGCCTGCAATGAAGGAGTTGAAGGAGACGCAGGTTTGATCCCTGGGTTGGGAAGATCCCCTAGAGGAGGGTACGGCAACCCACTCCAGTATTATTGCCTGAAAAATTCCATGGACAGAGGAGCCTGGTAGGCCACAGTCCACAGGGTGGCTAAGAGTCAGATGCTACTGAAGCGACTTATCATGCATGGCATGCAAGATAAAAAGACTAGTACACAACCAGTGAAGGGTGAAATGGGTTGCTCTGTCATCAGAAGAAGGAAGTGCCCTGATAGGTGGTTCCTGTCCAGGCTGCTATCAGCAAGGCTGTATTCTCATGGAGCATGTGCTCAATAAGAGAAAGATAAATATCGTATTCTAATGCACATATATGGAATCTAGTAAAATGGTACTGAAGAATTCATTTACAGGATAGCAATGGAGAAACAGACATACAAAATAGACTTATGGACATGGGGAGAGGGGAGGAGAGGGTGAGATGTATGGAAACAGTAACATGGAAACTTACATTACCATCTGTAAAATAGATAGCCAACGGGAATTTGCTGTATGGCTCAGGAAAGTCAAACAGGGGCTCTGGATCAACCTAGAGGGGTGGGATGGGGAGAGAGTTGGGTGGGAGGTTCAAAGGGGAGGGGATATATGTATACCTGTGGCTGATTCATGTTGAGGTTTGAAAGAAAATAACAAAATTCTGTAAAGCAATTATTCTTCAATTAAAAAATAAATTAATTTTAAAAATAATGAAATTGATCAACCATAAGTACCTTAGCAAAATTCTATTTTTCAGTTAACTGGAAGCTAAGAGAATAGCCATTTGGAATCAGGCCCTAAGACAGAAGGTGTTGCAGAGGTGAAAACAGAGCATAGGGCACTGTCAGGAAGAGGCGCCTACATGGGAGCAGGTGGGAGCATTGTGCCAGATAGCATAAACTCTCTAAAATGTTAGCTGGTAGGATTAAAAGTGCACTAGCTGCCTGGGGGCAGGAAGAGACAGTGCCAGAATAACTGAATGGAGACATGGGAAGTCCAAAGAGAAATTTTGATAGCTTGCCTACTTAAAAATGTGTGTGTGCCCTAAAGTGCACAGGGAGAGATCACAAGGTGCAAATTGTTTTGTTCAAGTATAATTGGGTTAACAATATCATGTTAGTTTCAAGTGTACATCATAGTGATTGGATATGTTCATACATTGCAAAATGATCACCAGAGTAAGTCTAGTTACCATCTGTCACCATACAAAGTTATTACAGCATTATTGACTATACTCCTTATGCTGCACATCCCTATGACTTATTTTAGAGCTGGAAATTTGTACCTCTTCATCATGCTCACGAATTTGACTCACCCCACCCCCACCCCCACCCCCTTCTCCTCTGGCAACCACCATTGTGTTCTTTGTATCTCTGACAGCATTTCTGTTTCTGTTATTTTTTAAATTTTTTAAAAAACAAGTTGTTTTAATTAATTTATTTATTTTGGCCATGCCTCTCAGCTTGCGGGATCTTAGTTTCCCAACCAGGGACTGAACCCCAGCCCTCGGCGGTGAAAGTGCAGAGTCCTAACCAGTGGACCACCAGGGAATTTTCTGTTTTTGTTATTTTCATTCGTTTTATTAGATTCCACAGGTAACTGAAATCAAACAGTATTTTTCTTTCTCTGTCTGACTTATTTCACTTAGCATAATACCCTATAGGTCCATCTATATTGTTGCAAGTGGCAAGATTTCATTCTTTTTATGGCTGAGTAAAATTCCATTGTATACATGTACATATTTATCCATTTATTTCTCATTGGCCACAAGTTTCTGCTGTATCTTGGCTGCTGTGAGTGATGCAATGAACATAAGGGTGCATGTATCTTTTCAAATTAGTGTTTATGTTTTCTTTGGAAAAATATCCAGAGGTGGAATTGCCAGATTGTATGTTAGTTCTATTTTAATTATTTGAGGAATCTCCCCACTGTTTTCCATAGTGGCCACACCAGTTTATATTCTCACCAACAGCACATAAGGATTCTTTTTTCTCCACATTCTCTCCAACTTTTATTATTTCTTGTCTTTTTGCTAATAGCCATGTGAGAGATGTGAGGTGATATCCCATTGTGGTTTTCATTTTCATCTTCATAATAATTAGCAATGTTGATCTTTTCTTTATGTGCCTGCTGGCCTTCTGTGTGTCTTCTTTGGAAAAATGTTTATTCAGATCCGTGTGCATCTTTAGATCTGAAGTAAGTGCCATATATTAATATATACAGCATACATATGGGTCTTGTGTTTTATATCCACTCAGCCACTCTGTGTCTTTTAATTAGAGCATATAGTCCACTTACATTTAAAGTAATTGTTGATAGGTATGTACTTATTGCCACTTTGGTCATTGTTTTCTTCTTTTGATCTCCTCAGTTGTGATTTGATGACTATCTTTAGTGTTATGTTTGGATGTCTTTCTCTTTTTGTGTGTGTACCTACTACAGATTTTTGGTTTGTGGTTTCATACACACACACACACACACACACACAAATATCTATCTATCTATCTATATATATATATATATAATTGTTTTAAGTTGATGATCTCTTAAGTTTGGATGAATTCTAACAACCCTGCATTTTCACTCCCTCCCATCTTTAATGTTTGTGACATCACATTTTACATATAATTGTTTTGTGTATCCCTTTAAATATTTATTGTGGATATAGGTGATTTTACTACTTTTCTTTTTCAGCCTTTCTACTAGCTTTATAGGGTCGCAAAGAGTCGGACACGACTGAGCGACTGAACTAACTAACTAACTAGCTTTATAAATGGTTAGTCCGCTATCTTTACTGTACATGTGCCTTTACCAATTAAAGTTTTCCCTTTATAATTTTTATATTTATAGTTTTGGTCTTTTCTGCTTAGGGAAGTCCCTTTAACATTTCTTATAAAGCTGGTTTAGTGGTATTGAACTCTTTTAGCTTTTGTTTGTCTGTAAAACTTTTTATCTCTCCTTCAAATCTGAATGGATTCCCTGGTGGCTCAGACTGTAAAGAGCCTGTCTGCAATGTGGGAGACCCATGTATCCCTGGATCAGGAAGATCCCCTGGAGAAGGAAATAGCAGTCCACTCCAGTATTCTTGCCTGAGAAATCCCATGGACAGAGAAGCCTGGCAGGCTACAGTCCATGGGGTCTCAAAGAGTCGGACACGACTTTCTTTCACAGATCTGAATGATAGCCTTGCCATGTAGAGTATTCTTGGTTTTATGTTTTTTCCTTTCATTACTTGGAATATATCATACCACTCTTTGTGGCCTGCAAAATTTTCCTTAAAAGTCAGCTGAATTCCTTATGGGAATTCCCTTGCACTTGCTTTTCTCTTGTCGCTTTTGAGACTCTCTTTATCATTCATTTTTGCCAATTTAATTACAATGTGTCTAGGTGGGGACCTCTTTGGGGTTCATCTTGTTTGGGACTCTCTGTGCTTCCTATACCTCAATATCTGTTTCCTTCTCTAGGTTAGGGAAGTTTTCAGCCACTATTTCTTCAAATATGTTCTCTGCCCCTTTGTCCCTTCTGGTACCCCTATAATCCCAATGCTGGTATGCCTGATGTAATTCTAGAGAGCTCTTCAACTATCCTCATTTGGTTAATTCTTTTTTTTTTCTGTTCAACTTGGGTGATTTCCACTACTTTGTCTTGCAGTGTGCTGATTCATTCCACTGTATCTTCTAATCTACTGTTGATTCCTTCCAATGTACTTTCAATTTCAGTTATTGTATTCTTCAGGCCCTGTTTGGTTCTTCTTTATATTTTCTAGCTGTTAAACTTCACTGTGTTCTTCAATTCTTCTCCTGAGTTTGTTGAGCATTTTTATGATCATTACCATGAGTCTTTGTCAGGCAGATTGCCTAGCTCCACTTCATTTTGTTCTTCTCCTGAGGTTTTGTCTTGTTCCTGACTTTGGAACATATTTCTCTATCTCCTCATTTTGCCTAAATTTTTTATATATTTCTAAGGATGAGGTAGGTTGGTTACACTTCCTGTTCTTGGAGAAGTGGGCTTATGCAGGAGACATTCAATAGAGCCCAGCAGCAAACTCCTCTCTGGTCGCCAGAGGTATATTCTCTAGGACTGTCCCCTTTGTAGGCTACATGGGCCCTTCTCTTGTGGCAGAGCTGATGACTGTGGGCACACTTGTGGGTAGGATTGGCCCCCAGTCTGATTGGCTGCTGCCTGCTGGTGGTCTGGGTCACAGCTTGACTGGTTGCATGGTTTGAAATGTCCCAGGGCTGGTGCCAGCTGGCTGGTGGGCAGGTTGGGTCCTGGTTTGGCTGGCCGTTGTGTCAGGGGGCATCCAGAAGCTGGTGCTGACCTACTAGTGGGTGGGGTCAGGTCCCAAGTTGGCTGATTTGGGGAGCCAGGGGGGCCGGGGTCATGTCCCAGCCTGATGTTTGGCAGGGCTATGTCCTGGGATCCCTGGCTATGGGGCAGGATGGTGGTCTAGGACTGATGCCAGCCCGCTGGCGGGCAGATAAGACCCTGGCACTAATAGGCTAGAAGGAGGACACGAAAATGGCACTTGCCAGTGTCCTTATGGTACACAAGCTCCAAAAAGTGGCTGCTATCAGTATCTGTGTCCCTGGGGAGAGTCCTAGTTGCTTTCTGCCTCTCCAGGTCATTCTCTAAGATCAGCAAGTGAATCTGACCCGGGCTCCTTTCAAATTACTGCCTCTGCACTGGGACTTGAAACATGTGAGGTCTTGTGCAAACTGTTAAAGAGCAGAGTCTCTGTTTTCTACGGCCCTCAGTCTCTCCTGTATGCAAGCTTTGCTGACCTTCAAAGCTGGATGTTCTGGGCACTTGTCCTGCTGGGATAGAACCCCCAGGCTGGGGTGCCGACTGTGGGGCTTGGACCCTTCACTCCTTGGAGAGAACCTCTGCAATTTCGATTATTCTCTTGTTTGTGAGTCAGCTACCCAGGGATATGGGTCTTGACAACACTGTGTCCCAATTTTTCTTACCCATCTTATTGTGGTTCCTTTATATCTTTAGCTGTGGAAGATAATTTTTGCTAATCTTCAGGTTCTGGTGGCAGTGATGGCCTTTTTTTCATTTCTGAAATTAGTAATTTGTGCTTTCTTTTTTAGTTAATCTGACTAGAGGTTTATCTATTTTATTGATCTTTTCAAAGCACCAGACTTTGGTTTCATTGGTTTTTCTCTTTTGTTTTCCTGGTATAACTTTCATTGATTTCTACTTTAATTTTTTAAAATTTCTTTTCTTCTGCTTACTTTGGGTTTGATTTGCTCTTTTTTTTTTGTAGTTTCCTAAGGTGGAAGCTGAGACTATTGATATCAGGTCTTTTTTTCTAATACATTAATTCTATGCTATAAGTTTCCCTATAAGCACTGCTTAAAATTTTTATAAATTATATTTTTATTTTCATATAATCCAAAATGTGTTTAAACTTCACTTGAGACTTCTTTGGCTTATGTGCTATTTGGAAGTAGATTATTTAATCTCTAAATATTTTCATATTTTTACAGGTATCTTTCTGCTATTGTTATTTTGGTCTAATTCTACTATGTTCTGAGAGCATACTGATATAATTTATATTCTTCTAAGTTTCGTTAAGATCTGTTTTATGACCCATGAATGTGGTCCATCTTGGTGAATGTTCCATTGAGCTGGAGAAGAATGTGTATTCTTCCGTTGTTGGATGAAATACTCTGCAGATGACAATTAGATCCCATTGACTGATGGTGCGGTTCAGCTCAACTATACCATTATTAACTTTCTGCCTTCTGGATCTTTTGATTACTAATAGAGGGGTTTTAAACTTGGAAGAAAAGTTATGACCAACCTGGATAGCATATTGAAAAGCAGAGACATTACTTTGCCGACTAAGGTCCGTCTAGTCAAGGCTATGGTTTTTCCAGTGGTCATGTATGGATGTGAGAGTTGGACTGTGAAGAAAGCTGAGCACTGAAGAATCGATGCTTTTGAAGTGTGGTGCTGGAGAAGACTCTTGAGAATAGACTCCCTTGGACTGCAAGGAGATCCAACCAGTCCATTCTGAAGATCAGCCCTGGGATTTCTTTGGAGGGAATGATGCTGAAGCTGAAACTCCAGTACTTTGGCCACCTCATGTGAAGAGTTGACTCATTGGAAAAGACTCTGATGCTGGGAGGGATTGGGGGCAGGAGGAGAAGGGGATGACCGAGGATGAGATGCCTGGATGGCATCACCCACTCGATGGACGTGAGTCTGAGAGAACTCCGGGAGTTGGTGATGGACAGGGAGGCCTGGTGTGCTGCGATTCATGGGGTCGCAGAGTCGGACACAACTGAGCGACTGAACTGAACTGAACTGAAACTCTCTAATTAAAATAGTGGACTTGCCTGTATCTTCTTGCAGTACTATCCATTTTTACATCATGTATTTTGATGCTCTCTTAGGTATACATATAATTTTCCTTGCTCTGACGTCTGCTTTGTCTAAAACTAAAATACTTACTCCCACTTTCATCTGATTAGTGTGTTAGCATGTTATATTTTTCTCCATCCCTTTACTTTTAAAAATTTGTTTATTTTTAATTGAAGGATATTTTTTAGCATCCTTTTACTTTTAATCTATATGTATCTTTACATTTAAAGTGTGTAGATAACATATAGTTGGGTCTTTTATATATATATATATATAATTCACTTGGATAGTCTGTCTTTTAATTGGTGTATATAGACCATTCACATTTAAAGTGATTATTGATACAGCTGTATTAATACTGACAATATCTATAATTATTTTCTATTCATTTTCCTTGATTTTTTTAATGTGTATGTATTCCACTCTTCCTCTGCTTTCTATGGCTTTATTTGAGCATTTCTTCTTATTATATTTTCTCTCTTTCTTAGTATATCAATTATACTCATCTTTTTAATTAGTAGTAGTCATAGAGCTTACAATACACATTTACACAAATCTAAATCAACTTTCAAATAACACTATACTGCTTCACAGGCACTGCAAGTACTTTGTAGTAGAGTACATCCTTTATAAAATCACTGTCATTCATTTCACTTTTCCATAAACTATAATTATTCAGTACACTGTTGCTATTATTATTTTGAACAAACGTTATTCTGTTAGGTTAATAATAAGAAAAATAAAAGATTTCACTTTATCTTCATTTAGTCCTTCTTTAACACTCTTCCCTTCTTTATATAGATCTGAGTTTCTGACATTATTTTCATTTTTCTTAAAGAATTTATTTTAACATTTCTTGTGAGGCAAGTCAATTGGTGAAAAATTCCTTCAATTTCTGTTTGTCTGAGAAAATATTTCTCATTCACTTTTGAAGCATAGTTTTGCTGAATACAGAATTGTAGGTTGATGGATTTTTTTCTTTCAACAATTTAAGTGCTTCATTCCACTCTCTTACTGCTTGCATGGCTTCTGAAGAGAAATCATATGCAATTCTTATCCTCATTCCTCTATAGGTAATGTATTTTTCCTCTTTCAAGATCTCTTTGCCTTTGGTTTTCTGCAGTTTAAATATGATATGCCTAGGTATAAATTTTCTCACATGTATCCTGCTTTGTGTTCTCTGGGCTTCTTGGATTTGTGCTTTGGTGTTTGCTATTGCTTTTGGAAAATTCTCAGCCATTATTATTTCACTCTATTTCTTTTTCCTTTCTCTCATCTCCTTCTGTCATTCCTATTACATACATGTGACACTTTTTGTAATTTTCCCACAGTTCTTGAATATTCTATTGAATTTAATCACATTTTCAGTTTGGGACATTTCTCTTGGCATGTTTTATTTATTTATTTATTTATTTATTTATGGCTGTGCTAGGTCTTCGTTGCTGCCTGGGCTTTTTCCTAGTTGTGACAAGCAGGGAGCTACTCTTTGTTGCAATACGTGGTCTTCTCATTGCTGTGGCTTCTCTCGCTGCAGAGCACGGGCCCTAGGGCATGTGGGCTTCAGTAGCTGTGGCATATGAGCTCAGTAGCTGCGGTTTCCAGGCTCTGAACAGAGGCCCAATAGTTGTGACACATGGGCTTAGTTGCTTGCTCTGCAGCATTTTCCCAGATGCTGGGAAAAAAATCTGTGGGATTTTCCCAGATCAGGGATCAAACCTATGTCTCCTGGATCAGCAGGCAGATTCTTTACCACTGAGCCACCAGGGAAGCCTCTTGCCATATCTTTAGATGACTTATTCTTTCTTCAATCATGTCCAGTGTGCTGATGAGTTCATCAAAAGCATTCTTCATTTTTGTTACAGTGTTTTTGATTTCTCACATTTCCTTTTGATTTTTAATCTCTCTCTACATTGCCCATATATGCTTACATCTTGCCTCCTTTTTTCATTAGAGTTCTCAACACATTAATCTTATTTATTTTAAATTCCAAGTCTGATAATTTCAAAATATCTGCCATATCTGAGCCTGGTTCTGATGCGTGATTTGTCTCTTCAAATTGATTCTATTTTGCCTTTCATGCCCAGTAATTTTTTGTTGAAACTCAGACATGATGTACTGAGTAAAAGTAACTGAGGTAAATGGAGCGTTAGTGTGAGGTCTTATGTTAATCTATCTAGGAGTTAGGCTAGTTTTACTGTTTTTTGTAGCCATGGTGTCAGAGGCTAAAATCTGCCTAGTGTCTTTGTTTATCCTCTCCATTGTTATCCAGTTTCCCTAGATTCTTCTTCTTAAACAGTGTCTAAGGCTTGCAGGTCTTTCAATCTCCTGTTATTATACAGGATCTCAATTGATGTGTAGCAAATTGTAGGGGAAGGAGAAATGTTCTATAATCATATAATTAGCTCTCAGTTTTTAGTGATCCATGTCCCTGAGTTGTGACCTTCAAAAGCACTAATTAACTATGCTACCGCCCACCAGTGTAGGTGAGACAGGAAAGCTAGTAGAGCTGGGCATATATTCCTTCTTCCAGGGTGGTTCCATTCCACTGTAGCCCACCAGGCTCCTCTGTCCATGGAATTCTCCAGGAAAGAATACTGGAGTCGGTTGCCATTTCCTTCTCCAGGAGATCTTCCTGACCCAGGGATTGAATCCACATCTCTGGCATTGCAGGCAGACTCAAACTGACTGAGCCACCAGTGAAGACGTTCCAGGGTGGTTAGACCCTGATAAAACCCAAATTAGTTAGTCTAAGATAAAATCATTTCCCTTGGTTTTTCCAGTAGTCATGTATGGATGTGAGAGTTGGACTATAAAGAAAGCTGAGTGCCGAAGAATTGATGCTTTTGAACTGTGGTGTTGGAGAAGACTCTTGACTTGAACCTTGGACTGCAAGGAGATCCAACCAGTCCATCCTAAAGGAGATCGGTCCTGGGTGTTCATTGGAAGGGTTGATGTTGAAGCTGAAACTGCAATCCTTTGGCCACCTGATGTGAAGAGCTGACTCATTTGAAAAGACCCTGATGCTGGGAAAGATTGAGGGCAGGAGGAGACAGGGATGAGAGAGGATGAGATGGATGGATGGCATCACCGACTCAATGGACATGAGCTTGAATAAACTCTGGGAGTTGGTGATGGACAGGGAGGCCTGGCGTGCTGTGGTTCATGGGGTCGCAAAGAGTCAGACATGACTGAGCAACTGAACTGAACTGAACTGAACTGAGGCCAGGCCTTAGTTAATGAGAATAAAGAACTCTAGGCTTATTTAAAATGGTTACTTTCCCCCTCCTCTACCTATAACAATTATAAAATTTTCACCAAACCTGAGAACCTGGTGGGGATCCTAGAGGTAAAAACTCACAAAAAGGAGTTTTTCTCTCTCAAGCTAGAACATGCTCCTTCTCCAGCATTTAGTCGATTACCCGTTAAGTGCTCCAACCAGGATCCAGCAGTGGTGATTGTATTCGCCTGCTTTTCCAGTTTTCAAAGTAAAAACCACAAGGCAGTTTGCCCTGTGACCTCAATTTTCTGTGATTTTAAGAGGACTTGCTGATTTTCATTTTCTTAAGCCTTTGTTCTTGTGACAATAGGAGTGACATCTTCTAAGCGCTTAACATGTCAAGAAACTAGAAGCTCTTTCTAGTCTCTCTTCTGTGCATAAAGGTGTATAATGTTTTCTATTTATATAATTAACAACATATAACAAAATACATTTTATAAACTACCTCTAAAGTTAACACATTGTGTACATTTTTGTGCCATTAAATATTCTCCCTATACTACATGGCTAGTGACACGATTTTTCATTAACACAGTTGAAACATAATTTCTTCTTTTTTTTAATTATATAACTTTTTTGAAAAAATTTACTTTATTTTACTTTATAATACTCTACTGGTTTTGCCATACATCAATGTGAATCTCTCTTTTGCTGTCTCACATACAGGGTTCTCGTTACCATTTTTCTAAATTCCATATATATGTGTCAGTATACTGTATTGGTGTTTTTCTTTCTGGCTTACTTCACTCTGTATAATAGGCTCCAGTTTCATCCACCTCATTAGAACTGATTCAAATGTATTCTTTTTAATGGCTGAGTAATACTCCATTGTGTATATGTACCACTGCTTTCTTATCCATTCATCTGCTGATGGGCATCTAGGTTGCTTCCATGTCCTGGCTATTATAAACAGGGTTGCAGTGAACATTGGGGTACACGTGTCTCTTTCAATTCTGGTTTCCTCGGGGTGTATGCCCAGCAGTGGGATTGCTGGGTCATAAGGCAGTTCTATTTCAAGTTTTTTGAGGAATCTCCACACTGTTCTCCAAAGTGGCTGTACTAGTTTGCATTCCCACCAACAGTGTAAGAGGGTTCCCTTTTCTCCACAGCCCTCCAGCATTTAATGCTTGTAGACTTTTGGATCGCAGCCATTCTGACTAGTGTGAGATGGTACCTCATTGTGGTTTTGCATTTGCATTTGCATTTCTCTGATAATGAGTGATGTTGGGCATCTTTTCATGTGTTTGTTAGCCATCTGTATGTCTTCTTTGGAGAAATGTCTATTTAGTTCTTTGGCCCATTTTTTGATTGGGTCATTTCTTTTTCTGGAATTGACCTGCAGGAGTTGCTCGTATATTTTGAGATTAGTTCCTTGTCAGTTGCTTCATTTGTTATTATTTTCTCCCATTCCACAGGCTGTCTTTTCATCTTGCTTATAGTTTCCTTTGTTGTGCAGAAGCTTTTAATTTTAATTAGGTCCCATTTGTTTATTTTTGCTTTTATTTCCAGTATTCTGGGAGGTGGATCATAGAGGATCCTGCTGTGATTTATATTGGAGAGTGTTTTGCCTATGTTCTCCGCTAGGAGTTTTATAGTTTCTGGTCTTACGCTTAGATCTTTAATCCATTTTGAGTTTATTTTTGTATATGGTGTTAGAAAGTGTTCTAGTTTCATTCTTTTACAAGTGGTTGAACAGTTTCCCCAGCACCACTTGTTAAAGAGATTGTCTTTAATCCATTGTATATTCTCGCCTCCTTTGTCGAAGATAAGGTGTCCATAGGTGTGTGGATTTAGCTCTGGGCTTTCTATTTTGTTCCATTGATCTATATTTCTGTCTTTGTGCCAGTCCTATACTGTCTTGATGACTGTGGCTTTGTAGTAGAGCCTGAAGTCAGGCACGTTGATTCCTCCAGTTCCATTTTTCTTTCTCAAGATTCTTTTGGCTATTCCAGGTTTTTTGTATTTCCATACAAATTGCGGAATTATTTGTTCTACCTCTGTGAAAAATGCCGTTGATAGCTTGATAGGGATTGCATTGAATCTGTAGATTGCTTTGGGTAGTATACTCATTTTGACTATATTGATTCTTCTAATTCATGAACATGGTATATTTCTCCATCTATTAGTATCCTCTTTGATTTCTTTCACCAGTGTTTTATAATTTTCTATGTATAGGTCTTTAGTTTCGTTAGGTAGATGTATTCCTAAGTATTTTATTCTTTTCCTTGCAATGGTGAATGGAATTGTTTCCTTAATTTCTTTTCCTACTTTCTCATTATTAGTGTATAGGAATGCAAGGGATTTCTGTGTGTTGATTTTATATCCTGCCACTTTACTATATTCATTGATTAGCTCTAGTAATTTTCTGGTGGAATCTTTAGGGTTTTCTATGTAAAGGATCATGTCATCTGCAAACAGTGAGAGTTTTACTTTTTCTTTTCCAATTTGGATTCCTTTTATTTCTTTTCTGCTCTGATTGCTGTGGCCAAAACTTCCAGAACTATGTTGAATAGTAATGGTAAGAGTGGGCAGTCTTGTCTTGTTCTTGACTTTAGGGGAAATGCTTTCAAATTTTTCACCATTGAGGATAATGTTTGTTGTGGGTTTGTCATATATAGCTTTTATTATGTTGAGGTATGTTCATTCTATTCCTGCTTTCTGGAGAGTTTTTATCATAAATGGATGTTGAATTTTGTCAAAGCCTTTCTCTGCATCTATTGAGATAATCATATGGCTTTTATTTTTCAATTTGTTAATGTGGTGAATTACATTGATTTATTTGCAGATATTGAAGAAACTTTGCATCCCTGGGATAAAGCCCACTTGGTCGTTGTGTGTGATCTTTTTAATGTGTTGTTAGATTCTGATTGCTAGAATTTTGTTAAGGATTTTTGCATCTATGTTCATCAATGATATTGGCCTGTAGTCTTCTTTTTTTGTGGCATCTTTGTCAGGGTTTGGTATTAGGGTGATGGTGGCCTCATAGCATGAGTTTGGAAGTTTACCTTCCTCTGCAATTTTCTGGAAGAGTTAGCTCTGCTCTAAATTTTTGGTAGAATTCAGCTGTGAAGCCTTCTGGACCAACCAAAAGGCAAAGACTGGCTGAATGGATACAAAAACAAGACCCCTATATATGTTGTCTACAACAAGAGACCCAGCTCAAAACAAGGGACACATACAGACTGAAAGTGAAGGGCTGGAAAAAGATATTCCACGCAAATAGAGACCAAAAAAAGCAGGAGTAGCTATACTCATATCAGATGAAATAGACTTTAAAACAAAGGCTGTGAAAAGAGACAAAGAAGGACACTACATCATGATCAAAGGATCAATCCAAGATGAAGATATTACAATTATAAATATATAGACACCCAACATAGGAGCACCACAGTATGGAAGACAAATGCTAACAAGTATGAAAGGGGAAATTAACAATAACACAATAATAGTGGGAGACTTTAATACCCCACTCACACCTATGGATCGATCAACTAAACAGAAAATTAACAAAGAAACACAAACTTTAAATGATACAATAGACCAGTTAAACTTAAATGATATCTATAGGACATTTCACCCCAAAACAATGAATTTCACATTTTTCTCAAGTGCTCACGGAACCTTCTCCAGGATAGATCACATCCTGGGCCATGAAACATTATTTCTTAACCAATCCCTTATTTGAGGGTTCAAATTGTATCCTTTTCTTTGTTTTAAAAACATTCCTTGATAAATATCCTTGTATATAGGGGCTTCTCTGGCTGTCCAGTAGTTAAGACTCTGTGCTTCTACTGCAGGAGGCAGTAGAAGATTCATGGTCGAGGAACTAAGATCCCATATGCCTCTAGGTGTGGCCAAAAAATAAACAAAAAAAAATATCCTTGCATATACACTAATGTATGTAATACTGGTTATTGTCTAAATATAAATTCTTAGAGGTAGATTTATTGAGTCAAAGGTAATGAACGCTTTTAAATTTCCAATCTATATTGTCAAGCTGCTTTCCAGAAAAGCTGCACTAATTTACTTTCCAATTGCAGTGTGTGACAATGTCCAACACTGGATATTTTAATTGCTTAAAACTTCACAAATTTGGTGAGGGAAAATGGAAACAATATATATTTTTTTATCAGTAACTTTTAATTATTCCTTTTATGATATTACCATTATTATTGTTAATATTATTATATTAAGCTACATTCATTCTGGACTAAATGTAAGTGCTCAAGACCATTTATTGATTAAAAGAACTCAGAAAAATAAAAATTACTTTGTAGGCAAAAGTTGTATACTTTTCACCCAAGTCTCAGGAATACAATTTTATTGGTAAATACACAAATTTGACCTCTGCTCTACAGTGTTATAGAATGAAGTAGGAAATATTTTTAACAATCCCTGCATGTTTAATTGAAGAGAGACAAATCATGAATTTCCCAAAATAAACATAAATGAAGCACCTTTTGCAAACTTCCACATACTGGTGAGAAGAGAATGTTTCTCTAAAATAAATTTGATAAATTCATAATCTTTAAAACACCTAAGTTATTTGCATTTCATATAAACAACTTCCCTAGACATTTCAGAAAAATCTGAGTATACGCTTTGAAGCAAATTCATGAAGGAGGCTATTTAGGTTGTATTATTAGGCTGGCATAAATTGCCTTCCTCGTATGGTTCTTCAATTGCTAATACTTGGATGGAGGTAAGCTGGAAATTACTTTGTTCATTTAAATTCACATTGCAAAGTAAGATGGAACCTGTGTATTACGTATTTGATTCGGGATTATTTTGCCAGAAATAATCAGCTCACTCAGAGGCTGACATGAGATCTACCTACTTAAAATATGAAACTGGATGAACTTTCATTATTAGCAATGTAATCTGCATGATTGGGTGATTTATTCCTTTCTGGATGATAAAGAGATGGGATAATAAATGATAAGGACCCACCCCTGAAAGACTAAGCAAGCACCAAAATAAGGCAAGCTATCAAAATGTGGGATTCATGTGCATTTACATATTTTTAACTCATTTCCAAATTGCTAAGATTCTAACTTACAGGCAAGTCAATTTCCAAAGGAACGGTATGCACCAATGCCACAAGGAGGGTATTCTTTATCTACAGCTGTTAAGCAAGTTGCTATCACCTTTCTAAAAATCTTTAAGATAGATTTCTTCACAGAAACTCTTAAATGGATCCTTTCAATATATCTGAGCTCACCACTATTCATGACAACCACAGATGATCCAAATAACTTGTTTCAGCCAACAGATTCTGTTTGCCCCAAATTCAGCCTCTAGACAGAGTATTGTTAGACAATGTGTGAAACTGATTGATTTGAATTTGGCTGCTCCAAATGTGGCTCAAAGCTAAGGAGGTAGAAGATAAAGGTAAAAAGAGGCCAAGAAACCAGGTCCTGAAGAACACTGATCCAGATGAGCATGATGATAACAGCATTAAGAAAAATAACAACAAAATTTGTTGAACATGTCTTATAAGCTAAGGGTTTTACACCCATGAATTCAATAAATTCTTACCACAACCCTACAAGCTAGATCCCATTATGAGCCCCATTTTAGAGAGGAGGAATCTGAGGCACAGGGAGGTTTGGTAACTTGCCTAAGTTGACATGAGTAGTCAAAGTATGGAGCTGGGATTCAAATCTAAGAAGGCTGGCCTCAGAACCAAGGACTGAAACCACTGTAGCACGTTGCCTGTCCTGCTACATGAGTGTAAAGTGTATGTCACCCACTTTTAGAACTTAAAAAATAAAGGGCTTCCACACATTCTTGCCTAACTTTTTCTCAAACCACCCTTCCCACCCTACCTGGAAACACAGCTTTGCTCACCTTTTAAAGAATCAGGTGTTGTCTGTAGCGAAGCCAAGTCATACTCAAATGACTATAGGAAATGAAACAACTGGAAGACTTCATTTGCATTTTTTGGTATTTATCTCAAGGACAAATTATAGAGTATGAAATAGTGCCTATGCTTCCAAGAGCTATGAAATAGAGTTGGGAAGAGAAGAGTAACCCAGCTAAAAGTTCTTTTTCATTCTCTTTATACCCATCAGTATTTTTCTCACAATACATGGCATCTACCTCACATTACAATACTAGGTCAGGTTCTAAGTTGCTTCAGTCACGTCCGACTCTGTGCGACCCCGTGGACTGTATCCCGCCAGGCTCCACTGTCCATGGGATTCTCCAGGCAAGAATACTGGAGTGGGTTGCCATGCTCTCCTCCAGGGGATCTCCCTGACCCAGGGATTGAACCTATGTCTCTTATGTCTCCTGCATTGGCAGGCAGGTAGGTTCTTTACCACTAGCGCCATACAAGTGTCTTACAAACTATGCATCTTGAGGATGAAAACATCTTACTCAAAAACTAACTATGCATCAAAACCTGACCATAAATGTAAACATAGTGGTCTTCATCAAGTACTCTGGTCCTATTACCTCAGCAACATGGGATTTGGTTCATTATGCTCCAAAGAGAAATCCACAAATTCCTGGAAGGAGCAAATTCAGGAACTGAAGGCAGAGAAAAGGAGCTAAACAGTAATATCACTCGTGCTATAAAACAACACTTCTGCAATTACTGACACTGATTTCAACTACATAGCAAAAGTAAACACCATAATCTTTCTTAAAAAAAACTATAATCTTTAAGACATGTTTTACCATGGTTGTCCAAGATTGGGCGCTTAGCCAAATTACAGCTGATTTTTCCTTGAGTAGATGAAACAATGCTTAATTTTCAGAAACTATGACAAAGTTCATTTCAGCACATTCTTGTAAGTCTAAACTTTAAAAAAACTTTCATGAGTGACACAGCAACATTGACCACACCTCAAGTTCCAGTATATCATCTTGGACAAGAAGCACAAGTGAGTTCATTTTATTGCAACAGTGAAACCTCACCAACTTGAGGGAGATGCAGGCAAGCAAAGTAAACTTATCACTTGCCAGTACCTGAGTGATACCATCTGGAGACTTCAAGTGCTCAGTCTCTCAGTCATGTCCAACTCTTTGTGACTCCATGGACTGTAGCCTGCCGAGTTCCTTTGTCCATGAGATATCCCAGGCAAGAATACTGCAGTGGGTTGCCATATTCCATCTCCAAGGAATCTTCCCAACCCAGGGATTGAATCCTTGTCTCCTGTGGTTCCTGTACTGGCAGATTCTTTACCACTGAGCCACCTGGGAAGTCTAGAGACTCCATGACTTCCCATTGACTCATGATTTCTGTTGAGTAGAACTTGGTCCCAAGGGAATTTCAATGAACATTTGAGATGGACCTCAACCTGTATCATCATAGCTATTTTTCAAATGGGTTCATGTGGCCCTAATTAAAAATGGTAATCCCTGCTACTTTAAGGGCCCCTGTTAACAGAAACGATGACAAAAAGTAAACAACAAAGATGTGCTTCTATGCCACCAATGTTTTCCCCAACCATTACTGTCTAGCACCCGGCACCAGGTCAAAAGTTCAATAACTTCATCACCAGTCTAAACGCAAGAAAACATTCTCATGAACAGTTTTCTATAAGAGCTATTACTGTAGACACATCATCATGTTAAGTACTACAATAATATTTATTTTACTATAACACATACAGTCAGTGGAAAGGGAGAGATGAATCTTTGCTGTTCATTATATGAGAGGACAAATCAAGTAAACAAATTCCTTTTTGAGTATTTTTTTAAAGGCTACTATAATAGTCAAGGAAAAAATTAAAAGCCTAAGCACTTCTCTTCTGACATCTATCTAACTTGAAGCAGGATGAAGGGCATGATGTAGCAGTCACTACAGAAAAAAGAATGTCCTATTTCTCTGGAAATTGGGTTTCTAGAACTGAAGTCTCACTCAGAATTCCTCAGGGCTTTAAGACTTCATTTTCAGGTTATTGAAGCCAGTGAAAGTGGAAAGCCAAGAAAAACCCAAGTCCTTCACTTTTGAGTATATAGCTTATTTCTCTTTATCTGGTAGTTAATTATCTTATTCCTACTTGTTGGATCATTTGTCCAAAATTAACTCAATATATGTTGAGTGGCCTATGCACAGCCTGGGCTTCCCACTACCTGCCTTTTCTACTAGCTTCTCTACTAGCAGGTGGGCAAACTCAATGAGAAGAAAAGGTCCATATTTTGAAGAGGTTTGAGAGTTGAGCAAGGCGACATCATTGGATAAGTTGAGAAATGAAGATTTTCCATGAAATTTCAATTCATTGTGCCCTTCTATCTCCCATTAACATGGATAACTGAGACTTGATGGTATTCTCAAGGCCATGGGAGATACTTTTACAGAAAGGCTGCTCAACTGGTGAAACCTGATCTGAATAATTTTTCTGGCTAAAATCATCTCTTACTTGTCATCTGGCATAGGACTTTGGGCAAAAAACTCAAAGCTCTTGTCTGAGAAAAACAAACTGTTCTTTCTATCAGCACCTCAGCTGCACAAATCTCTGCTAAAGGAGGTTTACTATTTGGTCAAGAATTTAAGTTGTGCTCTTGAACTTTTCACAACAGAATCAACTTTGTGTGCCCTACAAGTGGTATCTCACATATCCAGTTTTCACTTCAGACAACATAAGCTAAATCCCCACTGCAGGTGCACTTTAGAGAATCCATGATAAATCAGTTCTTCATTTAAAAAAAATTTTAATAGGAGGATAATTGCTTTACAATGCTGTGTTGATTTTTGCCATTTGCCAATGTGAATCACCCATAAATATACATACATCCCCTCCTCTTGAGCCTCCCTCACAACCCTCTAAGTTGTCACAGAGCACTGGGTTGAGCTCCACATGTTACACAGCAACTTCCAACTAGCTAGCTTATTTTATATATGGTAATATATATATTTCAACAGTATTTTATCAATGCATTCAACCCTCTCCTTCCCCTGCTGTGTCCACAAGTATGTTCTGTAAGTCTGCGTCTCTATTCCTGCCCTGCAAATAGGATAATCAGTACTATATAGTAGATTTTATACATATGCATTAATATGTGATATTTCTTTTTCTATTTCTGACTTACTTCACTCTGTGTAACAGGCTCTAGGTTCATCCACCTCACTAGAACTGAATCAAGCTTGCTCCTTTTTATGTCTGAGTAATATTCCATTGTACATATGTACCACAACTTCTTTATCCATTCATCTAGGAATGTACATCTGTCAATGTACATCTAGGTTGATTCCATGTCCTGGCCATTGTAAATAGTGCTGCAATGAACACTGGGGTACATGTGTCTTTTTGAATTATGGCTCATGTAGCTCAATATCAGAAAAACAAACAACCCAATCAAAAAGTGGGCAGAAGACTTAAACACATACTTCACCAAAGAAGACACCCAGATAGCCAATAAACACATGGAAAAATGCTTAACACTGCTCATTATTAGAGAAATGCAAATCAAAACTACAGTGATGTATCATCTCACTCCAATCAGAATGGCCATCATAAAAAAAAATCTATAAACAATAAATGCTGCAGAGGATGTGGAGGAAAGGGAGCCCTCCTGTACTGTTAGTGGTAATGTAAACTGGCACAGCCACTATGGAGAACAGTATAGAGATTCTTCTCAAAACATTAGGCATAAACTACCATATGACCCAGTAATCCCACTACTGGGCACATACCCTGCCTGAGTGCTTCATTTTTATAAAATAATATATATGTGTTGTTGTTGTCATTTAGCTGCTAAGTCACGTCCACTCTTTTGTGACCCCCATAGACTGTAGCCCGCCAGGCTCCTCTATCCATGCGATTTCCCAGGCAAGAATACTGGAGTGGGTTGCTATTTCTTTTTCCAGGGGATCTTCCCAACCCAGGGATCGAACCTGGGTCTCTGGCATTGCAGGCAGATTCTTTACCATCTGAGCCACCATGGAGGCCCACATGTGTGTGTGTGTGTGTGTGTGTGTGTAGTTGCATAGAAAAAAAGACTCTAAGTCTATATACCAATTAACTATGATTAACATAAATGTTGAGATTACCAATGACTTTTGTTTCTCTAATACTTTTATTTTCTTCTGAATGTTGATAAATGACATCTATTTTTAAATAGAAAAAAATTACTTTGATGCAAACTTTGCTTAGGGCATCTGATAATTGACAATGCAGTCTACAAGACATATTAAACAACCATATGTATAAAATTTCCATGTTCTAGCCTTCAATTAGCTTATATCATTCAAAGTTAAACTATCTGGACTACATTAACTTAGCACTTATAAAAAAACTTATATTGAGATATGATTTAATGTTTGCCCTATTCCTTTACAGAGGGTTAATAGAGAAATGCCAAATATGATTCTTCTATGAAACCAAGATTACAATTGGTGTCTTTGTACCACCCAAAATGTACTTTATGCAAACATCCCATCATTAATACCATTTGACTAAATAGGAGGTAGATGAAATTGTCCATTTCTCTTGCCAACCAATGGAAAGCTTTTCTTTTTTCTTTTCAGGAAGCATACATCAACTTAGAAATGTGAATACTGTGATGTACCCACCTTTGTGCATGCTCAGTCACTCAATTGTATCTGACTCTCTGAGACAAGATGAACTGTAGCCCACCAGGACCCTCTGTCCATGGAATTTTCCAGGCAAGAACACTGGAGTGGATTGCCATTTCCTTCTCTAAGGCATCTTCCTGACCCAGGGATGGAACCTACATCTCTTGCACAGCCTGCATTGACAGGTGGATTCTTTACCACTGAGCCACCTGGGAAGCCCCATGATACCAAATCAGGCGTTAAAAATATCTGCCCATTCTACTTTGGTCAGATGGCCTCCATTTTTTGTTTCAGCTTTTAAAAAGTTATCTTGCAACTATTCTTTCCTATATGCTGTGATGTGCTGGGCTTAGTCACTCAGCGGTGTCCGACTCTTTGTGACCCCATGGACTGTTGCCTGCCAGGTGCCTTTGTCCATGGGGATTCTCCAGGCAAGAATATTGGAGTAGGTTCCCATGCCCTCCTCCAGGGGATCTTCCCAACCCAGGGATTGAATCCAGGTCTCTCACACTGCAGGTGGATTCTTTCCCATCTGAGTCAACAGGGAAGCCCAAGAATACTGGAGTTTGTAGCCTATCATTTCCCCAGGGGATCTTCCTGACCCAGGAATCAAACCAGGGTCTCCTGCATTGCAGGTGGGTTCCTTACCAGCTGATCTACCAGGGAATCCCATTCTTTCATATAGAACCTATATCTAATCTTTTTAGAAGTAGCAGGCTATAAATCTTAAATGAGTAAAACACTTTTTGCAAAGACCTTGTGACAACGATAAAAGTCCAGGTGTGGTCCAAATATCTAAAGACAGAGCCTTGGTTTCCCTGATGGCTCAGACACTAACGAATGTGCCTGCAGTTCAGGAGACAGGTTCAATCCCTGGGTCAGAAGATCCCCTGGAGGTGGAAATGGCAACCCACTCCAGTATTCTTGCCTGGAGAATCCCATGGACAGAAGAGCCTGGTAGACTACAGTCTATGGGGTAGCAAAGAGTTGGACATGACTGAGTGACTAACACTTTCACCTTCATTTATCTGGTTTCCCTTGCCCTCCCCCCTGCACAACCCCTTAGTCTCCTATCCTTTAGTTTGCTGTCCAGAAGGGAAGAATTCCTCTCAGAGAGTAGAGAATCTTTAGTTCAGAGAGAGCATGAATAACCCAACCAACACCACACAGTGAGCAATAGAACTGACCAGAAGCCAGGTCTCCTGACTTAGAGCACAGTTCACTCTCCATTAGACTATGAAGGCATTCCAATCCTCCTGATAAGTCAGGGAAATCTAAGAATCATAGACATAAAGGCACATATTTTTAACCTTCCTCACAAATTTCCTCTGGCTTAGCTTATTTAGGTTCCAGAATAACTTTAGTCCTAGACTCTATCTTTTAACTCCCAAAGAGTATACTGCCTGTCTTTGGAATTCTGAGTACAAAGTTCTTTATTCATTTACTCAGATCATCTCACATGTTGAGTGGCTGCCATGTGCAAAGCTGTGCATGCCATGCTAAGTCACTTCAGTTGTGTCCAACTCTTTGGGACCCCATGGACTGTATTCCGTCAGGATCCTCTGTCCATGGGATTCACCAGGGAAGAATACAGGAGTAGGTTGCTCTTTCCTTCTCCACATGTGCAAAGCACTGGGCTTCTATTCAAGAGAAGGCACTGGCTTCCTCAAAGAACTGCTAGACACAAACTGGTGTTGTGAACAGAACAGCGGATCTGGAGACCGGGGTTTTCATTCTGGTGCTGCCCTGGATTTGCTGTCCAGCTTTGTACAAAGTCACTTGACCCCACTCAGTTTCAAGTTTCACATCTGAAAATTAAGGTGATAATATCATTTGGCCTGTAAGAGAGTTACTCTAATTGCTCTGTGTGCATATGTTAGTCACTCAGTCGTGTCCGACCCTGCAACCCCATGGACTGTAGCCTGCCAGGTTCCCCTGTCCATGGAATTCTCCAAGCAAGAATACTGCAGTGGGTTGACATTCCCTTCTCCAAGGAATCTTCCTTACCCGAGGATCAAACCCGGGTCTCCTGCCCTAGAGGCAGATTCTTTACTGTCTGAGCCACCAGGGAAGCTACCACTCATTAAAAACCATGTGCCAGCCACTGTCACAAAGCCCTCTGTGTGCACGATATCATCAAGTCTTTAGATGACCATGTTTACGATCAATACACTATTACTTCCCCTACTGTACTGATAAGAGCACTAAAGCTGGAGAGATTAAGCAATATTCCCAAAGTAAGTAAGAAAGCCGTGGATCTGGGGTTTGGATCAAAGCGGACTCCAGAGTTTCTATAGCCAACACCACTGGTCCCTCCCAACATAAAAAATAATTAATATACCTTGAAAGGCATTAAGCTAATTTTAAAGCATTCTCATTTACTCTACTTCTACCTATCTGAACTTCTAAGATGTGACTAGGTCTATTCTTCTGCTCATTTCTTTGCCTTGTCAAATAATCAGCTCAAATGTCCAAGTGATAACCTGGAGGTGGAGTACTCAAGCCCTTCTGGTTGACTTTCACAATAAAGAGGCTCTGGGTAGGCTCCATAAGACTATGCTTCCTGTGTCTCAAAATTTCACTATCTTCTTCCTTGTCTTCAATCTTTTGGGGACTCATCCTTCCTGGGAAGTTCAGAGGCCCATTTTCAGCCAGATACAAATGTTAGAAGCTTTTCTCCAAAGCAGAAAAATGAGTGAGAATCTAGTCCCTTGGAAGATCCAGCTAACCCACCTTATAAAGCAGGCACAGAAGCCATGAAATGAACCAACCATTTCTCTCCCAAGGACTTTTGCCAGCCTTGGCACAGGCTGGTTCATTTGAAGTATCTAATTAAATATTCTTAACAACTCAATTCTTCCACCTCACTTTGATCAATAGTTCATAACCTAAGTCAGATGTGCCAAAAGAGGCAAACTCTTCAGCTCATTTTGTCCTATATTTGCATGAATATTATACACTGAATGTTACGCTTCTTTGAACTTCAAAAGAACTTCCTGGCCTCTTTTGACTACAACTTTAACAATTGAGCATAATGGAGTTACAGAAAGATATTTTCCCAGCTGAAGATCTCCAACCTCGCTGCTTTTGGACAGTAACAAACTTTCATATAAGCCATAAATGGCTCATTCATCCACTGTGATGGCACTGTCCATAGTTCCTGGGTTCCTGAGCTGGTTTTCCCTCCTGTGAGAGCAAGGTAACTCTGGCTAATTAGCTACTAGCAAGTGGCAGCACCCACTTCCACTTTTCCTTGTGCAAATAGCTTTCTGCTATGAAAGCATTTCCTCCAGACCTCCTCAGATTCTACACCAGTTGAGTGAGTGTCTTTGACCATAATAGCATCGCCCTTCGTTCCATCCTGATGCCTAAAATGGGAGAGCAAACAGGCTACAGAGCATCTGCCTTGACCAACATGCTTATACTCAAACCAGCCCATGAATGAGAAAAAACCTTGGCTTCCTTGGGTAAAACAGTACCAGGCAGCAAGCAGCGGACATGAAACTCTATGATCCTTACACATTTCTTGAAGTTTTTTTGTTATTTTTTCCCCTCATTTTGCTTCTTCCAGTCCCATACCTACTCTTCTCTAGAACTCAACAGCACAATATGGGAATCCTGATTTCCTTTTACTTCAAAGGACTTTTTCCTGTTGTCAAAGTAATATTTGCCAATTGTGAAATCTTTGGAATAAATAGAAGTATAAAAATGAACAAAAATAACAGTCATGAAACTACTACCCAGAGATAAAAAATTAGTTCCCTCTTGCACACCATGTGTGTGCCTGCATGCTCGGTTGTGTCTGACTCTTTGCGACCCCATCGACTGCAGTCTGCCAGGCTGGCTCCTCTGTCCATGGGATTTTCCAGGCAAGAATACTGGAATGGGGTTTCCATGCCCTTCTCCAGGGGATATTCCCGACCCAGGGATCGAACCTTTTTCTCCTTCATTGGCAGGTGGGTTCTTTACCATTGAGCCACCTGGGAAGCCCCACTGCACACCAAGCATGAATATAAATTTCACATAGAAGAGAGAACTATGGGTAAAACCCCAAATTATGGAAGCAGTAGATAAAAGTATAAGCACATGGAGTAGGAAAGATCTTCCTAGGAATAAGAAGAAATCCACAAGCCATAAAGGAAATAAATGACAGATCTGACTACACAAAATTTTAAAACTTCTATATGGGAAAATATGGCTTATACAAAGTTTGAATGAAATGGCAGGCTGGGAAAACAATATGTGAAATACAAAAGGTTAATAACAACATTTGAAATAACAAAATGTTAATAAATAAGCTTTTGCAAATCAATAAGACAAGCAACCCAACTGAAAAAGAGCCAATTCACTGGAGAAATACAATTGAATTAGAAGTAATTGAAAGTATACTCCATTAACAGGAAAATCTCACAGCACAACTGAAACATGATTTCCTCTAGCAAACTGGCCCATGAATAGAGTGATTAATAATACTTTTAGTGAAGGAATTAGAAATGGACATGCATACATATACGGTGGAAATATAAACTGATACTTTTTCTGGAAGGACAATTTGACAGTTTTTGCCAAGATTAAAACTGAACCTACACTTTGACTTGACAATTATTCACAAATACTTGCTTAAGTGCTTTCAGGGATTCATTAATGGCTTACTTATAGTAATAACAAAAACTGGAAACAATCTAACTATCTACAAATAGGGACTATCTAAACAAACCATAGCACACTCATATAGCTGGGTACTATGTAGGCATTAGAATGAATATGGTACTGTTACACCAAAATGTTCTGACATGGAAGGATGTCCTGGACACACTGCTGAATAAAGCAAGTTATAAGGAAGCAAGTTATATATATATAATATCCAGTTTTCATTAAAAAAAATCCCTATAGATATGTATGTTTTGATAACACAGAGAGATAACAGCATGGAAGAAACAGAAAACTATTATTAATAGAATAATAGAAAACTATTATTAATAGTAACAGTCATCCCTGAGGTATGGGAATGGGAGTTGAGAAAAACAGGTTCTTTATGAAGTTCAGATACTTTCACATCATTTTGTATAGTGAGTAGTATTCATTTCATAATTTAGGAAATTTCAAAATAAGCTAATATATGCATTTTCCAGGGCTATCACTTTCAATAAGGAGTGTTTGGTAGCATGAGAGTACATTACAAGGATCACTTATGCAACCATTTCCTACTGCTTCTAATGTCTTGTAGAGCTACAATATACATCTCGGTGCATGCAGTGTGTCTATGTGTGTGTGTGAGTGTGTATGTGTGCCAAGGCAACATACCTAAGGCATAGACTTGTAGAGTTTCCTTTTAGTAGAGATAACTTTGCACATATCTTTGAGACAGTTAGCTTGGGTCAGGCCCCAAAGAATGATGCTGAGGGCTCATTTAGGGAATGACGATGACCTAAGCCTCATTATCTGACTATAAGCTGGAAACACTAGCCCAGAACTGGTCCCTTAGGCCATCTGTTACCTAATCATTTTGACACCAGTTGAATATCCAAAGGGCTTGGGACAGACTCACAGGCAGTAGGAAATGTTAGAGAGTGATAGTCTGGGGTCTGTCAATCATTTTTCAATCACATTATTTTTGGTTTGTCAATTAAGCTCTAATTGTCTATTTCTATGGACAATACTACTCAATTCTTCATTAATATGGAAGGCTTCCCAGAGAAGATGGTCTCCTAAGAGTTGCAAGCTTCCCCATGCTGCCACAAGGCCATAAGGGAAGTTTCTCCCTAAGAAACAAAGGAGTTTCAAGTCCAGCTGCTTGTGAGCTTAGCTGAGAATGGACTGGACTTTTCTCTCACATCCACTGAAACCAAGGCAAACTTCTGGAAGCCGAGGGTTCTGAGGTGGATTACGTATTCAAGCAGGAGAAGAAGGTCGGTTGAAGACTACAAGAGAAGAGGCTGATTTAAGCTCTCTTGCTCCTACTGTGTCCTGCTCAAACTTCCGTTTTTGTGTCTCGATCATATGAGAGATCACCATGGATCACTCATGTTTAAAAGCCTAATCAAAAGCCCCATTTCTCTCAGGAAGGAGACTCATTTTACTATGAAAACCACAGTGAAGCAGAAAGACAGGTAACAGATTCAGCACTGTTCTCCCTAACAGAGAGCCTCATGTCCAATATATTTAACTTAAGCTGATAAAGGAGATACGTGTTGAAGTGATGGGCTTCAGATGCTGTTTCAGCTCCTACCAGGCATATTTACACAGTTCCTTCTCATGAATAAGTTCAGTGGAGCAGAGAATGCCCCGTCTTGGACCAGTTCCACTTTGTGCTTCTTTTGATGCAGCCAAAAAGGGGAACTAGAGAGAGGGCTTTTCCTTCAAATGCAGAGCCAGGGTCCACCTTGGAGGTGGCTGCAAATGGCCCAAAGAAGGCGAGGCTCACAGTGGGCGAAGGCAGGCAGACAGCTCCTAACAAGAGCAGAGATGTCAATGGTTATTCATAAATCTCCCAAATGTGGCTGCAAGGAGGGTTAATTACCCCCCTTTGCCTGCCACTCAGCTTTCTCCAATGTGTCAGCCCATGACACGGATCGCTGACTTTCTAGAAATACTCCCTGGATTTGCAGGAATGTTCCGTTCAACAAATGGCATCCAATTTGCTCACGGTCCCTGGAATCTCAATTTCCTCAAAGGATTTTTCATCTCAATCCAGTTCGTGTGAAGGTTTTTTCCTTCTTCGTTTTTTGGCAGAAGGGAAAAGACAGAGCCTGCTTTACTTTTTTTTTTTCTTTTTCTTTTCTGTGCTATTCTTTATCATAAAGTGAAAACCTTTCCAGAGGAGTCTGAAATATGGGAAAAAATCCAGCTCATCTGTCAGATATTTCTAGAATTACATAAAATGGAATGAGATTTGTACAATTTAGAACAGGAAATGGAAAATAACTAATGTGTCATGTGTTCTATGAGATGAAAACTATATGATAATCAGAAAAACAGCCCCAAATTCATCGGCCTGATTCAAAGCTCTCCTTCTTTTATCAACGCACACATAAAGCAGTAACATTCACTTTCTTAGATCTGTGGCAGGGCCACATTTGGGCTAACTCACAATCTCTTCAGATTATAAGCATATTCTCAAAGAAATGACAAGAAAGTATCTTGTTTTTTTAAAACTCAAGACACTTATGTTTTACTTGCTCTGTTCTGCTTCCTTCTAGGAAAAGAAAGAACAGCAACAAGGAGAAGATGTATCTCATGCCTCCCATGCCTCCCATCTTCCACTTTTTTCTCATTCCGGCCAGTGCAAAAGGCAGCTTGAAACTTTCAGGGCCCAGTGTACTCAAGCTGGTGGGAAGCAAGCAGACAAAAAGACTTAGAACAGATCTACTGGAACTGATGGAGACCTCTTATCTCAGGCTTCTAACCTACTGGGGGGTGGGAAGGGCTGGGGGAATTTACATAAGTGTAATAAGCACTGTTATCCTGCAAAGAAAGAGAACTTGCCTCTCCTGCCTCGCAAAGACTGTGGGGGAAAATTTAAGTGGACAAACATACATTCCTATCCAACACTAAGGCTAAATCCTTACAGGCAAGTCATAGGAAAGAAAAAATATATTTTGAAATCCTCATTTCTAAGGGAATTAAAGTTGATTTCTCAAGAGAGTTTCTTTGGGAGAAAAGGGAAACTGGGGTTTTAAAACCGGCCATTTTGGCAAACAAGATAAAAATAATAGGCAGTGACCCAAACAATTTCTGAAATGAAAGTCAACTGATCTTAGCTTCAAGAATACCATTATTTTTAATCCTTCAAGGATGGGGCAAGCGTTGTTCAGTGTTTCGCCTGCGTCTCTTATGAGATCTATAAGGATTTTCAGTGTGGCTACTTATGTTGGAAAAGAGAAGTGACTAGCAAATGGATGTGATGTAAGCACCTGAATGGTTCAGACATATTCCTCTCACATGAAGTCCCCTGTGAAATGGAAATTTTAAATGGACCATTTAAGGAATATTGGGCAAACTTAAGTAGGGAATATGTTCACATTGCATCACCATGCAGAAGACCACCCCCAAAGCACCTACCATTCTTAAAAATAGGAGAACTGTATTTCCAGTCTCAGGAGTGGAAAGCTTTCTGAGGCTTAGAACACAGAAGGTTTGCTATAGATTATATCCAGCCACAGGTCATTTCCATCGACTTTAGAGCTGGCAAAACTCTTCCAATGGGGGATTTGAAAATATTTAAATAATTCAAGAAACACCATATTTCAGTCTGGGATTAACATTGGATGGGAAGTGAGTTCAACAATCTTTTCAGCAGGTCCAACCTAAATATTGAGTATAGAGAGCTGGATGGAATACAAGATGATCATTCTGGAGAACTGAATTGTCTTTGGGCCATGATGTGAATGCCACCACTCTTACTTTAAATATTATGAAGTTGGCCAGATAATTTAAAATCCATGGTTTCAAATTAACAGTATGTCACAAAAGCAGAACTGGTCACAGAGAATAATTTATGCTATCAGCCAGGATTGGCAGCACTGGTTTGCCTCTCTACCTCCTTTCTGTTCCTTAAACGACAACTAAATTTTCCTGGGACATGTTCATAGCTTTCAAAAGACCTGGGTTCTAATGACGAGATCCCTTCTGGGAGCTTCTGGCCCTCCTTCAATCACTCAGAATGTCCAGCTCTGTCCTCTGAGTTACCAGGTTCCCTCAAAGCAAATCATTTCCATGAACAGCTTTAACACAGCAACTCACCCCAGTGAGGTTCTTCCCGAGCCTTCTTTAATAACCTTATCCTCCAAGCCTTCAAAGGAGAAAGATTTTTTTTAAACCACTGAAATCCAATTTATCATAATCACATATGGCTCTCAGGGGGGATTTTTGAAGCCGTGGTTTTTGGGTCTCCCCATGCAAGAACCAACTGGATTGTTTTTCTTGTACAATGGTTGGGTGATTTGGTGAACAGTAGCATTGCCTCATAACTCAAGCTGGCAAGAAAACGGCTCTTAGGTTTTGGTTTTTGTTTTGTTTTGTTTTTTGCTTTTCTTGGGTCTCAACTAATGGTATGAGCAAAGAGAAAAGTTGGTGACTAGAGAGCAATTAATCTCTTTTGGCGTTCCTGTCATCTGTGTGGCCTCCCTGGCTGGGATGAAGAACATCAGAAAATGAATCTCTTTATAAATAATCACTTTTGATTTACAAGATCCTGAAGTCCTGCCTTTATGTTCTGTATGGAGCTATAAACCTAGAAGAGTTCCCTCCCCAGGTCTCTGTTCAATTTCTCTTTATCCCTTTAACTTTTTCTTTTTGGGGGAGGAGAACGGTTCAAGACATTTGTTGGGGCTGCGGCAATAAACACGAGTGAGCATTGCTCAGCAAACATGCCGACTCTTACACTTGCAAAGAGCCAAACTGTCCTTAATTTTTCAAATTATACTTTGACCCAGTTAACTGGAGTTATTTCGGCATTAACTCTCTGTCTGCTTCACACAGGCTGTTGTGCCATTGAACTTGCACTGGCTCTTTTACAGGTTACTTAGAAATGTAGCCATTGACATATGTGGGGGAAAGCCAGGCCCCAACAAGAAAACAACAAAGAAAATAAAAATTCTGAGACCAATGCTGCCGAGCTGGGGAGGCTGAGTGGGCTTTACAGGAGTCTAAGAAACACGTAAGACCCTAAAGAAATGTACCCATTAAGGTGCCTTCGTGAAACAAGCATTCCCCAAGTTCATCTGCAACGAGCGAGGGGACCAAGGGCTCCTTGCCTGGCTGTGACTGCAAGGGATCTGGGCGGCCAAGTGTCAAGGCTCTGTCCGTTCTCAGAAGAGGTCTCCTGGGTAGAATAGAATCAGAGACATTCCCAAAGGAGGGCTAAAGGATGGGCAGCTCAGCCAGCTCTTCATGCCCCACAGTGTTCCTTTAATCCTTCCTAGAGGCTTCAATACCCTTGTAATCTTACATTCACTATTGTCTGTGGGACAGCCCCCAGGGTAACAATTCTCTTTTGGACAAACAGTAAGAAGACACTGGAGTCGCAGGCCAGAGTCCATCAGCTAAAATCCTCTCCCCAGTCTACCACCCAACAAGAAAAACTCCATTCACTGGCAGTGGGCTGGCCCTGAAAAATGGCAGCTTCAGGCCAGGGTGTCTCTGGTCTGAGTTGAGATGCCTCCATCTCTGCTCTGAGGGGCAAACAATGCCTGGAGTTTGGTTTGCAAAACACCGTGCTATCTATCATTTCCTTTTGATTCCCCACAACAACTCCACCTTCAAAATGGGCATCCTGGAGCCCAGAGAACTCAACTGCCCATTCTCATAAAGTTAGTGGCAGGGCCGGCAGGAACTAGAAGGCAGGCTTTCCAGGCCCTGAGTTCTGGCAATACCGCGTTGCACCCCGAGCTTAGCGGCTCCAACTCTGACCCCAGTGGTCCGGGCCAGAAAATGAGGCAGATGTCCACAAGGAGGACAGAGGAGCCTCCAGCCCCTTCTGCTCTGTTTCGTTAACTTGAGTATGTCAGAAGCACCTACTGGTCCAGGGCACTTGGGCTAGCAAGCAAAAAAGACTCAGGCGATCACTAAGGGGACCGCAGAACCTGTTAGATGGCTACCCAAGGGGCCTCCCCGCAGCTCCAGAGCCTGGAACTACGCAGGACAAGCGGGAGTAGCGAGTTCGAATCTGGAGGGAGCCAACACCACCCCCCACCAACCCACCCACCCACCTACCTTGGTGCAGCGCCCTGGGCCTCACCTCCAGCCGGGCGGGCCGCGGGCAGCTGGAGCAGGGAGTCGGCCGGGGTGGCAGGTTCAGGGAAGTCTGGGATGCCCTGGGGGAAGACGGCCCACCTGTGCAAAGGCTGGAAAGGAAGAGAGGGAAAGCAGGCGCCTGGCACCGCTCACTGACCTGGCCACCGGCCTCCTCCGTGGTCCACGCGTGCAGCCGCTCCGAGCTCCCCGAGGCGCTCCTCCGAGGTCTGGGATTCGCAGGTTGTGGCGAGAGCTAGAGTGCGTGCGAGGGGGGAGGGGGGACTCGAAAGTGGGTGGGAGGAAAAACATCACCGCCCTCACACCACGAGGGAGCAGCGGTTCTCTCGGATCCGGGCGGCAGAGCCAAGGCGCGGGTGCGGCGGCCCGGGGCCACCTGCCCGCCCGCCGCCCGCTCCCCACTTGGCCCGCGAGGCCGGCGGCTCGGCGCGGGCGGGAAGTCCGCGACCACGCAGCCGCTGCAAGCCCGCACCCCCTCGCCTCCCCGACACCGCCGCTTTCTCCCCTATCCCCCGACCCGAAAGTTAAGAAATCGGGAGAAAGTGTGAGGCTCAGCCGGCGACTTTCCCATCACGCAGCGCCCCCACCCCCCCGCTCCTCTGGCTAAGCCAGCGTTGAGGTCTTAAAGGGACCGCACATCTTCTCTGGCCCCTCCTCCCGCTCCGCGCTGGAGGCGCCTAGGAGCTCCCCGCTGCTTGCTCACAGCCTGATGACACTGGCTACCCTCCGACTTCCCTGCTGGAAGCCCTCAGCCCCTCTCTTCGGGCACCACGGCCAGACCACGGGACGCGGGATGAACTGGCCTCGAAACTGATGCCCTATAGCAGGCTGCTGATCATTTCGGGGTGTATCCCAAATCCACATCGCGGCTCATAAAATGGCAAAACGTTGGTGCCCTTCAAGGCAGGATGGCGATGAGTGTGTGTCTGTGGAGGGACAGGCGATGACTTAGAAATCTGCTTTCGTCCACCAAGAGAGTTCCCAAGACCCAGGGAAAGGGTCTCCAGTAGCTGTTAGGTGTCTTGAAGAAAACTTGGGAGTGGCTCACCAAGAACCCATCCGTGAAATCGCAATATCACTGCGATCACCTTTGGTGAACCTGAGATGGACTAGTCCAAATTTGAGTTTATTCCATGAGCAAGAGTTACAAATTATCAGAATTCTCTAAGGGCCCGAAAGTGGTGTCTTGACAGACAGTACCCATTTATATTTTGAGCTCAATGGGGTCGCACAGAGTCTGACACGACTGAAGCGACTTAGCAGCAACAGCAGCAAATTTAAAGGAGAGCTGCAGGATTTTTTCAAGGTCGAACTGCCTTACATTGATACTCTTAACATCAACATGCCACTTTATGGCTTACAGAGTACTTTTCTATGCATCATCGTTACTTTTTAAACTCTCACAACAAACGGAATGGTCTGTCCGTGGCCTCGAGTGTTGGAGTTGGCCAGGAACTTCTGGACCATTCATCTCAACCTCTTCCTGTCACCGAAGAAACTGATGGAGGAGGGAGCGGGAGACATGATGTATGGAAGGCCGCTCTAGATAGATTTGACCTTCCAGTTAAGATTTCCTCACTTTCAACCCACTGCTCTCTGGCTGTTATCGCCAGTCTATAGATGAGGAAACTGATGCTCAAAGCAATTGTGCTTGCCAAAACCATATCATATATCACGAAGAGAGAACAAAGGAGAATGAAAACAAAAATAATTGTCCCTGGAAGTTAACTCTTTTTTTTTTTTCTTTCTTCACAAGTGTTAATATCATCCAACTAGCCCTGAATTGCTGGGGATGTTTATTTCAGTGCTAACAAAGAAAACTTGGCCCTTTCTGAAATGTTGCCTTCAGGGCCCAAAATGTCTGGTTCCATCCTGCCACCTAGGTAGCCATACATTACCACATGCATTCAATTTGTGCTGTACTATATTAGTTTGAACTTGCTGATTTGTTGCCTCATAACCATTCTCATGCCATTTAAGGCACTGATGTTTTGTCTCACTGCACTGAGTTCCTCAAGGCCAAGGACTGGTTGTTTAATTTGCTTTGTATCTGCATCCCCCAACCCCCATCATCACTCCCAATGTGCTTAGAGAGTATTCAGGAAAATGGGTGTCAGGGAACAGACAGGGACAAGCATAGATCCCAGTATTAAAAGTCAGTAGACTCACTGAGATTTAAAAACTCATTTGGCTACAACCACTGGCTCCCCTTGCTTGATGTAGTATTCTGATTACTCCATAACAAACCATCCCCAAACCTAGTGGATTAAAAGCTTCCAATGATTTATTATGATCAAATGGTTCTTTTCAACTGGGCAGCTTTTGCTCAGAATATCTTGTACACTTGGCAACTGTGTAAGGGGGTGCTGGAATGCTCTGAAAGGTTCTTCACTAGTATAAATGCTATAGTACAATATTACAAACGGGAAATTGACATCAATACCATCTATCCACCTTATGCCAATTTCAACAGTTCTATATGCACCCATCTGCCTGTGTGTCCAGCTCTATGAAATGTTATCACGTGTAGGCTGATGTGATCACCACCATAGTCAAGATACTAAACAGTGCCAACCCCACCAGGGTCTCCACTGTTACTCATCTTCTCTCTCTCTCTTCCTGACAACCACTAAACTGTTCTCCATCTCTGCAATTTTGTCATTTAAGAATATTACATGGAATCATACATAGGTTACCTTTGGAAGTTGGCTTTTTCCACTCAACATAATTCTCCGGAGATCTATTAAAGTTGTTCCAATATCAAGCGTTTGTTCTTTTTACTGCTGAGTAGTATTCCATGGTATGGAGGTATCACAGCTTGTTTGACCATTCATATATTGCAGGATATCTGGATTGATTCCAAATTTTGGCAATTACAAATAAAGGGGCTATGACCATTTGTCTACAGATTTTGCATAACCTAAATTTTCATTTCCCCTGAATAAATGCCCAATAGTGCAGTTCCTGGATTGTATGGCAAATGCATGTTTAGATTTGTAAGGACTGCCATATGCTTTTATAGAGTGCCTACACTATTCATATTCCCACCAGAAGTGAATGGGAGATCCAGTTTCTCTACATCCTTGTCGGCATTTGTTGTTGTCATTATTTTTCATTTTAGCCATTCTGATGGGAGTACAGTGATATATCATTGTGGTTTTAAATTGCGTTTCCCTAATGCCTAATGATAGCTACTATCTTTTCATGTGCATATTTAACTTCTGTATATCCTTTTCAGTGAAATGTTTCTTCATATATCTTGGCATCTTCTAATTGAATAGTTTCTTACAGTCAAATTTTAAGAGTTTTTTTTATTTAGGTACTGATCCTTTGTTGCATACATGGTTTGCAAATATTTTCCCCCAGATTGCATCCTCTTCCCCTAAGCATTTATACAACAAACACTTTTAATTTTGATGAGGTCCAATCAGTCAGTTTTTCCTCTTATGGACTGTGTTTTGACAATAAGTCTAAGAATGCTTTGTTTCAGTTCAATTCAATTCAGTTGCTCAGTCCTGTCTGACTCTTTTTGTGACCCCATGGACTGCAGCACACTAGGCCTCCCTGTCCATCACCAGCTCCCAGAGTTTACTCAAACTCATGTCCACTGAGTCGGTGATGTCATCCAACCATCTCACCCTATGTTGTCCCCTTCTCTTTGAGCCTTCAGTCTTTCCCAGTATCAGGGTCTTTTCCAATGAGTCAGCTCTTTGCATCAGGTGGCCAAAGTATTGGAGTTTCAGCTTCAGCATCAGTCCCTCCAATGCATATTCTGGACTGATTTCCTTTAGGATGGACTGGTTGGATCTCCTTGCACTCCACGGGACTCTCAAGAGTCTTCTTCCACACCACAGTTCAAAAGCATCAATTCTTCGGCACTCAGCTTCCTTTATAGTCCAACTCTCACATCCATACATGACCACTGGAAAAACCATAGCCTTGACTAGGCAGACCTATGTTGGAAAAGTAATATCTCTGCTTTTTAATACGCTGTCTAGGTTGGTCATAACTTTTCTTCCAAAGAGCAAGTGTCTTTTAACTGCATGTCTGTAGTCACCATCTGCAGTGATTTTGGAGCCAAAAAAATAAAGTCTGTCACTGTTTCCACTGTTTCCCCATCTATTTCCCATGAAGTGATGGGACCAGATGCCGTGATCTTTGTTTTCTGAATGTTGAGTTTTAAGCCAACTTTTTCACTCTCCTCTTTCACTTTCATCAAGAGGCTCTTTAGTTCTTCTTCGCTTTCTGCCATAAGGATGGTGTCAGCTTCATATCTGAGGTTATTGATATTTGTCCCAGAGATCTTGATTCCAGCTTGTGCTTCATCCAGCCCAGCATTTCTCATGATGTACTCTGCATATAAGTTATGCTTTGTTTATCCCTAAATCAATTTTTCCCCTGTATTTTATAGTATTATAGTTTTAAGTTTTACATTTAAATCTGTGATTCATTGAGTTAATTTTTATATAAGGTATGAGATATAGATTGAGGTTCACTTTTTGCCTGTGGATGTCCAGTTGCTCCAGCAGCATTTTTTTAATAACTATCTTTCCTCCATTGAACTGCCTTTACACCTTGGTCAAACATCAGTTGGGTATTGTATGGGTCCGTTTCTAGTTTGTCTCTTTCCTTATACCAATTTCGATGTCTATCCCTCTATCAACAGCATTCAGTTTTTATTGTTATAGACATAGAGTAGGATTAATATCAAGTAGAGTGGTTCCCCTACTTTATTCTTCCTTTTCAAGATTGTTTTAATTATTCTGGGTCCCATACCTTTCTGTATAAATTCTAGAATAAGCTCATCTATGTCTACAAAAAACCTTTCTCAGATTTGGCTAGGAATTGCATTAAACCTGTAGATCAGTTTAGGAAGAACTGACAGCTTTCATGTGTCTTGTCTTCCAATCCATGAATACAGTATGTTTCTCCATTTCTGTAGGTCTTTCTCGATTTCATAGATCAATGCTTTTTATATTTCAGCATATAGATCTTGTACACATTTTGTTATATTCATACCTACATATTTTATTTTCTTTGGAACAATTGCAAATGTTATTGTGGCTTTAATTTTGATTTCCAGTGTTCACTGCTAGTATATATAAATGCAATTGATTGTTGTGTGCTAATATTGTATAAAGTGTACTGTAGAACACATAATCATTTTATTTTTTCCCAGTTTTATTGCAATTTAATTGACCTAGAACATTGTGTAAGTCTAAGATGTACAACATGATGATCGGACATATGTATATATTGTGAAATGATTGCCACAATAATGTTGGTTAACATGTTCATCACCTCACGTTGCCTCACATAATTACATTTTTTGGGTCTATGGTGAGAACATTTTTAAGATCTACACTCTTAGCAACTTTTAAGTATATAACAGGGTTATATTATATATTTAATTATATGCTAACTGTAGTCACCATGCTGTGCTTTAGAGTCTCAGAACTTATTTATTTTATAACTAGAAGCTTGTACCCTGTGACCAACATCTCCCCATTTCCCTCATCCTGCAGCTCTTGGCAGTCACCATTTTACTGTTTCAAAGTCTGGCTTTAAAAAAATTTATTTGGCTGCACTATGTCTCAGTTGTGGCACTGGAGATCTTCATTGCCTCATGTACGATCTTTGTTGTAGCATGTGGGATCTAGTTCCCTGACCAGGGATCGAACCTGGGCCCCCTGCATTGGAAGCCAAGAGTCTTAGCCACTGGACCACCAGGGAAGTCCCAAAGTTTGGCTTTTTTTTCTTTAAAGATACCACAGATAAATGAGATCATACAGTATATGTCTTTTTCTGTCTGACTTATTTCACTTAGCATAATGCCTTCAAGGTCAATGTTGTCAAAAGTAGAAGAAGTGAATGTAAAAATGGAAGCATTATGGAATGATTAATATTGATCAGTGTCCTGAGAATATAGATTTTAGCATTTTAAATCCTCCTTATCCTATCTGAACCTGGAAAATCTGGTTATTTGATTAACTTTCAAAAACTAGCAGGGCACATAGAGATTAAGGAGAAGTGTATTATGGCATGGGGCTTCCCAGGTGGCACAGTGAAGAATCAGCCTGCTGATGTAGGAGACACAAGAGATGCAGGTTTGATCCCTGGGTTGGGAAGATGCCCTGAAGAAGGAAATGGCAACCCACTCCAGTATTCTTGCCTGGAAAATTTCATAGACAGGGGAGCCTGACAGGCGATAATCCAAGGGATCACAAAGGGTTGGACATGGCTGAGTGACTGAGCACAGCATACAGCAAATTATGGCATATGTTTACTTCTTTATACAGAAAATCAGACCAACCTAAAGTTTGTATTAATCAAATACTTGATTCAGTATCTAGAAGTTGACCTTTGAGAACCCTTAAGCTGCATTTAATGTGACCCCATTTATCACTTGTATGTATTCATGTTTGTTACTGAATTTTTGTCTTTGTTATATTTTCTTCTTGCTAGTCATTTCTAAAAAGTGCTAGAACACAGAATTGGCTGTCAATAGTGTGGTTCACCTAATATTTCCATCCTTCTTTCTTTAAGATTCATGTAGAACTTTACTCTCACCTCCTACTATGAGCACCACCATCTGATTCGTTTTGTTGTTCATTCACTAGGTTGTGTCCAACTCTTTGTGACCTCATGGACTGTAGCATGCCAAGCTTCCCTGTCCTTCACTATCTCCTGGAATTTGCTCAAACTCATGCCCACTGAGTTGGTAATGCTATCTAACCATCTCATCCTCTGCTGCCCCCTTCTACTTTTGCCTTCAATCTATCCCAGCATCAGGGTCTCTTCCAATAAGTTGGCTCTACGCATCAGGTGGCCAAAGGACTAGAGATTCAGCATCGGTCCTTCCAAAGAATATTCAGGGTTGATTTCCTTTAGGATTGACTGGTTTGACCTCCTAGCAGTCCAAGGGACTCTCAAGAGTCTTCTCGAGCACAATTCAAAAGCATCAATTATTCAACACTCAGCCTTCCTTATGTTCCAACTCTCACATCCATACATGACTACTGGGAAAACCATAGCTTGCTTTGGTCATTGAAATCTTAGGAGAAGTGATGTGTGGGAATAAAGAGTTAGTGCATGACTTGTCCCATTCCCTTCCCACTACCACAGGAATCATGAATGCATATTTGGAAATGAAGCCTGAGTTTCAGAGTAACTAAGATGAGCAAAAAAGATGTCTTTTTCATTATAGGGGACTGGAATGCAACAGTAGGAAGTCAAGAAACACCTGGAGTAACAGGCAAATTTGGCCTTGGAAGGCGGAATGAAGCAGGGCAAAGACTAATAGAGTTTTGCCAAGAAAATGTACTGGTCATAGCAAACACCATCTTCCAACAACACAAGAGAAGACTCTACACATGGACATCACCAGAGGCCAACACCAAAATCAGATAGATTATATTCTTTGCAGCCAAAGATGGAGAAGCTCTATAGAGTCAATAAAAACAAGACCAGGAGCTGACTATGGCTCAGATCATGAATGCCTTATTACCAAATTCAGACTCAAATTGAAGAAAGTAGGGAAAACCACTAGACCATTCAGGTATGACCTAAATCAAATCCCTTATGATTATACAGTGGAAGTGAGAAATAGATTTAATGGCCTAGATCTGATAGATAGAGTGCCTGATGAACTATGGAATGAGGTTCGTGACATTGTACAGAAGACAGGGATCAAGACCACCCCCATGGAAAAGAAATGCAAAAAAGCAAAATGGCTGTCTGGGGAGGCCTTACAAATAGCTGTGCAAAGAAGAGAGGTAAAAAGCAAAGGAGAAAAGGAAAGATATAAGAATCTGAATGCAGAGTTCCAGAGAATAGCAAGAAGAGATAAGAAAGCCTTCTTCAGGAATCAATGCAAAGAAATACAGGAAAAGAACAAAATAGGAAAGACTAGAGATCTCTTCAAGAAAATTAGAGATCCCAAGGGAACATTTCATGCAAACATGGGCTCGATAAAGGACAGGAATGGTATGGACCTAACAGAAGCAGAAGATATTAAGAAGAGGTGGCAAGAACACACAGAAGAACTATACAAAAAAGATCTTCATGACCCAGATAATCATGACAGTGTAATCACTCATCTAGAGCCAGACATCCTGGAATGTGAAGTTAAGTGGGCCTTAGGAAGCATCACTACAAACAAAGCTAGTGGAGGTGATGGAATTCCAGTTGAGCTATTCCAAATCCTGAAAGATGGTGCTGTGAAAGTGCTGCACTCAATATGCCAGCAAATTTGGAAAACTGAACAGTGGCCACAGGACTGGAAAAGTTCAGTTTTCATTCCAATCTCAAAGAAAGGCAATGCCAAAGAAGGCTCAATCTACCACACAATTGCACTCATTTCACATGCTAGTAAAGTAATGCTCAAAACTCTCCAAGCCAGGCTTCAGCAATACATGAACCGTGAACTCCCTGATGTTCAAGTTAGTTTTAGAAAAGGCAGAGGAACCAGAGATCAGATTGCCAACATCCACTGGATCATGGAAAAAGCAAGAGAGTTCCAGAAAAACATCTATTTCTGCTTTCTTGACTATGCCAAAGCCTTTGACTATGTGGATCACAATCAACTGTGGAAAATTCTGAAAGAGATGGGAATACCAGATCACCTGACCTGCCTCTTGAGAAACCTATATGCAAGTCAAGAAGCAACAGTTAGAACTGGATATGGAACAACAAAGTGCTTTTAAATAGGAAAAGGAGTACATCAAGGCTGTATATTGTCACCCTGCTTATTTAACTTATATCCAGAACACATCATGAGAAATTCTGGACTGGAAGAAACACAAGCTGTAATCAAGATTGCTGGGAGAAATATCAATAACTTCAAACATGCAGATGACACCACCCTTACGGCAGAAAGTGAAGAGGAACTAAAAAGGTTCTTGATGAAAGTGAAAGTGGAGCATGAAAAGGTTGGCTTAAAGCTCAACATTCAGAAAACCAAGATCATGGCATCTCGTCCCATCACCTCATGGGAAATAGATGTGGAAACAGTGTCAGACTTTATTTTGGGGGGCTCCAAAATCACTGCAGATGGTGACTGCTGCCATGAAATTAAAAGACACTTACTCCTTGGAAGAAAAGTTATGACCAACCTAGATAGCATATTCAAAAGCAGAGACATTACTTTGCCGACTAAGGTCCGTCTAGTCAAGGCTATTGTTTTTCCTGTGGTCATGTATGGATGTGAGAGTTGGACTGTGAAGGAGGCTGAGCGCCAAAGAATTGATGCTTTTGAACTGTGGTGTTGGAGAAGACTCTTGAGTGTCCCTTGGACTGCAAGGAGTTCCAACCAGTCCATCCTGAAGGAGATCAGCCCTGGGATTTCTTTGGAAGGAATGATGCTAAAGCTGAAACTCCAGTACTTTGGCCACCTCATGCGAAGAGTTGACACATTGGAAAAGACTCTGATGCTGGGAGGGATTGGGGGCAGGAGGAGAAGAGGACAACAGAGGATGAGATGGCTGGATGGCATCATGGACTCGATGGACGTGAGTCTGTGTGAACTCCGGGAGATGGTGATGGACAGGGAGGCCTGGCGTGCTGCGATTCATGGGGTCGCAAAGTGTCGGACATGACTGAGCGACTGAATTGAACTGAACTGAACTGAAGATGAGCAAAGATCCCAGCAGAATTATTTTGGAAATCAAAAGTGTGTGATACATGGAACTTTGTGCAGCACAGCTTCTGAGATTTGGAGGGTGCTTCTTTTTACAGTGTAATCTGCCCAATTCTGACTGATACCACCAGTAAAAACAATTTTGTTTCCTAGAAGTAAACAGAGCAGCTTATAGAATCCTGGAAACAGAGTTAATAGAAGTCATTACTTTTTGGTTCCGTGTGTTCTTTTTAGCTAAGCTGTCATTTTCCGTTTAGCAATCCTTTCAGTTACTGTATCAAACAAACATTACCCAAGGAATTTTTTGATTTGTGCTTTGAGTTATACCTGAATAGTATTTTATAGAAATGATTTTCCTTTTAACTGACTTTAAGAGAATTGTGGGAGAAGTTTACATCATTCTCTTCCCAAAGAAGCACATCTCCAGATTTATCATAAAGCCACTGAAAAGGCACGATTTTGTTTATAGGGAATTTCAGGAACATATGTATTTTAAACTCATCACACCATGCAGAATTATAGTAAATATGTAAAAGATGAAAGGGAGTGTATTCCTTGATTCAAAATTATAGCATGCCCACAATCACCATGAGTGAGTCAAACAGGTAGAACATAAAATACATTCCCTTCTGGTTGAGGATTCTTCACATAGTTTAATTACATTTTCAAGCAGCCTCACAAAGGTATGTAAACTTTGTTCACTAGGGACGTCATAAAAACTGAAGATCTAGTATGTCCAAGTGTTACACTGTATAGAAAAATGCAATCTGGTGGAATAAAAATTGCCTCCCTAGGAGCTTTATTGCTATAAAGCATTTAATCACTTTAAATTGTCTTTGCTTAGATAGCTCACGATAGGATCTCAAGGTACCCACAGTTCTTTAGAACTGCCATGAACTGCTCACAGTATTTGTGTTTATTACAAAGCTAGGGAGCAGAAAGTCAAGTCGCCCAGTCATGTCCAACTCTTTGTGACCCCATGGACTGTAGCCTACGAGCTTCCTCCTTCCATTGAATTTTCCAGGAAAGAATACAGTGATCCACTATTATTCTTCAGTAGAACCCACAGAAGTGACTGTTTCATTGTCTTTGGTGCTCTGCGTGTTAAGTCACTTCAGTCATGTCCAACTCTTTGTGACCCTATGGACTGTAGCCCACCAGGATCCTCTGTCCACAGAATTCTCCAGGCAAAAATACTGGAGTGGGTTGCCATCCCCTTCTCCAGGAGATCTTTGCATGGTTTTAGAATCAAGCATTTCTGAGTTTAAGTCCCAACAAGTCGTATAACATTTCTGAGTCTGTTTCCTTTTATGTAAAAAGAAGATGATAATATTGCTTCTATGGAGGTATGAGGAGGGCCTGGCACAATGCCTTACATAATGCCTATTAGTTCTTTCCATCCCTACTTTTCCTCCCTGCCCCCATTCCTTAGGCCGAATGTGAGAGCTATTCCACACTAAGTAAAGTCCTTTATTAGCTACTTAAGATTTAGTTCCCTGTCTGTAGAAGAGAGTGGGGATAAAAGCAGGAAGAATACACCAGTAATTAGTCCAATTTCCCACCTTCTGCTTATAGGCAGGGAGTGAGTTGGGGAGTAGAATGCCAACATGCCTTCAAGTGGAATAGTCAAGAGACATGCCAAAATGGAAGTCGCTCTGTCCTCACACACAGGTGCATCAGCACTGGGTATTGTCCTGGTGCTGGGAGAACATCATAAATTATTCGATGCAGGTTGGGGCCTAACATCCTTTTCTCCAGCTTCATGGCACATGGACTAGAAAACAAGACACAAGCCAGAGTAGAATCATGAGAAGCCACCTGGATATCCTCACATCCGAATACCCTGTTCTTCCAGTTCTCAGGGAAAGAAAGTTTATTTCTCGTTAGGAAATGATGCTGACAACTCAGCATCAGTTATAACCCAGGGAATAAGAGCAGGAAACAGAGGATCTAGAGAGCAAAGATGGCAAAATGCTGACCCAAGGGCTGACGAGAGCCTGCACACATGTTTTGCTTGGACTGAACGGGGTTGTTGTTGTTGTTGTTGTTTTCAAAATTTGAATTGGTTCCAAACAATCTTTAGTGTTTATTATTAGGATATTTCACATAAAACCTTGATCTCAACTTCCTCTTGAAAAATTAGAATTGCTGGCAACCAGGGGTCGATATCTCTGCCTAGTTACATGCTCTGGAACAGGGGAGTGGCTGCTACTTTCACATAGCATATGTGCTCATCAACTGCCACAGTCTCTAACTATCTCTATTGTGTCCCTTTTGTTACCTTCAGGCCTGCTTCATCCATTCAGATTACTTTTCTAGTCTCTAGAGCCGTTTGGGTTTTTAAAATTTTATTTATTTATTTTTGGCTGCTTTGGGTCTTTATTGTTGCATGGGCTTTCTCTAGTTGCAGTGAATGGGGGCTACTCTTCTTTGCAGCCTGCAGGCTTCTCATTGCAGTAGCTTCTGTCTTGATGTGGAGCACGGGCTCTAGGGCACGTGGGCTTCAGTATTTGTGGCACATGGGCCTAGTTGCTCTGCAGCATGTGGCCTCTTCCCAGACCAGGGATCAAACCTGTGTCTCCTGCATTGGCAGGCGGATTCTTAACCAATGGGCCATCAAGGAAGGCCAACAGTCATTCAAACCTGAACCATGGTGTACAGTGATAACTGTTTAACAAGTGACTCTCTAGGGAGAAAAACTGACAATTTCCGACTTCTGTTATATAAATATCCCCAATTTGGCCAATTTCAAACTACCAATGTGTTGTCATTTAACACAGAGTGGTTAAGAGGTGCACACAATTGCCCCTCCCAAGCTGATAGGAGCTGGCATCAGAACACCACTGGCTCGAAACCACTCAAAAAAACTTCAGCAAGATAAGTGGGATGACCAGGGTGTGAGCTAGGAATTCTTATTCGCAGGCTAAGAGTCAGAAATCAAGCAGAAAAAGTCAGATTCAACACCTGACATGGAACGCATCATTAAGTCAACACTACTTCCTTGTTCCCTACCTCTTTGTAAAAATCCCACAGGCAAATTATCCAGTTTGGGAGCATGGGTAATATGCAAGGGAGGTGTAGACTGTGAAGGGTTGGCACTAGCTTGATGAGGTCAAATTACAAAATACAGGCCCCCCTGACAGTGCCACTGAGTCATTCTTTTCAGCTGAATATTACACTGCTTTTCTCCGTATGAGAAGGAGACTAAGGGAGGGGACCAGGGAGGGCAGTGAGCTACCCATTTAGAAGCCAAGTTGGCAGTGAAATGGAAATAGGCTGTGAATTATATCCAGAAACCTCTTCTCACACCAGAACTGGAGGGCTGCTGACCTCAAATGCAGAGGGCAAAGACCACAAGTAGGGACATCTTCTCACACCCCATGCTGGAAAATGACTGAGTGTGCATAGAACAGTACTCTAGAAGGTGAAAACTCTACACACCTTCGAGACAACTTAATCCAAATCTGATTAACCTACATGTGGAGAAACTGAGGCCTGGGGGAGGAGGCAAAGAGTGGGTAGGTGGCTCAGCTGGGTCTGGAAGCCTGGTTTTCTGACAACCAGGCTCAGACCTTTTTTTTCTACCAAACACTGTCTCTCAAGGAGTTAAAAAGTGAAAGATTCAGTCCACAAATGGGTGGTGTTGCCAAACCAGCAACATGAATAATATTTTTTGACTGAATCAACTGTCTGTTTAGGCATCATGTAGACACAGTCAAACACTCATCTCCAGTTTTCCCTGTGTTTGGATGGTTTTAAAACCTAGCAGAGAAGCTGCACGTCCAGGGAGTTTTGCCAAGAAAATCTGAAAATCTAAACAGCCACTCTCACATTGGCCCTATAACCAAGTGTCCAAGTCTTTTTCTTTTTTCTTTCCTTTTTCATATTAGAGAAAATATGTTCTTGCTACAAGAGAGGAAGCATCAGAACCTGGATGGATCCTTGAACTGAGATCAGGATTCTGGGCTCCAGTCGTGATTTTGCTTTGGATGGGCCATATCCCGACCTTCCTGTGGACCTCAGTTTCCCCATCTGTTTCTTCAAGCTCTTTGACTGTAAAATCATATTCTGGGTGCCCAGTCACTCAGCCTGTTGGCCTCTTCCAACCAGTGTTTCTTGGCCACAGCGCATTCTACAAGCCAAGTGCCAGAGATATGGCTGAGCCTCTGAAATTCTGCTTGTTGGGCTTATTCTCCACAGCAGCCAATTTATACAGATAGGCCCCAAATGTCTGTACTCATGACAGACCTCTCCTCTCACTGCTTTTGAATTTTCCTGGTAACCTCTCAGTCATAAAAGCTGCCTGTAATCGAAAATAAAATTCTCCAAGAATCATAGCTTTAAAAATTAAAAAGCCTAAACCCAAATGAACCTTTTACTAGATTGCAGGCTCCAGTGCTTATTCCTCAGGGAGTCTTGTGAAATCAGAGATGAAAACTTGAGAACAATCAGACCAAGAGAAATGTCAAGTGAAGGTTTGGGTTTATTTAATTTTAGTGTTTTCAAATGCACCCTGAGTTGGGAAGGAGGGTGGAAAAAACACAGAGAAACCCCCCCTCCCAGCTGCAAAGCCCACGTGCTCAGCCATGCTTTTCTGTCATTTAGATTTCAGCTTTCCCCAATATTAATGGAACTTAAGCCAAACAAGAGTTCCTTTTATTCCTTCTACCCCTCTGCTCCGTGCTTGCTAAGTCCTGTGCAAACTTGCCACAGTTCCTAAGCACATGGCTGTGAAATTATCAAGGCTGGACGAATGCCAGTACAAACCAACTTATTGGGGTCCTGAAATTAACTAAAACCTAGAAAGCCTGATTAATTGTGGCACAGCACAGCGAGGAGCATTCGGGGCGGGGGAAGGGAGCAGCAGGCCAGAGCACACACAGGGCCTCCGTCCTGCCCCTTGATTTACACGACACATAAAGAAGAGCTCCTTCTGTGCACAGGGTTGTGCTGCTCTTACTACTTATTCATCCCTAACCAAAATGTCACTGAGTCCAGCAGGGAAAATGGTAGTCAGTGTGTCTTAGCTACCTATGGAATCAGCCAATCCCATAATGGTAGTGCTTGGGATTAATTTAATTTAATTTGGGCTTCAGGCCCCCCATTTGGAGAGTCATCTTGGAGAGCCAGCGCTACTGTGGTTTCTTGGGACACCTTACCACATAAGAGGAGGAATAGAGTGACTCTAGGGTAAATTGTTGGGGTCAAAAAAGATATTGGGGATTTCTCTGGTGGTCCAGTGGCTAAGACTCCCACTCACAACGTGGGGAGGGGCTGGTTTGATCCCTGGTCAGGGAACTAGACCCTTCATCCCACAACTAAGAGTTTCCATGGTGCAACTAGAGACCCCGCATGCCACAGCTAGGGATCCCTCATGTCACAACTAAGACCCAGTGCAGCCAAATAAATATTAAAAATAAGAAGATATTGGTGTCCCCCACAGACCAGTACCTTCTCAGTTTCTATTCAAAACCATGCCAGATCAATCCACTGCAAAAAAAACACTCCGCATCTCCTGGGGCGGGGTCAGGGATGAATTAAAAGTTAGGCATTAGCAGATACAAACTACTATATATCAAATAGATAAACAACAATGTCCTACTGTATAGCATAGTGAACTATATTCACTATCTTGTAACAAAGTACAATGGGAAAGAATCTGAATATATATACATGTGTAATAAATGTATATGTAACTGAATCACTTTGCTATACACCAGAAACTAACACAGTATTGTAAATCAACTATATTACATAAAAAATAAAACTAAAAAGACTCCTTGTCTATGGTGGGAATGTAAATTGATACAGCCACTACCGAGAACAGTATGGAGATTACTTAAAAAACTAAGAATAAACTACCATATGACCCAGCAATCCCGCTACTGGGCGTATACCCTCAGAAAACCATAATTCAAAAAGCACATGTACTCCAATGTTCACTGCAGCACTATTTACAATAGCCAGAACACAAAAGCAACCTAGATGTCCATCAATAGATCAAAGAAGTTATGGTGCATATACACAATGGAATATTACTCAGCCATAAAAATAAATGAATTTGACTCAGTTGTAGTGAGGTGGATGTACCTAGAGCCTGTTATACAGAGTGAATTCAGCAAGAGAAAAACAAATATCATATATTAACACACACATGTATATATGGGATCTAGAAAAATGGTACTGATGAACCTATCTGCAGGGAAAGAATGGAGACACAGATGTAGAAAACAGACTTGTAGACACAGCGGGGAAAGGAGAGGGTGGGATGAATTGAGAAAGTAGTATTGCCATACATACGTCACCAAATGTCATACAGATAGCTAGTGGGAAGCTGCTATATATTAATAGCATAGGGAGCCCAGCCTGGTGCTCTGTGACAACCTAGTGTGGGGGTGGGATAGGGGAGTGGGAGGGAGGTTCAAGAAGGAGGGGATGTATCTATCTATCATCTATCTATCTATATAGTTATGACTGACTCGTGTGGTAGTATAGCAGAAACCAACACAACACTGTAAAGCAATTATCCTCCAGTTAAAAAAAAGACTCCTTGTTTAAAAGTATTAAGTACAATGTCTGAAGACTCCCGAAATGTTTCCCAGGCAACACCCTTGAAGGCAGAGACAGTGGCAGCAAGGAGACTTCTCAAGCTTGGGAACGAGGCATGGCTATAAAACCCTCAGTTGTCAGCAGGTAGGGGGTTTCCACTTCTGCTCAGCTGTCTTAGAGCCCCGGCATGGACATAGTTGTCTAATATGGAAGCTTCCAGAGTGCCAGACCCACTCTCACTGGTTTTCTTTGTCAGCTCCACATCCAGGCTGACTAAGCAGTATGCTCTATGTAGTTGTACCATTGTTATAGCACTTCCTAGACGCTGGGTAAAGTGCAGCTATCTCAGGCTTCCCCAAGTGTCCCCTGCAGACTCCACTGCTTCTGCCCCCTCTCTGGGACTCATGAGCATTCTCTTTGGTCCATAGCTAAAGGGTAAATGGCTGGCACAGCAGAAGGCCTTTAGTATCCTGTACCCATGATTTTCCAGCATCTTTTCTGGTTGGCTGTTGCCCAAGCTGGACCAGAAGGTAAGTATTTTGGAAATCACTTGGTCCCATCACTTCATGGCAAATAGATGGGGAAACAATGGAAACAGTGACAGACTTTATTTTCTTGGGCTCCAAAATCACTGGATGGTGACTGCAACCATGAAATTAAAGGATGCTTGCTCCTTGGAAGAAAAGCCATGACAAACCTAGACAGCATATTAAAAAACAGAGACATTACTTTGCTGACAAAGCTCCATATAGTCAAAGCTATGGTTTTTCCAGTAGTCATATATGGATGTGAGAGTTGGACCATGAAGAAGGCTGAACGAGAAGAATTAATGCTTTTGAACTGTGGTGTTGGAGAAGACTCTTGAGAGTCCCTTGGACTGCAAGGAGATCAAATCAATCAATCCTAAAGGAAATCAGTCCTGAACATTCATTAGAAGGACTGATGCTGAAGCTGAAGCTCCAATCCCTTTGCCACCCTGATGCAAAGAATTGACTCACTGGAAAAGACCCTGATGCTGGGAAAGATTGAAGGCAGGAGGAGAAGGGGACGACAGAGGACAAGATGGTTGGATGGCATCACTGACTCAATGGGCATAAATTTGAACAAACTCCGGGAGATGATAAATGACAGGGAAGCCTGGTTTGCTGCAGTCCATGGGGTTGCAAAGAGTCAGACACGACTTTAGCGAATGAACAACAACTAAGCATATCACAAAGTGATACCTTCATTGCTGGTGGTGATGAGGAGAAACATACTGAGGAAAGCCCCTCAGGATCTTCATGAGAAAAACACCAAGAATCTGTTTCACTCCTCAGGGCAGCCCTGAAGCCATGAGCACTGGCATTGCCGCCAGCTCCCTGGGTAGAGAGCATGGCATCTAGTACAAGTGAGTATGCAGGAAGTGTGCATGGTAGCAGGGAATTCCAGCTGCTGAGGAAGCTGCTCTTGCCACTCTCCTCAGCCATGATTTTCCTGAAGTGTAGGACAGCTTTGAGGGGACTGAAATATATCCCAGATAGGAATCACCTGGGCTTTTGATTGAGACCAGAATGGGGAAAGGATGGGTGGAAGGACATAAAGGACCAAAGTGACCTAGTCATGATGCTGTCAAATTATGTATGTGCCTTGGGGTAAAATGTCTTACAGACCCACATCAGAAGAACAGAACTAGTCCTGGTGCTGTCATCAGCTGTCTGCTTCAGACATGTCCCTTCATCTCTCTGGGTCTTGGCTTCTTCATCTATATCAGCAAAGGACTGAGTTAAGTGATCTCTGGGGTTCCTTCTGGCTTTGAAATTCTATGGATTAATCATCATAATTAATAATTAGGACACTCAGTCATGTCCAACTCTTTGTGACCCCATGGACTGTAGCTTGCCAAGCTCCTTTTTCCATGGACAAGAATACTGGTGTGGGTTGCCATTCCCTTCTCCAGGGGATCTTCCAAATCCAGGGATAGAACTCAGGTGTCCCACATTGCAGTCAGACTCTTTACCATCTGAGCCACCAGGGAAGCCTGATCAGAAGCCTACCTTCCATTTATCAGGTACTCACTGTGTGTTGGGTGTGATGCTAAGCATTGGTTGGCCAAATCTTATGGAAAAACCCGAATGAACATTTTGGCCAACCCAATACTTTTCCATGTGTTCTTTTGAATATATTCAAAATGCATTTTGAATGACTTACATGGATTCATGGGCTTCCCAATGAACTCGCCTGCAAGTGCAGGAGACATGAGACGTGGGTTCAATCCCTAGGCTGGGAAGATCTCCTAGAGGAGGGCATGGCAACCCACACCAGTATTCTTGCCTGGAGAATCCCTATGGACAGAGGAGCCTGGCAGGCTACAGTCTATGCAGTCACAAAGACTCGGACATGACTGAAGCGACTTAGCCTCTGCTGCACATGGATTCATGTGTGTGTATTCTAAACGGCCTCAAAACAACCCTGTGAGGTAAGTATTACTGTTGTCATCTGATTTTTTACAAATCTGGAAAATTCACATAGGTATAGCAGGGAGTATAACCAGGACTCAAACTCATGGCTGCTGAATCTAAGACCCATGCTCTAACCTCCTCACTTTCCCTCAGCTGTGGCTCCATGTGTCCAAGCCTGCAGGCTATGTGTCTACACACATCTTGGTTTGCACCACTGCCTCTATTTTTCTTTTCCCTACACATCCTGATAGTGAATTCTCTGGTTCTCCTATCCCAAGATTCCTCACTCACCACCTCCCCATCTTCCTGGTGTTTCACAGGCAAATAAATAGAATAGGCAGGAAGCCAAAAATCATACATTGGCTCCTAAAAAATAAATAGACCCACCTTCTTTCTTTTTTAAAAAATATAAATTTACTTATTTTAATTGGAGGTTAATTAATTTACAATATTGTATTGGTTTTGCCATCCATCAGGATGAATCCACCCACGGGTATACACGTGTTCCCCATCCTGAACCCCCCTCCCCCCCCTCCCTCCCTGTACCATCCCTCTGGGTCATCCCAGTGCACCAGCCCCAAGCATCCAGTATCATGCATCAAACCTAGACTGGCGATTCGTTTCATATATGATATTATACATGTTTCAATGCCATTCTCCCAAATCATCCCACCCTCTCCCTCTCCCACAGAGTCCTAAAGACTGTTCTATACATCTATGTCTCTTTTGCTGTCTCGCATACAGGGTTATCATTATCATCTTTGTAAATTCCATATATATGTGTTAGTATACTGTATTGGTGTTTTTCTTTCTGGCTTACTTCACTCTGTATAATCGGCTCCAGTTTCATCCACCTCATTACAACTGATTCAAATGTATTCTTTTTAATGGCTGAGTAATACTCCATTGTGTATATGTACCACTGCTTTCTTATCCATTCATCTGCTGATGGACATCTAGGTTGCTTCCATGTCCTGGCTATTATAAACAGTGCTGCAATGAACATTGGGGTACACGTGTCTCTTTCAATTCTGGTTTCCTTGGTGTGTATGCCCAGCAGTGGGATTGCTGGGTCATAAGGTGATTCTATTTCCAGATTTTTTAAGGGATCTCCACACTGTTCTCTGTAGGGGCTATACTAGTTTGCATTCTCACCAACAGTGTAAGAGGATTCCCTTTTCTCCACAGCCTCTCCAGTATTTATTGCTTGTAGACTATTAGATCACAGCCATTCTGATTGGCCTGAAATGGTACCTCATTGTGGTTTTTATTTGCATTTCTCTGATAATGAGTGATGTTGAGCATCTTTTCATGTGTTTGTTAGCCATCTGTATGTCTTCTTTGGAGAAATGTCTGTTTAGTTCTTTGGCCCATTTTTAGACTGGGTCGTTTATTTTTCTGGAATTGAGCTGCACAAGTTGCTTGCATATTTTTGAGATTAGTTCTTTGTCAGTTGCTTCATTTGAGATTATTTTCTCCCATTCTGAAAGCTGTCTTTTCACCTTGCTTATAGTTCCCTTTGTTGTGGAGAAGCTTTTAATTTTAATTAGGTTCCATTTGTTTATTTTTACTTTTATTTCCAATACCCTGGGAGATGTTCCATAGAGGATCCTGCTGTGATTTATGTCGGAGAGTGTTTTGCCTATGATCTCCTCTAGGAGTTTTACAGTTTCTGGTCTTACATTTAGATTTTGAATCCATTTTGAGTTTATTTTTGTGTATGGTGTTAGAAATTGTTCTAGTTTCATTCTTGTACAAGTGGTTGACCAGTTTTCCCAGCACCACTTGTTAAAGAGATTTTCTTTTCTCCATTGTATATTCTTCCCTCCTTTGTCAAAGATAAGGTGTCCATAGGTGCATGGATTTATCTCTGGGCTTTTTATTTTGTTCCATTGATCTATATTTCTGTCTTTGTTCCAGTACCATACTGTCTTGATGACTGTGGCTTTGTTGTAGAGCCTAAAGTCAAGCAGATTGATTCCTCCAGTGCAATCCTTCTTTCTCAAGATCGCTTTGGCTATTCGAGATTTTTTGTATTTCCATACAAATTGTGAAATTATTTGCTCTAGCTCTGTGAAAAATGCCGTTAATAGCTTGATAGGGATTGCATTGAATCTATAGATTGCTTTGGGTAGTATACTCATGTTCACTATATTGATTCTTCTGATCCATGAACATGGTATATTTCTCCACCTATTAGTGTCCTCTTTGATTTCTTTCACCAGTATTTTATAGCTTTCTATATATAAGTCTTTAGTTTCTTTAGGTAGATATATTCCTAAATATTTTATTCTTTTTGTTGCAATGGTGAATGGGATTATTTCCTTAATTTCACTTTCTGCTTTCTCATTGTTAGTGTATAGGAATGCAAGGGATTTCTGTGTGTTAATTTTATATCCTGCCACTTTACTGTATTCATTGATTAGCTCTAGTGATTTTCTGATGGAGTCTTTAGGGTTTTCTATGTAGAGGATCATGTCATCTGCAAATAGTGAGAGTTTTACTTCTTCTTTTCCAATTTGGATTCCTTTTATTTCTTTTTCTGCTCTGACTGCTGTGGCCAAAACTTCTCAAACTATGTTGAATAGTAGTGGTAAGAGTGTGCACCCTTGTCTTGTTCCTGACTTTAGGGGAAATGCTTTCAATTTTTCACCATTGAGGATAATGTTTGCTGTGGGTTTGTCATATATAGCTTTTATTACGTTGAGGTATGTTCCTTCTATTCCTGCTTTCTGGAGAGTTGGGGTTTTTTTTAATCATAAATGGACGTTGAATTTTGTCAAAGGCTTTCTCTGCATCTATTGAGATATAATCATATGGCTTTTATTTTTCAATTTGTTAATGTTGTGTATTACATTGATTGATTTGCAGATATTGAAGAATCTTTGCATCCCTGGGATAAAGCCCACTTTGTCATGATGTATGATCTTTTTAATGTGTTGTTGGATTCTGATTGCTAGAATTTTGTTAAGGATTTTTGCATCTATGTTCATCAGTGATATTGGCTTGTAGTTTGTTTGTTTGTTTGTTTGTTTGTTTTTGTGGCATCTTTGTCAGGTTTTGCTATTAGGGTGGTGGTGGCCTCATAGAATGAGTTTGGAAGTTTCCCTCCCTCTGCAATTTTCTGGAAGAGTTTGAGTAGGATAGGTGTTAGCTCTTCTCTAAAGTTTTGGTAGAATTCAGCTGTGAAGCCATCTGGATATGGGCTTTTGTTTGCTGGAAGATTTCTGATTACAGTTTCAATTTCTGTGCTTGTGATTTGTCTGTTAAGATTTTCTATTTCTTCCTGGTTCAGTTTTGGAAAGTTGTACTTTTCTAAGAATTTGTCCATTTCTTCCAAGTTGTCCAATTTATTGACATATAATTGCTGATAGTAGTCTCTTATGATCTTTTGTATTTCTGAGTTGTCTGTTGTGATCTCTCCATTTTTGTTTCTAATTTTATTGATTTGATTTTTCTCTCTGTTTCTTGGTGAGTTTGGCTAATGGATTGTCAGTTTTGTTTATCCTCTCAAAGAACCAGGTTTTGGCTCTGTTGACTTTTGCTATGGTCTCCTTTGTTTCTTTTGCATTTAATTCTGCCCTACTTTTTATGATTTCTTTCCTTCTACTAACCCTGGGGTTCTTCATTTCTTCCTTCTCTACTTGCTTTAGGTGTAGAGTTAGGTTATTTATTTGACTTTTTTTCTTGTTTCTTGAGGTATCCTTCTATTGCTATGAACCTTCCCCTTAGCACTGCTTTTACAGTGTCCCACAGGTTTTGGGTTGTTATGTTTTCATTTTCATTCGTTTCTATGCATATTTTGACTTCTCTTTTGATTTCTTTTGTGATTTGTTGGTTATTCAGGAGCGTGTTGTTCAGCCTCCATATGTTGGCATTTTAAATAGTTTTTCTCCTGTAATTGAGATCTAATCTTACCGCACTGTGGTCAGAAAAGATGCTTGGAATGATTTCAATCTTTTATGAATTTACCAAGGCTAGATTTATGGCCCAGGATGTGATCTATCCTGGAGAAGGTTCCGTGTGTGCTTGATGAAAAGGTGAAATTCATTGTTTTGGGGTGAAATTCCTATAGATATCATTTAGGTCTAACGGGTATATTTTATCATTTAAAATTTGTGTTTTCTTGTTAATTTTCTGTTTAGTTGATCTATCCATAGGTGTGAGTGGGGTATTAAAGTCTCCCACTACTATTGTGTCACTGTTAATTTCCCCTTTCATACTTGTTAGCATTTGTCTTACATTTTGCAGTGCTCCTATGTTGGGTGCATATATATTTTAATTGTTATATCTTCTTCTAGAATTGATCCTTTGATCATGATATAGTGTCCTTCTTTGTCTCTTTTCACAGCCTTTGTTTTAAAGTCTGTTTTATCTGATATGAGTATTGCTACTCCTGCTTTCTTTTGGTCTCTATTTACATGGAATATCTTTTTCCAGCCCTTCAATTTCATTCTGTATGTGTCCCCTGTTTTGAGGTGGGTCTCTTGTAGACAACATATATGGGGTCTTGTTTTTGTATCCATTCAGGCAGTCTTTGTCTTTTGGTGGGGCATTCAACCCATTTATTTTTAAGGTAATTATTGATAAGTATGATCCCATTGGCATTTACTTTATTGTTTTGGGTTCCAGTTTATACACCCTTTCTGTGTTTCCTGTCTAGAGAAGATCCTTTAGCATTTGTTGGAGAGCTGGTTTGGTGGTGCTGAATTCTCTCAGCTTTTGCTTGTCTGTAAAGCTTTTGATTTTTCCTTCATCTTTGAATGAGATCCTTGCTGGGTACAGTAGTCTGGGCTGTAGGTTATTTTCTTTCATCACTTTAAGTATGTCCTGCCATTCCCTCCTGGCCTGAAGAGTTTCTATTGAAAGACCAGCTGTTATCCTCATGAGAATCCCCTGTGTGTTATTTGTTGTTTTTCCCTTGCTACTTTTTAATATTTGTTCTTTGTGTTTGATCTTTGTTAATTTGATTAATATGTGTTTTGGGGTGTTTCACCTTGGGTGTATCCTGTCTGGGACTCCCTGGATTTCTTGGACTTGAGTGATTATTTCCTTCCCCATTTTAGGGAAGTTTTCAACTATTATCTCCTCAAGTACTTTCTCATGGTCTTTCTTTTTGTATTCTTCTTCTGGGACTCCTATGATTCGAATGTTGGGGTGTTTAACATTTTCCTAGAGGTCTCTGAGATTGTCTTCATTTCTTTTAATTCGTTTTTCTTTTTTCCTCTCTGATTCATTTATCCCTAATATTCTATCTTCTACCCCTCTAATCCTATCTTCTGAGTCCATTATTCTACTATTTGTTCCCTCCAGAGTGTTTTTGATCTCATTTATTGCATTATTCATTATATATTGACTCTTTTTTTATTTCTTCTAGGTCCTTGTTAAACCTTTCTTGCATCTTCTCAATCCTTGTCTCCAGGCTGTTTATCTGTTATTCCATTTTGATTTCAAGATTTTGGATCATTTTCACGATCATTATTTGGAATTCTTTATCAGGTAGAATCCCTATCTCTTCCTCTTTTGTTTGGTTTGGTGGGCGTTTACCCTGTTCCTTTACCTGCTGGGTATTCCTCTCTCTCTTCATCTTGTTTCTATTGCTGTGTTTGGGGTGGCCTTTCTGTATTCTGGCAGTTTGTGGAGTTCTTACTATGGAGTTTCCTCGGTGTAGGTGGGGTTGTATGGGTGGCTTGTCAAGGTTTCCCGGTTAGGGAAGCTTGTGTCAGTGTTCTGGTGGGTGGAGCTAGATTTCTTCTCTCTGGCGTGCAATGAAGTGTCCAGTACTGAGTTATGAGATGTCGCTGAGTTTGGAGTGACTTTGGGCAGCCTGTATATTGAAGCTCAGGGCTGTGTTCCTGTGTTGGTGGACAATTTGCGTGGTATGTCTTGCTCTGGAACTTGTTGGCCCTTGGGTGGTGCTTGGTTTCAGTGTAGGTATGGAGGCGTTTGATAAGCTCCTGTCAATTAATGTTCCCTGGAGTCAGGAGTTCTCTGCTGTTCTCAGGATTTGGACTTAAGCCTCCTGCTTCTGGTTTTCAGTCTTATTTTTACAGTAGCCTCAAGACTTCTCCATCTATTCAGCACCAGTGATAAAACATCTAGGTTAAAGATGAAAAATTTCTCCACAGTGAGTGACACCCAGAGAGGTTCACGGAGTTACATGGAGAAGAGAAGAGGGAGCAGGGCATCAGAGGTGACCCGAATGAGATGAGGTGGAATCAAAAGAGGAGAGAGCAAACTAGCCAATAATCACTTCCTTATGTTCACTCCACAGTCTGGACCACTCAAAGATGTTCACGGAGTTATACAGAGAAGAGGGAGGAAGGAGACAGGGGTCGCCAGGAGGCTAAAGGGGGGAATCAAAAGGAGAGAGACAGATCCAGCCAGTAATCAGTTCCCTAAGTGTTCTCCACCATCTGGAACACACAAAGAGATTCACAGAGTTGGGTAGCGAAGAGAAGGGGGAGGGAGGAGATAGAAGCGACCTGGTGGAGAAAAAGGAGAGTCCAAAGGGGGAGAGAGCAGTCAAGCCAGTGATCTCGCTTCCAAGTAAAAATGAGTATGGAAGATTGGGTTCTTAAAGGTACAAAATTGATAACAAATACCAAAAAGCAAAGATTAAAAATCTAGAGGTTGGATTTTCAAAAATACAATATTAAAGAAAAGAAAAAAAAGAACAAAATCACAAAAATTATTTAAAAATATATACATATGAAATTTGCTTTAAAAAATAGTCTTTTTTTTTTCAAAGTAATAGTAGGCTATAAAAATGAAAATTAAAGGAGTAATAGAGGACTTGCTGCTGCTGCTGCTGCTAAGTTGCTTCAGTCGTGTCCGACTCTGTGTGACCCCATAAACGGCAGCCCACCAGGCTCCCCCGTCCCTGGGATTCTCCAGACAAGAACACTGGAGTGGGTTGCCATTTCCTTATCCAGTGCAGGAAAGTGAAAACTGAAAGTGAAGTCGCTCAGTCGTGTCTGACTCTTAGCGACCTCATGGACTGCAACCCACCAGACTCCTCCATCCATGGGATTTTCCAGGCAAGAGTACTGGAGTGGGGTGCCATTGCCTTCTCTGAATAGAGGACTTACAAATTCTAAAAAAAATGTAAAAAAAGAATGATAGTAAAAATAGTAAAAATATATCTAGGACTTTCTCTGGTGTTGTTGTGGGCAGTGTGGGGTCAGTTCGTTTTCGGATAGCTCCTTGGTCCGGCTTATATTTCTCAAGAGCTATAGGCCCCTTCCTATGTAGTTGGTACTAACTACAGGGTTTTAATCTATTGCTCCTGTCACTTCCAAGGAGGTTCCCTCTGATTTAGCTTCTTCTGTTTGCTGGTCTCTTCAGTGTCTGATTTCCACCGTGACACAAGGGGGCGGTGGTGGACACTTTTTTAGGCTCCCTTGTTCATTTGCACTGTGGGGAGGGAGGGACGCTGCAAACAAATAACACTGGCATGTGTTCACAGTATCTCAGCCACACTGGGCCTGGCCTGGCTCACGGCGTGTGTGCCCTCCCTGCCCACACTGCTCAGGCTCTAGGTTGGTCCGCCGGGAATCGTCTGAGGCTGGCTCTGGGCTGCATGCACCTCCCAGGTCTAAGCCGCTCAGATTGAGGCACTCGGGTAGTCCTCAGAGGCGCAGATTTGGTTGGGTCTGTGTTTTGTGCCCTTCCCAGGTCCGAGTAGCTCAGGTGACCAGGTGTTTGGCGAGCATGGTCACTGTGACTTATTGCCTCCCCCATCCCTGCCACTTGGTTTTCTGGGTATACAACCAGCACACCTTCTCAGGAGGATGTTGACCATCCAGAACCCCAAGAAGTCTTAGTTAGCAAAGAAGCCTGCTTACAGTTTGGTAGATAATGCCTCTCTGGGGCTGCGATTGCCCCCTTCCGGCTTTGGCTGCCTGTCACCGGAGCGTGATGGTCTGCAGCTGGCTAGCTCTGTTCAGTCTTCTGTTCTGTGAGCAGGCCTGATGGTGTCTTAGGTTAGGGCTTTTCACGTAGCTCTAGTCAGTCCTTTGTTCTGTAAGTGGGCCTGGTGATGTCTTAGGTTAGGGCTTTTTGCGTGGTAGCTATCCCACAGTCTGGTTTGCTAGCTCAAGTTAGTTCCCTCAGATTGCCCTTGGGGCATTCAGGCCTGGTCCTTACTCTAAGCAATGCAGCCCACACCTCCCTGCCCAGCTCCCGCTTAATAGTGGTGGATGCAGGCATCTGCCCTGCTACTCCACTGGAGGAGTTACCATTGGGCACATAATCTGTGGGTTTTAATTATTTATTTATTTTTCCTCCCAGTTACGTTGCCCTCTGTGGTTCCAAGGCTAGCCACAGACTCGGAAGTGAGAGTGTTTCCCGGTTTTTGGAAACTTCTCTCTTTTTAAGACTCCCTTCCCGGGCCGGAGCTCCATACCTAGCTCTTTTGTCTCTCTTTTTGTCTTTTATATTTTTTCCTATCTCCTTTCGAAGACAATGGGCTGCTCTTCTGGGTGCCTGATGTCCTCTGATGGCATTCAGAAGTTGTTTTGTGGAATTTACTCAGCGTTTTAATGTTCTTTTGATGAATTTGTGGGGGAGAAAGTGATCTCCCCATCCTATTCCTCTGCCATCTTAGGATCGCCGCCAAAACGCCACTTTTAAAACAACAATCCTTGGGACTTCCCTGGCAGCCCAGTGGTTAAGACTTCACTTTTCAGTGCTGGAGGTGAGTGTGGGTTTGATTCCTGGTCGGGGAGCTAAGATCCCACATGCCTCACAGCCAAAAAATCAAAACACAAGACAGAAGCAATATTGCAACAAATTCAAAAAAGACTTTTAAAACATGGTCCTCATAAAAACAAAATCTTTAAAGAAAGGAACCCAGTCCATTGAATTTCTTATTCCAGTATCTGAAGACTGCTAATTGGATAGTCCATGGAATTCTCCAGGCCAGAATACTGGAATGGGTAGCCTTTCTCTTCTCGAGGGGATCTCCCCAATCCAGGGATCGAAGCCAGGTCTCCAGCATTGCAGGCTGATTCTTTACTAGAGCCACCAGGGAAGCCCAATACAGAATTTTACTTTACAATAATAACAATACGGAGCATTTGGGGAGCTCCTGCTAGGTGCTAGCCATAGTAATTTTATATGGATTTCTCTCAACAATCTTATTAAGCAGGTATCAAAATCATCCCCAACTGATAGACAGAAAAAGACACCAAGACTTAGAGAAGTAGGTTGACCAACCACACAAAGTTAAGAGTTCTAGTCAATTCTACAAATATTTGTTGAGTATAGGTGGCACAGTGGTAGAGCACCCATCTGCCAGTGGTAAAGAACCCACCTGCCACCTGCAGGAGATGTGGGCTTGATTCCTGGGTCAGGAAGATCCCCTGGAGAAGGAAATGGAAATCCACTCCAGCACTCTTGCCTGGGAAATCCCATGGACAGGGAAGTCTGGTTGGTTACAGTCCATGGCATTGCAAAGAGTCAGACATGACTGAGCAACTGAGCACATCTACTATATACCAAGCCAGACATGGTCCCTTGCCTTATCCATATAACTTATAATCTAGTGCGAGTCAGGTCATAACAATAACAGAGATTATAGAAAGGACTGTGAAAGAAATATATATAGCTAATGTCTTAAAGAAGTCAGGAAAACAGAGAACACAGTCAATATTTGAACCCAGCCAGCCTAATTCTAAATCTTGTACTATACAGATTCATAATTTTTTTTTTCAATCCTGGGTTCATTTTATGTTTTATTTTTATTTTGTTATTTTAATTTTTTTTTGCCACACCCCACAACATGTGGGATCTAGTTTCCTGACCAGGGATTCAACCCACATCCCCTACATTGGAAGGCAGAGTCTTAACCACTGGACTGCTAGGGAAGTCCCCAATTTCATATTTTTGAGTTTGGTTTAGGATTGAAACCTAATAAATCTAGGTCTGTGGCACATGGTATCTTTTCCTCTGACCACTATCCTGTATGGCCTCCCCTTTGCCTTCATTTATTCTTCTTTCCAGCATTCATTGCTTCATGCTTATTTATTTTGCTTCTTACCTTGGATTTTCCTGGTAGAACTCTCTTGGCAGTAGGCAATCTTGTCACAGAGAGGTTCTATAAAGCAGACATGTTCAGACTATCTTTAATAAAATAAAGTGGCCTCCCCCACCACAATGAACAATATTGAGCATATATTGAAACCTCAAATGTCCCCAAATCCGAATTCATCCATCCTGTGTCATAAAGGCATAAGGCTGCTTTTATCATGCTGTAAAATAATAGTTGAATGATTTTCTTGGAAACTCTAAAAGCTGGGAGGGGAAATTAAGTGGTTTGGGCCCTTTGGGGATATAATTAGATCTTCCAGGACTATTTGACTAGGTTATGCTGCCCATGGCCATGGGAGGAAAAAAAAGGTTGATATTTTCACCCACGTTGAACTCAAGCATGTGACACACAGGTCTATGGGATTCCCCACTATATGCCAGTCTGGGGCTGCACTTTTATTACAATCAGGTTGTGCCTTTCTCTGACAATTTAATTTTATGTCATCAAAATGGTAGGTCTTGATGAAAACATCAGACTTTTTTTTACGTTTTGAAATAATGACACAGGAAATGAGTTGAGTGCCTCTATGTGGCAAAACAAATTAGAACAAAATCCAGCTATGAAATTCTTTCTTTCCTGGTCTCAGTTCTGCACCTGCTCAGTGCCTGGTTTCTTGGGGGCTTAATGAGAAAGAAAGGCCGAAGTCCTGACTTCTCTTTTTGGAATGACCAGGCTTATCTGATTTTGTTAACAGTTTTTAAAAAATTGAGATATGATTCACATATCATAACATGGACCCCTTTTAAAGTATGCAATTTAGTGGTTTTGAGTATATTCATGGAGTTGTGATAACATCACCACTATCTAATTTCACCACTATCTAATTTCAGACCACTTTCACCACCCAGGAAGCAAGCCCCATACCCAGCAGCAGTCACACTCCACTCTCACATACCACCCACCCCTGGTGGCATACTTTCTGTTTCTGCAGATTGGCCCCTTATGGATGTTTCATATAATGAAACCAGATCTCTTTTGCATCTTTCCCTTTCTCTCTCTCTGACTCCCTGCAAAGTCAGGCTCCTGGATTGCTATGAGGGTCTCTAGGGAGGGGCTGAATCTGTCTGAAACAGGTTTGCTTTTCTTGTTTTCTCTGCCCAGTTAGCCCATCTGCCTTTTCTTATTCTCTCCTCCCTTCATTTAAACCTGCTTTACTTTTTATTTTTTTGGCCCACGGCTTCCAGGACCTTAGTTCCCCAACGAAGGGACTGAATCTGAGACCTCACCACTGAAAGCGTAGACTCCTAACCGTTGGACCATAAGGGAATATCCCAAACCTACTCTCATTTAATCCATTCTCCAATATTGATTGGACACCAGGTACAACTGTAATATATAAAACTGAGTACTTAAGAGGAGTCAAGAAAACTGTCCTAATAGCTTTAATTGCATTAACTCTTTTGATTCAACAAACAAATGAAATCAGTATTATTATTATCATTCTCATTAGTCCCATTTTATCGATGGTTAAACTGGGGTGTGGAAAGAATCAGGGACCTAGAGGCAGCGAGTCAGTGCCAGAGCTGGGATGTGCACAGCAGGAGGGGGCACGAGGTGGGGTGATCAAAAAAAGACCTGGCTCCTGACCTCACAGAGTTGGGAGAGGAAATACATCTCACACACACACACACACACACACACACGTGCACACGCACAGGCACATTATTGAAGCAATAGTATAATATGGCAGTTTTCAAGTGTTAGTGTGCCTCGGAATCACCTGGAGGCTTGTGGGAACAGAAGTGGCCAGGCCCACTCTCCGGAGTTCCTGCTTCAGGTTTGATGCCGCTGGGCCGGGGCCCTCCCCGGAGGACCGCTGTCTGGGAGCAGAGCTGTCAGTTAGCATCAGGAAATGCAGCCGCTCTGAGTACAAGCAGGCACATTTAGAAAAAGCAGGAACTCTGACTGGATGTTTGTGTGGCACCATGAGTTACCTGAACATGCTGGCAAAGGGAAGAAAGACATCAGCTCAGGCAGATTAGATCCCTCCCCTCTTACAAGTCTCCTGTGTGTCCTGGCCTCCTGCTCCTCGCATGTTAAGTTTAAGCTGCACCCAAGGTCCCTCACAATATGGCTCCCACTGGCCTCCCCAACCTCACAGACCTGAGCAGTTCTCAGTCCCTTTACAGTCTAACAATCCCAAGTGGCTCTGGGTTAGCAGCCTTCCATGGCGGTTCATGTCCTGCTGTTGTTTCCTTGGGCTGAAATATCCTCGCTCATATCTCCCTCTCACTCAGGGCCTCCTGGCTCTACCAGGCCCTGGCATTGACTAACCAATGACCTTGAGCAACTTGGTTACCTTCTCTGTGCCTCAGTGTCCTCATATGTGAAAGGGGATGATAATAGGGCTATTGTAAAGATGAAATAAGGTAATGCTTATAAAACATTCAGTACAGAGACTCAGTCAGTTCACCTCAGTTGCTCAGTTGTGTCCGACTCTTTGCTACCCCATGGATTGCAGCAGGACAGTCCTCCCTGTCCATCACAAACTCCCAGAGCTTACTCAAATTCATGTCCATTGATTCAGTGATGCCATCCAACCATCTCATCATCTGTCATCACCTTCTCCTCCCACCTTCAATCTTTCCCAGCATCAGGGTCTTTTCCAATGAGTCAGCTCTTTGCATCAGATGGCCAAAGTATTGAAGTTTCAGCTTCAACATCAGTCCTTCCAATGAATATTCAGGACTGATTTCCTTTAGGATGGACTGGTTGGATCTTCTTGCAGTCCATGGGACGCTCAAGAGTCTTCTCCAAAAGCATCAATTCTTCGGTGCTCAGCTTTCTTTAGAATCCAACTCACACATCCATATATGACTACTGGGAAAACCGTAGCCTTGAATAGATGGACCTTTGTTGGCAAAGTAATGTCTCTGTTTTTTAATATGCTATCTTGGTTGGTCATAACTTCCCTTCCAAGGAGTAAGCATCTTTTAATTTCATGGCTGCAGTACACCATTTGCAGAGATTTTGGAGACCCTAAAAATAGTCTGTCATTGTTTCCACTGTTTCCCCATCTATTTGCCATGAAGTGATGGGACCGGATGCCATGATCTTAGTTTTCTGAATGTTGAACTAAATGAAAGCAAAAACAACACCCAGTTGTGGATGTGACTGGTGATGGAAGCAAAGTCCAGTGCTATAAAGAGCAATGTTACATAGAAATCTGGAATGTTAGGTCCATGAATCAAGGCAAATTGGAAGTGATCAAATAGGAGATGACAAGAGTGAACATCAACATTTTAGGAATCAGCGAACTAAAATGGAGTGGAATGGGTGGATTTAACTCAGATGACCATTATATCTACTACTGTGGGCAAGAATCCCTTAGCAGAAATGGAGTAGCCATCATAGTCAACAAAAGAGTCCGAAATGCAGTACTTGGATGCAATCTCAAAAATGACAGAATGATTTCTGTTCATTTCCAAGGCAAACCATCCAATATCACAGTAATCCAAGTCTATGCCCTGACCAGCAATGCTGAAGAAGCTGAAGTTGAATGGTTCTATGAAGACCTAAAGACCTTCTAGAACTAACACCTCAAAAACATGTGCTTTGCATTATAGGGGTCTAGAATGCAAAAGTAGGAAGTCAAGAAACACCTTGAGTAACAGGCAAATTTGGCCTTGGAGTACAGAATGAAGCAGGGCAAAGGCTAATAGAGTTTTGCCAAGAGAATGCACTGGTCATAGCAAACACCCTCTTCCAACTACACAAGAGATGATTCTTCAGATGGTCATCACCAGATGGTCAATACCAAAATCAGATTGATTATATTCTTTGCAACCAAAGGTGGAGAAGCTCTATACAGTCAGTGAAAAAAAGACCAGGAGCTGACTATGAATCAGATAATGAACTCCTTATTGCCAAATGCAGACTTAAATTGACGAAAATAGGGAAAACCACTAGACCATTCAGGTATGACCTAAATCAAATCCCTTATGATTATACAGTGGAAGTGAGAAATAGATTTAAGGGACTAGATCTGATAGAGTGCCTGATGAACTATGGATGGAGGTTTGTGACATTGTACAGGAGACAGGGATCAAGACCATCCCGAAGAAAAAGAAATGCAAAAAGGCAAAATGGTTGTCTGAGGAGGCCTTACAAATAGCTGTGAATAGAAGAGAAGTGAAAAGCAAAAGGAAAAAGGAAAGATATACCCATTTGAATTCAGAGTTCCAAAGACTAGCAAGGAGAGATAAGAAAGCTTTCCTCAGCGATCAATGCAAAGAAATAGAGGAAAACAATAGAATGGGAAAGACTAGAGATCTCTTCAAGAAAATTAGAGATACCAAGGGAACATTTCCTGCAAAGATGGGCTCAATAAAGGACAGAAATGGTAGGGACCTAACAGAAGCAGAAGATATTAAGAAGAGGTGGCAAAAATACACAGAAGAGCTATTCAAAAAAGATCCTCACTACTCAGATAATCACGATGGTGTGATCATTCACCTAGAGCCAGGCATCCTGGAATGTGAAGTCAAGTGGGCCTTAGGAAGCATCACTATGAACAAAGCCAGTGGAGGTGATGGAATTCCAGTTGAGCTATTTCAAATCCTAAGATGATGATGTAAAAGTGCTGCACTCGATATGTCAGCAAATTTGGAAAACTCAGCAGTGGCCACAGGACTGGAAAAGGTCAGTTTTCATTCCAATCCCAAAGAAAGGCAATGCCAATGAATGCTGAAATTACCGCACAATTGCACTCATCTCACATGCTAGTAGAGTAATGCTCAAAACTCTCCAAGCCAGGCTTCAACAATATGTGAACCATGAACTTCCAGATGTTCAAGCTGGATTTATAAAAGTCAGAGGAACCAGAGATCAAATTGACAACATCCGTTGCACCATCGAAAAAGCAAAAGAGTTCCAGAAAAACACCTGCTTCTGCTTTATTGACTATGCCAAAGCCTTTGAGTGTGTGGACCACAACACACTGTAGATAATTCTGAAAGAGATGGGAATACCAGACCACCTGACCTCCTGTTGGTATATCTGTATGCAGGTCAGGAAGCAACAGTTAGAACTTGACATGGAACAAGAGACTGGTTCCAAATAGGAAAAAGTGTATGTCAAGGCTGTATATTGTCACCCTGCTTATTTAACTTGTATGCAGAGTACATCATGAGAAACGCTGGGCTGGATGAAGCACAAGCTGGAATCAAGATTGCCAGGAGAATTATCAATAACTTCAGATTCGCAGATGACACCACCCTTATGGGCCTCTTGAGCCTGTTGATGAAAGTGAGAGGAGGGTGAAAATATTGGCTTAAAGCTCAACATTCAGAAAACTAAGATCATTGCATCCAGTCCCATCACTTCATGTCAAATAAATGGGGAAACAGTGGAAACAGTACAGTGCCTATGCATATTCAAAAACACTATGTGTTTTCACTACTCTATTATTTTATCCATTTCACTTAACCCATCTTGGGCATTAGCTGTGTCAGAAAGTCCCCCTTGTCACTCTCAGCCCATGCCTACTGACATTACTTGTGATTCTCTCTCTTTCCTATACCTCCTCTGTACTTAATTCATGCTTTGATTCAAATTCCTGCTCCATCACTTGTTGGCTGTGTGATCCTGAGCAAGTCACTTAACCTCTCTGAACCTAGGTTTCCTCATCTGTAAAATGAGAATGATAATAGCCTCAAAGTATCCATCACCTAGATTATTGCATATATGGAAGAAGGCAATGCACGAAGCAGCTCTTAGCATAGTGCTCACTACTTAGTAGAGGTTGCATAAATGTTTGCCAAAGTTGTTTTGAGTTGCACCATGGCATTGTGAGAAATGAAGAGATTGTGCCTTCTCAAGGTAAGATTGTGATGCTCTTATCTCCAGAGGTAGTTGGGAAGAGCACATGGTTTTATGTATCAGTTCCTGGTTGTGATATCATTATTGCATTCCTAAACTTCACGTCTACCTACCCTGCACCTCATTCCATATTCTCTTATTGTGCCCACTAGCTCCCACCTGCTTCCTCAGCACATACCATGCTGTCGCAAGCTTTCTGCTCAGTCTGTTTCCTCTGTCCCAAATCCCCTTCCCCATATCCTTCCCTGGCTATTAACCGCCCTTTCTTTGCAACTCAGTTTTCAGTGTCACCTGTTCCAGAAGGACTTCCCTGAGCCTCCAGATTGATGTGGGTACCACATCTCTGCTTACTCCATCACAGTGCTTATGATATTATCATAGAAATTTTATTTCAGGGATCAATGTCCCCAATGAGACAGTGACTTTCTTCCTTTTTCTCCCCCACTGCACCATGCAGCTTGTGGGATCATAGTTCCCCAACCAGGGATCGAACCCAGGCCCCTCGGTAGTGAAGGCACTTGTGACATAGTATGTGCTCAATGAGTATTTGTACTAAAACAGAGGAGACCCAGCTGTACCAGATTACTGTTCAAATGTCAACAAGTTGCCAAAAGCAAGTTACCTTTCCAGAAACTGCAGCATGGAAAACATGTGGGCATTCTTCTAGTGGCAGGAAAGATGGTTCATTTGACCTGTGACTCATGAAAAACTGGCATTAAACAAAGCTGGACTTTTCTGTCATTCAAAGCCTGGAGAACGCTGCCATCTAGTGGTAGACTCCATAGCTGCTGGAGCTTTGTAGTTCTCAATGGGGGTGCGAAGGCTGCACCTACACAAAGCAGGATGGATGGCCCCTTTCTCTGAATAAGGCAGATATGTAACATGCATTTTCACCTGAGATGGCTTGTTAACCGAGAAAAATAAAGGTGTGAGTATCTCAGTAGTCACCAAGTCCTATAAAGGTGGCTGGCTGCTGATAGGGTAGGGATTTAGGAGTCCGGATGGAACCTCTTTGGTCCCATTGCCGTATTCTGTGTCTCATAATGTACGTTATTTTTTCAAATGGAAAGTATGGTTGGCACAGAGCTACTCTCGGGCCTTATACAATCTGATTGGATACAAGAAGCAATTAAGGAATAAGACACCATTCAACTTGACTCATATCAGTTGACTGGATATGTGAGTGTCAGGCAAACATGTTCTGGTGGTTTAGTTGCTAAGTTGTGTCCAACTCTTTTGTGATGCCATGGACTGCAGCCCATCAGGCTCATCTGTCCATGGGATTTCCCAGGCAAGAATACTGACGTGGGTTGCCGTTTCCTTCTCCAGGGGATCTTCCCGACCCAGCGATGGAACCTGCGTCTCTTGCATCTCCTGCATTGGCAGGTGGATTCTTTATCATTGAGCCACGAGGGAAGCCTTCAAGCAAACATGCCCAGATGTATACAAGAGTATTTGCCATCCTCCTGAGGCTCTCTGTACTTTTTCTAGGAACCCTCAAAGATTTTGGAATATATTGCCTTTAGAATCATTCTGAGTCCGTTCTAACACTGATAAGAAGCATGACAGATAATCTACCACATACCCAGCAAGTGAATGCACACTTCATTTGAAGTCAAACAGATTTGGGTTCCGATTGCAGCTCCATCACTTGCCAGCTGTGTGACTTTGGCCAATTACTTTACCTCTCTGTGACTCCGTTTCTTCATTTGCAAAATAAAAGTGCAAATAAGCCTTGCCTCATTTGGTTTCTGTGAGGATTAAGTGAGATATACATACAAAGAATTTGAAACAGCTTTGGGCACTTTAGTAAGTGCTTGCCTTTTTAACAAATTATTTGCTATCCTGAAAACAATGAATCAAGGAAACAAGAAAAGTCACGGACAATGTAATATATCTAATATATACACAATTTGATGTATTTATGTGTGTGTGTCAGAGAGAGAGAGAGAGAGAGGGAAACACATAGAGACAGACAGACAGAAAGGCCTAACTGCAGTGTTAAGGAGAAATGAAAGGAAAATGTTTGTAATTAATCCATCTGTAAAGGTTCGCGCCGCACCACATTAGAAGATCGAAGGAAACAGGCAGAAACTTGCACCTTTGTGTAGAAACCCCATAGGTGCAAATTATGCTACAAATACAGACCTTTACAGGGCATTGCATTAGTGACTCCCTTACCATGAGTGGCATCACTGTCAGCAACTTGATCTTCAAAAATGGTAAACAACTCTTGGGAGAGTCCTGAACTAAACAAAATTTGATTTTCTTTCCATTTACACAGTAGTTGTATTCCTGGAAATTACAAGCAAATACTCAAACCATGCAAAAAATCTTTAATATGTAAAGCAGAGTTATGTTCTAGGCACAGATCATTATAAATAGATTTTTTTCATCTATGTGAATAACTGGGTAGGGGAGGTGGCATTCAATAGTTAGGCAGAATCCAGGGCATTCTTCACTATGTAGGACTGTCCAGCAATGTTGGGGACATCCAGCCTCTGTCCACGAAATTCTAGTATGTGGAACCAATCTCTACACAGTCACATGCACGCAGAGCATGGAATTCAAGCATCCCTTGACACAAAATTTCAAGGTAGAAACTGAGTCACAGCCCTGCTATTCATTACAGGGTGAGACTAGAAGACAGGAATCTGGGCATGGAGACTCAGTGTTGGATGGGAAATGGAAAAGGGTCTCATACGCTGTAGAGTCAATTGAGTCATGTGTCTGGGTGAAGCATGCACGGGAAGAGGGTAGAGTGTGGCCTTGAGGGGGATGGGGTGGTGAGAAGGCAGTTATCTAAACACTGAAGATTAAAGAAAGGCTGAGAGTCATGGAATGGTTGGCAGCCAGGGTCAGAGCCCAAGCCAAAATTAAAGTTCTAGAAAGGCAGCAAATCAGGAGGCATGAAGACAGACAATAATCAGGGTTGAAATAGCAGGCAGAACAAGGGAAGGGGGTCTGAGCATAGGCTGATTGCCTTCCATCCAACCAGTTAAAAGCCCAGACATGTAGTCAGAAGGACCTGGGTTCAAATCCGACCCTGCTACTCACTCTGTGACTTTGGGAAAGTTTCTTCAGGTCTCAGAACCTCACATTCCCTCCTCAGTAAAGTGAGCACAGTGATCAGTGTCTGCCTGCTCCCCTCATGATGTATGTGCCATGGATGCCTGCTGTTATAACTACCTTCCCTGCCCACCTGCTCTTCCTTCTGTGCCCGCATCTCAGTGAGTGGCAACACCATTCACCTGCCCAGTCACTCAGGCCAGAAGATGATCCTTGAAGGAGCCTCTACTTCCTCATGCCTCACAATACTGCTGATTTTTCCTTGGAAATTCCTCTTGTATCTGCTGTCTCTCCTTCCCCGTGCGTGCTAAGTCCCTTTAGTCCTATCTGACTCTTTTGCGACCCTATGGACTGTATCCTGCCAGGCTCCTCTGTCCACGGGGATTCTCCAGGCAAGAATACTGGAGTGGGTTGCCATTTCCTTCTCCAGGGGATCTTCCCAACCCAGGAATAGAACTTGTGTCTCCTGAGGCTCCTGTTTGCAGGCGGATTCTTTACCGCTGATCCGACTGTAAAGTGAAAATACCTCCTGCCATATTAATCAGCAAGAAATGTCACAGCCATCAGCGATTTCTGGCCTCCAAATGTGAATGAGGGTTCCCCAAACTGCAATCCATCGGATGCTGCCGCCCCCCACCGTGATTGCTGAGGAGCTGGGGGAATGCAAGAAGCAAGGTGAACAAGAAAACAGGATGGCCCCAGAAGGCTGCGGTGCATATGAAAGGAGTGAATTCAGCGAGCCCAGAGGCTTGCATCTTCCCACACACAGAACGCTAAACTCCTTCACTTGATACCTGATCTTTGAAGATCAGACTGCCTGCTCCCCTTGTTGCAAACTTGTATATAGCCTGACTTCCCCTCCTGCAAACTCCTCTGAGCAGTTTTGTCAGATGCCATCTCCCAGGCTCGGAGTCCTAAACATTCCCACCAAATAAAATAACTCTCTACTTTCAGGTTGTGACTGTATTTTTTAGTCGACAGTTTTACTGCCAGGAAAATAATGGCCAGATATGATTGCCAGTTCAGCCCATCACCACCACTCACCTGTGTGTGGATCCCATCCTGGGAGCTTGGCTACACCTGGTGGAGGGGAGGGACTACCAGTTCTCCTGGACGAAGAGGGACTACCAGTTCTTCGCTTGGACGGAGTCTTGGTGGGGATAGGCAGGACAATTATTCAGAACGGTTGGGAATAAATAAAACACAAGGGGGCGCTGTGGACTAGAACTTAAAAGGGAAGCCAAGGATATTGTCAGAAGAGTGGCACAGAATAGGGAATAAGCCCTCAGAATGTGGAGCCAGGCTTCTTGGGTCTGAATTCTGATTCTGTCTCTTCCTAGCTGTTGAACCTCAGGTGACTGATTTTACCTCTCTGTGCCTCAGTTTCCTCATCTCTGCTAAGTCGCTTCAGTCGTGTCTGACTCTGTGCAACCCCATAGACGGCAGCCCACCAGGCTCCCCCGTCCTTGAGATTCTCCAGGCAAGAACACTGGAGTGGGTTGCCATTTCCTTCTCCAATGCGTGAAAGTGAAACGTGAAAGTGAAGTCGCTCAGTCGTGTCCGACTCTTTGCGACCCCATGGACTGTAGCCTACCAGGCTCCTCCGTCCATGGGATTTTCCAGGCAAGAGTACTGGAGTGGGGTGCCATTGCCTTCTCCGTCCTCATCTCTAAAATGGAAATTAAAACATTACTTCTGTCAGAGAGTTGTGATAAAAATAAAATGATTTATTATATGTAAAGGGCTAAGAAAGGTGCCTGGCACACAGTCATTATGAAAAATATTTGTTAAAATATTTAAAAATTTTCGAGACTTCTCTGGTGGTCCAGTAGATAAGAATCTGCCTGCCAATGCAGGAGACGTGGGTTCGATCCCCGGTCTGGGAAGATTCTACTTGCCACAGAGCAAATAAGCTTGTGCACCACAACTACTGAGCCTGCACACCTAGAGCCTATGATCTGCAACAAGGGAGGAAACTATAATGAAAAGCATGTGCACAGCCATAAACAGTGGCCCCTGCTTGCTGCAACTAGACAAAGCCCACATGTAGCAAAGAAGACCCAGCACTACCAACATTCGAATTATAGGGGTCCCAGAAGAAGAGAAAAGAAAGGGTATGAGAAAATGTTTGAAGAGATTATAGCAATCTTTCTCTTCCTTCAGACTTTGAACATATGATTCATGTGGGGTTTGATGCAGTCACTGGGGAACTAGTTGTAAGTAAGCTTCTTATTTTGTTTCATAATGCATGAAACATTTTTTTTCTTTGTGAAAATAGGTTTCAAAGAAGAATTGCCATGTCCCAAAATATCAGACTTGATGTCTTTGGTGATTTCAAGGAAGATGGACTTTGCCTAGACTATCACAGAAGGAACTAGAGAGTGGCGAGAGAATTGGCAAAATTATTTTGTTCATCATGGCAAAAGTGTCTAATTGTGGATAGCCTTCAACTTAATTCAGTTCATTTCAGTCACTCAGTCATGTCCAACTCTTTGCGACCCCATGGACTGCAGCACACCAGGCCTCCCTGTCCATCACCAACTCCCGGAGTTTACTCAAACTCGTGTCCATTGAGTTCGTGATGCCTTCTAACCATTTCATCCTCTGTCATCCCCTTCTCCTTCCACCTTCAAACCTTCCCAGCATCAGGGTCTTTTCTAATCGGTCAGCTCTTCACATCAGGTGACCAAAGGATTGGAGTTTCAGCTTCAGCATCAGTCCTTCCAATGAATATTCAGGACTGATTTCCTTTAAGATGGACTGGTTAGATCTCCTTGCAGTCCAAGGGACTCTCAAGTGTCTTCTCCAACACCACAGTTCAAAAGCATCAATTCTTCGGCACTCAGCTTTTTTTATAGTCCAACTCTCACATCCATACATGACTACCATACATAGACTTGACTAGATGGACCTTTGTTGGCAAAGTAATGTCTCTGCTTTTTAATATGCTGTCTAGGTTGGTCATAACTTTCCTTCCAAGGAGCAAGCGTCTTTTAATTTCATGGCAGCAGTCACCATTTGCAGTGATTTTGGAGCCCCCCAAAATGAAGTCTGACACTGTTTCCACTGTTTCCCCATCTATTTGCCATGAAGTGATGGGAGTGGATACCATGATCTTAGTTTTCAGAATGTTGAGTTTTAAGCCAACTTTTTCACTCTCCTCTTACCATGGCAAAGGGAATGTAGTCCAGATAGACTCAACTTGAGATTGTTCTTTATCACTTGACTATTTCCTTTTCCATGTTGGGGAAAATTTCAAAATGGTGCATTTAATATTGTCCCAGAGATCTCTGAGACTATCCTCAGTTATTTTCATTCTTTTTACTTTATTCTGTTCTTCAGCAGTTATCTCCACCATTTTATCTTCCAGCTCACTGATCCATTCTTCTGCTTCAGATATTCTGCTATTGAATATCTGAATATCTAAAGTATTTTTAATTTCAGTGATGGTGTTGTTCTCTGTATTTGTTCTTTAATTCTTCTAGGTCTTTGTTAATTGATTCTTGCATTTTCTCCATCCTGTTTTCAAGGTTTTTGATCATCTTTACTATCATTATTCTGAATTCTTTTTCAGGTAGTTTGCCTATTTCTTCTTCATTTATTTGGACTTTAGTGTTTTCAGTTTGTTCCTTCATTTGTGCCATATTTCTCTGCCTTTTCATTATTTTTTTTAAAACTTTTTGTGATTGAGGTTTCCTTTTCCCAGGCTTCAGGGTTGAATTCTTTCTACCTTTTGGTTTCTGCCCTCCTAAGTTTGGTCCAGTGGTATCTGTAAGCTTCATTTAGGGTGAGATTTGTGCTGAGTATTTTTTTTTTTTTTTCTCAGATGGGCAAGGCTGAGTGAGGTGGTAATCATGTCTGCTGATGATTGGGTTTGTATTTTTGTCTTATTTGTTGTTTGGATGAGGTATCCTGTGCAGAGTCCTACTGGCATTTGGGGGATGCTGGGTCTTGTACTCAAGTGGTTTCATTTGTGGGAGTTCTCACTAGTTGATACTCCCTAGGGTTAGGCGTTCTCTGGTAGTCTAGGGTCTTGGAGTCAGTGCTCCCACTCCAAAGGTCAGGGCTTGATCTCTGGCCAGAAATGGAGATTCCACAGGCAGTTTGTTATGGCATTAAAAGAGATGAAAACAAATACCCAAAAATGAGAAATGAAAGATGAACCCCCAGACAAATGGCAGTTACAAAATCAGGCAAATAATCATTAAAATAATGAAATATATACATATACACCCACAAGCATAATCAAAACAGTCCAACAAAAATAAAGTACAATAGATTGACCTGGTGAACAAAGGAAACCAAAAATGATATCCACCAGTTAAGAATAAAACTAACTAAAGCACAAACTGGAAAACAAAACTAAAGCAATGTGCCAACTGGGGAATAAAGCAATGAAAACAAAACTAATGAATATGGTGAGAGAAAGAAAGGAAAGACAGAAAGAATAGAAATGTGGGGGTGGTCCTAAGATGGCAGAGGAATAGGATGGGGAGACCACTTTCTCCCCTACAGATTCATCACAAGAATATTTGGACGCTGAGTAAATTCCACAAAACAACTTCTGAATGCCATCAGAGGACATCAGGCACCCAGAAAAGCAACCCATTGTCTTCGAAAGGAGGTAGGAAAAAATATAAAATATAAAGAGAGAAAAGATATAGGGACGGAGCTCTGTCCTGGGAAGGGAGTCTTAAAAAAGACAGAAGTTTCCAAATACCAGGAAACATTCTCACTGCCGAGTCTGTGGCAAGCCTTGGAACCAGAGAGGGCAACATAACCAGGAGGAAAATAAGTAAATAATTAAAACCCACAGATTACATGCCCAACGGTAACTCCCCCAGCAGAGAAGCAGCGCAGACGCCTGCATCTACCACTAGCAAGTGGGGTTTGGGCAGGGAGGTGCAGGCTCCATTGTTTAGAGTAAGGACCAGGCCTGAATGCCCCAAGGGCAATCTGAGGGAACTAACTTGGGATAGCAAACCAGAGTGTAGGATAGCTACCACACAAAAAGCCCTAACCTAAGACACCGACAGGCCCACTCACAGAACAAAGGACTGACAAGAGCTATGCAAAAAGCCCTAACCTAAGACACCATCAAGCCCGCTCATAGAACAAAGGACTGAGCAGAGCTAGCCCAGCCCATCCCCCTGCCTGGTGAAAGGCAGGAGAGGGCAGCCAGAGCGGGAAGAGGGCAATCGAGGCCCTAGAGAGGCAGTATCTAACAAACTTTAAGCAGGCTTCATTGCTAACCAAGACTTCTTGGGATTCTGGACGGTCAACATCCGCCTGAGAAGAGGCACTGGTTGTACACCCAGAAAAACAAGTGGCAGGGACACAGGACATGAAAAGTCGCACCGACCACGCTCGCCAAACACCTGGTCACCTGAGCTACTCGGACCTGGGAAGGGCACAAAACGCAGACCCAACCGAGTCTGCACCTCTGAGGACTACCCGAGTACCTGAACCTAATTGGTTTAGACCTGGGAAGTGCATATCACCCAAGGCAGGCCTCAGACAGTTCCCTGCAGAGCAATGTAGAGCCTAAGCAGTGTAGACAGGGAAAGCACACACGCCATGAGCGGGGAAACCCAGTGTGGCTGAGACACTGTGAGCATGTGCCAGTGTTATTCATTTGCAGCGTCCCTCCCTCCCCACAGCACAACAGAACAAGGGAGCCTAAAAAAGTGTCCACCACCGCCCCCTTGTGTCAGGGTGGAAATCAGACACTGAAGAGACCAGCAAACAGAAGAAGCTAAAAGAGAGGGAACCTCACGGAAATGACAGGTGCAATAGATTAAAACCCTGTAGTTAGTACCAACTACATAGGAAGGGGCCTATGGCTCTTGAGAAATATAAGCCGGATGAAGGAACTATCTGAAAATGAACTGACCCACACTGCCCACAACACCACCAGAGAAAGACCTAGATATAGTTGTACTATTTTTACTATCATTGTTTAATTTAAAAATTTTTTTTATTTGTAAGTCCTGTATTACTTCTTTAATTTTCATTTTTATAACCTACTATTACTTTGCAAAGGAAAAAGAGACCCTATTTTTTAAAGCAAACTTCATATATATATATATATATATATATATATATATATATATATAATAATTTTCATGACTTTGTTTTCTTTTTCTTTAATATTGTATTTTTGAAAATCCAACCTCTACCCTAGATTTTTAATCTTTGCTTATTGGTATTGGTTATCAATTTTGTACCTTTAAGAACCCAATCTTCATTACCCATGTTTACTTGGGAGCGAGATCACTGGCGTGATTGCTCTCTCCCCTTTCGGGCTCTCCTTTTTCTACACCAGGTCACCTCTATCTCCTCCCTCCCCTTTCTCTTCTCTACGCAACTCTGTGAATCTCTTTGTGTGTTCCAGACTGTGGAGAACCCTTAAGGAACTGATTACTGACTGGATCTGTCTCTCTCCTTTTGATTCCCCTCTTTTATCCTCCTGGCCACCTCTGTCTCCTTCCTCCCTCTTCTCTTCTCTGTGTAACTCCATGAAGATCTCTGAGGGATCCAGACTGTGGAGAGCACAAAGGGAAGTGATTACTGTCTAGCTTGCTCTCTCCTCTTTTGATTCCACCTTATCTCATCTGGAATACCTCTATCTCCCTCCTCCCTCTTCTCTTCTCCATGTAACTCTGTGTACCTCTCCAGGTGTACCTCAAAGTGGAGAAAATTTTCATCATTAACCTATGTTTTATCAACAGTGCTCTATGGATGGAGAAGTCTTGAGACTACTGTGAAAATAAGACTGAAAACCAGAAGCGGGAGGCTTAAGTCCAAATCGTGAGAACACCAGTGAACTCCTGACTCCAGGGAACATTAATTGACAGGAGCTCATCAAACATCTCCATACCTACACTGAAAACTAGCACCACCCAAGGGCCAACAAGTTCCAGAGAAAGACATACCATGCAAATTCTCCAGCAACACAGGAACACAGCCCTGATCTTCAATATGCAGGGTGCCCAAAGTCACTCCAAACCCATTGACATCTCATAACCCATTAGTGGACACTTCATTGCACTCCTAAGAGAAGAAATCCAGCTCCATCAACCAGAACACAGACACAAGCTTCCCTAACCGGGAAACCTTGACAAGCCACCCATACAACCCAACCCACAGCAAAGAAACTCCACAATAAGAAGAAATCCACAAAATGACAGAATACAGAAAGGCCATTCCAAACACAGCAATATAAACACGATGAAGAGACAGAGGAATACCCAGCAGGTAAAGGAACAGGATAAATGCCCACCAAACCAAACAAAAGAGGAAAGGATAGGGATTCTACCTGATAAAGAATTCCAAATAATGATAGTGAAAATAATCCAAAATCTTGAAAACAAAATAGAATCACATATAAACAGCCTGGAGACAAGGATTGAGAAGATGCAAGAAAGGTTTAACAAGGACCTAGAAGAAATAAAAAAGAGTCAACATATAATGAATAATGCAATAAATGATATAAAAAACCCTCTTGGGGGAACCAACAGTAGAATAAGAGAATCAGAAGATAGGATTGGTGAGGTAGAAAATAGAATGGTAGAAATAAATGAATCAGAGAGGAAAAAAGAAAAACGAATTAAAAGAAATGAGGACAATCTCAGAGACCTCTAGGAAAATGTTAAATGCCCCAACATTCGAATCATAGGAATCCCAGAAGAAGAAGACACAAAGAAAGTCCATGAGAAAATACTTGAGGAGATAATAGCTGAAAACTTTCCTAAAGTGGGGAAGGAAATAATCACCCAAGTCCAAGAAACCCAGAGAGTCCCAAACAGGATAAAGCCAATGCAAAACACACCAAGACACATATTAATCAAATTAACAAAGATCAAACACAAAGAACACATATTAAAAGCAGCAAGGGAAAAACAACAAATAACACACAGGGGATTCCCATAAGGATAACAGCTGATCTTTCAATAGAAACTCTTCAGGCCAGGAGGGAATGGCAGGACATACTTAAAGTGATGAAAGCAAATAACCTACAGCCCAGACTACTGTACCCAGCAAGGATCTCATTCAAAGAAGAAGGAGAAATCAAAAGCTTTACAGACAAGCAAAAGCTGAGAGAATTCAGCACCACCAAACCAGCTCTCCAACAAATGCTAAATGATCTTCTCTAGACAGGAAACACAGAAAGGGTGTATAAACTGGAACCCAAAACAATAAAGTAAATGGCAATGTGATCATACTTATCAATAATTACCTTAAATGTAAATGGGTTGAATGCCCCAACCAAAAGACAAAGACTGCCTGAATGGATACACAAAGAAGACCCCTATATATGTTGTCTACAAGAGACCCAGCTCAAAAGAAGGGACATATACTGACTGAAAGTGAAGGGCTGGAAAATGATATTCCACATAAATAGAGACCAAAAGAAGGCAGGAGTAGCAATACTCATATCAGATAAAATAGACTTTAAAACAAAGGCTGTGAAAAGAGACAAAGAAGGCCACTACATAATGATCAAAGGATCAATCCAAGAAGAAGATGTAACAATTATAAATATATATGCACCCAACATAGGAGCACCGCAATATGTAAGACAAATGCTAACAAGTATGGAAGGGGAAATTAACAATAACACAATAATAGTGGGAGACTTTAATACCCCACTCACACCTATGGATAGATCAACTAAACAGAAAATTAACAAGAAAACACAGACTTTAAATGATACAATAGACCAGTTAGACCTAATTGATATCTATAGGACATTTCACCCCAAAACAATGAATTTCACCTTTTTCTCAAGTGCATACCAAACCTTCTCCAGGATAGATCACATCCTGGGCCATAAATCTAGCCTTGGCAAATTCATAAAAGATTGAAATCATTCCAAGCATCTTTTCTGACCACAATGCAGTAAGATTAGATCTCAATTACAGGAGAAAAATATTAAAAATTCCAACATATGAAGGCTGAACAACACGCTGCTGAATTACCCACAAATCACAGAAGAAATCAAAAAAGAAATCAAAATATGCATAGAAACCAATGAAAATGAAAACACAACAACCCAAAACCCGTGGGACACTGTAAAAGCAGTGCTAAGGGGAAGGTTCATAGCAATACAGGCATATCTCAAGAAACAAGAAAAAAGTCAAATAAATAACCTAACTCTACACCTAAAGCAACTAGAAAAGGAAGAAATGAAGAACCCCAGGGTTAGTAGAAGGAAAGAAATCTTAAAAAGTAGGGCAGAATTAAATGCAAAAAAAACAAAAGAGACCATAGCAAAAATCAACAAAGCCAAAAGCTGGTTCTTTGAAAAGATAAAAAGAATTGACAAACCATTAACCAGACTCATCCAGAAACAAAGGGTGAAAAATCAAATCAATAAAATTAGAAACGAAAATGGAGAGATCACAACAGACAACTCAGAAATACAAAGGATAATAAGAGACTACTATCAGCAATTATATACCAATAAAATGGACAACTTGGAAGAAATGGACAAATTCTTAGAAAAGTACAACTTTCCAAAACTGAACCAGGAAGAAATAGAAAATCTTAACAGAAACATCACAAGCACGGAAATTGAAACTGTAATCAGAAATCTTCCAGCAAACAAAACCCCAGGTCCAGACGGCTTCACAGCTGACTTCTACCAAAAATTGAGAGAAGAGCTAATACCTATCCTCCTCAAACTCTTCCAGAAAATTGCAGATGAAAGTAAACTTCCAAACTCATTCTATGTGGCCACCATCACCCTAATACCCAAACCTGACAAAGATGTCACAAAAAAAGAAAACTACAGGCCAATATCACTGATGAACATAGATGCAAAAATCCTTAACAAAATTCTAGCAATCAGAATCCAACAACACATTAAAAAGATCATACATCATGACTAAGTGGGCTTTATCCCAGGAATGCAAGGATTCTTCAATATCCGCAAATCAATCCATGTAATACACCACATTAACAAATTGAAAAATAAAAGCCATATGATTATCTCAATAGATGCAGAGAAAGCCTTTGACGAAATTCAACATCCTTTTATGATAAAAACTCTCCAGAAAGGAGGAATAGAAGAAACATACCTCAACATAATAAAAGCTATATATGACAAACCCACAGCAAACATTATCCTCAATGGTGAAAAATTGAAAGTATTTCCCCTAAAGTCAGGAATAAGACAAGGGTGCCCACTTTCACCACTACTATTCAACATAGTTTTGAAAGTTTTGGCCATAGCAATCAGAGCAGAAAAAGAAATAAAGGGAATCCAAATTGGAAAAGAATAAGTAAAACTCTCACTGTTTGCAGATGACATGATCCTCTACATAGAAAACCCTAAAGACTCCACCAGAAAATTACTAGAGCTAATCAATGAATACAGTAAGGTGGCAGGATATAAAATCAACACACAGAAATCCCTTGCATTCTTATACACTAATAATAAGAAAATTGAAATTAAGGAAACAATTCCATTCACCATTGCAAGGAAAAGAATAAAATACTTAGGAATATATCTACCTAAAGAAACTAAAGACCTATATATAGAAAACTATAAAACACTGGTGAAAGAAATCAAAGAGGACACTAATAGATGGAGAAATATACCATGTTCATGGATCGGAAGAATCAATATAGTGAAAATGAGTATACTACCCAGAGCAATCTATAGATTCAATGCAATACCTATCAAGCTACCAACAGTATTTTTCACAGAGCTAGAACAAATAATTTCACAATTTGTATGGAAATACAAAAAACCTTGAATAGCCAAAGCAATCTTGAGAAAGAAGAATGGAACTGGAGGAATCAACCTGCCTGACTTCAGGCTCTACTACAAAGCCACAGTCATTAAGACAGTACGGTATTGGCACAAAGACAGAAATATAGATCAATGGAACAAAATAGGAAGCCCAGAGATAAACCACACACCTATAGACCCCTTATCTTTGACAAAGCAGGCAAGAATAAACAGTGGAGAAAAGACAATCTCTTTAACAAGTGGTGCTGGGAAAACTGGTCAACCACTTGTAAAAGAATGAAACTAGAACACTTTCTAACATCATACACAAAAATAAACTCAAAATGGATTAAAGGTCTAAACGTAAGACCAGAAACTATAAAATTCCTAGAGGAGAACATAGGCAAAAACACTCTCCGACATAAATCACAGCAGGATCCCCTGTGACCCACCTCCCAGAATATTGGAAATAAAAGCAAAAATAAACAATGGGACCTAATTAAAATTAAAAGCTTCTCCACAACAAAGGAAACTATAAGCAAGGTGAAAAGACAGCCTTCAGAATGGGAGAAAATAATAGCAAATGAAGCAATAGACAAATGATTAAATATAGAAGCAACTCCTGCAGCTCAATTCCAGAGAAATAAACGACCCAATCAAAAAATGGGCCAAAGAACTAAACAGACATTTCTCCAAAGAAGACATACAGATGGCTAACAAACACATGAAAAGATGCTCAACATCACTCATTATCAGAGAAATGAAAATCAAAACCACAATGAGGTACCATTTCACACCAGCCAGAATGGCTACGATCCAAAAGTCTACAAGCAATAAATGCTGGAGAGGGTGTGGAGAAAAGGGAACCCTCTTACACTGTTGGTGGGAATGCAAACTAGTGTAGCCAATATGGAGAACAGTGTGGAGATTCCTTAAAAAACTGGAAAGAGAAATGCCTTATGACCCAGCAATCCCACTGCTGGGCAGACACACCAAGGAAACCAGAACTGAAAGAGACATGTGTACCCCAATGTTCACGCAGCACTGTTTATAATAGCCAGGACATGGAAGCAACCTAGATGTCCATCAGCAGATGAATGGATAAGAAAGCAGTGGTACATATACACAATGGAGTATTACTCAGCCATTAAAAAGAATACATTTGAATCAGTTGTAATGAGGTGGATGAAACTGGAGCCTATTATACAGAGTGAAGTAAGCCAGAAAGAAAAACACCAATACAGTATACTAACACATATATATGGAATTTAGAAAGATGGTAACGATAACCTTGTATGCGAGACAGCAAAAGAGACACAGATGTATAGAACAGTCTTTTGGACTCTGTGGGAGAGGTCGAGGGTGGGATGATTTGGGAGAATGGCATTGAAACATGTATAGTATCATATGTGAAACAAATCTCCAGTCCAGGTTCGATTCATGATACTGGATGCTCGGGGCTGATGCATTGGGATGATCCAAACGGATGGTATGGGGAGGGAGGTGGGAGACGGGTTCAGGATTGGGAACACTTGTACACCCGTGGAGGATTCATGTTGATGTATGGCAAAACCAATATGATATTGTAAAGTAATTCACCTCCAATTAAAATAAATAAATTTATATTTTTAAACAAAGAATTGTCAAAGTCAAGAAAAAACAGTAAAGGTGTAAAACAGTGTCTCAGACCAGAAGATACTGAGGAGATATGAAAACTAATCCAATACGGTACCCCGGATTACATCTCAGAGGGAAAACAGTGTATTAGTGGGGGAAAAAAAAAAAAAAAAAAACAGATGAAATCCAAATAAAATTTAAATTTTAGTTAGCAAAAAAAAAGGAGAAAGAATAGAAATGCAAAGTTAAATAAAGGTAGATAAAGAAAATACATATATGTTAAAGATTAACTGCAAGGGGAAAAGAACAGTAGGAAAAGCAAAGGAATAAATGTAGGGGAAAAAATAGGTTTTTAAAAATTAAAAAAAGAAGGGAAAAAAGGAAAGGAAAACTCCACAGAACTGCAAAAGGCCAATGTAGACTCAGAGGTTTATAACAGCAATAAAAAGTGTGATTGAAAAAAGAAAAAAAAACACTCAAAAGCTTAATTATATTTCACAGTGCTAATAAAACCAACAACTACAACAGAGTGGGGAAAAATGGAAAACAGAAATGTCAAAAAGAAAAGAAAAAATTAAAAAAAAAAACCTACAGAACAAGTCAAAATAGAAGAATAATAAGTTTTTCTTGAGTCACTGCTGTCAGTGTCCTTTCCCTCGCTGGGAGTCACAGTTCACCTCACCTCCGTAGGTTGCCCTCCAACACTGTGTTGGTCTCTGGACCTGCTATGAGGGCAGCTTAGACTCTAATCTGGTCCTACTCCCATGCCTGCTTGCTTCCAATGTCCACAGCTGTCAGAACTAGCACATTTTCTTATGTGGGAGCTCTCAGTGTCCTTTTATATATTCTGTAGACACAGGATCTGCCTAGTTGATTGTGTGGATTTAATCTGCAGCTTGTACAGCTGGTGGGATGGTTTTGGGTCTTCCTTAGCCACACTATCCCTGGGCTTCAATTGTGGTTTTATTTCCACCTCTGCAGGTAGGTCGTCCACTGGGCTTTACTCCTGAGGCTGCCCTGGAGGACTTGGGTCTGCCCCAGTGAGGGCCAGGTATGGAGGTGGTGCAGCTGCTTTCAGGGGAGTTGGCAGCTAGGACAGCGGGAAATATACTGCTGTAGAAGGCTATGGGGAACTAGTATTGGCCAATACACTCCTGTATTCTTGCCTGGAGAACCCTACTGACAGAGAAACCTGGAAAGCCACAGTCCACAGGGTCTCAAAGAGGTGGACACAACCAAAGTGACACCGTGTGCATAGATGCAGAGTCTGTGGAAGCTCTGCCCCAGTGAGGGTTGAGCATGATGGTGATGCAGCTGCTTGGGTCACAGGGACCCTGACAGCACCAAATGTGCAGGGACACAGACTGCCTCAGCCACAGGAGTTAGGGCCCTATCAGAGTATGTTTTTGTTTGTTTGTTTGTTTGTTGAGCCTCTGGTAGCTAGCAATCAGAAGGCCTCTTTGGCTAGTCTCTCTCCATAGCTCTGCCAGTTCAGGCATTTAGAGGGTTCCCTTGCCTGGGGTCCTTCTCTATTGTTCAGTGTCAGGCACATAGAGGACCCCCTCCCGCCCCCACTGGGGTCCTACTCTGTGGATCAGCATGTCAGGCACTTAAAGGGGCACCCTGGGTGGGGTACTTCTCTGTAGTTCGGTGGGTGATAGGCCAGCCTGGCTATTGTTCAGCTGAACAAGGGGAGCTCTCGTTCATTGTTAATGGGGATGCAAAATGGTACAGTCATTTTCGAAGCAATGTCTTACATAGCTAAACACTGTTATACCTAATGATCTAGCAATTTTGCTCCTAGATTGTTCACCAAATGATTTGAAAGCTAATGCCCACACAAAAACATACACATGAATTCTCCAGGCCAGAATACTGGAGTCGTTAGCCTTTCCCTTCTCTAGGGGATCTTCCCAAGCCAGGGATCGAACGCAGGTCTCTCAGTCTGGAAAAGGTTATACACTGCATGATACCAATTATACCACATTCTGGAAAAGGTAAAACCGTAGCGCAAATAAAAAATAGCAGAGGCTTTTTTTCCTTTTGCTTCAAAATGCTTTTATTGGTTTGGATACCGTTTGTCAACACTCAACTACTCTTCTTCTTTGATGTGAAAATCCACTCCCTCGGGGTCTCCGGTGACCCGTAACTCATGTACCGTAATGTTATTCTGTGCATCACCAAGAGCCTCGATATTGGGACATTGGCGTCTATCGCCGGTTGCCACGATGAGTTTCAGATTCCGCATCCTGGACACAAGGTTCACAAGTTTCGTCTTGACCTGGGTTAAGGCACCGCACATAGAGTCTTTGTAGGGGGAAGCCTTTATCTTCTTTCTTCCTGGAGGGCCAGATGAACAGCCCTGACGGCCAGGAGGAGTGCACACGTTACTTTCGTCATCGCCTCCGGGAAACTTCAGGATCACCAAAAACATGAGCAAGATTAACAGCCAGTGCGAATTGCTCCCAAACCAGCCTGGGGCATGCTCTGGTTGATTCTGCCGAATTCGGACGTGCCTTCCGCTGGGCACCATCCATGGGGGTTCTTCGGCTTCATCTCTCAGGACATAAAACATATAGGCAAAGACAAACGAGATAAACGTGGACCAAAAAAATAGCCATATTACAGACCGCATCGTGAGCTGAGACGAAGTGGCTCCCGGTGCGCTGGTCTGCGCTGGCACCTGGAGACTGAAGACCAGGCAGGGCTGGGCCCTTGGTGACGTCACAGAGGGCCCCGCCCCCCACCAGAACCCATGTGGCCATGGTATGACTTCAGAGCAGAGGGTAAGGAGGCCTGCAGGGGTCAACCGGGAGTGGGGCTTAAAGGGACATGGGGACATTTCCAGTGGGCAGTTGAAAAAGAGGCGAGGAGTGACAGAGTGCCATCTCCATGCCAGTGTATTCTTTCTGAACCTGGTGTTCTCCTGGGAGGGTGGGTCCATCTTCTATTTTTATTTTTCCATTTGTTGAATGCAGACACTGTGGTGAGCAGAGCAGACCCAGGGGCATGTGCCCCTGTGGAGCAGAGAGCCAAGTGGGAAAGAAAGATATTAAGCCAGAGGCCACAAACTAGGAGCCACTGATGTTTTGTGCAGCCTACCACTGTTCCTAAAAATTTCTGTGCTCAGTGCTATGTCCTGTCTGACTCTGCCACCCCATGGACTGTAGCCTGCCACGTTCCTCTGGAGAAGGAAAGTTAGGGGCATCACCAGTGATGCAGTAGAGGTGGGCAATGGGGTAGATACACTCTAAGGTCCCTCCCAGATCAGAGGTTCTATGATCTTGCATGGCAATTTCCCAGAGGGCAGGGATGCACCTCCCAGGCAACAAGCAGCAGAACTGGCACATCTCTGGGGAATTGCTGAGTTGGCAAAACTACACTAGCTCTGATGCCCCTGTGGATGAGCAAGTGCTGGCTGCACTCCTCCTCCCCGTCTGTGCATGTCTAACTGCTACATGTGTTTGAAGGTGACCTTGCTCTGCAGGTGTGGCTTGAGAGCTGTGTTCCTTCCTTCTCTAGGAAGACAACCCTTCTTTGTGCTGTGCGAGTTGAAGACCCACATGCATGTGTATGGCTGCAGCACTCAGCACTTTGCCTTTCTGTCTAGGCTGGTGGTTTTCACACTTGAGTGTGTATCAGGGTCACCTAGAGGGCTTTCAAAGTCCCATTTTTCTGGATCTCAGTCCTCAGTCAGTCCTGGGTGAGACTTGAAGACTGGCACTTCTGCACGTCTCTGGGCAACACTGAGAACCACTCTGCAGACAATGGCTTCACTCACAAAGACGTGGCTTCCCTCTGACTGCTGTGCACTGAACCTGAGGGCCCAGTGGGAGTGGAGTGGCAGCAAGAGTACCAAACTGGAGCCTGAAGACCAGGATTCTATACTGCACCTGCACTCTAGTGAGCTGTGTGACCTTAGGCAAGCCTCAGCACCTCTCTGCGCCTGTAGCTGCCTCGTAGGCACAAGAACGCGATGAAGTTGGTGACTGCTACTGTAGGTGTTTCTGAAATTCAGAGTTGGTCTGTCACTCTTGTCCCCAGCCTAGTCTTCCCAATTGGGAAGCCAGATACCCCCATAGCACCCCACCCACAAGCATCCAAGTGCCCACTTCTGTCCACAATCACTCCCAGCTGGAGTGGTCCACTTGCTTGGGGGTCTCCTTTTACAGCCAGCCCTGTGTATGGAGCCCAAAGGGTGAAACTTGTGTCTCCCTCTTAGAGATTCACATCTACCACTTGGGGGTATGTGTGTCGTGCATGTGCTATTTCAAATGCCTTTTAGCACAGATAAGGATACAGAATCCTAGAGCTAGTCTCCTGCTGGTAAATTCTGATGCTAAAGACTTACTGTGTTACCTTGGGTAAGTTAGTTAACATCGCTGAGCCTCACATACCCGACTTTAAAATGGAGAAACAGTACCTACATCATGGGATTTCTGTGAGGACTAAATGAGATCATGTATGCAAGGCCTTTACTCCTGGCACATAGTAAGTGCTTAACATCGTAGCTTTTGTTTCTCAAAAAGAAGCTATTGGCCCTCTTTATAACACTAGATATTAACATTATAATATTAAACAATGGAAACAATGAGAGACTTTATTTTCTTGGGCTCCAAAATCACAGCAGATGGTGACTGCAACCTTGAAATTAAAAGATGCTTGCTCCTTGGAAGAAAAGTTATGACCAACCTAGACAGCATATTAGAAAGCAGAGACGTTACTTTGCCAACAAAGGTCCGTCTAGTCAAAGCTATGGTTTTTTCAGTAGTCATGTATGGATGTGAGAGTTGGACTATAAGTAAAGCTGAGCACCAAAGAATTGATGCTTTTGGACTGTGATGTTGGAGAAGGCTCTTGAGAGTCCCTGGGACCGCAAGGATATCCAACCAGTCAATCCTAAAGGAAATTAGTCCTGAATATTCATTGGAAGGACTGATGTTGAAGCTGAAACTCCAATACTTTGGCCACCTAATGCAAGGAACTGACTCATTAGAAAACACCCTGATGCTGGGAAAGATTGAAAGTGGGAGGAGAAGGGGACGACAGAAGATGAGATGGTTGGATGGTATCACCAACTCGATGGACATGAGTTTGAGAAGGTTCTGGGATTTGATGATGAACAGGGAAGCCTGATGTGCTGCAGTCCATGGGGTCACAAAGAATCAGACATGACTGAGAGACTGAACTGAACTGATTGCATTAGACATGCAGGGAAGGTGAAAACACTATGGCTACAAGTGTCTGACTTTCTTAATACCTCCTGTGGTACATAATAATAATAATGATAACACATATAGTAACACTAGGGCTTCCCAGGTGGCCCTAGTGGTAAAGAATCCACTTGCCAATGCAAGACACATAAGAGACTGGGATTTGACCCCTCAGGATTCAATCCCTGCCTCAGGAAGATCTCCTGGAGATGGGAATGGCAACCTACTCCAGTATTCTTGCCTGAAGAATCCCCATGGACAGAGGAGCCTGGCGGGCTACAGTCCATGTGGTTGCAAAGAGTCTAACACAACTGAAGTGACTTCTCCACTGCAACACATGGATTCATGTACATGTATTCTCAGTTCAGTTCAGTCACTGATAGTGGCTGGCATGGGGCAGAAGGTGCCAGTTGGCTTGAAGGCTCCAGGTTGCAACAGACTAGATGCCATTCCTGTCACCCTTCTGACTTCCATGTCTCCTAAGGGCAGTCTTTTCCAGGTTCATGTGATAGTAGGTCATGGTCCTCTCCAGGGCATTCTTCATCCCAACTAAATTGCTTGCTGGTACTTGGTGGCAATAGGATAGTATGAGTAGAAAACTGAAATAGTACCCAGTGGCCAACGGGAATTGCCATTTTCCCTTAAGGGTTCAGGGGATCCCTTTCCAGATTAGCAGATTTCTTTCTTGCCAGACTCCACACAGATGCCCTAGACAGGCAGAAAGAGGCCAAGGAGCTCTCCATTTGTCAAACATTCATTTACCAGTGCGTGTGCTGCTGTGGCAGGTCCACGGCTGCCTGAGCCAAGGAGTCGAGGGTGTAGAGAAGCAGTAAAGACGAAGCCTGAATACAGGGGATCTCATGAGATCTGGTTCATCAGCTGTTTGAAAAGCTGTTGTGAAAGCTGCAGGCTGTCATCAGATGCAGGAACTGTCTGAAATAGTGGAGGGTTTTGGTCACCCTCCTAGATTTGATCAGGGGTGTCAGTGACCTGGAAGTCTAACTCTGCATAACCTTGGATCCCATGGGGTTTTGTCTGGGAAGTTGGGAATTAACAAAATTGAAAGTGTTTCCATATGGTTACAGAACTGACACTGCAGACAGAGTTCTGGCAGAATTAGGTGCTTAGTGCTGCAGTTGTATCCGACTCTTTGCGACCCCGTGGACTGAGGCCCACCAGTCTCCTCTGTCCATGGAGTTCTCCAGGCAAGAATACTGGAGTGAGTTGCCATTTCCTTCTCTAGGGGATCTTCCCAACCCAGGGATCGAACTCGAGTCTCCTGCATTGGCAGGCAGATTCTTTACCACTGAGCCACCAGAGTCAGAGTTGTCGATTTTTCTTTCTACAAAGACGATTGAGTCCCTTCTGGGGAGGTAGAGGATCTGGTGAAGCTTGGCAAAAACTCATGCTGGAATGTTTGTGGAGGCAAATGTGAGCACAACCCTGAGATGTACAGGATGCAGCTGCCCTGAGGATGGTAGAAGTTTGGCTTTATAGTCAGCGGAGGTCAGGGATGGAGAGGCAGGGTGGAGCTGAGATAAGGTTTGCAAGTGACATGATATCTAGCCAGAACACTTGCATAATGCCACATGTGGACTTTTTCCTATACCTCATGGGAGAAATGACGCTTCAGTCCACCAGGCTCCTCTGTTCATGGGATTCTCCAGTCAAGAATACTGGAGTAGTTTGCCATTTCCTCCTACGGAGGATCTTCCTAACCCAGGCATTGAACCCGCATCTCCTGCTGCTCCTGCATTGCAAGCAGAGTCTTTAACACTGAGCCACCGGGCAAGCCTCTTGCTATACCTCAGTGATCCTTATTTTTCTGAATCATAGAGTGGGGTTCACCCACACTGGGGCTGGCTTAAGCCATGTGAATTGGTTGGGCAGGGTCCAGAGTTTTCCAAAACCTTTTAGTCTATCAGAAATCTGGAAGTAGTTACCATATGTCCTGGAATGTGCCAGTGTCTGACACATTGTGACTGAGGGCATAGGGATGCTAGGTCTCAGTTGGCACCCAGAGCCGGATTAGGCTTGGTTACCCCTTTGCCAGCAGGATGGGCTGATCTTCCTGATGGGCAGACTTGCTACATCAAGGGCACAAGAAAGTTCAATGTCAAAGACTGGAATTTCATGATCAGGAGATCTAGAAATGTCACTGGAAGTTCAGCAGAATCATTTACAGCTTAGTTTTGCTTTTGTTTTAAATTGCATATGAGGTAGACATCATAGTCTTTTCCATGCTTTCAAGTCTCTGAGGGTCCTAACTGGGCCTGGACAACAAGCCCAACAGCTTTGGGAACAGTGACTGTATTAGACTAGATTACGACTATGAAAGCCTTTGAAGCATGGCAGCCCCTCCCGGCCACGGGCACCTACAATGGCGCCATCTGGTGGCATATGCCGTGCCATGGGGAATGAGATTGAACCTGCCACAGAGCTGTTCCAGCCTCCTGGAGGAGGGAAAATGGGCTCCTGTGGCAACGGTGAGGAGGTGAGGCCTGGCCTTGTGGTGTAGTGGTCAGCTCCACACCTGAGTTTCTATTCTGTTCTTCCTGCAGACTTGTTCCTTTCACAGCATCCCAGCACCCATCATGAGCCCTAAGCACAGATACATCCATCTAGTTCCTGGGCCAGAGTCACACAGAATTCCTAAGAGCTGGGAGTCTGATTTTGGGGTACCATGGAACCCTTTAGTAGACCTATGAAACTGACAGAACCTCTGTTTAGAACCATTTTTTAAAGTTTAACTTTACGGAAGTATACTTGATTTACAATGTTGTGTTAGTTTCTACTTTACAGCAGTGATTCAGTTACACACACACACATACATATGTGTGTATATACATTTTTAATATTCTTTTCCATTATGGTTTATTACAAGATATGAAGTATAGTTCCCTGTGCTATTTTGTAGGACCTTGTTGTTGATACATTCTGTGTATAATAGTTTGCATCTGCTAATCCCAAACTCCCAGTCCATCCCTCCCCCTACCCCCACCCCCCCCCCCCACCCCCAGCAATCAAAAGTCTGTGCGTCTGTTTCTGTTTCGTAGGTAGGTTCATTTGTGTCATATTTTAGATTCCAAATATAAGTGATATTATATGATACTTTTCTTTGTCTGACTTACTTCACTTAGTGTGATAATCTCTAGGTCCTTGTTGCTACAGATGGCATTATTTCATTCTTTTCTATGGATGATTAGTAGAGTACATCATGAGAAACGCTGGGCTGGAAGAAACACAAGCTGGAATCCAGATAGCCGGAAGAAATATCAATAACCTCAGATATGCAGATGACACCACCCTTAGGGCAGAAAGTGAAGAGGAACTCAAAAGCCTCTTGATGAAAGTGAAAGATAAGAGTGAAAAAGTTGGCTTAAAGCTCAACATTCAGAGAACGAAGATCATGGCATCTGGTCCCATCACTTCATGGGAAATAGATGGGGAAACAGTGGAAACAGTGTCAGACTTTATTTTTCGGGGCTCCAAAATCACTGCAGATGGTGACTGCTGCCATGAAATTAAAAGATGCTTACTCCTTGGAAGAAAAGTTATGACCAACCTAGATAGCATATTCAAAAGCAGAGACATTACTTTGCCAACAAAGGTCCGTCTAGTCAAGGCTATGGTTTTTCCTGTGGTCATGTATGGATGTGAGAGTTGGACTGTGAAGAAGGCTGAGTGCAGAAGAATTGATGCATTTGAACTGTGGTGTTGGAGAAGACTCTTAAGAGTCCCTTGGACTGCAAGGAGATCCAATCAGTCCATTCTGAAGGAGATCAGCCCTGGGATTTCTTTGGAAAGAATGATGCTAAAGCTGAAACTCAAATACTTTGGCCACCTCATGCGAAGAGTTGACTCATTCGAAAAGACTCTGATGCTGGGAGGGATTGGGGGCAGGAGGAGAAGGGGACGACAGAGGATGAGATGGCTGGATGGCATCACTTACTCGATGGACGTGAGTCTGAGTGAACTCTGGGAGTTGGTGATGGACAGGGAGGCCTGGTGTGCTGCAATTCATGGGGTCGCAAAGAGTCAGACACGACTGAGCGACTGAACTGAAGTTAGAGATTAGTAATGACAAGGATGTATTTTCTTCATCCAAATTCTCATATCCTCTGTGTGGATGAATCCCATGTCTGGAGGCCAGGTTAAGAAGTCATGCACTGGGCTTCCCTGGTGGCTCAGTGGTAAAAAAAAAAAAAAAAAAAAAAAATCCTTCTGCCAATGCAGAAGACACAGGTTTGATCCCTGATCCGGGAAGATCCCAAGTGCCATGAAGCAACTAAGCCCATGTGCCACACTATTGGGCCTCTGCTCTAGAGCCAGGGAGCGGCAACTACTGAGCCTAGATGCCACAACTACTGAAGCCCATGCATCCTAGAGCAGGTGCTCTGCAACAAGAGAAGCCATCGTGATGACAAATCTGCACACAGCAACTAGAGTGTAGCCCTTGCACACAACTAGAGAAAAAGCCTGCACAGCAATGAAGATCCAGACAGCCCAAAATAAATAAATAAATAAAATGATTTAAAAAAAAACGGAAGTTCTGTATTAGAACATCCTGGAGCCAGGAGTTGTAGATTGCAGCTCTGGCTAACCCCTCTCAGGCAAGCTCCTAGAAGAGGAAGATCTACAAATCCACAGAATGCCTTGAAAGGGAGCCAGCTGATTACTAAAGCAACACCCACCCTCTGTTTCTTATTCCCCTGCGTCCAGGCTCCTGCACAGTGGGAAAGCTGGGGCAGGGGGCCAGACGTTGCTCCAGCTTTAGATTCTCCATTTTTTTTTTTCCTGAGATCACTTCCTCTTTTCTCCAGAGGGTGGCGTAAGGGCAAGGCTGAGGTCCCTTGGTGGCTGCTCTCTGAGGCATCACCACCCACAAAGGAGAAGCTCTGGCCAATCTGTGGCCAGCTGAGCTGTCAGGAGGAAGCACCATCAAGAGAAATCGGCCTGTTTTTTTTTTCTCTCTCCCCAGACAGCAGGTGACAGCTCTGCAAAGCAGCCCAGAGTTGAAGGCAACTTGTTCAAGTCCCCGTTCTATGGGACTTAGAGTCTGAGACCAGCCCACCCAGAAAGAGAGGAAAGCAGCCTAGGATTGAGGTTTGGCCCTGCGGCCCTGGACGGAGAGTGGCCATTCCTGCTAAGACAAGCTGGACCACAAAACTTGGAGAACCACCCGGGAGGGGTTCCTTCGGAGAATAATAAAGGTGGGATAATAGAAAGACTCCGTACCCAACCCAAGTTTAAGGTCCAGATGTTGCACAAGAAGCCAATCCAGGGATTGAAATGCCAGAAGGCTGTAGCAAGGCAGGGATGGAGGAGAGCAGTCTGCAGAGCAATTCCCGTGATGCAATCTGGGTCATGCAGCTGGCCGCTGAGGATCAGCAGGCATGTCAGCTGGCCTCAGAGGTTTAGCATGAGGGATTTGGGGGACACAGAAAAGCATTTGGGGGTGTCAAAGTTGCTCTGCAGAGGAGGTTCTAGCCAGGACACACCAGCAGTGGTTCTGTGTGAATTCAGCATTTATGAGGTTCAAAGCTTTAAGAGTCTTATTTATGTGCTTCATTGGTGCTAGTGGTAAAGAGCTCGCCTGTGATGCAGGAGATGTAAGAGATGTAGGTTCAATCTCTGGGCTGGGAAAATCCCCTGGAGGAGGGTATGGCAACTCACTCCAGTATTCTTGCCTGGAGGATCTTGTAGACAGAGGAGCCTGGTGGCTATGGTCCATAGGGTTGCAAACAGTCATACATGGCTGAAGTGATTTAATATGACAGCATACCTTCTTAAGGAGGCCACATGCACTGTGTGTAAGCATGCCAACCCTGAAGCCACTCTGCCCAGCTTTAAATCCCAGCTTTGCTTGTTACCAGCTGTGTGATCTTGGGCAAGTTGCTTAACCTCTCTGTGCCTCTGCTTCTTTATCTACAAATGGAGATTAAAATATTAATAATACCCATCTCCACAGGTTATGGGCTTCTCTGGTGGCTCAGAGAGTAAAAGAATCCACATGCAACGCAGGAGACCTGGGTTTAATCCATCTGTTGGGAAGATCCCCTGGAAGAGGGCATGGCAACCCACTCCAGTATTCTTGCCTGGAGAATCCCCATGGACAGAGGAGCCTGGCGGGCTAGAGTCCATGGGGAAGCAAAGGGTCAGACACAACTGAGCAACTAAGCACAGCTCACCACAGGTTACAGTCAGTTAAAATCAGGCAAAGCATGTAACATGATTAAGATAGTGCCTGGCACATACTGTAAGGGCTCCCCTGGTGGCTCAGTCCATAAAGAGTTTTCCTGCAATACAGGAGAGCCGTGTTTGATCCCTGGGTTGGGAAAATCCCCTGGAGAAGGAAATGGGAACCCACTCCAGTATTCTTGCCTGGAGAATTCCATGAACAGAGGAGGCTGGTGGGCTACACTCCATCGGGTCACAAAGAGTCAGACATGGCTGAGTGACTAACACTGGCACATAGTGTAAATCTGATATATATTAGCTATCATGATTTCAGCAAATCAAATTATTTATTCTCTCTTAGCCTCAGTTTACTTATCTGTAACATGGCAATAATAGTATTACCTAACCTCACAGAAAAAAGATCTTCACAACCCAGATAATCATAATGGTGTGATCACTCACCTAGAGCCAGATCCTGGAATGTGAAGTCAAGCGGGCCTTAGGAAGCATCACTACAAGCAAAGCTACTGGATGTGATGGAATTCCAGTGGAGCTATTTCAAATCCTAAAGGATGATGCTGTTAAAGTGCTGCACTCAATATGTCAGCAAATTTGGAAAACTCAGCAATGGCCACAAGATTGAAAAAGGTCAGTTTTCATTCCAATCCCAAAGAAAGGCAATGCCAAAGAATGGTCAAACTCCTGCACAATTGCACTCATCTCGCAGGCTAGTAAAGTAATGCTCAAAATTCTCCAAGCCAGACTTCAGCAATACATGAATGGTGAACTTCCAGATGTTCAAGCTGGTCTTAGAAAAGGCAGAAGAACCAGAGATCAAATTGCTAACATGTGCTGGATCATCAAAAAAGCAAGAGAGTTCTAGAAAAACATCTATTTCTCCTTTATTGACTCTGCCAAAGCCTTTGACTGTGTGGATGACAGTAAGCTGTGGAAAATTCTGAGAGAGATGGGAATACCAGACCACCTGACTTGCCTCTTGAGAAACCTGTATGCAGGTCAGGAAGCAACATTTGGAACTGGACATGGAACAACAGACTGGTTCCAAACAGGAAAAGGAGTACATCAAGGCTGTATATTGTCACCCTGCTTATTTAAGTTACATGCAGAGTACATCATGAGAAACGCTGGGCTGGACAAAGCACAAGCTGGAATCAAGATTGCCAGGAGAAATATCAATAACCTCACATATGCAGATGACACCACCCTTATGGCAGAAATTGAAGAACTAAAGAGCCTCTTGAAAGTGAAAGAGGGGAGTGAAAAAGTTGAATTGAAGCTCATCATTCAGAAAACTAAGATTATGGCATCTGGTCCCATCACTTCATGGCAAATAGATGAGGAAATAGTGGAAAATAAAGTTGGCGGTGGGCTTTTTTCTGGGGGGCTCCAAACTCACTGCCGATGGTGATTGAAGCCATGAAATTAAAAGATGCTTACTCCTTGGAAGGAAAGTTATGACCAACCTAGACAGAATATTAAAAAGCAGAGACATTACTTTGTCAACAAAGGTCCGTCTAGTCAAGGCTATAGTTTTTCCAGTAGTCATGTATGGATATGAGAGTTGGACTATAAAGAAGGCTGAGCACAGAAAAATTGATCCTTTTGAACTGTGGTGTTGGAGAAGATTCTTGAGAGTCCCTTGGACTGCAAGGAGATCCAACCAGTCCATCCTAAAGGAGATCAGTCCTGAGTGTTCATTGGAAGGACTGATGTTGGAACTGAAACTCCAATACTTTGGCCACCTCATGCGAAGAACTGACTCATTGGAGAAGACTGTGATGCTGGGAAAGACTGAGGGCAGGAGGAGAAGCGGATGACAGAGGATGAGATGATGGATGGCCTCATTGACTCAATGGACATGAGTTTGGGCAAACTCCGGGAGTTGGTGATGGACAGGGAGGCCTGGTGTACTGCAGTTCATTGGGTCGCAAAGAGTCAGACACGACTGAGTGACTGAACTGAACCTCACAGAGTTGTTCTGAGAATTAAATGAGATAATATGTATAAAGTGATTGGTACATATGTAAAGCTCAATTGGTGTTAATTCCAATTACTGACTTATGGACATCAAACAGGTAGATCTGAAGAGTGCCCTCCAAAATCAGTACTTGATAAGGAAAGAAATATGGAAAGGCTGCATAAGATTTTATTAATGGTGGTGTCCTTTAGAGAGAATGAGTAGAAATCAAGGTGGGAGGTAAGAAAGAAGTCCCAACAATTAATTTTCTGCTCTTTTGAACTTCTTGTATTTTATTTTACCGTCTGAAATTTCAACATTCAAGAAATATTAATGGGTTATCTGGGGAGGCCTTACAAATAGATGTGAAAAGAAGAGAGGTGAAACGCAAAGGAGAAAAGGAAAGATATAAGCATCTGAATGCAGAGTTCCAAAGAATAGCAAGAAGAGATAAGAAAGCCTTCTTCAGTGACCAATGCAAAGAAATAGAAGGAAAGAACAGAATGGGAAACTAGAGATCTCTTCAAGAAAATTAGAGATACCAAAGGAACATTGCATGCAAAGATGGGTTCAATAAAGGACAGAAATGGTATGGATCTAACAGAAACAGAAGATATTAAGAAGAGGTGGCAAGAATACACGGAAGAACTGTACAAAAAAGATCTTCATGACCCAGATAATCACGATGGTGTGATCACTCATCTAGAGCCAGACATCCTGGAATGTGAAGTCAAGTGGGCCTTAGAAAGCAACACTACAAACAAAGCTAGTGGAGGTGATGGAATGCCTATTGAGCTATTCCAAATCCTGAAAGATGATGCTATGAAAGTGCTGCACTCAATATGCCAGCAAATTTGGAAAACTCAGCAGTGGCCACAGGACTGGAAAAGGTCAGTTTTCATTCCAATCCCAAAGAAAGGCAATGCCAAAGAATGCTCAAACTACCACACAATTGCACTCATCTCGCATGGTAGTAAAGTAATGCTCAAAATTCTCCAAGCCAGGCTTCAGCAGTACGTGAACCATGAACTTCCTGATGTTTAAGCTCGTTTTCTAAAAGGAAGAGGAATCCAAAGATCAAATTGCCAACATCCACTGGATCATGGAGAAAGCAAGAGAGTTCCAGAAAAACATCTATTTCTGCTTTATTGACTATGTCAAAGCCTTTGACTGTGTGGATCACAATCAACTGTGGACAATTCTGAAAGAGATGGGAATACCAGACCACCTGACCTGCCTCTTGAGAAATCTGTATGCAGGTCAGGAAGCAACAGTTAGAAGTGGACATGGAACAACAGACTGGTTCCAAAGAGGAAAGGGAGTACGTCAAGGCTATATATTGTCACCCTGCTTATTTAACTTACATGCAGAGTACATCATGAGAAACACTGGACTGGAAGAAACACAAGTTGGAATCAAGATTGCTGGGAGAAATATCAATAACCCCAGATATACAGATGACACCACCCTTATGACAAAAAGTGAAGAGGAGCTAAAAAGCCTCTTGATGAAAGTGAAAGAGGAGAGTGAAAATTTGGCTTAAAGCTCAACATTCAGAAAACGAAGATCATGGCATCCGGTCCCATCACTTCATGGGAAATAGATGGGGAAACAGTGGAAACAGTGTCAGACTTTATTTTTCGGGGCTCCAAAATCACTGCAGATGTTGACTGCAGCCATGAAATTAAAAGACGCTTACTCCTTGGAAGAAAAGTTATGACCAACCTAGAGAGAATATTCAAAAGCAGAGACATTACTTTGCCACCAAAGGCCCGTCTAGTCAAGGTTATGGTTTTTCCTGTGGTCATGTATGGATGTGAGAGTTGGACTGTGAGGAATCCTGAGCGCCAAAGAATTGATGCTTCTGAACTGTGGTGTTGGAGAAGACTCTTGAGAGTCCCTTAGACTGCAAGGAGATCCAAGCAGTCCATTCTGAAGGAGATCAGCCCTGGGATTTCTTTGGAAGGAATGATGCTAAAGCTGAAAGTCTAGTACTTTGGCCACCTCATGTGAAGAGCTGGCTCATTGGAAAAGACTCTGATGCTGGGAGGGATTGGGGGCAGGAGGAGAAGGGGACGACAGAGGATGAGATGGCTGGATGGCATCACTGACTCGATGGACGTGAGTCTGAGTGAACTCCGGGACTTGGTGATGGACAGGGAGGTCTGGTGTGCTGCGATTCATGGGGTCGCAAACAGTCAGCATGACTGAGTGAATGAATTGAACTGAACTGAGCCGTAATTATGGACCATCTGTGATAAGTTCATACATTTTTGTATTAAGAGGGTGAAGGCCAATATCCTGTGTTAAACCACTGGAAAAGAATATTTGAAAGAATATACATTTATATGTGTGTATAACTGAGTCATTTTGCTGTACAGCAGAAATTAGCACAACATTGTAAATCAACTATACTTCAATAAAATTTTTTTAAACACAGGACACTTCCCTGGTGCTACAGTGGATAAAAATCTGCCTACCAATGCAGGGGACACACGTTCAATCCCTGATCCAGGAAGACTCCATATGCCACAGAGCCACTAAAGCCCATGTACCACAGCTACTGAGCTTGCATGTCACAACTGCTGAAGCCTGTGTGCCTAGAGCCTGTGCTCCACAATGGGAGAAGCCACCGCAATGAGAAACCCACACACAGTAAAGAAGAGTGGCCCCTACTCACTGCAACTAGAGAAAGCCTCTGTTGCAGCAATGATCCAGCAGAGCCCCCAATTTTTTTTTTTTAAGGGAAAAGTCCATGAGTCGGGGCCTTTTTTTTTTTTTTATTTTTTTTAGGGGCCTTTGGATAGAGTAAGTATTTCTGAAGACTGTGAGACACAGCCCCCTTCTGGTGAACCAGGTGACCAGGCTGAAGACATCAGGGTGCAGGACATAAGGGAAAATGTGTCTACTCTTTGTGTGGATGTCCATGATGACCACTGTTTTGTGGCCTGGGAATGGTGTTACTCTGTTAGAATGTCCAAGAGTGTAAATCTCAACTTATGAGCCATGGACCAGCTGTAGCAAAATCCCCTGGAGGGGGTTGTTGAACCCTACCCGGGACGCTCTGGATCTGAACGTCTGTGAGTCTGGCCCTGGGATCTGTATTTACAACTAGCACTCCAGGCCATTCAGAAGTGCAGTAAATCATGAAGCCCACTGATTTGAAGATTAAAAGCAGAAGTTCTTGCTTTAGACAGAGCTGAGCTCAACTCTGGTTCAGTTCTGAGCTGTGTTGAAGCCCCCACCTCTAAAACGCATCATTGCCAACTTATTGCTTGGGCCCCTGGACTCCCCTGTTACATAGCCCTGTTCCAAATGCACGTCCCCCCCTCTTCCCAACTGTCTGGGCAGAGGAAAGCCTCCTCCTCATGAAGAGCGGCCCCCTTCTCCTCCTTACTGCACATGGGCCATTAGCACACAGGCAGCCATTTTGTCTCCTTTCCTCCCCAGGCCCCTGTCATGAAATGGCTACCAATCCTCCTCATCAAACACATTTGTTACAGTGGCTGGAATTCACTGCTGTGACCAATCAAGGGGCTGATAGTGTTTACTTGGCTATTGCTTTCTCCAGCTCATGCTCTGGTAGCAAGCTACTCAAGTGCACACATACACCCAGGTGCAAAAACCTCTCTAGGTCTCAGGGTGTAAGGTGGATAACAGTAATGCTTAGTTAATGAGATTCTTGTGATTATTACATGAGATCATGTATATAAAATGCTTAGCACCATCCCTAGCTTCTATTAGTAGATCATGTCTGGGACCCCGTTTCTGGTAGGGGTGTGGTCTTTTATTATCCTCCTAGTTGATTTCCCTCTCTGGGCCTCAGTCTCCACATCCCTAATGCCATGGGGGGAAGCCAGGTGCATGATCTCTGAGGTTCCTCTTTTTCCCGGCTCTTAGAATTGTCTTATGAGGGGTGATCCAAAAGACACCTAGGGATTGATTGACCCTAGGGAAGCCTCTGAGGTCAGTGTCAGGCAATAGATGCTTCAGAGTAGGGTCTTGAAGGATGAATAGGAATTGGCCTTCCTATACTGCTATCTGAGCAGTTCCTTGCCCAGGTGACTAACAGTTGGCAGGACTTTCTTGGGCCTTGAAGCTACTTTACATCCTCCTCCCCACTAACTCTGCCTACACAGTGGCCCTTATTCTCAAGAGGAGTTATCTCAAAGGTCTTTTTCATGCAAACTCTCACTACTAATGTGGACATCCCTTCTCTTTACATCTTCTGGTTGTGCCCCATCAGTGTGGTTAACTGGTGACCGGATAAACCGATGGCTTTCAACTTGACTGTGCATCAGAACTACTTGAGGACTTGTTCAACACATGGATCCTTGGGTTATACCATAGAACTTACTCAACCAGTATCTCAAGGAATAAGTTCTGAGATCACAAATACCAGGCATCACAAAGTGTAGTCAGTCCATAGAACACCTGCATTGGGACCATCTAGAGTGTTTACTTAAAACTGAGATTCCTGGTTGGGTCCCAGACCTATTGAATCCAGTTCTCAGGCTTAGGGATGATTATATGAAGGTTGGACTAGAGCAGTGGTTCTCAAAGTGTGTCCCTCGACTCCCCAGCCACAACATATCACCTGGGAACTTGTCAGAAATGCACATACTGAGGTCCTAGTCCAGACCTACTGAATCAGAAACTTTGGAGGTGGATATCAATAATGAGTGTTTTCACAAGAACTCCATGTGATTTGGATGCAGGCTCCAGGTTGAGAGCCACCATGCTGAGGTGTCACCACCTCCACGTCCTATCCCTTCAAGGCCACATCATAATGATTCTGAGCTCTCACCAGTGGCCACTGGGCTTGTGGTCTGTGTGTTCTCAGTGACCAATTCTTTGTGACCCCATGGGCTGTAGCTTTCCAGTCTCTTCTGTCCATGGAATTCTCCAGGCAAGAACACTGGAGTGGCTTGCCATTTCCTCCTGCAGGGGATCTTCCTGACCTAGGGATTGAACCTGCTTCTCCTATGTCTCCTGCATCACAGGGAGATTCTTTACCTGCTGAGTTCTTGGGGCCTTCCTGGCCACTGAATGTAGTGGTCAGTTATTTCTACCCTCCAGATGAAAGTCAAGCAAAGTTAGACTCAAAACATCTTCTGGGAGGATCCTTCTTAGAGATTCTCTTGAGACAGAATGGTCAATATGGCAAAGAGTCATGGGTGAGCTGAGTCAAGATGTGCAAGGAGTGCGAAGGTGAATAGCTTCAGACATAGCTGGAGTCAGAGGAAGACTCATTTCTTCTTCTAGAGATCATGTAGAGGGGTGTCTAAACTGAGAATATGGACAAGACTCCAAGTCCCCTATGAGATACCTTATAGCCCCAAAGAATCTGCTATTCCTCTGCTGATTCTGAGATCTTGCTATTTTCACATCTGAAGATGCCATGTCCAGCCTCAGCCAAATATGGCTGAAGAATTCATTTTCTTTATTTTCAAATATGCATTTTAGAAAATATTTCATAAGTATTCATTTTATTTGTTAATTTTACTCTCTATATGGCAAGAACTATACTAAGAGCTTTGCATAGATTATCACATTGAAATTCTTACATCAGCCCTATGAGTCATGCAAGAAATTGAGGCTCAGGGCATATTAGCCAAGGTCACACTGCTACTAAGTGGCAGAGCTGAGATCTGAGAATGGGTTTGTCTTGTCTGTTGTTGACAGGATAGGTCCAGACTGAAGATACAAAGTTGAAGGTCAACAGTATAAGCACCGGAAGTAGAAACTACTATAATGGATCGTCTCCCCAAGAGGATGGGTGTAATTATGCCATATTGTCTCCCATGAGTTTGGTGGCCCTTTTGAAGTCACTGAGTTCAGTTCAGTTCAGTCGCTCAGTCGTGTCCGACTCTTTGTGACTCAAAAGACTGTAACACACCAGGCCTCCCTGTCCATCACCAACTCCTGGAGTTTACTCAAATCTTGTCCATTGAGTCAGTGATGCCATCCAACCATCTAATCCTCTGTCGTCACTTTCTCCTTCCACCTTCAATCTTTCCCAGCATCAGGGTCTTTTCAAATGAGTCAGTTCTTCGCATCAAGTGGCCAAAGTATTGGAGTTTCAGCTTCAACATCAGTCTTACCAATGAATATTCAGGACTGATCTCCTTTAGGATGTACTAGTTAGATCTCCTTGCAGTCCAAGGGACTCTCAAGAGTCTTCTCCAACACCACAGTTGACAAAGCATCAATTCTTTGGCGCTCAGCTTTCTTTATAGTCCAACTCTCACATCCATTCATGAATACTGGAAAAACCATAGCTTTGACTAGAAGGACCTTTGTTGGCAAAGTAATGTCTCTGTTTTTAATATGCTATCTAGGGCGGTCATAACTTTTCTTCCAAGGAGCAAGCATCTTTTAATTTCGTGGCTGCAGTCACAATCTGCAGTGATTTTGGAGCCCCCCCAAAATAAAGTTTGACACTGTTTCCACTGTTTCCCAATCTATTTGCTATGAAGTGATGGCACTGGATGCCATGATCTTAGTTTTCTGAATGTTGAGTTTTCGGGCCACATTTTCACTCTCCTCCTTCACTTTCATCAAGAGGCTCTTTAGTTCTTCTTTGCTTTCTGCCATAAGAGTGGTGTCATCTGCATATGTGACGTTATTGATATTTCTCCTGGCAATCTTGATTCCAGCTTGTGCTTCTTCCAGCTCAGCGTTTCTCATGATGTACTCTGCATAGAAGTTAAATAAGCAGGGTGACAATATACAGCCTTGATGCACTCCTTTTCCTGTTTGGAACCAGTCTGTTGTTCCATGTCCAGTTCTAACTGTTGCATCCTGACCTGCATACAGGTTTCTCAAGAGGCAGGTCAGGTGGTCTGGTATTCTAATCTGTTGAAGAATTTTCCACAGTTTGTTGTGATCCACACAGTCAAAGACTTTGGCAAGGTCAATAAAACAGAGGTAGATGTTTTTCTGGAACTCTCTTGCTTTTTCGATGATCCAACAGATGTTGGCAATTTGATCTCTGGTTCCTCTGCCTTTTCTAAATCCAGCTTGAACATCTGGAAGTTCACCATTCACGTACTGTTGAAGCCTGGCTTGGAGAATTTTGAGCATTACTCTACTAGCATGTGAGATGAGTGCAATTGTGCAGTAGTTTGACCATTCTTTGGCATTGCCTTTCTTTGGGATTGGAATGAAAATTGATCTTTTCTAGTCCTGTGACCACTGCTGAGTTTTCCAAATTTGCTGGCATATTGAGTGCAGTACTTTCACAGCATCATCTTTTAGGATTTGAAATAGCTCCACTGAATTTCATCACATCCAGTAGCTTTGCTTGTAGTGATGCTTCCTAAGGCCCACTTGACTTCACATTCCAGGATGTCTGGCTCTAGGTGAGTGATCACACCATTATGATTATCTGGGTCATGAAGATCTTTTTTATATAGTTCTCAGTATTGTTGCCAATTCATCTTAATATCTTCTGCTTCTTTTAGGTCTCTACCACTTCTGTCCTTTACTGTGCCCATCTTTGCAGGAAATATTCCTTTGGTATCTATAATTTTCATGAAGAGTCTTTCCCATTCTATTGTTTTCCTCTATTTCTTTGCATTTATCACTGAGGAAGGCTTTGTTATCTCTCCTTGCTATTCTTTGGAACTCTGCATTCAAATGGGTACATGTTTTCTTTTCTCCTTTGTCTTTCACTTCTCTTCTTTTCACAGCTATTTGTAAGGCCTCCTCAGACAACCATTTTGCCTTTCTTACTCTTGGGATGGTCTTGATATCTGCCTGCTGTACAATGTCACAAACCTCCGTCCATAGTTCTTCAGGCACTCTGTCTATCAGATTTAATCCCTTGAGTCTATGTCTCACTTTCACTGTATAATCATAAGGGATGTGATTTAGATCATACCTTAATGGTCTAGTGGTTTCCCTTACTTTTTCAATTTAAGTCTGAATTTGGCAATAAGGAGTTTATTATCTGAGCCACAGTCAGCCCCTGGTCTTGTTTTTGTGACTGTATAGAGCTTCTCCACCTTTGGCTGCAAAGAATATAATCAATCTGATTTTGGTATTGACCATCTGGTGATGTCCATGTGTAGAGTCTTCTCTTGTGTTGTTGGAAGAGGGTGTTTGCCATGACCAGTGCATTCTCTTGGCAGAACTCTATTAGCCTTTGCCCTGCTTCATTCTGTACTCCAAGGCCAAATTTGCCTGTTACTCCAGGTGTTTCTTGAATTCCTACTTTTGAATTCCAGCCCCCTAAAATGAAAAGGACATCTTTTTTGGGTGGTTAGTTCTAGAAGGTCTTGTAGGTCTTCATAGAACCATTCAACTTCAGCTTCCTCACCATTACTGGTCGCGGCATAGACTTGGATTACTCTGATATTGGATGGTGTGCCTTGGAAACGAACAGAGATCATTCTGTCCTTTTTGAGATTGCATCCAATGCAGTCCAAAACTGCATTTCTGACTCTTTTGTTTACTATGATGGCTACTCCATTTCTTCTAAGGGATTCTTGCCCACGGTAGTAGATATAATGGTCATCTGAGTTAAATCCACCCATTCCAGTCCATTTTAGTTCACTGATTCCTAAAATGTCGATGTCTACTCTTGCCATCTCCTGTTTGCTCACTTCCAATTTACCTTGATTTGTGGACCTAGCATTCCAATTTCCTATGCAATATTGCTCTTTACAGCATTGGACTTTGCTTCCATCACCAGTCACATCCACAACTGGGTGGTCTTGTTTCTTTGGCTCCATTTCCTCATTCTTTCTGGAGTTATTTCTCCACTGATCTCCAGTAGTGTTTGCGCACCTGGGGAGTTCACCATTCAGTGTCCTATCTTTTGGCCTTTTCATACTGTTCATGCAGCTCTCATGGCAAGAATACTGAAGTGGTTTGCCATTCCCTTCTCCAGTAGACCGTGTTTTATCAATACATTCCTGAAGAAACCAATCAATTTCAGTTTCATGGATGATGCCATTCATAAGGTGTGCATATGTCATTGGGATATTGCTTATTTCAAAGGGAATCATCAAATAATTGAATTACCTGTAAGAAAGTCTGAAATTCTGCTTTTATTCATTTCCTCTTTCTTTTAGATGGTATTGTGTGCTTCCCACTAGATTTAGGATTATGAATACCCAGTCCATTAAGTTAATCTGAAACTCTGATGTGCAGCAAAAAAGGTTGTGATCCTCTATTATCATTGTTTTGATAGTCTAAGCATTCTGACACATCCTCAGCTTTATTTTCTTCTTTTTCACAGAAGTACTAGGATCTGGGGAGGCTAGGTTAGAGAGCCACATTCAGAAGTTTACTTTAAATATTGAGAGACTTATGGTTTCTTGAATGCCATACTACCTTAGAAAGGCTGGGAAACTATAAATCAGAAAAGTACATACACCCCAATGTTCATAGAAGTACTATTTGCAATAGTCAAGACATGGAAGCAACCTAGATGTCCATCAACAGAGGAATGGATAAAGAAGCTGTGGTACATGTATATAATGTAATACTACTTAGTAATAAAAAAGAAGAGAACTGTGCCATTTGCAGAGATGTGGATGGACCTAGAGACTGTCATACAAAGTGAAGTAAGTCAGAAAGAGAAAAACAAATGTATATTCACACATATATGTGAAATCTAGAAAAATGGCACAGATGAATTTATTTGCAAAGCAGAAACAGAGATAGAGACATAAAATATGTACAGATGCCAAGGGGAGAAAAGGGTGAAATGGATTGGGAAATTAGGACTGCTGTACATATACTACTATGTATAAAACAGGTAACTAATGAGAACCTACTGTATAACACAGAGAACTTTATTCAGTGCTCTGTAGCTACCTACATGGGAAGGAAATCCACAAAAGAGGGGATATATGTATACGCACAACTGATTCATTTTTCTGTAGAGTAGAAACTCACACAACATTGTAAAGCAACTCTACTCCAATAAAAATTAATTTAAAACAAATAAATGTGACTTCTGCAGGAAAAAAATGGCTGGGTATAGTATCTCATCTCCAGACAGAGGGAAGTGCTGTCATGACGAGCAGAGGACACTTCCATCCTCACCCTGAGACAGTCAGGAACATAAAAGGCCAAAGCAGACAATTCAGACGTATGGGGTGCAAAGTAGGAGGTCAAGCTAAGGAAACCAAGTATGGATTTCAATCACAAAGGGTAAGAACAGAATCCAAATCAGGAAAAAGTGTCCAAAGTCAGAATGGTACGACTTGAACCAAATATAATGTCCACCTCAAGTCCGCCAGGTATCACCGTCTAGGTCTGTCACATCTTCTCTCCAGCCGTTAGCCATGTGGGAAAGAATACTAGACCCAGTGGTAAATGTACAATATGGAAGAAAAAGTGTAGAAACTCACCATCCATTCCAGTAGTGTATGGGAACTCATTAAGTTCTTCCACTGGAGCACACACCAAGACTGTTGCTTTCAAGAGTCGTTTGTTAACAAGGTAGTGAGGGTTGAAAAATGGAAATCACAACGAGGGTATCTAATGATGTCCAAGCATCACTGAATGTCTTCACTAGACAAGAAAGAACCAAGAACTTTCCATTATTCAATGTATTTATACTCCCACCTTGTCAATCTCTTGAAACTATATAAGTAAACACAAATAATACATTTTGTTAAGGACTTTGATAAAGAATGCTGATATGAAGTTCTGAAGATTGGGATGAGGTGGACCCAGAGGAGGAAGTCATCACTTCTCCTTTGGGAAGACAACAGCTTCACTGAGTCTTGAACTGAGTTTTGAAAACCAAATGTGTCCTGCAGGTGAAAGCATTAGTTGCTCAGTCGTGTACGACTTTTTGTGACACTATGAACTGTAGCCTGCCAGGCTCCTCTGTCCATGGAATTGTCCAGGCAAGAATACTGGAGTGGGTTGCCATGCCCTCCTCCAAGGGAGGAGGGATCAAATCTTGTATCCAGGGATCAAACCCGGGTCTCCTTCATTGCAGGCAGATTCTTTACCATCTGAGCCACTAGGGAAGCAATATGAGTAAAGATGAGATGGCATGGCATATGAGGGGAGCTGTGAGGAGCTTAGAAGGGTTTGAGGGGCTGGAGACTGAGTTCAAACCTCATGGCATCATTTTTGACCTGCAGCTTATAACCCATTACTATTTTGTGAGGTTGATTTGGTGAGTCATGAACAACATCTTATTAAATGATATGGACGATAGTAGAATAGAAAATATACTGTATTGCCTGCAGTAAAGATAAAAATTCTTTTGTGAAAAAATTTTTTATTTATAGCAGTGGGTATTAGGCTACAACATAACATATATTTTGTACTGTGGGTCACAGTCAAAAAGGTTTGAAATCCACTGTCACAAAGGTACTTGTCAATCTTGGTGACATGTTTGGACACTTTTCCTGTAGGCCATGGCAACCTCTTGAAGGATTTTAAGCAAGGTAATGACATGATCCAATTTGTGTTTCATCAGAAAGTTTAACCACCTTAGATCAAATTCACCATGGAAAATGTGTTAGAATCCAATTAAGTGTGTATTGACAGCTGATCTTTTCAAAATTAAATGTTCAGGCTAATTTAATCTGCTAATTTAATCTTTAAGGAAGACACTTCAAATTTGTACACATTCCTTTATTTGAAAAATATGTTTGGAGGCATATCATGTGTCAGGCACTGTGCCAGACATGGAGGATACAATATATTCATGAACAAATATCACAGGGAGCCCAGCCTGGCACTCTGTGATGACCTAGGGGGGTGGGATGGGGAGATGGGAAGGAGGAGGCTCAAGAATGAGGATGTATATATATATATAATTATGACTGATTCACATTGTTGTATGGCAGAAACCAACACAACATTGTAAAGCAATTTTCCTCCAATTAAAAATAAGATTTTCAAAATCAGCACCATCACCTCCTTTGCAGAGTTCAGGCTAGTGAAAGAGACAGGAAATAAACAAAATCTGAATGAATGTGGTAAGTGCTGCATGGAGAAGTCCAGGATGCTATGAGAGAGAAGAGTAGAGTGGAGATATAGGAAAAGAATAGCGATTTAAGCTGTCCAGTCACAGATGGGCTCTCTGAGGAAGTCATCTATCTTTAAGCTGAGCCCTTAAGGATGAGTAGGAGTGAGAAGCATGGGGGAAAAGAGGGTCTCAGGAAGAGGACACCCAGTGCAAAGGCCTGGAGGCAAGAAAAGAGCTGGGCATGTTCAAAAACCAAAAGGAGACCATTGTGGCTGGAGCACAATGATCAAAGAGAAAGAGTAGCACTGGATGAGACAGGAGATACAAGGAGGGCCAGGGGAGGCCATTGTGTGAGGTTTGAAGCAGGGGAAAGGCTGGATAAAACCCAGAAGGACTGGCTTGCATTCAGACACTTGTCAGGGCCTTTGGCATAGGCATGCTGGGAGGAGTTAAAGGGATCGATGTGTAATGAGCACCACTTTTTCTCTATAGGCTTCTACTGCAGGTGGAATGAGCCATCGCTCCCTCAGAATTTGCCTAGTGGAAAGCTTTAAAGAGCTTGGGAGGATCCAGAGATTAGAATGTACCTCTGCAAACTGTAAAGGCATGCTGTGTACTGCACAATGCCAGGGGCACCATTTAGCAGTTTCCTAGAGCTTTTCTTGAACCCAGCACCTTTTGCTTAATAAACACCTTTCTCAACTCAGATTGTTGGCCCTTTGTTCACTTGCTAGCAGCAGAGCAATACTCAGTGGATATGTATAGAGGAGGTTCGTTTGAACTAGAAGAACTTGGACTTGACCACCTCTGTCACCTCAGTCCCAAATGGTAATCCTCCAGATTGTAAAACAATTGAATAGAGAATAGGGTATAGTCCATTCAAATGTCCTTCCTTGTGTTTGGTACTATTTGGCATTCTTCTTCTACCAGTGTTTTATAAGGCGACAGCCGTTTTTTGTTTGTCTAAGTGAAGTTCCTAGCTCCTATAAGGATTATCTGCCTCCAGAGAAAGTGGAAAAGTAGCAGTGGAAACTGGTTACTAAGAAAGAGTGTTTTGAGGGATGAGCTACAGTGATTTGAGTACATCTCTGTTGTGGTGATTTAAATAAACATTTCTCCAAAAAAGATAAACAATGGCCAAGAAACAGATGAAAAGATGCTCAGTAGCTTTAGTTATTAGGAAATTGCAAATCCCTATTGCAAATTGCAAAAGGTATTAATACAATAAAATATCATTTTACACCCACTCAGTTCAGTTCAGTTCAGTTCAGTCGCTCAGTCGTGTCCGACTCTTTTTGACCCCATGGACTACAGCACTCCAGGTCTCCCTGTCCATCACCAACTCCCAGAGTTTACTCAAACTCATGCCCATTGAGTTGGTGATGCCACCCAACCATCTCATCCTCTATGATCCCCTTCTCCTCCCACCTTCAAACTTTCCCAGCATCAGGGTCTTTTCTAATGAGTCAGCTCTTTGCATCAGGTGGCCAAAGTACAGGAGTTTCAGCTTCAATATCAGTCCTTCCAACAAATATTCAGGACTGATTTCCTTTAGGATGGACTGGTTGGATCTCCTTGCAGTCCAAGGGACTATCAAGAGTCTTCTCCAACACACCCACTAGGTGGTTATAATGAAAAAGTAGAAAACAAGAAGTGCTGATGAGTATGTGGAAAACTTGGAACCCTCATTCATTGCTGGTGGTAGTGTAAAATGGTACAGCCACTGTGGAAACAGTTTGATTTCTTGAAATACTGAACATGGAATTATCATAAAGTAAGTAAGTGAACCGGAGAAGGCAATGGCACCCCAGTCCAGTACTCTTGCCTGGAAAATCCCATGGACAGAGGAGCCTGGTGGGCTGCAGTCCATGGGTTCGCTAAGAGTTGGACACGACTGACTTCATTTTCACTTTTCACTTTCATGCATTGGAGAAGGTAATGGCAACCCACTCCAGTGTTCTTGCCTGGAGAATCCCAGGGATGGGGGAGCCTGGTGGGCTGCCGTCTATGGGGTTGCACAGAGTCGGACACGACTGAAGTGACTTAGCAGCAGCAGCAGCAGCAGCAAGTAAGTGAACGTGTTAGTTGCTAAATAGTGTCTGACTCTTTGCAGCTCCACAGACTGTAGTCTGCCAGTCTCCTCTGTCCATGGACTTCTCCAGGCAAGAATACTGGAGTGGGTAGCCATTCCCTTTTCCAAGGGATCTTCCCAACCCAGGGATTGAACCCAGGCCTCCTACATTGCAGGTAGATTCTTTACCACCTGAGCCACTAGGGAAGTCCAACAGTGGGGAAACAAGCTAAATGACTACTAAGACCCTCAGTGACTTATATGCATTGGTTCATATAATTTTCAGAACAACATTATGAAAGAGGTACAACTATTATCATCATTCCCATTTTACAGAGGGAAATTGAAGCAGAAACTGTCATGTAATTAATGAGAGGCAGAGTCAGGATTCAAACTCTAGTCTAATGGACCCCAAATTTCTGTGCTTAATCATCAAGGTGTATAGTACCAGTTGCCCACATTCTTACAGAAAGCCTAGGTGTTTAGTTAAAAGAAGGATATGGGTACATAGGGACCTGGGTTCCAGAAGCAAATCTGTTTTCATATGGATAAATTGCTTCCCAGGTTTGTCAGCTGGGGGAAAAAACACACACACAACCTAAAAGCTGAGAATTATGTTTTATTTGACAGGCTTTCTGAGGACAACAAGCCTCTCAGATCGCTCTGAAGCACTGCTCCAAACAGGTGAGTGAGGAGCCAGGATATTTAGGAGTTTTTGCAACAAAAATCGGATAGTCAGAACATTAAAAATTACCACTAATGAAAGAAAATCAGACATCTCAAGTTAATGAATTAATTGCTTTTCTATGTATGGGAAGATGCAAGAGTATGGGCTCACTGAAGTTGCTCCTTTGACGATGCCCCTCAGCTATCTAGGGCCAGTATCCTGTTCTTTCCCATCCTGAGTGCCCTCTTGGTGAACCATTGGTAGTGGATGAGTGGTTTCCATCCTGAGTTCCTTCAGGCTCAATTCAGGGAAGAGGTAATGGCTGATGGCTTGATGGCCACATCCTTTGTTTGCTGAGAAAGCGGGCAACACTTTTCATCACAAGGTCTAGGAGAGACAGATACTATAGAGCCTAGGAGAAGGGTGGACCTCATACAGGGAAGAAAATGTGTTTCCAGAAACTGGCCTAAATTTGTGGCCTTCTAGCACCAAAACCCTGAAAGACCAATGGGAAAGGTGGAAAGTGGGTAAAATGTAGTTTTTACTGTTGATCCTAAAATACATCTCAAAGTTACTATCATTCAGGGCGGGCTTCCCAGGTGGCACAGTGGCAAACAATCTGCCTGCCAATGCAGGAGATGTGGCTTTGATCCTTGGGTCAGGAAGATCCCCGGGTCAGGAAGATCCCCGGGTGAGGAAGATCCCCTGAAGGGAAATGGCAGCTCTGCTCCAGTATTCTTGCCTGGAGAATGCCATAGACAGAGAAGCCTGGCAGGCTCAGTATGCAAGAGCCCACACTCTTGTATCTTCCCATACATAGAAAAGCGATTAATTCATTAACTTGAGATGTCTGATTTTCTTTAATTAGTGGTAATAGGGTCATAAGGAGTTGAACATGACTGAGTAACTGAGCACACACACACATCATACAGGGACCTGGAAGTTGTATGAACTCATTTGGACATTTCCACACAAGTAAGGGTGAACTATTGAAACAGTTAAGCAGAGTTGTGTATCATCGAAAGATTAACTGCATTTGATAAAAATTGGCCATAAAGACTGTCTTGATTTGCTCCCTCACTTTCACTTTGATATGACCAGCTTGTGGCTCACAGGCATTGCCATCAGGGTTGATCTATCATTGCTAGGCCTTCATAGGGTGGTTGGAGGAACAAGTCATTACTTTCAATATAGGAGAAATAGCAGCCATGTTCTAGGTCCCTTCAGAAGATATAAACAGACAAACTGTACTACAAACACAGACACTAAACTTCAGTGGTTGCCTGCAGGAAGCCAGAGTCCCTAGTTCCAGTGGTTTCTGCAGGACAAAGTATGGTACCCACAGCCTAAGGCATGTGATATGTTGTCTCATATGCCTAGGCTAGATGCTAGGTAATGTTTCTCACCTATGTTTTTAGGAGGCTTTGCCTACAGCCAGTAACTGGAAGTGATAATATCTTTTTTTTTTAATCTTTTGGCTACACTGCATGGTATGTGTGATCTTAGTTCCCTAACTGATGTAGGAGATAGATGGGCTCCAGGTTAGACATTTATAACTGGCTTCCTGTTTACATTTCATGTGGCACAAAGAAGTGGGCTTCAGGCTGGATACTTAAAACTGTTAGCATTTTCTGAGATAAGAGATAAGTAGGCTTCAGTTAAAACATTTATAGTCAGCCTCCTGTTTTCGCTCCAAAATGGAGGTAGCAACAGAAACAGGGTAAATAGCCAGTGTTTGTCTCTTATAAACACCTTAAGGTAAGTCATGGCAAGGACAAAGAGGGGCAAACCTTCAGTAAATTTAAGGGTTCTCCACTCTCCCCTAAAGGAGACACTACACATGCACAGAAAGGTTCCTTGTGGGTCAAAAGTCAGGGGATAATGCCAGACCATAATGAGTCTTGCTCTTCCCAGAAACCTTCCCTTTGATATCCATCTTGGCTGAGAGGTGCATGCACTCACAGGAGAGTGTACCAGGGTAGGTCAGGTGTGGAAAAAGAAACCAGATAATTGGCCAAAGGTAAACAAAGACCCAGAAGAACTATCCTATATAAATGACTTATATGCCTCTTTACTGCACTCCTCCTGACTAGGTGGGAAGCCCACACCCTTTCTCTCCAGCTGTGCATCTCTGCCTTGCTTCTATCTCATCTAAACAAACCGTTTCTCTTTGTGCTCTCCCACTTCTTGTGCTATGTCTTTAATAATAAACTTTGTACATGCATTTACAGTTTCTGCCTCTGTGATAACTGTATTTTTCACAGGGGACAAAGATCTAGGGAAAACTAGCTTCTAAACTCTAGCCCTTGCTGGTCTTGTGGCTAAGATTCCTAGTTTTCATCCAGACTACCCAGGTTCAATTCTTGGACAGGGAATTAAGATCTTGTTTCTCACCACCCCTTGTTCCTGCCTCACCGAGGTCAATACCAGGGATTGAGCCCATACCCCTTGAACTGGCAGCATGGAGTCTTAACCACTGGACCACCAGGGAAGTCCCTGGAAGTGATAATATCTAGTGCTACAAGGTCGCTAAACACAAATGGGTCTGGATGAAATCTAGAACTCAAGATACAAAGGGAGCCAGAAGAGGGGCCAAGACAGGAGGTTTGCAGAGGTGGGAGAAAGGCAAACTTTGAAGCATTTTCCTTCATTCACTCAGTAGCATCCTTGTCTGCAGTGCCCATGACCTTGGGTATGATCACCCTGACTGCATTTAGAGGGAATGAAGTATTAAATGTGGCTGTAATGTCTGACTTCCCTTCTGCTGCAGACCTGGCTGGGCATGTAGCAATGACACAATATGGTTGAGAGTATAGGTTCTGAATTCAAATGCATCTCGGCTGGAACCCTAGCTTTTTGTGTCTCTGTCTACTAGTATGATTTTGACAAGTCATATAACTTTAGTGAGCCTCTCATTTATCATCTATAAAATGAGAATAATGACAGTAAGTATTTCATAGGGATTTTAAAATATTAAATGAGAAAATGAACATGAAATGCTCAGCCCAATGCCTGATGCGTAGTAATAGCTCAGTGAATGTTAACTCCCCTCTTCCTCCTCTTCTCCTTCCTCATTATGATTATTGTACTGAATGGAGTTCAGGAGAAGTTACTTGAAGAATTGTCCTAAGGAAATTCCAGGTCAGAGTCCTGAAGACAGTCCAAATTCAAGTTTCTAATCCACATAGTTTAGAGAAACAATCAAGGTATGAATTTGAGGGAGATGGGAATCGAAGGAGATCAGCGAGATAGGTTGTGTACACAGAGATGTGGTGGGAAGGAAGCCTGGAGTAATGGCTATGCCAGGATACAGATGACTGCTGTGGTTTTTCATCAGATGCCATGACCACCATCATGGTTCTTCTGGAATCATTAAAATGGACAACAGTGTAGACACTATTTTCTTCCAAACTTTTTTTGGCAAGGGGTGGATACCAGGATTTTTGTGCATTGGTTTTATGAATTCCGGCCTGTTGCTGACCAGGTCGAATGCGAGGTAGAATCCTAAGACCAGGCCACTGTCTGTGACCCTCCCATCAGGCCAGGTATAGATCTAACCATACAATCAACATGAACCCTATACCTACTCTCTCTATGAAATAGCAATAATTTTATTCCTAGGTTATCTGGGAGAGCCACTGAGAGCAAAATGTAAAATGAGATTTAATGGGTTAGTGTAGAGAGGAACATGTCTGGAAAGCTGGTGTCAGAGACCTACAGGGTTGATAATAGATATTCACTCTTTTTTTTTTTTCTTTTTTTGTTGAAGTGTAGTTGATTCACAACGTTGTGTTAATTTCTGCTGTACAGAAAAGTAGCAGTTATACACACACATATACGTATATATGTATATACATTCTTTTTATATTCTTTTCAATTGTGGTTTATCCCAGCATATTGAATATACTTCCCTATGCTATGCAGTGGGACCTTGTCATTTATCCATTGTAAATGTAGTAGTTTCATCTACTAATCCCAAACTCCAAGTCCATCCCTCTCCCACGCCCCTCCCCTTGGCAACCACAGGTCTGTTCTCTGTGTCTATGTGTCTGTTTCTGTCTTATAGACAGGTTCATTTGTGCCATCTTTTAGCTTCCTCGTATTGGTGATATCATATGGTATCTGTCTCTCCCCTTCTGACTTACTTCACTTAGTATGATATCTTTAGTGTTGATGATAGATATTCTTAAAAGTTTACAAGCAGGGATCCATGAGCTTCCATGGTGCATACATGCCTAGAAATAACCCAAACATTGTGTTCCATATTATTTCCCATCAATTCTCTACCCTCTCTTGCCCAGAACCAGTAGGTCTATCTTTGTACTGGTCTTTGGCCTCCCAGAAGGTGCCCTTTCTAGGCATCCTACAGCTCCCCAGGGCACAAACTGGCTGCAAGATGTCCCTGATACTAGAAATGAAAAAAAAATAGTGAAGGCCAGGACTCGAGTTATTATGAAAGGAGGTATTTCCAAGCCAGAAATACAGGGAGATGTTATAGGCAGCTTCTGCTGTGGTGAAGTAGGTGGATCATCTGGCTGGTAGGCGGAATAGCAGCAGAGAAATTCTTCTAGCACTGGACTGATTAAACTCTTTGACTCAGTCTGTAGGTGGATGGTATACAGATGGATGAAGCTGGGTCAGATGGCTGGAACATCCAGAGAGGAAAAGGATCTTGTAAGATAAACAAGGTGGTGGTATCCTCTGCCCACTTTTACATCTTCATTTTGTACCAGTCTCCCACTCACTCAGCATATTTCAGCATCTTCTTTCTGTTCCTGAAACCTAGGCCCTTTCTTGCCATTGGGTCTTTGCACCCACTCTTCCCTCTACTTGCATGTTCCTTGCATGGCTTGTTCCTTTTCATCCTTCAGGTCTTACCTCCTCAAAAAAAGTCTTTTTTGATCACTTTGTCTAGAGCTGACTCCTGCCAATGACTTTTTCACGTTACTACATTAATTTTCTTGTTGAAATTTATCAGCCTCTACAGATTGATTGTGTATTTAGCTATTTGTTTACATGCTTCTTTTCTCCTCCTTTCCTGGCTTCACATATAACATCTATGTGATCACGGACCTTACTATTCCATTTCAATACTGTTTCCACAATACACAGAACAATAAGCACTTAATACACAGTTATTGAACAAATAAATGAATGCAGATGTGGATGGGAGTCAGAGTCATGATATAACATAATTTTTTTTGTTGTTAAGAAACCACTGCTATCACGAGAATGACTTTGTAGCTATGAAATATGCCAGTTTGGGAAGGAACTTGAACTTAATGGTGTCCCAGGAACATTTGGTGTCAGGAGTGGAAGAATTGGTCTTTGAGTTGCTTGGACCTATATTTGACTTTGGATATAGGTGTCAGAGTTCATGGTATTCTGGGGAGTGTCTATCAGTTGCAGAGTTTCCTGTCGGCCCTGTATTTAGGGTTGAGATGAGCCACAAACAACTGGAAGTTAGAGTAATGTCAGGAAGTGAGAACTCCTCACTTCCTAAGGCCAACTATGAGTGACCCTGAAACTCAGTGAGGTGCTTCTCCACATAGTCAACCCCTTGTGGCCCTGCTAAGCCACCTCTGCTAGTTGTGGTTGCATCTTGACAACTGCTAAATCTCTGTTACCTAAATATACTTGGGTGAGGTTGCCTCCCCATCTCATAGTACTCCAGATTCTAGGTTTGCCTAGGAAATTCTAGCTGTTTGGGATATAGCAGATGAAAAACTCTAAGCACTTGGGTCATGTGGCACATAGGGGCTAGGTTAAAACCTTTAGAAGCCCTAAAGCACAGCAATGTGTATGCCCTCCCTATTATGACTGAAAATACAAACAATAACAAACTATAAATAGGTGTTAGAGAAGTCCAAAAAAGTGCAAACTTTTTTTGAGATACTAGTTTGGTCCTTTAAAAAATTATATAGCATTTCTTTTTCAAATAGTGCTCAGTCGTGTCCAACTCTTTGCAGCCCCATGGACAGTAGCCTGCCAGACTCCTCTGTCCATGGAATTTTCCAGGCAAGAATACTGGAGTTGGTTGCCATACTCTCTTCCAGGGGATCTTTCCCTTCCAGGGATCGAACTTGTGTCTCTGTGTCTCCTGCATTGGCAGGCAGATTCTTTATCACTAGTGCCACCTGGGGAGCCCTTTCACAGATATATTTCTTAGTTTATTGGAACTACTACTTTACTAGTCTCTTAAATAAATGCATTGGGTGGGCTTCCCTGGTGGCTCATAGGATAAAGAACCTGCCTGCAATGCAAGAGACCCAGGTTTGATCCCTTGGTGGGGAAGATCCCTGGGAGAACGGAATGGCAACTCACTCCAGTATTCTGCATGAAGAATTCCATGGACAGAGGAGCCTGGTGGGCTACAATCCATGGGGTCACAAAGAGTCGGACACAACTGAGCAACTAACACACAGTTTTAAGTAAATGCCTAATGTGTCTAGAGAGTCAAGCAGCAGTAAGCAGCCACTGTGTTTAAGATGCTCTGGACTTCAGTGATCTGAGTATTCTGTCACCAAACACCTGGATTCTAGGAAGTAACAACATACCTCTAAGAGAGTTCTGATGGTCAGTAGCTTTCTTTTGCAAACAAAGACCTTGATGATGTTCACATAAATGTTGCAGGAGAATCAGACAGGAATGTGGGCACTAGTACTGGGATTCTGATAGAATCGCCCCATACCTTGATGCTATAAGAATCAGCTTCACCAAGTTATGGCCTAGTTTGATAGATCAGAGCCTGAATAGAGTTAGCAGAGTCTTCATAGCCATAGCTATTGTCATAGATTAGAGGAACCCATTTCCCTTAGGTAAGAGGTCCCCCGTTATCCATGTCAAGGCAGAGAAGTGGGGACCAATGCTCAGCAGTGTTTAGTGAACCTCAGACATTTATAGATATGCCTAATTGATCTAAGGGGTTATTACAGCTGAATGTTTGGCATCTAGGCTAGACAGGATTTGGTTCAAAAATTCCACCTCTGGAATCTAAAAAAGTAGAACATATAAACAAGAGAGTAGAACATTGGTTAATGGAGCTGGGGGTGTGAAAAATGGGGAGATGTTAGTCAAAGGTTACAAACTTTTAGTTATAAGAAGAATAAGTTCTGAGAATTTAATGAACAGCATGGTGACTATAGCTGATAGTACTGTGCATGACCTTCCTGAAGTCCACACTGCTATATTGGAAATGGATAACCAACAGAAACCTACTGTATAGCACATGGAACTCCACTCAATGTTATGTGCCAGTCTGGACTGGAAGGGGGTAGGAGAGAGAATGGATATGTGTATATGTATGGCTGAGTCCCTTCCTTCACTACTCACCTGAAACTATCAAAACGTTGCTAATTGGCTATACTCCAATACAAAATGGTTTTGGTGTTTAAAAAAAAATAGAAATTGAATTTAAAAATAGTACTGTATACTTGAAATTTTCTACTTTCTACTTCAAGTGCATAGATCTTGTGTTCCCACTACACCAAAAGAGAGGGAGAGAGAGAGAGAGAGAGATGACTATGTGAGATGATGGATGTGTGAATTAACTTGATTGTTGTAATCATCTCATAATGTATATATATATTAAACTATAGTGTCATACACCTTAAATACATACAGTGTTTTTCAATTATACCTCAAAAAAAAATGGAAAAAAGAATTCCACTTCTGGACTTTGACATCTGCAGTGTGAGTTCAAGGGTGATGCCACTAAAGGCAGTACTGAGCCTGCCAGACCATATGTTTGCTTTGTTTTATTTTGCTTTTTTCCTAAAAGCAGGTCAGTAAATAAAATGTGATGCTATCCAGATAGAGAACAGGCTGTATGTGTAGGTCATATAAGCTGTTGATCATTAAAATAATAGGTAACAATTATTGAGCACTTATTATGTCCATGTTTCTATTCTTATTCTATTCCTACTTTATAAATTATAAAACGAAGACACAGAAATCTTAGGTAACTTACCCCAAGGTGATATAGGTAGTGACTGGAAGAACTGGGATTTGAACCAAGGTAGTCTGATGATAAATGTCATACTCTGAAAAATATGGTACACCACTGTGCAATGTTGTACTCTCTTCTATTCCACTGTGTGTTAGAAGATACAGGATGCTGCTTCGGTTAAACCATATTATGGTCAATTTGCCTCAGCTAAGGTACAACTTTTATCTGTTACTTTCTAGGAAATAAAAACAACTGTAAGCCTCTAGAGGTCCAGTTTCATAATGATGACTCACGGAGCTGGTCCCAGAGATTGGCAGTCAGCATGCGCAGGTAGTGGTGATCATGTCAAGGTCATTGTCATTCAGGTACAGGTGGAACTCTTCAGTTTTCCAAATCAGAAAGAGAACTGGGATCTCGTTAAGGGAATCAAATGAATCCCTGCAGCAAGTTGGTGTCTTATCCTTGGGCACTAATGCGGAATATAAGCATTGAGCAGTGACCTAAGCCCTGGAGTCCAGGCTGAAAGGAATGGCTGTGCCCTCAGAGTAAGAGCAGCTTCTCTATCTGCTAACCCAGTCTCTCAGGGTGGACAATGTTCTGGGTGATCCAGGGCTGAGAGGACACATGAGGTGTTGGATAACTGTATTGTTTTGTTATAAATTGGAACAAAGCCTGAGTTTTGAAGAAGTCTACTTCAAGGACTTCAAGCAATGAAAAGCTGAGGGCCCAGGGGGCGGGAATATCAGCCCCTGGGCACTTTCTCCCATTCACAACTTAGTGGAAGATCTCCATAGTTACTGATCCCTTCCACAGCAGTGGTGTCAATAATAACAATAATAAGATGAGAATGTAAAGTGGTGTAGTGACTGGAAAACAATATGGTGATTCCTCAAAAAAAAAAAAAAAAAAGAAAGAAAAGAAAAGAAAAGAAAAAGAAAACTACCATTTATCCAGCAATTCCATACCCGGGTACATCCAAAGGAATTACTTTCAGGATCTCATAGACATACCTGCCCTCTCATGTTCCTCGTAGCAACTACTGTGAGTAGAAGCCAAGTTATGGAAACAACCTGAATGTCTGTCAACAGAAGAATGGATAAACAAAGTGTGGTATGTTCACAAGGTAGAATAATATGTATCCTGAGAAAAGGACATTTTTGACATCATGGTTGGACCTGGAGGACATTATGCTAAATGAAATAAACCAGACAGAAAAACAAATACCACACAATCCTGCTTTCATGAGAAATCCAAAACAGTAAAACTCAAAGAACCAGAGAGGAAACTAGTGGTTACCAGGAGCTAGAGGAGGGGAAAATAGAGAGGTGTAGGTCAAGGGTACAAAGTTTCAGTTATACAAGATGAATAAGTTCTGGAGAGCTACCATACAACATGGGGTCTACAGGTAACAATATTGCAATTGCATACTTAAAATTCTGCCAAAAAGGTAGGTTGTATGTTAAATGCCCTTACTGCAAGAGAAAAGCATTTTTTTTTAAATGTTAAGATAAATTTTAAAAAGTAAAGCAAGCAAAAGAAACTTGCAGGTGATGGAAATTTCATGGCCTTGATTACTGCGATGGCTTCATGAGCGTATACTTATTCCCAAGCTCATCAAGTTACACACATTACATATGTACAGCTTTCTGTGTGCTTATCTTACCTTAGTGAAGTAGCTTAAAAAATCAAATCTTAAGAAATATCAAATTTTTATAAAATAATGGTAGCAATAGGTGGCACTTATTTGTAACTTACTATGTTCCAGCCCTGTGCTAAACACTTTATATGCATTATCTCACTTAAGCTTCATCATTACTTGTCATGCCAGTTCTACTTTTATCCCTAATTTAAAGATAAGAAAACTTAAGCACAGAGAAATGAAACGATTTGCCAAGGGTCACAGAGCAGATGGCTGGGTCAGTACTGATTCCAAGTGGATTGAGTTCAGAAACTGCCCTCTTAACCACTACAATGGAAGCAAGCACCATTCATTCCTGAGTCAGGGTCTTCACACCTGTTACTCTTCCTGCTTGGAACAATTTCCCCTGGATTGTCCTATGGATCCCTCCTCCTCATCATTCAGTGTATATGCTGAGTTGCTTCAGTCATGTCTGACTCTGTGCAATCCCTTGGACTATAGCCTGCCAGGCCCCTTGTACATGGGATTTCCCAGGCAAGAATACTGGAGTGGGAAGGTTGTCCTAAGATGGCAGAAGAATAGGACGGGGATACCACTTTCTCCCCAACGAATTCATCAAAAGAACATTTGAACGCTGAGTAAATTCCACAAAACAACTTTTGAGTGCTGACAGAGGACATCAGACACCCAGAAAAGCAGCCCATTGTCTTCAAAAGTAGGTAGGAAAAAATATAAAAGAAAAAAAGAGAGGCAAAAGAGGTGGGGATGGAGCTCCTTCCTGTGAAGGGAGTCTTAAAAAAGAGAGAAGTTTCCAAACACCAGGAAACACTCTCACTGCCAACTCCGTGGCAAGCCTTGGAACCACAGAAGGTGACAAAACCAGGAGGAAAAAATAAATAATTAATTAAAACCCACAGATTACATGCCCAGTGGTAACTCCCCCAGTGGAGAAGCGTAGACACCTGTATCCCCCACTAGCAAGTGGGGGCTGGGCAGTAAGGTGCGGGCTGCATTACTTAGAGTAAGGACCACGCCTGAATGCCCCAAGGGCAATCTGAGGGAACTAACTTAGGCTAGCAAACCAGACTGTGGGATAGCTACCACGCGAAAAGCCCTAATCTAAGCCACCGCCAGACATGCTCACAGAACAAAGACCTGACTAGAGCTACACGAAAAGCCCTAACCTAAGACACCGTCAGGCCTGTTCACAGAACAAAGGACTGAGCAGAGCTAGCCAGCAGCAGACCATCCTCCTCTGCTGACAGGCAGCCAGAGCCAGAAGGGGGCAATCACAGCCCGAGATAGGCAATATTTACCAAACTGCAAGCAGGCTTCATTGCTAACTAAGACTTCTTGGGATTCTGGATGGTCAACATCTGCCTGAGAAGGTGCGCCAGTCGTATACCCAGAAAACCGAACGGCAGGGGCGGGGGAGGCGATAAGTCTCAGCGAATGCACTCACCAAACACCTGGTGACCTGAGCTGCTCAGACCTGGGAAGGGCACAAAACGCAGGCCCAACCGAGTCTTCTCCTCTGAGGACTAACCAATTATGTGAACCTAAGAGGCTTAGACCTAGGAAGTGCATACAACCCAGGGCCAATCTCAGACAGTTCCAGGCAGAGCAACCTAGAGCCTAAGCAGTGTAGACAGGGAAGGCACACACGCCGTGAGCGAGGCAAACCCAGTGTGGCCGAGTCACTGCAAGTACACACTAGTGTTATGTGTTCACAGTGTCCCTCCCTCCCCACAGCACAGTGGAACAAGTGAGCCTAAAAAAGTGTCCACCAGCACCACTTCGTGTCAGGGCAGAAAGTAGGCACTGAAGAGACCAGCAAACAGAAGAAGCTAAAACAGGGAACCTTCTTGGTCGTGACAGGTGCAATAGATTAAAACCCTGTAGTTAGTACTGAATACATAGGAAGGGGCCTATAGATCTTGAGAAATATAAGCCAGATCAAGGAACTATCCAAAACTGAAAGAACCCCACACTGCCCACAACACCACCAGAGAAAGTCCTAGATATATATTTACTATTTTTAATATAATTCTTTATTTTTTTAGATTTTTTTAAAATTTAAGTCCTCTATCACTCCTTTAATTTTCATTTTTATAACCTACTATTATTTTGCAAAAAAAAAAAAAGAGAGACCCTATTTTTTAAAAGCAAACTTCATATATATATATATATATATATTATAATTTTTGTGACTTTTTTTCTTTAATATTGTATTTTTGAAAATCCAACCTCTACTCTAGATTTTTAATCTTTGCTTTTTGGTATTTGTACCTCAATTTTGTACCTTTAAGAATCCAATCTTCAGTACCCATTTTTACTTGGGTGTGAGATCACTGGCCTGATTGCTCTCTCCCCCTTTGGACTCTCCTTTTTCTCCACCAGGTCGCCTCTATTTCCTCCCTCCCCCTTCTCTTCTCTACCCAACTCTGTGAATCTCTTTGTGTGTTCCAGACTGTGGAGAACACTTAGGGAACTGATTACTAGCTGGATCTGTCTCTCTCCTTTTAATTCCCCCCTTTATCCTCCTGGCCACCTCTGTCTCCTTCCTTCCTCTTCTCTTCTCTGTGTAATTCCGTGAACATCTCTGAGTGGTCCAGACTGTGGAGCACACATAAGGAAGTGATTACTGGCTAGCTTGCTCCCTCCTCATTTGATTCTACCTCATCTTATTTGGGTCACCTCTATCATCCTCCTCCCTCGTCTCTTCTCCATGTAACTCTGTGAACTTCTCTGGGTGTCCCTCACTGTGGAGAAACTTTTCATCTTTAACCTAGATGTTTTGCCAATGGTGCTGTATAGATGGAGAAGTCTTGAGGCTACTGTAAAAATAAGACTGAAAACCAGAAGCAGGAGGCTTAAGTCCAAATCCTGAGAACACTAGAGAACTCCTGAATCCAGGGAACATTAATCGACAGGAGCTCATCAAACACGTCCATGCCAACACTGAAACCAAGCACCACCCAAGGGCCGACAAGTTCCAGAGCAAGACATACCACACAAATTCTCCAGCAACACAGGAACACAGCCCTGAGCTTCAATATACAGGCTGCCCAAAGTCACTCCAAACCCACTGACAGCTCATAACTCATTACTGGAGAAACATTGCACTCCCGAGAGAAGAAATCCAGCTCCACCCACCAGAACACCGACACAAGCTTCCCTAACCAGGAAACCTTGACAAGCCACCTGTACAAACCCACCCACAGTGAGGAAATTCCACAATAAAGAGAACTCCACAAACTGCCAGAATACAGAAAGGCCATCCCAAACACAGCAATATAAACAAGATGAAGAGACAGAGGAATATCCAGCACATAAAGGAACAGGATAAATGGCCACCAAACCAAACAAAAGAGGAAGAAATACGGAATATACCTGCTAAATAATTCCAAATAATGAAGGTGAAAACGACCCAAAATCTTGAAAACAATATGGAATCACAGATAAACAGCCTGGAGACAAGGATTGAGAAGAAGCAAATAAAGATTAACAAGGACCTAGAAGAAATAAAATAGGGTCACTATATAATGAAAAATGCAATAAATGATATCAAAAACACTCTTGAGGGAACCAACAATAGAATAATGGAGGCAGAAGATAGGATTAGAGGGGTAGAAGATAGAATGGTAGAAATAAATGAATCAGAGAGGAAAAAAGAAAAATGAATTAAAAGAAATAAGGACAATCTCAGAGACCTCTGGGACAATGTTAAATGCCCCAACATTCAAATCATAGGAGTCCCAGAAGAATAAGAAAAAATAAAGACCATGAGAAAATACTTGAAGATATAATAATTGAAAACTTCCTTAAAATGGGGAAGGAAATAATCACCCAAATCCAAGAAACCAAGAGAATTCCAAACAGGGTAAACCCAAGGCAAAACACCCCAAGACACATATTAATGTCTTAACAAAGATCAAAGACAAAGAACAAATATTAAAAGCAGCAAGGGAAAAACAACAAATAACACACAAGGGGATTCCCATAAGGATAACAGCTGATCTTTCAATAGAAACTCTTCAGGCCAGGAGGGAATGGCAGGACATACTTAAAGTGATGAAAGAAAATAACCTACAGCCCAGATTACTGTACCTAGCAAGGATCTCATTCAAAGATGAAGGAGAAATCAAAAGCTTTACAGACAAGCAAAAGCTGAGAGAATTCAGCACCACCAAACCAGCTCTCCAACAAATGCTAAAGGATCTTCTCTAGACAGCAAACACAGAAAGGGTGTATAAACTTGAACCCAAAACAATAAACTAAATGGCAATGGGATCATGCTTATCAATAATTACCTTAAATTTAAATGGGTTGAATGCCTCAACAAAAAGACAAAGAGTGGCTGAATGTACAAAAACAAGACCCCTATATATGTTGTCTACAAGAGACCAAGCTCAAAACAAGGGACACATGCAGACTGAAAGTGAAGGGCTGGAAAAAGATAGTCCATGCAAATAGAGACCAAAAGAAAGGAGGAGTAGCAATACTCATATCAGATAGACTATAAAAGAAAGGCTGTGAAAAGAGACAAAGAAGGACACTACATGATGATCAAAGGATCAATCCAAGAAGAAGATATAACAATTATAAATATATATGCACCCAACATAGGAGCACTGCAATATGTAAGACAAATGCTAACAAGTATGAAAAGGGAAATTAACAGTAACACAATAATACTGGGAGACTTTAATACCCCATTCACACCTATGGATAGATCAACTAAACAGAAAATTAACAAGGAAACACAAACTTTAAATGATACAATAGACCACTTAGACCTAATTGATACCTATAGGACATTTCACCCCAAAACAATGAATTTCACCTTTTTCTCAAGCGCACACGGAACCTTCTCCAGGATAGATCACATCCTGGGCCATAAATCTAGCCTTGGCAAATTCATAAAAATTTGAAATCATTCCAAGCATCTTTTCTGACCACAATGCAGTAAGATTAGATCTCAATTACAGGAGAAAAACTATTAAAAATGCCAACATATGAAGGCTGAACAACACGCTGCTGAATAACCAACAAATCACAGAAGAAATCAAAAAAGAAATCAAAATATGCATAGAAACCAATGAAAATGAAAACACAACAACCCAAAACCTGTGGGACACTGTAAAAACAGTGCTAAGGGGAAGGTTCATAGCAATACAGGCATACCTCAAGAAACGAGAAAAAAAGTCAAATAATTAACCTAACTCTACACCTAAAGCAAGTAGAAAAGGAAGAAATGAAGAATCCCAGGGTTACTAGAAGGAAAGATATCTTAAAAAGTAGGGCAGAATTAAATGAAAAAAAAAAAAACAAAAGAGACCATAGCAAAAATCAACAAAGCCAAAAGATGGTTCTTTGAGAGAATAGAAAAAATTGACAAACCATTAGCCAGACTCATCAAGAAACAAAGGGAGAAAAATCAAATCAATAAAATTAGAAATGAAAATGGAGAGATCACAACAGACAACTCAGAAATACAAAGGATCATGAGACTACTATCAGCAATTATATACCAATAAAATGGACAACTTGGAAGAAATGGACAAATTCTTAGAAAAGTACAACTTTCCAAAACTGAACCAGGGAGAAATAGAAAATTTTAATAGACCCATCACAAGCATTGAAATTGAAACTGTAATCAGAAATCTTTCAGCAAACAAAAGCCCAGGTCCAGACGGCTTCACAGCTGACTTCTACCAAAAATTGGGAGAAGAGCTAACACCTATCCTACTCAAACTCTTCCAGAAAATTGCAGAGGTAGGTAAACTTCTACTTCTAGCAATCAGAATCCAACAGCACATTAAAAAGATCATACATCATGACCAAGTGGGCTTTATCCCAGGAATGCAAGGACCCTTCAATATCCGCAAATCAATCCATGTAATACACCACATTAACAAATTGAAAAATAAAAGCCATATGATTATCTCAATAGATGCAGAGAAAGCCTTTGACAAAATTCAACATCCATTTATGATACAAACTCTCCAGAAAGCAGGAATAGAAGCAACATACCTTAACATACTAAAAGCTATATATGACAAACCCACAGCAAACATTATCCTCAATGGTGAAAAGTTAAAAGCATTTCCCCTAAAGTCAGGAATAAGACAACGGTGCCCACTTTCACCACTACTATTCAACTTAGTTTTGGAAGTTTTGGCCACAGCAATCAGAGCAGAAAAATATATAAAAGGAATCCAAATTGGAAAAGATGTAAAACTCTCACTGTTTGCAGATGACATGATCCTCTACATAGAAAACCCCAAAGACTCCACCAGAAATTTACTAGAGCTAATCAATGAATATAGTAAAGTGACAGGATATAAAATCAACACACAGAGATCCCTTGCATTCCTATACACTAATAATGAGAAAATAGAAAGAAAAATTAAGGAAACAATTCCATTCACCATTGCAAGGAAAAGAATAAAATACTTAGGAATATATCTACCTAAAGAAACTAAAGACCTATATATAGAAAACTATAAAACACTGGTGAAAGAAATCAAAGAGGACACTAATAGATGGAGAAATATACCATATTCAATGATTGGAAGAATCAATATAGGGAATATGAGTACACTACACAAAGCAATCTATAGATTCAATGGAATCCCTATCAAGCTACCAACGGTATTTTTCAGAGAACTAGAACAAATAATTTCACAATTTGTATGGAAATACAAAAAACCTGGAATAGCCAAAGCGCTCTTGAGAAATAAGAATGGAACTGGAGGACTCAACCTGCCTGACTTCAGGCTCTACTACAAAGCCACAGTCATCAACACAGCATGGTACTGGCACAAAGACAGAAATATAGATCAATGGAACAAAATAGAAAGCCCAGAGATAAATCCATGCACCTATGGACACCTTATCTTTGACAAAGGAGGTGAGAATGTACAAAGGATTAAAGACAATCTCTTTAACAAATGGTGCTCGGAAAACTGGTCAACCACTCGTACAAGATGAAACTAGAACACTTTCTAACACCATACACAAAAATAAACTCAAAATGGATTAAAGATATAAATGCAAGACCAGAAACTATAAAACTCCTAGAGGAGAACATAGGCAAAACACTCTCTGACATAAATCACAGCAGGATCCTCTATGACCCACCTTGCAGAATATTGGAAATAAAAGCAAAAATAAACAAATGGGACCTGATTAAAATTAAAACCTTCTGCACAATAAAGGAAACTATAAACAAGGTGAAAAGACAGCCTTCAGAATGGGAGTAAATAATAGCAAATGAAGCAACTGACAAGGAACTAATCTCAAAAATATATGAGCAACTCCTGCAGGTCAATTCCAGAAAAAGAAATGACCCAATCAAAAAATGGGCCAAAGACCTAAACAGACATTTCTCCAAAGAAGACATACAGATGGCTAACAAACACATGAAAAGATGCTCAACATCACTCATTATCAGAGAAATGCAAATCAAAACCACAACGAGGTACCATTTCATGCCAGTCAGAATGGCTGTGATCCAAAAGTCTACCAGCAATAAATGCTGGAGAGGGTGTGAAGAAAAGGGAACCCTCTTACACTGTTGGTGGGAATGCAAACTAGTACAGCCCCTATGGAGAACAGTGAGGAGATTCCATAAAAAACTGAAAATAGAACTGCCATATGACACAGCAATCCCACTGCTGGGCATACACACCAAGGAAATCAGAATTGAAAGAGACACATGTACCCCAGTGTTCATCCAGCACTGTTTATAATAGCCAGGACATGGAAGCAACCTAGATGTCCATCAGCAGATGAATGGATAAGACAGCTGTGGTACATATCCACAATGGAGTATTACTCAGCCATTAAAAAGAATACATTTGAATCAGTCTAATAAGGTGGATGAAACTGGGGCCTATTATACAGAGTGAAGTAAGCCAGAAAGAAAAACACCAATACAGTATACTAACGCATATATATGGAATTTAGAGAGATGATAACGATAACCCTGTATGTCAGACAGCAAAAGAGACATAGGTGTATAGAACAGTCTTTTGGACTCTGTGGGAGAGGGTGAGGGTGGGATGATTTGGGAGAATGGCATTGAAACATGTATAATATCATATCTGAAATGAATTGCCAGACCAGGTTCGATTCATGATACAGGATGCTCGGGGCTGGTGCACTTGGATGACCCAGAGGGATCGTATGGAGAGGGAGGTGGGAGATGGGTTCAGGATGGGAAACACGTGTACACCTGTAGTGGATTCCACGTTGATGTATGGAAAACCAATACAATATTATAAAGTAATTAGCCTCCAATTAAAATAAATAAATTTATACTAAAAAAAAGAATACTGGAGTCGGTTGCCATTTCCTTCTCCAGGGAATTTTCCTAACCCAGGGTTGGAACCTGGGTCTCCTTGACAAGTGGATTCTTTACCACTGAACCACCTGGGAAGCCCCACTATTTGACGGTTTGTTACCATTTCTGTGATCTGTCAATCAAGACTTCAGTTATGTAGTATGTCCACCATTCCCTGCAGTCTCAGAACAGTCTCATCCAAAGAAAGCCAGACCACCACTAGCCATCACCAGCAATTTTCTATAGGACTTGGAGTTTTGGCAGCAAAGGCTTCCACGTGGATACTAAAATTTTCATTTCCAATGCTGGGTTATCACTTGGCAGAATGTCTACTACCTATACTACTGCCACAAGCCTCCTCTGGGAAATGCAAATAGAAGCCCCAAGGAGCCTAGTAGACTCTAACCCTTGTCTGGTACCTTGCCTTTGACTAGTTGCACCAGCGGGATTACTGTAGTTCTGATCAGAGGGATGTCCCTTATACTCAGGCCATGGCAGGGGGATTCCTCTTGCCCCTTGGTGTCATTGCTGCTGCTGCTAAGTTGCTTCAGTCGTGTCCGACTCTGTGCCACCCCATAGATGGCAGCCCACCAGGCTCCCCTGTCCCTGGAATTCTCCAGGCAAGAACACTGGAGTGGGTTGCCATTTCCTTCTCCAATGCATGAAACTGAAAAGTGAAAGTGAAAGTGAAGTCGTGTCTGACTCTGAGTGACCCCATGGACTGCAGCCTACCAGGCTCCTCTGTCCATGGGGTTTCCAGGCAAGAATACCGGAGTTGGGTGTCACTATGTGGAATCAAAAAGCAGTTGCCTAAAGCAACATTCTCAAAAATTGTAGGTTCAGAAAAAGGAAAGTATCTGTTCCTGAAAAACAACTAGGATTTATCAAAGATGAGGTGGTAAGGTACAAGCAGGGGTTTGGTGGTCAGTGTGTAATAACTGGCTCTTTGGGTGGGAAGAAACTAGCTTGCAGTGTTTGACCACTTTTGTGGTATAAATCCTCCTATAATGGATGATTTTACAACACTGATGTGACATCACTGAAGGCAGAGTTGGGAAGATATGTGTACACTTAGCTCTCAAGAGGCAGTGGCAAGGATTCCCCTGGTGGTCCAGTGGTTAGGACTCTGTGCTTCCACTTCTGGGGCATGGGTTTGATCCCTGGTCAGGGAACTAGGATCCCACGTGCCATGTGGCCCAGCCAAAAAATAAAAATAACAAAATAAAATAAGCAAGGTAGTGGTAGCTGCTTCTAGCCAATAAAAATGGGGTCTGAAACCAGCCAAGGAGAAGAGGAGTTAGAAGTTGGTGGTGAGGTATGAAGTCTAAATTACTCATTCTCGGCCTCAAGATAGGTCACTGTGGTAACATGGACACACAAGAAGCTCTTACAGGACATGGCAACAGAACAGGCAATTACCTTTCCCACAACATATACTATTTCCTGTCTTGGGTCATCAGCCCAGTTGAGGGCCAGAAGGAATAGAGTGGGGAAATATGCAGTGGAGAGACAGAGTAGAAATGCTCTGTATGGTCAGTCCACTCAAGATGGCTGCTCTCTTGCTCTCTGTACATGCCCTGCCCCATCAGTGTGTTCTTCACCTACACCCTACTCACAGGACTGACATTCCTACTCACTTGCTCCAGGACCCAGCTGGTGATGCTTATCAAAGGGGTGATGAGACGCACGCCTCTCTGCTGTTTACTCTGAGCCCACTTTATGTCAATTCCCTCTGTAACTGGCAATCTCCCCTCCCCGCCAGGAGTGAAGACTGCCACCATGTCCTGCTCACTGTTGGCCTCACACAGTGGAGTGTCACTCCAGATCTTGCTTCAGACGTGTACGCTTCCCCTTCCATTAAACGGATGTCTCTGTCACTGACTCCAGGCTCTTTCTTAGTTTTGAAGCTGAGCAAGCATAGGGATCTAGGTCTGCAGGGTACAGGCCCACATGCTATCAAGAAGATCATGTCTTTTAGGGGCTTCAGGTAGCCACTCTTCAGTTGGGGGCAAAGGCAGGAGGACAAGCTCCTCCTGGACTAGCCAACATCCTTCTTGTTCTCATGCTAGACCCACCAGAAGGGGAGCCTAGAAGTTCTGTTGGTTGGCCTGTCTATCTTCTAAGTCCTGACCAGTCAGTGGAGTGACAGAAGTGCTAAAGAGAAAGCTGATTGCTCTGAAATGGGGCATTCCTTGTGGCAATTCAGTGACTTTCTCCATGTAACTCTTAAGTCCACTAGGTTAGGAAACATGTCCCTGCTGTGCATAGTAGGCATATCACAGAGGAAGGCCTCCAAGAGCTCATTTAAAGGATGCATCTGACCACCCATCTGCCAATGGTGACAGGTAGATGCAAAAGTGGAGAACTTTGAATGGTACCCTCCAAAGTAGGGATACAAACATAGCGTTCTAGTGAGAGACTGGGTTGATGTCAAGTCCTTAGAGACAGAAAATTTCCTTGATGATTTTGGTAGCAGTGGTTGGCACAGCTGGGGTACAATTGCAAAGGCAGTAATATGACACATGAATAATCGGATTCTTTACTCTTAGAATTTTTCCCTAATCCCAGTTTGATAGTGAAGTATCATGAGAAACATGGTTCCTACAGCAAAGAGGTATGAGTGGCAACTCAAGATTGGCTTGGGCTGTGTGGTCAGCTACATAAAGACTTCATTTGTAAAAGTGTCCATTAGTCAGAAGTCTCCTGGGGCCCAGACATGAAGGCAGGTGCCATGGCTTGAAACTCTACAGGAGTAAAGCAGGGTGCAAGAATGGTTAAGGCTTAGGCCCAACCAATCCCAGAGGTTGACACCAGTCCTCTAGTCGTTCCATATACTTGCCCATCTCTTGTCCACTGTTTTAGCAGGTGTTGTGGTACAGTAAGAAAAAGTTGGTGGGTGACAAAGTAACACCATGTAGATGTCTCTGAATTTCCAAAAGACTGAGAGTCTTGGACATAGCGTCTATTCATTGTGGAGTCCACTGAGACCCTCTCGGAACTGGTCTTCTCTGAGCTATTTTTAGCCGCTTACATATGGGGCTGTTGAATGTACCTTATCTTTGACCATAGACTGAATGAGCAGATTATGGTGTTGAAACTCTTAAGAGATGCAGAGCATTCATGTATCTCTTGGGGGTTTAGAGGAAATCCCTTTAATCCTTCCCTGAACCTTCCATTTCTAGATTGCAAGAGAGTGCAGTGACTCATTACTTCACTTCCCCTGCAAGATGTGACTTTCTCAGGTGGTCACAAAAACCAGTAACTCCATGTACCCATCTTATATCCCCATCATCTCTAGGTGGGGATGCCATGTCAGGGAGCTTCAACTAGGCATGGGGTGGGAATGGGGAGGGTCAAACCTCACCCATGGTGAAGGGCAATGTTTGAAATGTGAGTCATCCAACCCTTCCAAAGACTGAAACCAAAATGCAGGCACATCAGTGGTTCATCTAGGTTGTCAAGCCAGAGGAGAGCTCAGAGGGGGAGAATTCGGGTATGAAGGGAACCAGTCAAGAGTGATAGGATGCCAAGCAGATGGTGGGAGTCAGAGCCTGAGAGAATTTTCCCGAGCCAAAGAAATGTGACCAGAGTAGAAAACCGATAGCTTCACATGTTGAAAAGGGGGAGCTAGTAAAGGCAACCACACTACACTGACCTCTCCCCTGCTCAGATCTCCTCTGCTGTGCAGGACATGGCAGGGTTGTGCTTCCCTATGTGCAACTGCTAAAAGGCCTACCTCAATCCAGTACTTTTAGGAAACACGAGCTAGTTTCCCATGACCAGTTTTCAGTTTTCTTGGTGTTTCATTCACTCAACAGATACTTATTGAATACTTGCCACAACAAGGCACTGTAACTGGTCACAGTGTCTTTGGGATTTTTTTTTTAATCCATGACAGTAGTTTGGAAAAGGTAGCAGAGCAGGGCTTGGATGCCCCAGACCAGGCGAGGTACAGTGGAGGACAGGATGGAGGCATAGGGAAGGGAGAGGCTTAGTTGGAAAGACCATGAAGTTAATGTCAGTTACCTTAAAGATGCTCAGATAATGATCCTAAAGTTTCCAACAAGGGCACGGAATGGACATATGTTTGACAGAGATTCAGCCAGCAACTCCTACTTGGACACCTGCCCTTGGAACTTGGTACCCTTTGAAATACTCAGCCCTTTTTGTACAGCAGGACATCCTAATAGGTGCTTTTAAGAGGCTCATGTTCTCACAGGTACTGCCTGGCTGCTGGGTCTCCATTGTTCTAGGGGAAGAAGACTGTACTGTTGGTAAATTGAAAAACAATGGCTGGCAGACCTTTTCAAGTACTAAGCATACTGGTCTTGTGCCTACATCACGTTTCAATGTATTCCTTGCTCATCTCCTGATGTGCTCTGTGTCACAGGTCGACCGAACTCTGCAGACTACATTTCCCAGACTTCCATATTAGTGGACTTCCAGCTAAATTCAGCTAAGGGCAAGAACTGATGTGAGATTGGAGGATGGGAAGTTAGTGCTAGGGGAGAAGACTGAGTGCATGCATGCATGATAAGTCACTTTAGTCGTGTCCAACTCCTTGGGAGCCCATGGATGGTAGCCCACCAGGCTCCTTTGTCCATGGGATTCTCCAGGCAAGAATACTGGAGTGGCTTGCCATTTCCTTCTGTAGTGGATCACATTTTGTCAGAACTCTTCACTGTGACTCATCCATCTTGGGTGGCCCTGCAGGGCATGGCTCATTGAGTTATGCAAGCCCCTTTGCCGTAACAAAGCTGTGATCCATGACGGGGTTTTTATTGCTGTTCCAATGCAAAATATGACTTCAACACAGTGTTCAAAGCACTCCACAAACCATTCATGTTTCCCGACTTTCACTGTATGCTCCAAGGATGCTGGACTATTTGATGTTCTCTGCAAATGCTCTTTCTTCTCTATGTAGCTGTATAGGGGTTACTTTGTCTGCCTGCAGGGATGCAGCCACCTGTTCATTGGGCATATTTCTCCTTATTCTTCAGTACTTGACTGGAGCATCTGTTCTCTGAGGCCTGCTCTGCCTACTTTCCATACAGAGTGAATTATGCTTTCCTTGTATCATCATTCTCAGATGTTGCACGAAATGGAGAAGACTAGATCCATAGGCCTTGATGACTGAGTGGATACTAGGATTGGTGGAGAGGTAAGAGATAAAATGGTCCTAAGTCTCTTGCTTGGGCAGTCAAGTGGATGGTATTGCCATTCTCTGACCTAGGGAACACAAATGGAAGAGCAGATTGCATTGGGGTGGGTGATGTGTTCAGCTTTGGACATGTCGGGTCTGAGGAACCTAGGATACATCCGAGTGTAGGTCCCCAGTAGTCAGCTGAACGTATTGGTGTAGAGCACAGGAGGGAGACCTAGGATACAGAATTCAGGTGGCTGAAGCCATAAAGCTTATGGGTCAAATTGCTCAGAAGGACCTGTAGAGTGAGAAGAACAGAGGAACCAGGATAGAAGGCTGAAGAAATCAGTCACACTTAAGGGGCAGAAGAAGAAGCCTTCTTACAGACCGAATCCATTAGGAGTTAAGGGATTTGCCAAAGGGAGTGTTTTGTGACTCAATCTGGGCATTATAAGCAGACATGTTTATGAGAAATGGACTCTATTGTGTGTATAAAAGTCCCAAGGAAGTGTGTGATTCCACTTCTCTGAAGTTCCTAGAGTTGTCAAATTATAGACACAGAAAGAGTGGGTGACAAGGGCTGAATGGCAGGGGAAATGAGGGTACAGAGTTTCAGTTTTGTAAGATGAAAAGGGTTCTAGAGATTGATTGTACAATAATGGGGATCACTTAACCCAACAGAACTGAACACCTAAAAATGGTTAAGATGGTATGTTTTATGTTGTGTGCATGTTACCCCAATTTTTCAAAATCCCAAGGAAGAAAGAATTTCAACCTAGATTAGGACTGGAAGAATGTATGGCTTTCTTCTCTTTTCCTTAATAGTTCTTTAAGCACCCAAGAATACTCTCTTTCCTTTCTCATCCCACAGGACTCTATCCCACCATCCTCTAGCACTTGGGTACCTAATTCAGTGCTTAATAGAATCTATTGCTTGAAAATCCTTCCAGCTATTGACTCCATTCTGACTCTGAAATAAAATGGCCTTCCATTTCAGTTGATTAATATAGATTTCCTCAGTGCCTGCAAATGTAGTTTCAAGATATGAACCTTGCCGTTCTCAGGAGTATTCATTTCCCTGAGGTATTCTCCTGTTTTATAGGCAGAGTCTGTGTTTCCTGCCACAGTGAGCACACACAGACGTGGTTGAGTTACCTGGGCCCTGATGGGCAGAGGTTCCTGTGGATATTAGGAAAATGCCAATCACTCCAACACTCACCCCTGGGCTCAAAGAGAACAACAAAGACACTCAAATCCACTTGATCAGAGTTGGGCTGATCACAGTCTCTGTGGTTTCCAAGGAGAATTTGCCTTCAAATAAGGTTTGGACTTCTTTTTTGTTTTCTCCCTGTGAAGTGGGGAGACTTGGGATATATAAGAAGGCTGAGCCTGGGTGTCAGGGTGTTACAGGATGGGTGTGGTGAGGTGGAATGGATAAGATATAGGCAGATGTTGCTGAATGTTCATGTAGCATCATTTCTGGAGACAGACAATGTCCATTTTTGTGTGGCCCTTCCCCTACACAGACCACAATTCTGTCTCTTTCCATATTTATTATTGACTGGTTCCTAGGCACCCAGGCCAGTGCTAGGTCTTATGAGAAGTATAGCAATAGATACCTGATCAGCCTTGCTCTCAATATATCTACTTGGGGAGTAATCCAGGGATGATTTCTTAGGGAACCATTTTCTAAAGCTCCAATACACAAGGAGTCCTTCGAAGTCAAAAGAGGAGGAGACCCTTGTAGGTTAGGGGTGGTGGGCTTGGAGCAAGGCTGCTCCAAGGTGGTAGAAGATTAAGTAGATGTCTCCTCCACTAGGGTGCTGGAGGGAAGGGAGTGGGACCTGAAATACACTCTGTAATCCCCATTTCCCAAGCTCTATGCTCTGGCTTGGGTTTGCATCAGTCCTGAGAAAGGCACACCTTTCCCTGAGTTTGTCCTTCTAGCAGGGCTGCCTCTTTGTAATTCAGCCAGTGATGGCATATGTGCTGGTAGAGACTCTGGCCTGGAGATAGATGACATTGCTCATGGCAGAAAAGTAAAAGAACAGAGCTGGGCAAATCAGGAAGCTACTCTCTGGAGGAGGGTTGGGGGGCACACATCTACATTAGCAAAGGTAACCCTTACACCACCAGCACTTCACTTTGACACAGTGAATATCAGCATGTCAACAGGTTGTATTTGTTTTCCATTTAAGACAACCCAGAAAGAAGCTGAGGAATGTCCTTTTTTGCTTCTGGGTTCAGGGGAGTACATTGTTAGCACCAGATAGGAAAGGTACCACTGGGCTCTTTGAAAAGCATGGACAGAAGAGGCCCCAAGGATCACATGATGGGGAAGGTCAGCACAGTAGTGATGTGCTAGACTCTAGGGTCAAACTGGCCAGTATTCAAATTCCACAGCAAACAAACTTAGGTAGCTTTACCACCCTCCCTCTGCCAAGCCTCATTGTCCTCTTCTGTAAAATGGATATAGTATCTCCCAGGGTTGTTGTGAGGACTCAAGAAGACAATATATAAGGTATCTGGCATGTAATAAACACTTGATAAATGTTGTAAAAGTGTTTTCTGCTCAGTCGTGTCTGATTCTTTGTGACCCCATGGACTATAGCCCATCAGGCTCCTCTATCCATGGAATTTCCCAGGCAAGAATACTGGAGTGGGTTACCATTTCCTTCTCCATGATAAATTTTAGGTATTGTTATTTCCTTGCAATTTCTTCTAACATTACACAATAAGGCACAGCCAATTTTACAATAAATTGTAAAATGTATCTTCATCCCAGGGGAACCCAGGAGCTGACAGGCAGAGGCTATGTTATGCCCAAGTCGCGAAACCTCCCAATGACCACCAGGGAGCTGATATCCGATGCAAAAGCAAGAGGGTTTTTATTACCAAGCTCGAGCTGGGGCTCCCACTGATACCGACGCAGCGGCTATAGGGAGGAGCCCCAGGTTTTGGATTACATTGCTTATATAGGGAGTATACATGGAAAAAAAAGGATTTCTAGGTAGGGGAACGTATGATTGGTCACTTTCTTTCAAAGCGTTGTGTGTTGGTTCTTGATTGGTCCCTATTGTCAAGGTAGACCACAAGTTCCTGAGCGTTAAGTCAGGAGATTTTGGTCTGGGGTCCGATTGACTCGTGGGCGGTGGGGTGAGGTCAGGGGATTTCCAAAGGCTCTTTTCCCGGAACCTTAAAAAATGGAGTTTTTCTGTTAACAAAATGGAATAGCTTAGATTCTTCAGCTACAGAGAACTCTCTGTGTCACCTTCTCAGATGGGATTGTCTCTCACTCCAGTGGTTTGATTGCAGCCTTCTTGCCCCCACAGGAATTGATGCACAACTCTTAGCCGGCTTGGTAGAAACGTCATTCTCCTTTCTAGTGGGGATCTCCTTGCTTGATAGGTATTTACTCTAGCAAAGAAAGGGTGACAAGCTGACTACCAGATGCTCTCATAGGTTGGATATGAATCACACGTGGATCTTATTTCAGCAGCATGGTCAGCTAACTCTGGAGAGTTGAGGATTTTTTTATTTTCACTCTTCAGAAAAGCATTTCTTGCTTAAATAAAATAAAAGAAAAGAAAAAAAAAGAAAGCTCTGTATTTGTGTCAACAGGGCCAGCTTTCAACAAAGCTGAGAGTTGGTTGAGAAGTGTGTCATTGATGGGTTTTCATTCTCCCTTTCCATTTCTCTCCTCTCTCCCTCATTCCAGAATCCCATGGTTTATTCCCACATGTCCTTCATCTTTGTTCACTTTTTTTAAAACCTAATATTCAGGCTTATACATTTTAATATGTGGTCCCTATAAGACATGCTTTCCCAAATAGCTTGGCAGCTGATGGGGGAAATCCGAGATAGGAATTGTGCCCACTATGGGAGCTCCTGGGGCTTCCCTGGTGACTCAGATGGTAAAGAATTCACCTCTAATTCGGGAGACCTGGATTCAGTCCCTGGGTTGCGAAGATCCCCTGGAAGAGGGCATGGCAATCCACTCCAGTATTCTTGTCTGGAGAATCCTCACGGACAGAGGCGCCTGGCGGGCTAAAGGCCATGTGGTCGCAAAAAAGAATTGGACACGACTGAGTGAATAAGCACAGAACAGCACAACAGGGAGCCCCTGGGTCTGGGAGGTCCCTCATATAACCTCATGTGTTGCCCACTCAGCCAAAACAATGTGAGTTTCGGACTCCCAAAGCAAATCCCGTCCTGAGCCCTCCAGCTTCAATCCCTGGCTCCACCTCACTTCTTTTCTTTTCAATCCAAGTGCAATGTGTAGAATGAAACCAGAAGAATAAACTAAATCACCTACTATTAGGCCTGAGAGGAGAATAAAGAAGGGCAGGGTGGACATTGTTTGTTAATTAGCATTTCCTGAGAGAATACTATGAAACTGGAAATGCTCTTGGCGCTTTCTCACTCCCTACCTTATTTAACCCTTCAGCATTCCTAGGAGGTGAGTACTTTCATCCTGATTTTCCTGATGGGGGAATTGAGGCCCAAAGCAGTTATGAAGTGGCAGAGCCAGTGTCTGCAGGCCAAATCCATACCCTGGGCCACCGGACATACCTGCTTCAGTGTATCTTACAAAATGCCTACCAATCTTACAACTCATCTGTATCTCTTGAACAGTCCTCTGTGCCAAATGCTGTGCTGGGACTGGGTCTATTACCGGAATAACTTGAATCAGCCCCAGGTGATCAAACATCCCAGTTTTCTCAAGATGTAGGGTGTTGAGTGCTAAAACTTTCACTGCTAAGAACAGAGCTCTGCCTTCAAATCCTTTGCAGTAACATTCCTTCCCGACTCTGGTTCAATGCCATCATGTATTAATAGATAACTAAAATCAGCTATGGTCAGAGGATTTATTCCACAGAAATCACTAAGCTCTACAAATTAGGGCCTTGTTTTTTTTCCCAAGAGAGCTCATTGTTAAGCGTTTATTGGCATACCATCACCTACAGTCTAGTAGGAAATACAGCTGAGTGGATATGTGCTATCTATATCTAGCACAGTACCTGATGCACTGTAATAACAGGAGCTAATGTGTATTGAGAGTTTACAAAGCACTGTTCTGAGTGCTTTAGTTAGATTAACTTCTTTAATCCAGTCTTTGCAACAACCATATGAAGTCAGAACTATTGTTATCCCTGTTTTACAGATGAGGAAACTGAGGCACAGAAAGCTTAATTAAGTTGCCCAGAGTCATACAGCTACTAGGGCTTCCCAGGTGGCGCTAGTGGAAAAGAATCCACCTGCCAATGCAGGAGACGCAGGTTCAATCCCTGGGTCAGAAAGATCCACTGGAGGAGGACATGAAAACCCAGTCTGGTATTCTTGCCCGGAGAATGCCATGGACAGAAGAGCCTGGTGGGCTACAGTCCATGCGGGCACAAAGAGTCAGACACAACTGTGCAACTGAACACATACAGCTACTAAATGAGCAAAGCCCCAACTCAAACACAAATATGCCTGGTTGTAAATCTGTACTCAAGGTAGCCTGTGAAGACAGAAGATCCGGGATGAATAAAGTAATGGTGTCGGATCCAGGTAGGCCCTTGAGACAGAGGCAATGAGCCAGTTTTGTGAGATGGTGTTGAAAGACACACATATACACCTATCACTTAAAACAGTGCATGGGACATTCTAAGTGAGATATCAAGTATTTGGGTTATTTATTATTGTTGTTGTGTTGGAGTCTTAAGAAGAAAGGAGCTCAGAGTTGAAGTCCATGGTAACAGTGACACAGGGCACGCGGATCTCTTCCTACTGGAGCATAGTTGTTGCTGCAAGAACATGTTGAAGACTGCTAGCTTGGAGTGAGGACAAAAAAAGGTCATGCAGGTTGTGTTTCGGGCATTGAATGAGCTACAGAGATCTACTGGAGTAGCTTCTTGGGCCTGAGTTTGTATCTCTTTGATACAACAATATTAAAATCTCTTGAACCCATTAAAACCCAAAGTCCTCTTTCATCTTAAGAACTCCACAGCCATTCCTCAAAGCTCTGGACCTGCTGGGTATACCAGATTATTTCCAGTAACTAGCCTCAAATGTCTTAGGCCAGAGGTTTTGACTCCCTGCTAATTCAGCTTCTCAGAGAGAACTCCCTTTGGCCCTTGACTTCTGCTGGCCAGAACACCATATTTCCTCTCCTTTCATTATGAAAATCCATATTCTTCACTTTACTTCTCTATTCTGCTGCCAGGGTTGTTTGTACCCCCTGGGACCTAACTCATTTGTCACCTGAATACTTGGGACCTGAGGTGTTTGGGAAGGATAAGTGCTGCCTTCTCATGAATGTGATGGGAGATCACCCCAGTACTCAGGACTCATTTGTCTGTCAGGCATGTAACCCTTAGAACCCAATACCCAGGCTGTGTGAATGTCTGCAGCAGCCAGTATGTGGGAGGGTTTCACCCAGCCTCCTAATGCCCACAAAAGCTCTGCTGCTCCTTGTGAGAAAGGAAACAGGCTAAGTCATCTCTGCCAGGATTCCTGCTGCTATAGTACACTTACTCCTCTGATTGTTGACCTCTCAGAGCGTGGACTGCCCTTACGGAGTCCTATGACTTGGACGGAAAGAACAAGAGGTGGAGCCAGACTTTCCTTCACCAGTCTAGAACCGTGACTAGTTTGAAAGTTTTGTTCAGCTCTTGGGCCTGTGTGATGCCTGATCCATTGTTTATATAGCTCAACAATTGACAGTTTGGGTTCCAGAGGTAGACTGTGGATTCAAATCCTGGCTCCACCACACCCTGGCTTTGCGTCTTTGGGTCGGTTATGTAAATTTTCTGTGGTTCCATTGTAACAGGGATAAAATGAACATAATCAGAATAATGGCAAATAGGAATACAGTGAGAAATAAATGTGATCGTCCATGTAAACATCTTAGAGTGATGCCTGAGTATATAATAAGTACTCAATAAATATTAACTAGCATTATTTATTATTATTTTTATTATCTTACCCAGGGGATAGAAAACTTTTTCTTCTGTGAAGGGCCAGATAGGAAATACTTTAGACTTTGCAGGCCAAGAGAAAATGTAAGAATATTATTATGTAGCTTCATCATAAGCATCATAAGCACTTATGACGTACTTTCATCATAAGAAAGCAAAATGATTCCCGTAAATTTTTATTGAAAAATCTCTAAATACAATACTGATTGGGTGTGATTTTTGATAATATGTGCAAAGTCACTTCAGTTGTATCTGACTCTTTGCAACCTTATGGACTATAGCCCACCAGGCTCCTCTGTCTTTGGGATTTCCCAGGCAAGAACACTGGAATGGGTTGCCATTCCCTTCTCCAGGGGGTCTTCCTGACCCAGGATCAAACCCGAGTCTTTTATGTCTTCTGTATTGGCAAGTGGGTTCTTTACCACTAGCACCACCTGGGAAGCCCATTTTGATAATATAAACCAGCTAATGAGAAAAATGGAAAACCTTTTTTAAAATAATATTTCACTTAATTTGGTTTTGAGTTTGCATTGTTGCTGCTACTGCTAAGTCGCTTCAGTTGTGTCCAACTCTGTGCCACCCCATATATGGCAGCCCACCAGGCTCTGCCGTCCCTGGGATTCTCCAGGCAAGAATACTGGAGTGGGCTGCCATTGCATTCTCCAACCTGCCATTAAATCAATTGCAAATGCTTATCTGTAAAAATGATTTTTAGGGAATTCCCTGGCAGTCTAGTGTTAGGACTGGGTGCTTTCATTGCCGTGGGCCCAGGCTCAATCCCTGGTTGGGGAACTAAGACCCCACAAACAGCCCAGCATGGCCAAAGGGAGGGGGGACTATTCTTAGTTCATGGGCAAAAGAAAACCAAAGAGTGGCTTGATTTTGACTCATGAGCCTTAGTTTGCTGACTTTGGATATTATAAACCTCATCAACAGAATATTTGTTATCTACCTGGAGGATGTCCCTAATTTATTCCCATGATCTGACCTTGAAAGAATCCCAAGTCTGGACAGTTCTGGATCATCTAAAGTAGCACAACCTCTGAGGAGACCTTGAAAAACCCAGAGGTGACTTTCTTAAACGAAGGCCTGGACACCCCAGTCATTTACATAGTGCCTGACAAAGTGCCAGCCCCACCAGATTGGGACCCTCAGGTCATTCAAAGCGGTCTATTGCTATCTGAAGTTGATGGAGAATTGCTACTGCCTCTACCCCATTTTACTACACTCACTGGCCTCCAGGTTAACTTTCTCAAAAGAGGAAAATGTTTATCTGGTTCTCATCATGGCCCTAGTTCTCTAGTAGTTGGAGCCACTTTTCATCTCTGACCTCATGCTGGCCTCCTAGACATAACTATTCCCACACTATCCCAACCAATGTCATAAAAACAACAATCAATGCCTATCTAACTTAGAACCCTGGCTGCATCACCGTCAGTGTGTGTGTGTGTCTGTGTGTGTGCACTCAGCTGCTCAGTTGTGTCTGACTCTGCTACCCCATGGACTGCAGCCCTCCAGGCTCCTCTGCCCATGAGATTTCCCAGGCAGGAATACTGGAACAGGTTGCCATCTCCTCTAGGGGATCTTCCTGACCCAGGGATGGAACCCGTGCTTCCTGCATTGGCAGGCAGATTCTTTACTACTGCCACCTGGGAAGGCCACTGTCATTTTACTCGCCTGCTTCTCTAGGAACGAAATATCTCTGCCTGTGTTCCACCAACTTTGTGTATGTGTGAGGGGTACTGGCCATGAAGGCTAACCTGGAAACCTAGACATGTTACTTCAAGGATATCCAATACCCATGACTGATAGGCATAGACTCCAAGAGCTAGAGTAATGGAGAAAGACCCAGCAGCTCAGCTTTGCAAGATGAAGACTGTCATCTTTTGGAGCAACTCAGTATCTCTGTCATGGATATGGTTGCGTGCCAAGTCACTTTAGTCATGTCTGACTCTTTACAACCTCATGGACTGTAGCCCAGCAGGCTCCTCTGTCCATGGGATTTTCCAGGCAGGAATACTGGAGAGGGTTGCCATACCCTCCTCCAGGGGATCTTCCTGACCCAGGGATCGATTCCGTGTCTCTTACATCTCCTGTATTGGCAGGTGGGTTCTTCACCATTAGTGCCATCTGGGAACCCCCTTGTGGATATAGTGGTTCACATTTTGAACTGTTACTGACTGTCATTATATATCAAGCCTTTAGGACAGCTTGGAGGACACCCCGTCTAAGTCAATGCCCTTTCTAACTCCTTCTGCTCATACTGTGGTCAAAGGCATCTTAGAAAACTTGTTGGTGTGTGTGAGCCACAGCTTGGGGAATTTTCCCAGGCTTTTATTCTGCCCTCTGTTTAACAGCAACAACTAACATTCATTGCAAACTTACTGTGTGCCAAACACTAGGTATAACATGTACTTTGTAGAGGCTGCCATTTTTAATTCTCACAAGTATGCCATGACTTATGTATCCTTTTTAATCTCTATTTTCACAGATGAGGAAACTGTAGAACAGAAAGGTAAGTAGTTCATCCAAGGCCAACAGCTAAGGAAATGGCAAATTCAGAATATAAAGCAAGTTTAATTTAGATGCTCAAGGCCATTCAACTTGTCTGTGGTGGAACTGAGTAATAACCAAGCCCTCTCTGGCTTTTAGGTAATTTCTCCCCTCTCTACTCTGTTACCTACATCACGGATTCTCCTACCCAGCCTATTTGGACTAATATTTAGATTTGACTATTTGCCTGGCCTTCATTTCAATTTTTCTCCATAATATTGCCGCTTGGATGAGCCAACTCTGTTCTATCTTCTGCAGACTGCATTCCGTCCCAGCACTATCCCTGTGGGCAATACAAGTTCCAGTGACAGCACATGCATGCTAAGTCGCTCCCTCGTATCCAATTCTTTGTGATATGATGGACCATAGCCTGGCAGGCTCCTCTGTCCATGGAATTCTCCAGGCCAGAATACTGGAGTGGATTGCCATTTCATCGTCAAAGGGATGTTCCTGACCCAGAGATTGAACATGGGTCCCTTATGTCTCCTGCATTGGGATGTGGGTTCTTTACCACTAGCACCACCTGGGAAGGTGTGACAGCACACTCCAGTCTAAATCCAGTCGCTCCAGAGCTCTACTTATCTGGAAGGAGAAATCCAACATTACTTCAGAAAAAAATGGAGTAAGAGGGAAAAAGGGAGGCAGCCTCACCCTGGTAGGTTCTTCCCCAGACTTTGGTTATCCAGACCCAAGAAAAATAATAACTGATGTTAATCCCATCCTCCAAGCACTGGGATAAATGCTTTGCACAAATCATTTCATTTAAATCCTCATGGATGTTCACTGAATGTATTGTGGCAACCGTTTCATGGAGTAAGCAAGACACTATGCTGTACCCTTTCAACTTATACAGTGCTGCAGGCCAATTATATCTCTACAAAACTGGTAGAAAATATAAAAGTCCTCATAACAATCCTTTATGTTTTAGCACTATTGTCATTCACATTTTTAGAGATGTGGAGACTAATGTTTGAAGAAATTAAGTGACTTGTCTAATTTCAAAGAGCTAGGTTTGGGATTCTCTTGGATTCCAAGCCCCACACCACCGCACTCTACAATTAGCTTACATGACCCCCAGCAGGCTGTAGATGGATGCCTACTCATGGCTCCACCTGGCTGAGATCCAACCCTGATAGGCACAGAATATTGTAACTGCCTATTCTCTGAGAGGGAACAATTATATTTCCTAGCTGGAGAAGCTCACATACAAGTATTTCTCTTGTACCATGAACCAGCTCTGATGGCCACTGTGATCCGTTCAAGTCAAGACCTTGAACATGATTTTTAGTAGGGCTCCATCACTGACAAGACATCTCCAACGTGTCATCACTTGTGATAGCTGCTTCTAAGTCGAGGAGTAGACTAGGAGATCCAAAAGTCTTCTGCCTCCACTTCAGATCTCCAAACACCCCTAGGATCTCAAACATCTCACAGTCAGCTATTTCTAGCATATTCCCTTTTTATAACTTCACAAAATCCTCAGAGTGGCAGATGCCCTGGGGGAAAAATCAATCATGTGTATTTAGCACCAGCTCCTTATCTATTTCAGCAGTGTTTATTTTGTTTATCAAAAGAATCTTCTGGTTCCAAATTATCCAGCTATATGGTCTTTGGTTACTGCTGTCAATAATCATCCCAATTTTGGAGGGCCCCATTCAAGGTCCTTCACGTTTGTATCTGTGAGTTATTTACTGCTTGTAGATGTAGAAGTGAGGTTGAAAACATCAACCAAGTGCTATCTAGAGGAGTACTCTTACATCTTTTACTAGCAACATACTAGCTTCCCTCCTTACTATTCCCCAGTTTTGTTGTAACTTATCACATTCATCCAGCCAGAAATACTTATTTTTGCAGTAATTATGACTTTTATATTCACTGCCTTCCTCACTCTCCCATACTATGTAGGACATAAGAAGCTGTAATTTACCAGCATTTTGAAGGTCAGGACATGAAGCATACTGGACAATTCTGGGTCCTTGAACAGAACGTCACCATGGGAGACAATCACACATACAAAAACACCACCATATGGGGCACTCAAGGTAATGAACATTACTGACACAATAGGTTTCCAGCTAACCCCTTTATGTGAATCTATCTATCCCATTTACCCCCATTCCTTGCTATATCCCATCCACTGAAACTTCACCTCTATATCAGTGGCTGGGTCCTCAGATTCAAGGAAAGCAAAGTCAAGGACCAACGGAGATAGGATAGTGGCCAATGGGCAGCAGTGCCCCGTGACACCCTCCTATATACTTACCTATGTGGTGATCTTGAGAGTCCTCAGAAAGATGCATTGGTGATAGTTGTTCACAGAGTGGTAACTATGGGTTAAATAGGCAACTGGGTTCATTGATCAGGGTTTGGTCTACCAAGCACTAACGGGTCCTGAGTATACCCTATCCTCAGTTAAGTGGCAGGGTACACTGGCTCCCTTTTGACAAGCTGGGCCACCATATTTCTCAGATTAGTTAGGAGGCCAAGTACTTTCTGAACTTGCAAGAAGTATAAACCTTACTCATCCATGTGTATAGGCATACAGGACATAATTTATTGTTGCTGTTCTGTTGCTCAGTCATGTCTGACTCTTTGTTACCTCATGGATGGCACCACACCAGGCTTCCCTGTCCTTTACCATCTCATGGAGCTTGCTCAAACTCATATCCATTGAGCTGGTGATGCCATCCAACCATCTCATCCTCTGTCATCCCATTCTCCTCCCACCTTCAATCTTTCTCAGCATCGGGGTCTTTTCTAATGAGTCAGCTCTTTGCATCAGGTGGCCAAAGGACTGGAGCTTCAACTTCAGGATCAGTCCTTCCAATGAATATTCAGGATTGATTTCCTTTAGGACTGACTGGTTTGATTTCCTTGCAGTCCAAGGGACTCTCAAGAGTCTTCTCGAACACCACAGTTTGAAAGCATCAATTCTTCAGTGCTCAACCTTCTTTATGGTCCAACTTTCACATCCACACATGACTACTGGAAAAACCATTAGTTCAGTTCAGTTCAGTCACTCAGTTGTGTCTGACTCTGAGACCCCAAGGACTGCAGCATGCCAGGCTTCCCTGTCCATCATCAACTCCCGGAGTTTATGCAAACTCATGTCCGTTGAGTCGGTGATGCCATCCAACCATCTCATCCTCTATCATCCCCTTCTCCTCCCACCTTCAATCTTTCCCAGCAGCAGGTTCTTTTCAAATGAGTCAATTATTTGCATCAAGTGGCCAAAGTGTTGGAGTTTCAGCTTCAGCATCAGTCCTTCCAGTGAATATTCAGGGCTGATTTCCTTTAGAATTGACTGGTTAGATCTTCTCACAGTCCAAGGGAATAGCTTTGACTACATGGACCTTTGTTGGCAAAATGACATCTCTGCTTTTTAATATGCTGTCTAGGTTGGTCACAACTTTTCTTCCAAGGAGCAAGCATCTTCTATGGCTGCAGTCACCAGCCACAGTGATTTTGGTGTACAAAAAATAAAGTTTGTCACTATTTTCATTGTTTCCCCAACTATTTGCCGTGAAGGGATGGGACAAGATGCCATGATCTTCATTTTTTGAATGTTGAGTTTTAAGCCAGCTTTTTGACTCTCTTCTTTTACCTTCATCAAGAGGCTCTTTAGTTCCTCTTCGCTTTCTGCCATAAGGCTGATGTCATCTGCATATCTGATATGCAATATTATTGATATTTCTCCCGGCAATCTTGATTCTGTCTTGTGCTTCATCCAGCCTGGCATTTTGCATGATGTACTCTGCATAGAAGTTAAATAAGCAGGGTGACAATATACTGCCTTGATGTACTTCTTTCCCAATTTGGAACCAGTCTGTTGTTCCATGTTTGGTTCTCACTGTTGCTACTTGACCAGCATACAATTTTCATGGGAGGCAGGTAAGGTGGTCTGCCATCTCTTTAAGAGGTGGTCCCATCTCTTTAAGAAATGTCTACAGTTTATTGTGATCCACACAGTCAAAGGCTTTGGTGTAGTCAATGAAGCAGAAATACATGTTTTTCTGGAATTCTCTTGTTTTGTTGTTGTTGTTGTTTATGATCCAACGGATGTTGGTAATATGATCTCTGGTTCCTCTGCCTTGTCTAAATCCAGCTTGTATATCTGGAAGTTCTTGGTTCATATACTGTTGAAGCCTCACTTGGAGGATTTTGAGCATTACCTTGCTAAACGAGAAATGAGTGCAATTGTACGGTAGTTGGAACATTCTCTGGCATTATCTTTCTTTGAGACTGGAATGAAAACTGAAACTTTTCTTGTTCTGTGGCCACTGCTGTTTTCCAAATTTGCTGGCATATCGAGTGGAGCACTTTAACAGCATCATCTTTTAGGATTTGCAATAGCTCAGCTGGAATTCCATCACCTCCACTAGTTTTGTTTATAGTGATGCTTCCTAAAGCCCACTTAGCTTCACAATCCAGGATGTCTGGCTCCAGGTGAGTGATCACACCATCATGGTTATCTGGATCATTAAGATCTTTTTTGTGGAGTTCTGTATATTCTTGCCACTTCTTAATCTCATCAGCTTCTGTTAGGTCCATACTATTTCTGTTCTTTATTGAAAACATGTTTGCATGAAACGGTGCATTGGTGTCTCTAATTTTATTGAAGAGATCTCTAGTCTTTCCCATTCTATTGTTTTCCTCTATTTCTTTACATTGATCACTTAGGAAGGCTTTCTTATCTCTCCTTGCTATTCTTTGAAACTCTATATTCAGCTGGGTATATCTTTCCTTTTCTCCTTTGCCTCTGCTTCTCTTCTTTTCTCAGCTGTTTGTAAGGCTTCCTCAGACAATCATTTTGCCTTTTTGCATTTCTTTTTCTTGGAGATAGTTTTGACCACTGTGTCCTATACAATATTATGAACCTCCATCCATAGTTCTTCAGGCACTCTATCAGATCTAATCCCTTGGATCTGTTACTTCCACTGTATATTATACAGTAAGGATTTGATTTAGCTTAGGGATTTGATTTAGGTAAAGGATTTGATTTAGGTCATACCTGAGTGACCTAAGGGCTTCCCTGATAGCTCAGTTGGTAAAGAATCCACCTGCAATGCAGGAGACCCCAGTTCAATTCCTAGGTCAGGAAGATCCACTGGAGAATGGATAGGCTACCCCACTCCAATATTCTTGGGCTTCCCTTGTGGCTCAGGTGGTAAAGAATGTGCTTGCAATGTGGTAGACCTGGGAAGATCCCCTGGAGAAGTATTCTGGCCTGCAGAATTGCATGGACTGTATAGTCCTGGGGTCACAAAGAGTTGGACATGACTGAGTGACTTTCACTTTCATACCTGAATGGCCTGGTGGTTTTCCCTACTTTCTTCAATTCAAGAAAAGTAGCTTTCTTTGATTCTGCTGTGAAAGATGACTGAATATCTTCATATATACCGGCATTTGGAGCCCAAAGCTGGTGGCATGAATCTTTATCAAGCTCGGACATGTTCCAACACAGTGACCAAAGCTTCGTCCTAGTAGGTGGTAGGTAAGCATGCAGCCCTGTATCCGTGCCTAAAGAGAAAGTTGCCCTCTAAATACTTTCTGATGTTCTTCTCATAATGTGGAGGGTAGGAAGCAGAGCAACCTAGTGAGTTAGCCCCACAAGTCTTAGATGGGTAACAGGAGCTGCTTCTTCCTGAAGTTCTTGCTCATGGATCTGGAAGGAAGAAATAACAAAATTACATATAAACAACAACAACAAAAACCTATCTAAAATAAGTGGTGATGCAAGAGTCTTAGGAAAGCAGTGGAAGTTGAGAGGCAGTGTCAAATGGGAAGAACTAAGAAAGACAAGAGGAAAATCATAAATTTGGCAGGTGTGGGAAAACCAAATGTGTGATATCTGAATGAATATCAAAAGCAGGAACCAAGTATCAAAGGACACTGGGACTATACCTGTTCCAGATATCACTTGCATGAATGAGCCAGGTCCCTTTTAATGGGGTCAGAATGACTATCACATTAAAAATTTAAATAACCAACTAACTAAATAATTTTAAATGCACATACTCTCTAGCTCAGCAATTTGATTTCAGAAATTTTTCCTACCAACGTATTTCACAAAGACATAGCATTAATTGTATTAGTAATAGACTGAAAGGAATAGAATATGCATCAATACTGCACTAGTTAAATAAATTACGGTACATTCATACAATGTAACATTACTTAACCACTAATGAGAATAATGAATCAATTAAAAACTAACCCAAAATTAACACAGACACTCAAATTAGCAAAGACATTAAAACAGTTACTTTAACTGTAGTCCATATGTGGCTCAGATGGTAAAGAGTCTGCCTGCAATGCAGGAAACCCAGGTTTGACCCCCTGGGTCGGAAAGACTCCCTCTGGAGAAGGAAATGGTTCCTCACTCCAATATTCTTGCCTGGAGAATTTCATGGACAGAGGAGCCTGGTGGGCTACAATCCCTGGGGCTTCAAAGAGTTGGATATGACTGAGTGACTTACATATATTCACAGTGTCTCATAGAGACATGGAAAAAAATTATAAATGACCCAAATAGAACTTTAGAGATGAAAACTATAATGTATAAGATTTAAAACATACTAAATTGGATTCCAGTAGTCATGTACGGATGTGAGAGGGTGAAGTCACTCAGGCGTGTCCGACTCTTTGTGACCCCGTGGACTGTAGCCTACCAGGCTTCTCCGTCCATGGGATTCTCCAGGCAAGAATACTAGAGTGGGTTCCCATTTCCTTCTCCAGGGGATCTTCCCGACCCAGGGATTGAACCTGGGTCTCCCGCATTGGAGGCAGATGCTTTAACCTCTGAGCCACCAGGGAAGCCCCCACAGATGTGAGAGTTGGACTGTAAAGAAGGCTGAGTGCCAAAGACCTGATGCTTTCAAATGGTGGTGCTGGCAAAGATGCTTGAGTGTCACTTGGATAGCAAGGAGATCAAACTAGTCAGTCCTAAAGGAAATCAACCCTCAGAATTCACTGGAAGGACTGAAGCTGAAGCTCCAGTCCTTTAGCCGTCTGATGCAAAGAGCCAACTACCTAGAAAAGACCCTGATGCTGGGAAAGATTGAGGACAGGAGGAGAAGGAGGCAACAGAGGATGAGATGGCTGGATGGCATCACTGACTCAATGGACATGTGTTTGAGCAAACTCTGGGAGATAGTGAAGGACAGGGAAACCTGGTGTGCTACAGTCCATGGGGTCACAAAGACTTGGACATGACTTGGCGACTGAACAACAAAATGGGATTTACGGCAAAGTAGACACTGCAGGAGAAAATATCAGTAAACTAAAAAATACAACAATTAAAAACTACCTTTGGAAAACACAGGTCAGAAAGAATCAATATAGTGAAAAGCACATCAGTGAGCTGTGAAACAAGTTTAGGCAGCCTAATATATGAGTAATTGGAGTCACTGAAGGAGAGCAAGGAAACGTTAGGGAAAATGCTTGAGGAAACAATAGTCGAAAAATTTCCAAACTTGATGAAATCTATAAACCCACAGATTCAGGTAGCTCAGAGACTCTCACAAGCGTGAAACCTGAAGAAAATTATACCAAACGACATCCTAATCAAATTTATCAAAGCCAATGATAAAGAGAACATCTTAAAAGCAGCCAGAGAAAAAAGACAAGTTTATGCACGGAAGATCAAAAATAAGAGTCACAGTAGATTTTTCATGGGAAATGGTGCAAGTGAGAAGAGAATGAAAATAATATCTTTAAAGTTCTGAAAGGAAATGTGTTAACCTAGTGTTCTATACCCAGGGAAAATACCTTTTAAAAATGAAGATGACAGACAGACATTTTCAGACACACAAAGCTTAAGATACTTCACACCATCAACCCCAAACTACAAGAAATATTAAAGGATGTCTTTCAAGTCGAGCAAAAATGATACTAGATGGAAACTTGTATCTATACAAAGGAATAAAGAGTGCTGGAAATGATGAATACTTGGGTAAATATATATTTTTCCATAATGATTAAATCTCTTTATAGGATAGCTGATTCTTTAAACAGATAAAATAACAATGAATTATGGGGTTTATAAATAAGTAAATAAAGTCTTATAGATAAGACTTTCCTGGTGCCTCAGATGGTAAAGTATCTGCCTACAATGCGGGAGACCCAGGTTCAATCCCTGGGTCGGGAAGTTCTCCTGGAAGAGGAAATGGCAACCCACTTCAGTATTCTTGCCTGGAAAATCTCATGGATGGAGGAGCCTGGTAGGCTACAGTCCATGGGATCGCAAAGAGTCGGACACGACTGAGCGACTTCACTTTCACTTTCACTTTAAATAAGTAAAAATATGATGTATGACAGTAGCGTAAAGTCTGGGAGGGAAGAAATGGATTTATACTGTTGTTAGGTTCTTATACTACTTGTGAATAAAGTGAAAGTGTTATTCACTCAGTCGTGTCTGACTTTTTGCGACCCCATGGACTATAGCCTGCCAGGCTCCTCTGTGGTGAAGGGGTATAAATTCACTTGACAGAAGACTGTTAATCACTTACAAATGTTTCTGTAAATCTTGAATCAATATGTAAAATAACAAAAGCTATAGCTAATAAACCAACAAAGAAGATAAAATATGATAATTAAAAATGAATAATAATACCAAAAAAGGTAGAAAAAGAGGTAAAGGGAACAAAGAACCGATGAGGCAAAGAGAAAACAAATAGCAAGATGATAGAGTTAGCACCAATGGTCTAATGGTCTAATGGTCTAATGGTCTAATCTCCCTAATTAAAGGGCAAAGATTGTCAGATTCAATAAAAATAGTAAGATTCAAATATTGCTGAATTTAATATACAGGTATACCTCAGAGATATTGCACACTTGACTTCATACCACTACAATAAAGCAAATATCACAATGAAGGGAATCACATTAATTTTATGGTTTCTCAGAGCATATAAAAGTTATGTTTAAACTATACTGTAGTCTATAAAGTGTGCAATAGCATTAGGTCTAAAAAAGTACTGTACATACCTTAATTTAAAAATTAAAAACAAAAATTGCAATACCAATATCGAAAATCACTGATCACAGACCACCATAACAAATATAATAATAATGAAAAAGTTTGAAATATCAGGAGAATTGTCAACATATGTTACAGAGATACAAAATGATCAAATGCTGTTGAAAAAAATGGTGTCAATGGATATGCTCAATGCAGAGTTGCCACAAACATTCCATTTATTAAAAAATGCAATATCTGTGAAGGGCAATAAAACAAAGTACAGTAAAATGAAGTATGCTTTACACACTTTAAATATAAAGACACAAACAAGTGAAAAGTAAAAGGATGACATAAGACACACCATGCTAACCCTAGCCAAAAGAAAGTTGTCACGATTGCATTCATAACAAAGTGAATTTGAAAGCAAAAAAGTACTATCAGTGACAGAGAAGGTCATTTCATAATGATAAGGGGATCAATTCTTCACGAGGACACAACATTCCTAAATGCTTATGCTCCTAAAAAGTACATGAAGTAAAAAGTGGTAGAACAATACGAAGACATCTGGAACTATAGTTGGTGATTTCAACAACATTCTGTCAATGTTTAATAGAGTAAGTAGAGAGAAAATAAGCAATGGTATTGTAGGATTAAACAACAGTATCATCGCACTTGTTTGACACATATAGAACAGTCCACCCAACAACAGCAGATGTCACAAGTGCAGATGGAACATCTATCAAGATAGATCATACTGTTGAACAAAACAGTGTAGTATGTTAGGCATTCAGTCATGTCCAACTCTGTGTGACCCCATGGACTGTAGCCCACCAGGCTCCTCTGTCCGTGGGATTCTCCAGGCAAGAATACTGGAGTGGGTTGCCATTCCCTTCTCCAGGGGATCTTCCCAACCCAGGAATGGAACCCAGGTTGCCTGCATTGTAAGCAGATTCCTTACTGTCTGAGCTGCCAGGGAAACCCCTGTTGAACAAAATGTCTCAACAAATGTTAAGGTACTCAGGTGATACAATGTATATTCCTTCACCACAATAGAATTAATTTAGAAATTAATAATAAAAGCATCTAAGAAGTTTTAAATATATTTAAAAACTGAATAAGATGCTTTTAAATGATCCATAAGTCAAATAAGAGGTCAAAGGGAAATTAGAAAATATTTTGAACTCAGTGAAAATGAAAATATAATGTACAGAATTTGTGGTATGTAACTAGAAGTAGTTTAGAAAGATCTCAAATCAATGATCTCAGCTTCCACCTTAAAAATTAGAAAAACAAATACAAAGTAATTAGAAGAAAATAAATAATGAAGACTAAAGTATAAATCAATAATATAGGAAACGGAAAGACAATAGAGAAAAGCAATGAAACCAAAAGCCGGTTCTTTGAGAAGCAGCCAGTGCTCCTGCATAGGGGCATCTGCCTGTTGTCTGCTTCACTTGCCTCAGTTAGATGCAACTGACTATAATGGCAGTAAAATTCCTAGGTCAGAGGCTCTCTTGAGGTAGGGTCTTGGCTGCACCCAGACCGACTTGACTGGGCATGTACTCAATGGAACAGATTGCATGTGAAAAGTCTACCCCTTCTGGAATAGTGCCACTTCACCTGGCAAAACTGAGCATCCAATTTTGCTTCGATGGTATCATAATGCATAGTCTGGTCTACATCATTATAGATGCAGAGACTCCATGCCTCAAAGGCAGCTCTAACTGCCAGCAGTTCCTGTTCCTACACCAAGTACTTAACCTAAGAGAGAGGCACATAGGTGGAAGTTCTTGGGCTGAGATCTTCTTGTTACAGGATCACTCTACCTCAATACCGAAGGTGTTAGTTTAAATTAAGTAACGCCAGGTTGGCTCAGGTTAGGCCAGGATCAAGGTAGAATTTTTTTTTAACTGCTTTATTGACATAATTGATATAAAATATACCACACAAAATTCAAACAATTACCATTTCTTTCCCCCCCACACCTTTTTTTTTTTTCTCCTTGTCTGACTGTACTTGCTGGAACCTCCACTGGCTGAACAAGGATTGTGCCAGGAGGCATCTTTGTCTGGTTTCTGATGTTAAAGGAAATACTTTCGAGATTTCCCCGGGATGATGTCTGCTATACTTATTGGCATAGGGCACTTTATCAGGTATAGGAAGAGCCCTTTTGTTCCTAATTAGCTAAGGGACTTTTAAAATCATGAATGAATGTTAAGTATTATTAAATGTGTTTTCCATATTGGTAAAATGATCATATGGGATTTTTTCTTTTTAATCATTTAATATGATGAGTTTTGTCATTTCTCCAAATTAACCTTGCATTTCTGGTGTAAACCCAACTTGGTAAATATTCATTATCTTTTTAATACATTGCTAAATTTAGTTTTCTAAGGTTTTTTTTTGGTTGTTGTTTTTTGTTTTTAGTTTTACCAGTTTATTGCTACCAACCCATTTCCCTATTACCCTCATGCATGTGTGCTCAGTCACCCAACCCATGGACTGCAGCCCACCAGGCTCCTCTGTCCATGGATTTTTCCAGGCAAGAGTACTGGAGTGGGGTGCCATAAGTTTTAAAATAATTTTTACATCTCATAGCCATGAATAAGGGTGATTTGTATCATTCCTCTGTTAGGTTTTGGTACCAAAATAACTCTAGGAGTGTACTAATTTTCTTTTCTATGGAAACAATTGAGAAATATTGAATGATATTTTCCTTCAGTGGTTGGTAGAACCAACCAACCAAGCCTGTCAAGAACTGTGCGTCCAGTGTTTCCCCTCCACCCCCCTGGGTGCAATTTTATGTACTGACATTTTCTTTAGTGGTTAAAGGACTTTTTGGATTCTCTATTTCTAAATTCACTTTTAGTAAATGTATTTTTCAAAGAATGAGCTCATTTTTAAACTCAAGGTTTCAAATGTACTAATATGAAGTTCTTTGTATTATCTTATTGTTATGTTTCATCTCTGTAGCATCTGTATCTCCCACTTTTTAAATTCTAAAATGCATATATGCATCATCTGTCTTTTTCCCCATTGATTAATCTTTCTAGAGGTTTTGTATTTTATTAGTCTTTTCAAAGAAGTAATTCTTGGTTTTGTATACTTCTATCTATATATTTGCTTTATATTTCATTGACTCTTATATCTTTATTATTTCCTTCCTTCTGCTTTCATGAGGATTAGTCTGATATTCATTCTCTAATTTCTGAAATTAACATGTTTACTTTCATTTTTCACAATAAGTTCTGAGCCTTCCTTTTTCTCTAGTGAAAGCTTTTAAGTCTATTCATTTCCTTCTAAATATCATTTTAGATGATCTCACAAATTTTGATATGCAGTATTTTTCATTATGTTTCACAACTAAGTATTCAGTTCTAAATCTAATTTTCATTATAATTTTTCTTTCAGCTATAAGTTATCTAATATTGTGTTTCAAGTTTCTAAACAAGTGAATTTTTCATAGTCATTTAAAAATACTGATTTATAACTTAGTTGCATTATAATTAGAGAAGGTGATCTACTACTACACCAAATCATGGAAATTTGTTGCTTCTGCTGCTGCTGCTGCTGCTGCTAAGTCACTTCAGTCGTGTCTGACTCTGTGAGACCCCATAGACAGCAGCCCACTGGGCTTCCCCGTCCCTGGGATTCTCCAGGCAAGAACACTGGAGTGGGTTGCCATTTCCTTCTCCAATGCATGAAAGTGAAAAGTGAAAGTGAAGTCCCTCAGTCGTGTCCGACTCTAAGTGACCCCATGGACTGAAGCCTACCAGGCTCCTCCGTCCATGGATTTTCCAGGCAAGAGAACTGGAGTGGGGCGCCATTGCCTTCTCCATTGTTGAAGCTAGCATGTGGTTAATTTTTGTATGTGCTTCAAATAGACTTGAAAGTAATGTATACTCTCTAATTGTTGAAAATTTTTACATATATGTCTATTATATCCAGCTTACTAATTATGCTGTTCAAGTCTTTTACTATCTTTACTGTTTATTTTTTGCTTGATCTATCAGTTACTATAAAAGATGTGTTAGAATCTCCCACTATGATAGTGGGTTTATCAATTTATCCTTGTAGATCTGTCAAGTGTTTTGAAGAAAACATTGACTATGTTAACAGGCAATTACACATTTAGAAATATATCTTCTTAGTTGAATTGGCTTTTTCCATTATGAAGTGACTTCTTTCACCTCTAATAACACTTTGCCATACATTTAAAAGTGTTATATGAAAATAGCTACTTCATGTTTCTTTGGTGAGTTTTTGCCCAGTATATTTTTCTACCCTTTGATATATAGTTTTTCCATGTCCTTACATTGAAGTCTAAATGAAATTATTTCTCTTTTAAACAGTATATAACTGGGGTTTGTTCATTTATTTATCCTGACAATCCTTGACATTTTTATTGAGTACTTTAGCCTATTTATATTCAGAGATACTACTGATATATTTATTCTTATCTCCTTATTATGTGATTTTTATTTGTCCTTTTTACTATTTCATTTTCCTCCTCCTCTTTTCTTGGCTTTATTTATTTATTTATTTATTTTTGGCCATGCCAAGCAGCTTGCAGGGTCTTAGTTCCTTGGTCAGGGATTGAACCCAAGCCATGGAAGTGAAAGCATTGAATCCTAACCACTAGACGGCCAGGGAATTCCCTTCAGTTCAGTTCAGTTCAGTCACTCAGTCGTGTCTGACTCTTTGCGACCCCATGAATCGCAGCACGCCAGGCCTCCCTGTCCATCGCCATCTCCCGGAGTTCACTCAGACTCATGTCCATCGAGTCCCTGATGCCATCCAGCCATCTCATCCTCTGTTGTCCCCTTCTCCTCCTGCCCCCAATCCCTCCCAGCATCAGAGTCTTTTCCAATGAGTCAACTCTTCGCATGAGGTGGCCAAAGTACTGGAGCTTCAGATCCAAAGAAAGCCCAGGGTTGATCTCCTTCAGAATGGACTGGTTGGATCTCCTTGCAGTCCAAGGGACTCTCAAGAGTCTTCTCCAACACCACAGCTCAAAAGCACCAATTCTTCGGCGCTCAGCCTTCTTCACAGTCCAACTCTCACATCCATACATGACCACAGGAAAAACCATAGCCTTGACTAGACGGACCTTAGTCGGCAAAGTAATGTCTCTGCTTTTGAATATACTATCTAGGTTAGTCATAACTTTTCTTCCAAGGAGTAAGCGTCTTTTAATTTCATAGCTGCAGTCACCATCTGCAGTGATTCTGGAGCCCAAGAAAATCAAGTCTGGCACTGTTTCCACTGTTTCCTCATCTATTTCCCATGAAGTGATGGGACCAGATGCCATGATCTTCGTTTTCTGAATGTTGAGCTTTAAGCCAACTTTTTCGCTCTCCTCTTTCACTTTCATTAAGAGGCTTTTTAGTTCCTCTTCACTTTCTGCCATAAGGGTGGTGTCATCTGCATATCTGAGGTTATTGATATTTCTCCTGGGAATCTTGATTCTGGCTTGTGCTTCCTCCAGCCCAGGCTTTCTCATGATGTACTCTGCATATAAGTTAAATAAACACGGTGACAATATGCAGCCTTGATGTACTCCTTTTCCTATTGGGAACCAGTCTGTTGTCCCATGTCCAGTTCTAACTGTTGCTTCCTGACCTGCGTACAGATTTCTCAAGAGGCAGGTCATGTGATCTCATATTCCCATTTCTTTCACAATTTTCCATAGTTTATTGGAAAAAAATCAGTCAACAGCTTAGATAGGAAATACTACAATAAAAAAAAAAAGAAAGTAAGACTTCATAGTGTTGGGCTTTATGGTCTATTTTTTTAAAGATGAGGTTATTTTCAATCTTTTCTCTGTTTTGCGATTACAGTAAAACTTTAATTAACAAGATCCTAGTAAACTGGAAACTTTCACTAACTAGATTCTTTCCTGGCACTCTATTTTAAGGAGAGTCTCATTATAATAGGGCTTCCCTCATAGGTCAGTTGGTGTAGAATCTTCCTGCAATGCAGGAGACCTGTTTCGACTCCTGGGTCAGGAAGATCTTCAGAAGTGAAAGGCTACCCACTCCAGTATTCAGGCCTGGAGAATTCCATGGACTACAGCACATGGGGTCGTAAAGAGTTGGACATGACTGAGCGATTTTCACTTTCACTTTCATTATAATATGCTCCTACCAAAGATTTATTCTAAAAATTCAAGTCTCATGGAATGACTCCTAAACAGCCAATGGACCAAAGAAGAAATCAATGGGAAATTAGAAAAAATCTTGAAACAAATGAAAAGGAAAATACAACATAGCAGAACTTCTGAAATGCAGTAAATGCAGTGTTAAGAGGAAAGTTTTAGCAGTAAATGCCTACATTAAAAAAAAAAAAAAACACCTCAATCAACCTAACTTTACACCTCAAGAAACTAAAAAAAAGACAAAGTAAGCCCGAGTTAACAGAAGAAAATAGAAAGATCAGAGCAGAAATAGACAAACTAGAGAAAAGACACATAATAGAAAGAATAAAAAATTGACAAACTTTTAGCTAGAGTAAGAAAGAGGGAAAACTGAAATAAAGTCAGAAATGAAAGAGGAGACATAACAATTGGTGTCACAAAAATAAAAAGAATTGTAACAGACTACTGAGAACAATTATATATCCATAAATTAGATAACCTAGAAGAAAAACACATATTTCTAGAAACATGCAAACTACCAAGGCTGAATTAGAAAGAAACTGAAAACCTGAATAGATTTTTAACTATTAAGAAGATTGAATCAGTAATTGAAAAACTGCCAACAAAGAAAGGCCCAGGACCAGATGGCTTTACAGGTGTATTCTATGAAATAGTTAAAGGAAAATTAATGCCAATTCTTCTCAAACTATTCGAAAAATATGGAAGAGAAGGAGAAATTTCCAAACTCATTTTATGAGGCCAGCATTACCCTGATACCAAAGCCTGACAAACTAAAGAAAAGAAAGTGACAGGCCAATATCTATGATGAACATAGATGTGAAAATCCTCAACAAAATACTAGCAAACCAGAATCAAGAGCATACTAAGAGGATCACACACCATGACCAAGTGGGATTTATTCTTGTGATACAAGGATGGTTCAGCATATAAAATATCAATTCATGTGAGGCATGAAAGATAAAAAATTACATGATCATCTCAATAAATGCAGAAAAAGCGTTTCACAAAATGCAACATCCTTTTGTAATAAAGGGCTTCCCTGGTGGCTCAGACAGTAAAGAATCTGCAATGCAAGAGACCTGGGTTTGATCCTTGGGTCGGGAAGACCCCCTGGAGAAGGGAATGGCAACCCACTGCAGTATTCTTGCCTGGAGAATCCTACTGACAGAGAAGCCTGGCGGGCTACAGTCCATGGGGTTGCAAAGAGTCAGACATGACTGAGTGACTAACACTTTCACTTTCGTAATAAAAACTCTCAACACACCAGGAATAGAAGGAAATTGTGTTGGTCAAAGTGCACAAAGTTTCACTTATGCAGGATGAATAAATTCTGAGGATCTAATGTACAGCATGCTGCTGCTGCTGCTGCTGCTAAGTCGCTTCAGTCATGTCCGACTCTGTGCGACCCCATAGACGGCAACCCACTAGGCTCCTCCATCCCTGGGATTCTCCAGGCCAAGAACACTGGAGTAGGTTGCCATTTCCTTCTCCAATGCAGGAAAGTGAAAAATGAAAGTTAAGTCGTTCAGTCGAATGTACAGCATGGTGACCATAAATAATACTGTATTGTATACTTGAAATTTGCTAAAGTAGATCTTAATATTTTCTTGCCACACACACAAAGAAAGGTAAGTTTGTGAGGTGATGGATGTGTTAACTAGCTTGAATGTGGTAGTCATTTCACAGTGGACCCATAAATCAAAATATTGTACAACCTTAAATACATACAATATTAATTTGTTGATTATACCTTAATAAAGCTGGGGGAAAAAAAGGAAATCACCTCAATAAAATAAAGACTATATATGAAATGCCCATAGCTAACATCATACTCAGTGGTGAAAAACTGAAGACTTTTCTTTTAAGATCAGGAACATGGCAAGGATGCCAACTCTTGCCACTTTTATTCAACATAGTACTGGCAGTCCCAGTCAGAACAACTGGATGGAACAAAAAGGGATCCAAATGGGAAAGGAACCAGTAAAATTTTTTCTGTTTGCAGATAACATGATCCTCTTTGTAGAAAACCCTAAAGACTCCCCCTACATCCCTCCCAAAATTGTTAGAACTAAGAAGTGAATTCAATGAAGTTACAGAATATAAAATCAACATACACAAACCAATTGCATTTCTATACACCAAGAATAAACTATTCAAAAGGGCATTTAAGGAAGCAATATCATTTACAGTAACATCAAAATAATAAATTGCTTTGGAATAAACTTAACCAAAGAGATCAAAAATTGGTACATTGACAACTACAAAACACTGGTGAGAGAAATGTGAAAAGACACAAGTAAATGGAAAGACATCTTGTATTCATAGATTAAAGATTTAATATTGTTAAAATGTCCATATCACCCAAAGTGGCCTACAGATTCAATGCAATGCCTATCAGCACCCCAATGGGCACCAATATCCAGAGAATAGAATGGTGGTTGCCAGGTATTGGGAGGAGGGGGAATGGTTAGGGGCTATTCAATGGGTATAAAATTTCAGTGATGCAAGATGACTAAATCCCAGTGATCTTTTGTACATTGTGCCTATAGTTAACAGTTTGGGGGCTTCCCAGGTGGTGCTTCCCTGGTGGCTCAGACGGTAAAGCGTCTGCCTGCAATGCAGGAGACCCGAGTTTGATTCCTGGGTCGGGAAGATCCCCTGGAGAAGGAAATGGCAATCCACTCCAGCACTCTTGCCTGGAAAATCCCATGAATGGATGAGTCTGATAGGCTACAGTCCATGGGGTCCAAAGAGTTGGACACGATTGAGCGACTTCACTTTCAGGCAGTGCTAGTGCTAAGGAGCCCACCTGCCAATGCAGGTGACATAAGAGACTTGAGTTCGATCCCTAGGTTGGGAAAATCCCCTTGAGGAGGAAATGGCAGGCAACCCACTCCAGTAGCCTTGGCTGGAGAATCCCATGGACAGAGGAGCCTGGTGGAGTACAGTCCATGGGGTTTCAGTCAGACACGACTGAAGCGGCTTAGCACACACACATTGTATACTTAAACAATGTTTTTAAAAGGGTAGGTCTCATATTAAACATTCTTATCACAATAATAAATAAAAGATTCAGGGAATGACCAGGATTCTGCCCATCCTCAGTATAGTCTTATACCTCTAATATCATTTCCAGAGTCGGGTGCCTGGCATCACATAGACGATTCTACATGTCAGTCTTGTTTGAAATAGCGACTCAGAAAAATTGCCTGTCAGGAGCAAGCTAAAGGAAGCAAGAAGCAAGACCGCACCTGCATTTTGGTCCTCTGTTCTTATTTTCACGTCATCCTTATGTACCCAGAGCAGTCTCAAATATCAGTCCTAAGCAATTGTTCCTGGTTTTCTTCCTGGTAGATGGAGTAAGACATTATAGTGGAAATAGATCTGTGCCTGGAATTCAAGTCCTGACTCTCCTTCTTGTGAGCTCTGTGGTCATGGAAGAGTCACTTAACCTTTCTGAGCCTTGGTTTAATCAATACTTGTGAAACAAAGGAGTTGGGCTGGAAATAATAACTTATGCCTCTTCCTGTTCTGGGTTTCTGTTATGATGTGAATTTACATTTCCAAGGTCTTGTCTTATTCATGGAACGTCTCATACCTAAAAGGTGTGAGGGCACCCGGGGTATCTTCAGCACCCTGAAAGCCTGACCTTCTTCCATTAGTGATCCATTTCATTGGGCTTAGCATTGTTTCCTCCTGCTAGTTTTCCTTTTGAGAAGCATATAAAGGCACTTCATTCTAAATCTAGGTCATTTTTCCTGGTTGGGAAAGTCAGGGATTTCGATGTCCAGAGATTTTAAGTGGGAAGATAAGGGTGTATGTAACACAGAGAGACCTTGAAGGGTGTCAGAGACAAATTTCACCTCCTTTACAATTTTTCTGCAGCTTGGCTCTGAGCATTGTTATGACTCAACCTCTCTGTGCTTGGCAAGGCTCGAACAAGAATAATCTCTGTTTGGTACCAAATCAGAACAGGGAGTCCCTAGCTAAATGTCAGATTCAGGTGTTTCTGACAGATTCTGAACGGAGCTCTTTATTAAGTCTTTTGATAAAAGGAACTTGTTCAGAAAAGCCAAAACACCCCTTTGAGTAAACCATGTACATTGTTACAAAACTGTGAACTGGCCTACAGGCGCAATCTTAGACACCCTCTTTATCATTGTCTTCTAATCCTGTTCTCTTCCATGCTGGTCCTCAGTAGTTGTTGGAAATCCCTCATCTCTCTTTGTTTATCTTGCCTATCGCCTGTCACCAGCACTCGATCTCTCCTATCCTGGAGAAAAGCAATCTCTTCTGGATGCTCTCAGTATTGAGGTACCACTAGTGATAAAGAGTTTCTGCTTTTAATGGAGAAAGACTCATTAATGTAGTTGTTGCTTTTCTCTCTCTAACAATAATACCTATCATTTATTGAGTCTTGCTATGTCTGAAGCAAGTTTGTGTGCCCAAGGCACTGAGAGACCAAACAAATATAAATATGGAAAGGTCAGAGTTTGGAGCACACAGAGGTTTATTGCACAGGGAAGCAAGAAGAACCAGGGGGAGGGGTTCATGCCCCCCAAAACCTTGAATTCCCAAAGGATTTTGTGCATGCATGCTAAGTCGCTTCAGTCGTGTCTGACTCTTTGTGACCTTATGGATAGTAGCCCACCAGGCTCTTCTGTCCACGGGATTTCCCAGGCAAGAACGTTGGAGTGGATTGCCACGCCCTCCTCCCAGGGATCTTCCAGATTCAGGGATCAAACCCGAGTCTCCTGTGTCTCCTGCATTGGCAGGCAGATTCTTTACCACCACACCACCGGGGAGCATTCTTTTCTTGGCCATGCCACACGGCATGCAGGATCTTCGTTCCCCAATCAGGGATTGAACCCAGGCCTGAGCAGTGAAAATGCTGAATTTCAACCACTGGAAGTTCTAACCAGGGAAGTCCCCAAGCAAAACATTTTTAAAAGCAAGATGGGGGATGAGGGTCTCAAAGAATGTGATGATCTCTGGCACAACTTTCTGGTTGATGTTGAGGCTACAGGGCAGTTAACATCCTTAGGCGCCAGTAGGTCGGTGGGGGTGGCGGGGTGGTACATCCTCCTGATCATCAAGTAGTTAATTTCTTCCATTAGGTGGTGGTTTTAGCATCTGAAAAACTCAGGACATATATGAGATACTATTATCTGGATACTTTAGAGAGAGGCACTACAACAGAGGATATGGGGGAGAGGCCCTGTCCTGAGAAGGCCCCAGAGCATCCTGCTCAGTTACAGTATCCCTCCATTTGGTTTTCACATCTCTCCACCTATTTTACAAGTGGATGGCAACCCACTCCAGTATGCTTGCCTGGAGAATCCCATGGACAGAGGAGCCTGGTGGGCTACAGTCCATGGGCTCGCAAAGAGTCGGACATGACTGAAGTGACTCAGCATGCACACATCCATACTGAGTCATTCTCCAAGATTTTTCAGCTAGAGCTGTATGGCCCCAGAGCACAGCTTTTGCCTCCAGCACTGCCAGCCTCTTCTGCCTGATAGCCATCTGCATACTCTTGGGACTGCCCGGGCTGCTGTGTGGGAGACAGGGTTCCTCCCCTGATGACAAATGATGGTTTCTTCTCATGACTTAGAAGACAAAGACCTAGCTCATGGGCGAAATATTCAAAAGGTTATCACCCCCAGGAAATTAAAATAGATCCTCTTTCTACTGTCCTTTCTGTACCAAATTATTCTTACAGGAGATGTTGGTAGCAGAATCAAAAGAATCATTTTTGTATGCTGGTTGGGGACTGAGACCTAAAAGTTATTACCTCTTTTCTGCTTTCTAACTTGTGAGTTGCACCTGAATGCATCCACCTAACTGAAATACTTCTTCAAAATCTCATTTTATTTAATTTCTATTTAGACAATGCACTAAACCATTACCTTCCAACATGGAGATCAATAGATGAATTTGAAATTTCTTTGCAAGGTGTCATTTAAAATAGGAGGTTAGGGAATTGCCTGGTGGTTCAGTGATTAGGACTCAGCGCTTTCACTGCTAGGGCCTGGGTTTGATTCTTGGTCACTGGGGAACTAAGATCCCACAAGGCCCACGGTGCAGGGGAAAAAAAAAAGACAAAGGGTTTCCCCTTTGAGCTTTGCCCTAAAAATCTGAAGACTTGAGTCCCAATTCTGGATCTGCCACTTATTAGCCTGTGTGTATGTGCTAAGTCACTTCAGTCATGTCTGACTCTTTGCCACTCTGTGGACCATAGCCCACCAGACTCCTCTGTCCATGGGATTCTCCAGGCAAGAATACTGGAGTGGGTTGACATGCCCTCCTCCAGGGAATCTTCCCAACCCAGGGATTGAACAAACATCTCTTAGTCTCTTTCATTGGCAGGCAGGTTCTTTAATACTAGCGACCCTTGAGAAGCCCTTATTAGCCTGTAATACGTTGTGGTCCATGCGTGGGTTGGAAAAGAATTTCCAGAGATGTGGGAGAATGAGAGGAGAGTAAAGTTTATTAGAGGGAGAGATGCTGTTAGAACAGGGAGCTGGCTCAAGGAAGAGCCAACCCCTTTAAGCAGGCTAGCATTCAATCTTTATAGCCTTAAGATAGAGAAAATTCCTACTGGAATGCTGGTATTAAGTGATTGGTTAGGATGCTATGCGGTGGGTATTTTACCTAAGATGGGGTCAGGGGAACTGGCCAGTTTAGATCTGGAGGCTCATGACAACAGTTGCTATGGGGCTTGGTCAGTTCCAAAGAATTTTATCCTGTGACCTTGGTACAGAGTTCCTCATAATGTTTGGGAAATACACTTAATTTTGTTAAATCTGTTTCCTTATCTGTAAAATACAAACAGTTATATTTTCCTTGCTTAATTCACAGAGGTGACATGGTAGGGATACCACTTTCAGGAAGTGCTTTGTTAATCTACAAGCAGAAGCCACTAGGCAAGATGAATTGGAATGCTCAAAAGGTCATGAGTGGGAAGGAGACCTTCAGCAGGGCTCGAAGAAAGGGGTTCATCAAGGATTCAGTCATGGAGAAAAATTATGCATCTTTCAATTGGTTTCACTTTATCTTAGCTTGAGGAGTGCAGATCCAAATAGTCTCCAGCTGGATGCCTGATCTTCTTCAACCCTCTGATTTCCAGGAAACAGGTCTTGGTTCTCATCTAAACTGAGTGCCCCACTTCTAGAGGGAGAGTGGCATGAGGACAAAGCAACTGCTTGACACCAGTGAAACCAGGCATCTGGATAATACTGGCTGGATGAGCAGACTAAAAAGTAGAGAATTGACTGCATGCCACCTTGGTTACAGAGCTTCCCAGGTGGTGCTGGCAGTAAGGACCCCACCTGCCTAATGCAGGAGACGTAAGAGATGTAGGTTCGATCCCTGGGTGGGAAGATCCCTTGGAGGAGGGCATGGCAACCCACTCCAGTATTCTTCCCTGGAGAATCCCATGGGCAGAGGAGTCTGGTGGGCTACGGTCCATAGGGTGGCAAAGGGTTAGACAGGGCTGAAGCAACTTAGTACCCACCTACCCTCACACCTTGGTACAAGCACAGAGATTTGGCAATGGAGTGAGAGGAGAAAAGGCGGAACTCAGATCCTGTATGAAGTTATGGTGCCTCAACTCCCGAAAGTTAATCCCAAGATAGAACAGAAATTGCCTTCTGGGTAGTCCAGACAGCGCTGACATAGCGAGCAGCTCACTCAACACCATGTGATGGTGACTGTCTATTCTCCTTAGCTATAGGTTTTCCAAAGAGACGTGTTAAAGGATGCAATTTATCAGTGCCCAGAAAGAAGACTGAAGGTAACGACCTGTTCATTAATGGCAGGCCTGGCACCCTAGTGCTGAGCCCCTTCTCTCCCATCTCGCTCATTTCACCTCCAAGCCCGATCTCCAGACCAGCATAATCAGGTTTGGGAGCCTGAAAGGGCTTCAGTTCCGCCTGGCTGCAGGAACCATAAATTCCAGACTAGGTCGGAATTGGAATAATCGCAGTCAAAATACACCCAGATGCTCTTACACACCCAGGCGCGCGCGCATCCCCAGGCCATGGGGCGCACGTGAGCCCACGCCCCGCGCGCCCAGCCCTGCCCCTCGCCGGAGCATCCTCCGCAGCTGCCACAGAAGCCGCCGCCTCCTCCTTCTCCTCCTCGTCGTCCACCTCCTCCTCTTCCTCCTTCTAGGGCCACCGCCGCGGCTGCTGTGACTCCCATCCCCTCTTGTCCTCATTCCTCTCCCAGTACTTGCTCCTCCTCCCATCCCCGGCGCCTGCTGCCCGGCGCCAAAGGCAGAACCCTCGGCAACGGCTCCCCTCCGCTCGGGCCACGAAGAGGCTGGAACAGGTCTGTGTCGGGGGCGCTTTGTTGCAGGCTGTTGGAGCGCCAGGGGCTCCAAGAGCCGTTGGGGCGGGTGAGGGGCACGGGGCAGACGGGAGGGTAGATTATTTCTCAGGTTTTGGCCTTTTTCTATGAATAGATGGGATGCGATGCGGTGGGAGGGCAGTCAGGTCCCTTTGCCAGTTCGCCGTCCCTGTCGCTTCATGGAGAGAGAGCTCGGTAGCTGCCTGGACTCGTGACCCTGCCCACCTCTAAAGCTCTCTTTCTTTGGGCCCCCAATCCCCACATCCACTTCCCAGAGCTGAGCTTTCTCTTGTTGGGGGTTCTCATGGGTGGGGGCGGGGAGAGATGTATGGAGTCGATCCAGCGGGACGCCTGGGTGCATGAAGCTTTGTTGCCTACAGCAAAACCAGTCCCCACCAGCTTCCAGTTCCAGGCTAGGCTGCAGTGTGCCGGTAGAGTGGGGTGTGGATGGGGCAGTCTGGGGAAGTGAGGGAATGTGAGGGGCACTCCCTGTGTGTGACTGGCACACAGGAATGCAAATTTGGGAGGAAGATAGTGCAGGTTTTGTGTGGGGTTTTTGAGTGTGAATTGGAGTGGTGTGTGTGTGTGTGTGTGTGTGTGTGTGTGCACCATGGGGCTAGGCTACTCTTGGCATTACATGTCGTTGGGTATCATCCCATGCCAAGCCAGATTGCAGCAACACACAGGCAGATCAGGTCCAACCTGTTCTGCCCACATCAGAAGGGTAATGATGGTTTCAAAGTCATGGAAATCCCCCAGCAGGGGCTGTTGCTTAGGACATTCTGGATGTGGAATCTCTAGCCAGGTCGGCCAAGTCCTACTGGACATCATTATTGTTCCCCCAAAGATGCCCAACTTTCTTAGCAGGCTTCTCTTCTCAGCCAATGAGGATACAAAGCTCTTACAGTGATCCCTGCAGTAACTCCCCCCACCCCTCTTCCTCACCCCACCCCTTTAATTAGTGAATCCTCATGTCTTTACTGCAGTGATGTTAGCGGTGGGTTAGGAGGTAGCTGTATTATGTTTGGAGAAAACGGATATGCTAAAAGCATTATGTATTAGTTGTGGATTTGGTTTAGAGGGTTTTTTGTTGGTTGATCCATAAGGTGTGAATTGGCATGGCAATTTTTTTTTTTTTTTACCAAAGAGAGAAGAGATCAGTAAAAATGAACAAAACTAGTAAGCCTTCTCTTGACATTTTAATTTATGATTTTAATAAAGTGTTGTTTTTCAGGGTCAAAAAATGTACAATTAAGAACAGTGATCATTTAGTCAAACAACCGACATTTATTAAACACCTGCTATGCGCCAGAGGTGTTAGGTATTAGAAGTATAGAAATGAATAAATGAATGAAACATCACCTCAGCTCTCAGGGAGTGCACAGTCTGGTAGGCAAGAGAGAAAGTGTAAACAGATAATTACCATAGAGTTTGACAAGGCCTGGGCAGGGTACTGTAAGACCATGGAAGAGGGAAGCCCGCCTGGAGGAGTGGGGAGAAGATCAAGAAAGGTTTCATGGGGGAGGTGACATTTGAATGAGTCTTGAAGAATTAATTCACCAGGTGGTTAAATTGAAGTGACAGCATATATAAAGATAGAGGAATCCTTGGACGGGTCACTGTTACATTCTCAACAAAGTTAGGATGAATCTCCTTGGACTGGGATGGTGATTAATAGTGGATTCAAAAGGAGCCAGCATTGCAGACTGATACAGATCAGAATACATCCCCGTCTTAAGAAATGTCTAGCTCATTTATTAATATTAGTGTGTTTTGCTTTAAGCAAATCTGATATGTGTAATTATGGATTAACAAGGCAAACCAACTAGATGGGGACAGTATTCACATTGCAGAATTTGTTGTTTTACAAAAGGATTCATAATCAGATCATCTTAAATAACAGTGCCCCTGTGACCTTTACAGTGAATATTTTTACCAAAAATCGATTTATACAGAAATGTTCCCATAACCAATGGATGGATACAGAAAGGTATATTTGTATTACATTTACTTTTTGCATACAAATTTACCAATTTCAGTGGAAATCTTTTCCCTCATGGTGTGGATGTTTAATAAACACTAAAAGAAAATGTGAAAATGGCAGGAATAAATATGAAATCCTTTGTGATCTTCTATCGTTTGAATTGTATATGCATGCATGCTAAGTCACTTCAGTTGTGTCTGATTCTTTGAGATCCTATGGACCATAGCCCACCAGGCTCCTCTGTCCATGGGATTCTCCAGCCAACAATATTAGAGTGAGTTACCATGCCCTCCTCCAGGGGATCTTTCTGACCCGTGTCGACCGTGTCAAACCCGCGTCTCTTATGTCTCCTGTATTGGCAAGTGGATTCTTTACCACTAGCGCCACCTGGGAAGCCCCGAATTGTATATAAAATACAAATTAATCAGGACAGAGTCTTCAGGGAGTTTTACATTTTAGGTACTCTTAGTAGTGTCACTGGTAATTAATAATAGCACAGTATTTCTGTGCCGTATGTTAGCTCTGAAATGGATATACGATGACCACTCTGATACTCATGCAATGAAGCCACAGCAGGGGCAGATTCTGAGTCTTCTGTTTTGTTGTGTGGGCACTGATTGCATGGACTGATGAATGGCACTAGGAATAAACCTAAGAGATGGATGATTTCTACTGTAAGTGCCTGGTGAGCACAAACTTCTGCTAGTTAAGAGTGTGGACCCTGAACATTTGGACCAGCATCCCAGGCGTTTACTCCCTTCAATGAAGACCCCAAATAGAACTGGCTTCTATTTGAAGGGTGTGCCAGCAGAAGTAGGCAAGCTTGGATCGGCTTCTTCTCATCCAGCCAGTGCCCTGCTGCAGAGGAAATGATGCCCTGAGGTCCTTTGGGTGCATCAAGGTCCTTTGGGTGCATCAAGGTCCTTTGGTCACTGGCTGTCAGTATCATAAGGTATGGGGCGTTATCTCTAAGAAACATCCTCTACAGCTTGGGCTAGAACGGAATTGATCTGTTACTGTGGTGATACTCAGATTAGTCTAATGGCTAGGACAGTGCTTCCTAATGCAGGTTCCAAAAAGACTAGTTCCATAGGATGGTAGCAGGTGTTACACACACACTCACCCCCCCCCCCCACACACCCACCCACCCACCCACCCCCACACACACACACACCCACACACCCACCCCCACACACACACCCACTGAGTTCTGTGGTTAAATTTGAGAAAGTCTTGCTTAAACAGAAACAGTTTTGTTTATTGCAGGGCTTCTAAAAGCCGTCACTAGGCCAGTGTATATATCTTTGCCCACAGAACCTGGTGTTCCAGCAAGCATTTGGCTGAGCTGGTGTGGGGAAGAACATTCTTTGGGCAATGCCAGGCAAGAGCATTTTTGCACTGAGTTTGGAGGCTGTCATTGTCTTGCTGAGTAAACTTGGATGACTTGCTTCAGCCCTCTAGGCTTTCCTTCCCCCATGTGTAAAATGAAGTTGATAATGATCATTGCTCTCACTGACTGTGATGGTGTGATGACAACTAAGGTAATATCTCTGCAAGTATTTTGAGCTCCTTAGAAGAAAGGCTCTATGTAAACTCAAGGTTATTATGAAAGGGAAGTGAAGAATTAAGGCAATTATCTCGATAGTTCGGGCCCTAGTCCTGTTTTTCGGCTGCCTTATTGGGCAGTCTGTCTCAGTTCTCTGCTCTGCTTTGACTGCAGAAAACCTGTATCCTCATCCAACCTTGGGTGACTCAGTTCTCTGGGGTTACTTCCTTTCACATCCTGACACTTTCAGCATGGCCTATTATTTCCTGGTCCAGAGGTATCATCAGTGCAGCCTCAAGGAAATCCCATCAATCTGAACACACCCTGCTGACCAGAGAGCCCTGGAGGTGGGAATTAAATGTAGTTGGAAAATTGCTTTTATCCTTCAGACTCATCCTCCTGCAGAAGCAGTTCTAAAGGACCATCTTGCAAGCTGACTGCTACGAGCTCCTCTCCAGTGACCCCAGTGCCCCATCTGGACCAGAGTCCTATTTGCAGGAGAGGTTTCTTGACCAGTATCCAGGGTCCCTTTTGCCAGTAGGAAGTCATGGCCATCTTTAAGGAAATTTAAAGCACAAACAAACCACTCTCATGACCATTGACCCTTCCTGATTCCCTTGACTCTTTGTTAATTCCTTCCTTTCCCTACAAGCTGCCTTGAAAGGATAGAGTTCTTGAGGATTAACCACTAAATAATCATTGCAGACTGGGTTTGAGGTAGAGACTGAGGTGAGGGCATTAGAGTTAGCAGTCTATGGTGCTCTGTACACAGACCAGCATTTTCCCACATGCAAGCGGCAAGCTTCCATCGCAGTAGGAAGGATTTAGGTTTAACCACAAGAGGAAACCGTGTGACTTTAAGATGTGATGCTGGAAAGTGAGAGTGAAGTCATTCTCTGTCCTGGAGAGCTTAGTGGAAATGCCTATCCGGGAGGGGAGAGTCATAGCACGGTAGAGCTGCAAGTGCCTCGTGAAGATCATCTGATTCAAACGTTTTCTTTGGATGAGGCAAATGAGGTCCAGAGAAGGGCAGTAAGCCACCTAAGGTCACACAGCTACCATATGTCAGAACGGAAGTCCTCCTAAAAGCTAAAACTCAGATCTGCTGCCTCCTTATGCTCTTTACACAGCTTTATACCCAGCTGTGTTCTTGTATGGCACCTCCTTGGTGACTAGACAGTAAAGAATCTACTTGCAGTGCAGCAAACCTGGGTTCGATACCTGGGTTGGGAAGATCCCCTGGAGAAGAGACTGGCTACCCACTCCAGTATTCTTGCCTGGAGAATTCCATGTACAAAGGAGCCTGCCTGGCTATAGTCTTGTATATTTCAGGGGAGTGTGGATTGGCTCATTCAGTGGGACTTGGAGGTCATGTCCAAGGCTGAGTTGTGTGGGCTCTAGCAGAGGAACAGGTTTCTCTGGGAGGCCTCAAAGGCCTGCTTCCTTGTATCTCCGGATCTCCATTCCTTTTGAGCGTATGGTTGTCTGATTCACCAAGCCATGCAGCTATCTGGAAACATAAGGTCTGGGTGTCCTGCCAAGATACCCAGTGGGTGATTAAATCATCCCAGTCCCTCTACCTTGGTCATTATTAACATTGCATGGACCAAGGACCTCCTTGAAAGTCTGATGAAAACTACTGATGCACTCCCCAGAGAAGGGCCCACATCCGCTACCACAGGCATGTAATGTCAGGGTCATCTAGGTTTGTAGCTCCTGGTCTGCTGGCTGTTGGTGTTGGTACCCAGCCTAGGATCACTTGTAGATGCTCGCTAAATTCTGAAGACTCCCAGAGCTGGAATTGTCAGTCTTATCTAAGAGGAAATTGGAAGTACTGGGATGAGCCTTGTGCCAAATGGACTGGGGTGGTGTAGAGGTTAGAGTGAAATTTCTTTAGGATGAAAGAGTGGGATTGAATCCTGGAGTTGAAGGAAAAACAAAAAAGGAACTGAAGTGAGCTAGCCATTTCCCTTTCTCCCAACATTATGAAAGAGATAAGGAGAAAAGGAGGCATGGCAGAAAGAAAGGTGGGAGACTTGGAAGGATGGGAGATGGAGATTGTTCTAGAAAGGGTGTCCATAATGACACCACTACATGAAACAAGCTCTTCTGAAAAAATGCCACAACCCTTCTACCTCTTTTCAGACTTTCTCGTCCTAGTTCAACTTCTAAACAGCAAAAGCTCATGTCTTTGGGAATTAGAAATTGTCTTAGATCCTGGAACACCATGTCCTTGAAGGGGACATTTTTAGAGGTTTGGAGTGGGAGCTGGACATTGTGGGGGAGTGGTACAGCTTGCCTCACTTCTTGTTTAAAAAAAGCATTTTTATGATCAAAATAATACATGCTTATGGCTTGTAAAAATAGGAATATGAAGTAGAATGTTCCTGGCCTCTCCACCACTGATTACCCACTATGTTCACAGTTTGGTATGTATAGTTATGTGTGTGTTTCTATGAATATTCATATACGTATTCATGTGCCTAAATTAGTCATAAAAGATGTGACCAAGACACCATATACTGCTCTATAGTGTGCACTTCACTGGACACTGTGTCTGGAGGTCTTTGCCTGCCAGTGTACATCTAGCTAGTTCATTCTTTTTAACAGTTGCCTAGTATTCTGTCATCCAGTTGTGACCTAATTTTTTAAATCCAAGCTTTATTGGTGAATTTTTACATTGTTTCAAATTTTACAAATTATTAAATACTGGTGCAGCCTACTTCCTTCTGCACGTGTCTCTCCATACTGTGGCCAGCATTTTTGCAGTGTAAATTCACAGTGGACTTTCCAGGTGGCTCAGTGATAAAGAATCTGCCCACCAATGCAGGAGACTTAGGAGACACAGGTTCAATCCCTGGGTTGGGAAGATTCCACCAAAGGAGGAAATGGCAACCCATTCCAGTATTCTTGCCTGGAAAGTTCCATGGACAGAGGAGCCCAGCTGGATACAGTCTGTTGGATCACAAAAAAGTGGGACTTGACTGAGCGTCTGAACACACACACAGATTCACAGTAGTGACCTTATTGGTTCAAAGAGTTTAGTTTTCACATCTCTCTTTTCTTTTTTAGAGAGCCTGCTCATTTGCCCTCCAGGAAGTCGATGGTGACTTACCTTCTCCCCCCAAAATGGCCAGTTCTCCATGCTATTCCTCGCCCATTTCAGTTAGGTTGGTTGATCCTTTCAATCTTTGACAATGTGATTGCTGAAAAAAAGTCTCCTTTTCCTTTGCGTATTATTTTTTGTTTGTTTTTGAGTGCTAGTGAGGTTGAAGTATGTGTATGGCACATCTGCATTTCTTCTTCTGCGTTGCCATTTCATATCCTTTGCTATTTTTCTACTGGGTTGTTCTTGCTCATTGTGATAACCAGAATCTCTCTATGTATTTTGAGTAGTAATAATTTAACTGTGATCTATATTGCAAATACTCTAACTACAGTCTATTATTTATCTTTTGACTTTGATTTTAGTGTCTTTCATTGCACAGAAATGTTTACGATTTCAAAAAATAATCACCGCCACTCTGTTCCTTTATGAGCACTTCAACAATGCCACCACGAACGTCTATGGACTCTATTATATGCGTTTGGCTCACTATTTCCTTAAGATAAATTCCTGGGATTGGGTTTGTTCAGTTTTATATATATATATATATATATATATATATATATATATTGCTAAAGTGCCTTCTAAAGTGATTGTTTTAAACCAATTTGCACTCCAATTGCAGTATATCAAAGTATACTTTATTCCTCCTCTTGAGATCTTCTGCTAATTCAGATTTGGCACCTTAAATCAAGTGCTAGGCAGGAACTAGTGTTTGGCATCACAATGGCTGGGGCAGAAATCCCTAACTGCACGTGAAACACATGTAATACACATTTCACCTTCAATTATTTAAGCAAACATGTTTTTTAATTCATCTCCGACTAGAACTGTGTCAAAAGCATTTTCCAACATCAAGTCCCTCTAAATTCACTGGGAAATGAATGGCTATGTAGGGTCATTTCTGCTGGTGGCCGCTGCAGGAGCAGAAAATGACAAATGAACTTTAGAGATGTATGTTGTAAGACACTTGGAACAAAGCTACTGCTGCATCATCACTGAACTCAGAGGTCAGCTAGATTGGTTCCAGAATTTACCAGAGGCTGAGGTCTGAGTAGGAGTCGGCTTCTCTCTGACTTGCCTTCCTGCAAAGAGGACAAGTTTGAGGCCCTCCCATGAGGAGTTATTCTAATAGAAATAAACAGTGATGTCACCCTCTGCAAAGGGAATAGTGACGAACAGGTACAGGTGTAGCTTTTCTTGTCACTCTGCCTGGCTTGCTTCATCTTCTTGCATCTCTTTGCTGCCAACATCCAGGTATGGTCATGGAATTTTGGTGTTCGCTTTAGGCCACACATAGGATTAGGAGAAGGTGGGTATCAGAGCAGTCATTTCTGTGGCTTAAGAACTATCTTTTGTCTGAAGAGTGAGAGCAGCAGTAGCAACCTTTAAATCCTTTGGGGGTGATTGAGCATGCTGTGGGGTATGAAAGAGCAGCGATAGTTGGTACCCATTTTACAGATGGAGAAGACACATCTGGAAAGGAGAAATGCTCTGAGAGTTGGATGTGCTGGAAAAGTCTCCTGACATACCTCCAACACACGCTAGTTAAAAATCTGGCCACTTTTCTCCTCTAGGGATGGATATGTGTGTGCTAAGTAAGGTGCTTCAGTCGTGTCCAACTCTGCAACCCCATGGACTGTAGCCCGCCAGGCTCCTCTGTCCATGGGGATTCTCCAGGCAAGAATACTGGAGTGGGTTGCCATGCCCTCCTCCAAGGGATCTTCCTGACCCAGAGATCGAACCCTGGTCTCCTGCATTGTAGGCAGACGCTTTTACCTTCTGAGCCACCAGGGAAGTCTGCATTTGAACTATAGCCAGTTATTATTTGTGGTTTCCCGTTTCCCTCAAAATCTTGGTATTTGGAAAATGACTTTAGATCCTATCTAATATATGTGGGTTTTTTCTTTTAAAGGCTTGGATCTGATGGCCAGTAATTATTGCTCTTTGCTGCTTTGAAAAAAAGAATGGCTTTGGCTGCTAAGTTAATGAATGTACTGGAGCTTCCCTGGTGGCTCAACTGGTAAAGAACCCGCCAGCCAATGTAGGAGACACAAGAGATGCAGGTTCGATCCCTGAGTCAGGAAGATCCCCTGGAGTAGGAAATGGCAACCCACTCCATTATTCTTGCCTGCAAAATCCCATGGACAGAGGAGCCTAGCCGACTACAGTCCATGGGGTCACAAAAGAGTTGGACATGACTGAACACACACACACACTCTCTCTCTCACACACACACACACACAACACACACGCTCATCTTAAAGCTAGGGTGTCCCTTCTTTGATGCTGAATTATTTGTCTGTTTATTTATTTATTTTGGCTGTGCTACATGGCTTACACAATCTTAGTTCCCTGACTAGGGACTGAACCGAGGGCCACAGCAGTGAAAGCACCTAGGCCTAACCACTGGACCACCAGGGAACTCTCCAATGCTGAATAATTTGTAACTGAAACATTATAGCCACAAATATGGTCTCTACACATAAATCATGTGATGAATTTCTCCTTATGGGTGGTCATAATGGAAAGGGCTATATTTTCCTTTCTTTTTAAAACTCTGCTTGATGCTTGTCATAGAACTGGGGATTGTCATGTTTTGTTTTCTAAGGGTTATTCCCCAAAGGTAGCATTGCTGTTTAACTCATTAGAACCAGGAGGGGATATCTATTGTTCCCATACTTAAACTTGAAAGGACAGTCTTATTAAGGAGCAAAGTCAGTCAGTTAGTGGAGCTTACAGGAAATTGGGAGGCAGAGACCTGAATCCCAGTTCTGGTTTTGTTCTAATTAGCTGTGTGACCTTGAACAAGTGCTTCAATGTCTCTGAGCCTCAGATTCCTCACTCTTTGTTAGGAATAGATTATATTGTAGTGCCTTTCATCTAAGCAAAGCATATTTGTCTCCAGTCAAAACTTGCTTAGTAACAAAATCGTGTGAAAGTGAAAGTGAAGTTGCTCAGTTGTGTCCAACTCTTTGCGACCCCATGGCCTGTAGCCTACCAGGCTTCTCAGTCCATGGGATTTTCCAGGCAAAAATACTGGAGTGGGTTACCATTTGCTTCTCCAGGAGATCTTCTTGACCCAAGGATTGAACCCTGGTTTCCCACATTGTAGGCAGACGCTTTACCGTCTGAGCCACCAGGGAAGTCCAAAATCATTTGGAGGCACATTAAAAAAATATGTTGGAGTCCCCACCTCAACCACTTGAATCAGAAACTCCAAGAGTGGACCCAGCTACACTATTTGTTAACCAGCTCCTTCGACGATTCAGAGATGGCTATAACCCCTTCCTGTGGTAACTTTCTGGAGGCAAGAACTGAGTTTTCCAGCCTGAGGGAATGAAACCCATTTTCCAAAGTGGGAAAGTCCAGGTGTCTCTGTGTCTCTGGTTTAGAAACCTGTGATATGAGACCTCATTTGAGGAGGCTGGTTTGCGACCTTGTTCCCTGGGGCTAGTTTCTGCAAAAGTGAGTGGAGAGCAGACTGTTCCTTTTAATAATAGCAAGTCTGAATGAACAAACTGACCATTTATTCAATAATGAGCATATTTCAGGCCCTTTGGCCCAAAATCTTTGGTCAAAGCATTTCTGAGAAAGGCCAAAGCAGTTTCCAGAATTCAGACCTTTCTGCCCAAGCTCTCCTGTGAATCCCTTTTGAAGCTTCCTTCTATCCCTTCTTTGACTTTGTAAACTTTTCTTTTTCTTTCCTTCATTCAGCTCATGGTGTTGCTGTGGGTTCTCTTGTTTCATGGGATTTCAACCTCTGAGCTTTTTAGGCCCTCATCTCCCACCACCCCACCCCTCTTTAAACACCTTCTCCCCACCCATCACCCCTCACTTCATCACATTACTGATTTCATTTTCTTCAGCCGTAGGCCCTCTCTCAATATTGTCCTGTTCTCTAAGTGCCAAAGGGAAAGGGGTCAGCATCAAGATACACGCCTTTGGGGATTTCCCAGGCAGTCCAACAGTTAGGACTCAGCACTCTCACTGGGTTCAATCCCTGGTCGGGGACCTAAGATTCCACCAACTGCACTGTGGGACCAAAAAATAAAAATGTACACACCCCTTTGCTGCATTTCTTTCCTTGGGTCTCAGCCTTCAGCCCTTCACTTCATAACAGGGGAAATTGGAGCTAGAGAAATACTTCTTCAAGGCAAAGTTTCAGAGACAGCAAGTCTTCCTCTTTACCTATAGCCATCATTTACTAAGCCGAGTGCCAGGTACCATGCCACTGTCCTGGCATGCGTTATCTCACTGAATCTCTTCCACAGCTCCATCAAATAGGCATTCTTAGTATTTCCATATCCCAGAGGAGGAAACAGGCTCAGAGCCACTAAGGGACTTGTACAAGTTCAGTCAGCTGGTGAGTAGCAAAGTGGATCTATGTGTCTGGTCCTAGGGCCTGCATGATTACACAGAGTATTCTGCTATTAAGGATTCCCCATGGTGTATATCAGGCTTCCATGATGGCTCAAACAGTAACAAATCTGCCTGCAATGCAGGAGACACAGGAGATGTGGGTTCAATCCCTGGGTCTGGAAGATCCCCTGGAAGAGGAAATTGCAACCCACTCCAGTATTCTTGCCTGGGAAATCTCATGGACAGAGGATCCTGGCGGGCTACAGTCCATGGGGTAACGAAGAGTTGGATACAACTTAACATGCACACGTGCATACAGTATCTACCTCCTACCTTGTGGTGTGTATCAGGCTGGGTTGTACTGGAGGCCAATCTATGCAGCAACAGATTTTCTTGGGTGTGAAGAGTCTGAGCCCGGAAGAGCCTCAGTAACTTTAAACACCAAGAAAGAAGGGGGAGTTGGTTTTAATGGCAGAATAATGTTGCCAGGGTTATTAAGTATCATTGTAGGGGTGGGCCTGGGAACCTGGTTTTGATTCTTGAGAACTGAAACCTGAGTAAAACTGCAACTATTGGCATTGAGAAGTACATTCCTGAGACCCCTGTGACTATTGCTAGTTTCATAGACCCTGGGGATGTGAAACATACTTGGTATTTTCTTCCTCCCACTCCCTTCCGGAAGCCAGTGCCAAGAGCAGAGGTAGGGAATGACTTCCTGGATGCTCTCAGCTTAGGGGACTGGAAAAGGAGAGAGAGCCAGGAAAGGGGCCCAGAATAGGCTAAACAACATTCTTGTTGGCTTGGATTCTTGGGTTTCCAGCTCACCCAAGTCCTTCTTGTCTGATTCTCATTATCAAACTTGCAACACGAGGCAAGGAATATTTGGCATCCACCAAAGCAGACTCATTGAATGCGTGTTGATGTGACTCAAACTCATGAGTACAACAAATCCATGCCCAGAGATTTCAAGAATATTCCCGTGGGAGCAAGTCTGTCTTGGAGCCATAACCTAAGACCCCATTTGAAGGAGCCCAAGTTTTCACTTTGACTGGAGTGCATGGATCGATTTAACATTGCTACAGAAAAACAATTTTTTTTGTTTGTTTTTCTTAGCTCCTTCCTGGAAAGATCTTACATTGGCTATAATTTCTCTAAAATCTCTTTTGAGTTGGAGATGCCAGACGAAGACTCCCACCTCTTTTCTGCAGGGTTTGTCCTTTTTATTGTCATTCAGTCATGGGAGTCAGTGGGCCTAAGGGTCTCTTAAGGCCTCAGTCACTTGCTCCATGTCTAATGCCTGACAAGTCATGTGGTCTCCCTAGGCCTCAGTTCTCCCATCTGTAATGATCCCGATTCTCCAGTTTCCATGGGGATATTAAAACAAGCAGATCATTGAAAACAAATGGTCCAAGATAGATGATTGTAGTTGTTTTCAGGTTTTCCCTGGTTAAAGAGCTGTTTTGGAAAAAAAGAGAGAGAGAGAAGTAGTAGAAGGTTCAAGGGCTGAGAGTTGGAATCATTTGCTTAAGTTCAAATTCCTGGTCTGTCTCCTACTAACTATGCGATCTTGGAAAGTTTCTTAACCATCTAATTGCCTTAACTCTGTACAATGGAAAGAGTAATAATTACACCTATGTTGTAGAGCAATAGTAAGGAATCAAAGAGACAATACATAGCAAGGGTCTGCCCCATAGTTAGTGCTCAGTCAAGAGCAGCTATTTCTTTTATGATGATGAGCGCCTGAATCCTAGTCCAGCAACTTTGGGTAAGTCGCTTAGCCTCCTTAAACTTAAGTTCCTCCACCTGTATAATGGGAACAATCACAGTAGTCACCTCATAGGGTTTTCTTGAGGAATAAACAAGCTCATTCTTGCAAGGTTCTCAGCATACTGCTGGGCCTGTAGAAGTGCTCAAGAAAGTATTGTCAGTTGCCAACTTAGTGGCCCTGTAGGCTCTTTGGCCCCTGGCTTCTCCATGTCTGGGCCACTTCTGAACCTAACTCCCACCCCAGCAGAGGTTTCTGATGCCTGTTTTTGAGGGTGAGCGGAGGAGACAGCCTTTCTGCCTGGAGACCTCCTGAGAGCTTCCTGCAAAAACCCTGCACGTGGGCTGTGTCACCTGGGCTGTGTCACCTGGGCTGCTTCTGGACAGCAGCTGATTGATTCCTAGGACCCCAAATGGTTCACAAAGTGACAAAAATGAGGACAAGGCAGACCTTGCTTATCAGCTCCCATAGGAACCTGGCCCCAGGCAGCACCAAGTTTTGTTAGCTGCCCTTCCCTTTCCTCCCTTGGCAGCCCCACCAGGCACGTATTCCCTTTTGGCCTTCCTCCAAGACAACAGGCCAGAGGGCCCTGCGTCTCCTCCCACGTCAAGGAAGGCAAGCAGATGCTGCCATAGTGACAGTTCCTACCTGATCAATAGAGCTGGGAATTGAACCCTGGTGACAGGGCCTGCCTTGAGGGCGGCTACCTCCCAGGGCATCACCTACCTCAGCCTGGTGACCAAGCAACCCGCCCTGCCCACCACTGGCTGGGCACCAGCCTTGAAGCCTTTCTCGATACATTTATCTGCACCTCTGGGGCCCCACAGTGACTGCTCATTTCAGGCATATGCTGTCCTCATTGGATTCCTCAGTGACCTTTGCCTTAGTTCAGCCCTTATTATTTCTTTCCTGAACTGGTCAATATTATTGTTGCTGCCGCTGAAGCTGTTAATAACAGTAGGAATAGCTAACATTACTGAGTGCTTCCTGTGTGTGAGGCACTATGCTAAGTACTTCATATGTATTTTCGTATTCCATCCTCCTAATAACCATTTCAGGTAGGAGGCAGTATTGTTACTTCTAGAGATATTGGTCAGCCTGGAGTGGTAAGGGTCCAGATGGGATCTTGGACACCTATAAAATATTCAGAAGGGGTTACATGACCCAGGGGGACTTTTTGATGTGTTAGGGTTAGCCAAAAAGTTCTTTCAGGCTTTTCCATAACATCTTATGGAAAAATAAGCGAACTTTTTGGCCAACCCAATAACTGGCCAAAAAGCCCTTCTATGCCACCCCTTCCACTTTTCCACTGGTACAGCAGACATTGGTGCAGCAGTGTACAACTGATTGACTTGGACACAGCAGATGTTGCTCATTCTGAATCCTGCTGGGCCCTTGGCCATGGCTGGAGATATGGGAGCCATACCACCTCTAACTGCTTGCAGCACAGGAGGATTTTTGCATCTGACCCACCCTTCAGTTGCTTGGATACTAGCTGGGATCAGGCTAGGGTAGCCCCATGGTGGACATGACCAAGTAAAGATCTCACTTCTTAGCCCGAAGTTTCAGACTTTCTATTATGTGGGCTTCCCAGGTGGCTCAGTGGTTAAGAATCTGCCTGTAATGCAGGAGACACAGGAGGCATGGGTTTGATCCCTGGGTAGGGAAGATCCCCTGAAGGAGGAAATGGCAACCCACTCCCATATTCTTGCCTGGAGATTCCCATGAACAGAGGATCCTGGTGGGCTACAGTTCATGGGGTCGTAAAGAGTCAGACATGACAGCACGCACACACTATATTAGTATAAATGACTATGACACACATTTCCAATAGTATTTACTTAACACAGACCCCATACTCCAGCTACACCAGGCTACCCTCATCCCCAGAATACATCTTGCACATAAATACCCATTTCCATGCCTCTGTTCATGGTGCTGTCCTACTGGTTCTTCTCCAAAGATCCTTCTGAGAACATCTCACTTCTTTCTTTTTTCATCTCAAGGACCCATTGAGCATCTGTTATATACTAGGTGCTGTGCTTGGCACTTAGAATGTGATTATTAACTTGCCTTCATCAAGCTGACAATTTAGTGCAGGAAACAGACATTAAGCAAACCAACAGAGACATACATAATTAGAGTTGAACCTTGAACAATATGAGGTTTGGCTCACCAACCTCTGTGTCACTGAAAAAAATGTGTATAACTTATAGTCAGCCCTCCATATATGTGATCCCAACCTATCTGCAATTCCCACCCATGGATTCTACCACTGATCATGTCGTAGTGTGGTATCTGTGCTCAGTCACTCCGTCATATCTGATTCTTTGCGACCCCATGCACTGTAGCCTGCCAGGCTCCTCTGGCCACAGAATTTTCCAGGCAAGAATACTGGGGTGGGTTGTCATTTGCTTCTCCAGGGAATCTTCCTGACTCAGGGATTGAACCCTTGTCTCTTGCATTACTGCTGAGCCACCTGGGAAGTCCCCCCACATCAGAAAATATCCACATGTAGGTGAACCCACACCACTCTGACCCATGTTGTTCAAGGGCCAAATGTGTAAGTTGTGATAAGCGCTGTAAGGGAGAAGAAAGGGTGGTTATGAGAGATGGTTACAAGGGAGACAATTTAGATGGGAGGGAATGAAGAAAGGTCTTTCTGGGGGAAGTGACATCTAAGCTGAGATTGGAAAGATGAATAAATAATAGCAAAGAATATTCCAGACTGAGGGACCAACGTGGGCAGACACTTGAGATGGGTGCTGGCCATATTCAGCTGACTCAAAGAGTTAGTGAACCATGGAAAAGGGGTGCTCAGTGAGACTGGAGACCACGTGGGGGCTTGCAGGCCATGGTAATGACTTCCCTCTTTATGCTGAGTGCATTGGGAAGCCATGGATGTGTTTTCATCAGGGATCAAAATGATTAATTCATACGTTTAAAATAGTCCTCTGGCTGCTACACAAACTTGGCCTGTAGAGAGTTATGAAGGGAAAGAAGGCCAAGATTAGGTGGCTGGGATACTAGTTCAGGGAGAGATTCTGGTGGCTTGGACTAAGGGGTGGCAGTGGCCATGGAGAGAAGTGAGCAGATTTAAGATACATATTAACAGCTAGAGCCAAAAGGACTTGCTGGTGGATGGGATATGCTGGCAAGGGGAGGGAGCAATCAAGGAGGACTTCCATGTGTCTGACTTGAGTGAGGAAGATGGCAGTACCACTAAGGGACATGGGGATGTAGCCTGAAGCCAGTTCAGGGTTTAGCTCTCCTGTGCCGCATTCGGTCTCTAATGGTTATGGAGCATATATACTATACTACTTTGTTTTGACGATAACTAACATGAGAGTATTTGTTGTCTCTCTGTCCCTGCATGCTCAGTCGCTTCAGCCGTTTCCAACTCTTTGCGACCCCGTGGACTGTAGCCCACCAGGCTTCTCTGTTCATGGGATTCTCTGAAGAATAATGCAGTGGGTTGCCATGCCCTCCTCCAGAGGATCTTCCTGATCCAGGGATCAAACCCGAATCTCTTGCATTCCAGGCAGATTCCTTACCACTGAGCCACTGGGAAGCCCCATGGTCTCCCTGCTGCTGCTGCTAAGTCACTTCAGTCGTGTCTGACTCTGTGCGACCCCATAGATGGCAGCCAACAAGGCTCTGCTGTCCATGGGATTTTCCAGGTAGGAGTACTGGAGTGGGTTGCCATTGCCTTAGGTTTTAAACTCTTTGAGGACACTGACTATGTCTTCCTCATGTCTGTACTCCCCAAAGCACCCAAGACATCATGTATTGAAGACTGATCAATTAAGGGAAGGAACTTGTTTATTTTTCAATTTTACTCTTCTCACTAAGGCATCAGACATGAATGGATCAAGCTTTTCTTTAAAAAAGAAAAAGATATGTTCCTGGATAGACTTTGAACTGCATTTAATCATTAATCCCCTTTTGAACAGTTGCTGCTGTGTCAGCATGATGCACAGGGCACACCTAACCTTGGTCTTCAGAACATCCTTCATCCATGCAGTAAAGCCTCTCTGTTCACAGAAGTGTGACTTCATGGGAATGTACAGGCTAGCTCAGGATGGGCAGAGCAGAAGACGAGAAGTGGCCTGAGGGCCTCAGTTGCTCAGGCAGGTGTGGGTTTTCATGGCCATGGGTAAGCACATACTATGGATAGCATGCTGTGGACCTTAGAGTCCATCACAGAATAGACAAAATATAGCGGGGTTGCAGCGTCTAGACAAGATAAAATAAGGAGGTGCCCTATTGCAGTGTTTATGTGATTCTTGCAGTTCTCCAGGGAGTTGTCTGATCTATAGTTCTGAGGTAGGAGCTCAGGAATCTACATTTTTACAAGCATCCCAGGGAATGGTGGTGCAGGTAAGCCCTGGATCACACGTTGAGATGTCCTGGCTTCAGAGATCAGCCCTGGAACTGAAAGTGTGTACAGCTTGCTCCTTGGGGACAACCTGGCTCATCCCTGCTCCCTTCGTGGAGGAGGTCCAGAGTCATCCTCAGGAGCCCCAGGAGCTACACACACAGTTGTAGACATGCATGGGCACCCAGATGAGTAACAGAAAAAGAGATGTAACAGTCCTGACCACCAGAATGGGAAGGATCAGGAGGTCAGAATCCATAACTTTAGTAAAGAATCTGCCTGCCAGTGCACGAGACAAGGGTTTGATCCCTGGGTTGTGAAGATCCCCTGGAGAAGGGAATGACAACCCACTCCAATATTCTTGCCTGAAAAATCCCATGGACAGAAGAGCCTGGCAGGCTATGGTTCCTGGGGTTGCAAAGAGTCAGACTCCACTGAGAAGCATGCACACACATAGGTCCATTTTAGCGAAGGCCTTAAGGGGGTGCTAGGTGGTGGGTTAGTCTGCAGAGGCAGCACCCTGGCTGGTCCCCACAGACTGCTAAGCTTGGTTTCCAATGAGGAACTAAACCAGGCCTTGCCCTGTATGCTAATGGGCTTCCCTCATGACTCAGATGGTAAAAAAATCTGCCTACAATGCAGAAGACCCGGGTTTGATCCCTGGGTTGTGAAGATCCCCTGGAGAATGGAAAGGCTACCTACTCTGGTACCTATTACTCTGGTCATACCCAACCAAGGGTATTGGAGGGAGATGGGTATGAATTTAGCATCTCAGTGGGATTAAGGGTACCCAGCAGCTCCCTGCCTCCAGAGACCGGATCCTGGTCTAGCCAGCCCAGCTTCCTACCTAACCAAAACCTGCTTTGCATTCACCCCCTGTAGTCCAGACAGAATGGAAACCACCTTCCTTCAACTGTCCGTGGAGTTAACTCTAAGCAGCTCCATCATCACTGCTCCCACTTGCCTTGCCTTCAACCTCTCCTGATGGAGACCCAAGGCTGACCTGGTCATCATTTGCAGAACACACAGCCTATAGCAATGAACATCTAGGGGTCCACTTCTCTTCCTGTTTTCCAAAGCCACCAAGAGAAACTTGCAAGCTATCATCACATCCCCACCTTTTACCCACCTTGGACCTGACTGTACCGTCTGAATTCCCCAAATCTGGAACTGGCCTAGGTGGTAATCAACACCTCCCCAGCTTGTTTCAACTCTGGCACAGCTTCACCCAGTGATTTTCTTCCAAAAGGAGTCAACCCTGACTTTTGAGACCTCTTAAAGCCTCTCCATTCATGTGATCCCCTGCCACTGTCATAAATGTAAGCCCCTTTCCGCTCTCCTGGGGCTTTTCATCCCCATACATGTTTGAACTTTCTTTTCATCACCCCATCATGTCTCCCATGATTTTGGCTGTGCCCTTTGAGACTCAGGTTGCACATCGACTAAGTCCCCTGATCCTTCCCTCTTGCTGTGTCATCCACCTCTGAGCATCACAGCACTGGCTACACATTAGAGTCTCCTGGGAAGCTTTTTAACAAGGACTGAAGCCTGGACTCCCTCCCTGTGAGATTCTGATTCAACTGGCTTGAAGTGAGGCCTGGGCACTTTTACTTTTTAAAGAGCCACACCCCAGGTGATGCTGATGTGCAGCCAGATTTACAAACTCCAGACACCTTCTTGCCTTAGAAAACATATCCATTCTCTTGCAGGTGCTTAGTCTCTGGGGCTGCACACACCACGTTACTGAGGTGTGATGTCCACATGCTCTTATTCTCTGACACTATTTTCAGGTCTTTTTTGTCCATCTTAAAAAAAAAAAAGAAAACAAGACAACAGATAATAGAATTCAAAAACAACTAAATATATTGTTTATTGTTTTAAAAAGATTGTTTTTTTTATTATTTTTTATTTTAATTGGAGGATAATTGCTTTAAAATGTTATGTTGGTTTCTGCTATACAACAATGTGAGCCAACTATGCCTGCATGTGTGCTCAGTTGCTCAGTCATGTCCGATTCTTTGGACCCCATGGACTGTAGCCTATCAGGCTCCTCTGTCCTTGGGATATCCTAGGCAAGAATACTGGCGTGGGTTCCCATTTCTTTCTCTAGAGGATCTTCCTAACCCAGGGATCAAACCCGTGTCTCTTGTGTCTCCTGCATTGGCAGGTGGATGCTTTATCCCTGAGCCACCCAGGAAGCACCAAATCAGCTATAAATATATATTTATCCACACCCATCCCATTTGTGCATCTGTCCCACCCACCCCCCATCCCAGCCCTGTAGGTCATCACAGTCTAAAAGATCAGTTCAGTTCAGTTCAGTCGCTCTGTCATGTCCGACTCTTTGTGACCCCATGAATCGCAGCACTCCAGGCCTCCCTGTCCATCACCAACTCCCGGAGTTCACTCAGATTCACGTCCATTGAGTCCGTGATTCCATCCAGCCATCTCATCCTCTGTCGTCCTCTTCTCTTCCTGCCCCCAATCCCTCCCAGCATCAGAGTCTTTTCCAGTAAGTCAACACTTTGCATGAGGTGGCCAAAATACTGGAGTTTCAGCTTCAGCATCATTCCCTCCAAAGAAATCCCAGGGCTGATCTCCTTCAGAATGGACTGCTTGGATCTCCTTGCAGTCCAAGGGACTCTCAAGAGTCTTCTCCAACACCACAGTTCAAAAGCATCAATTCTTCGGCACTCAGCATTCTTCACAGTCCAACTCTTACATCCATACATGACCACAGGAAAAACCATAGCCTTTACTAGACGGACCTTTGTTGGCAAAGTAATGTCTCTGCTTTTCAATATGCTATCTAGGTTGGTCATAACATTTCTTCCAAGGAGTAAACATCTTTTAATTTCATGGCTGCAGTCACTGTCTTCAGTGATTTTGGAGCCCCCCAAAATAAACTCTGACACTGTTTCCACTGTTTCCCCATCTATTTCCCATGAAGTAATGGGACGAGATGCCATGATCTTTGTTTTCTGAATGTTGAGCTTTAAGCCAACTTTTTCACTCTTCTCTTTCACTTTCATCAAGAGGCTTTTTAGTTCCTCTTCACTTTCTGCCCTAAGGGTGGTGTCATCTGCATATGTGAGGTTATTGATATTTCTCCCAGCGATCTTGATTTCAGCTTGTGCTTCTTCGAGCTCAGCGTTTCTCATGATGTACTCTCCATAGAAGTTAAATAAGCAGGGTGACAATATACAGCCTTGATGTATTCCTTTTCCTATTTGGAACCAGTCTGTTGTTCCATGTCCAGTTCTAACTGTTGCTTCCTGACCTGCATACAGGTTTCTCAAGAGGCAGGTCAGGTGGTCTGGTATTCCCATCTCTTTCAGAATTCTGCACAGTTGATTCTGATCCACACAGTCAAAGGCTTTGGCATAGTCAATAAAGCATAAATAGATGTTTGTCTGGAACTCTCTTGCTTTTTCCATGATCCAGCGGATGTTGGCAATTTGATCTCTGGTTCCTCTGCCTTTTCTAAAACCAGCTTGAACATCTGGGAGTTCACAGTTCACGTATTGCTGAAGCCTGGCTTGGAGAATTTTGAGCATTACTTTACTAGCATGTGAGATGAGTGCAATTGTGTGGTAGATTGAGCATTCTTTAGCATTGCCTTTCTTTGGGACTGGAATGAAAACTGACCTTTTCCAGTCCTGTGGCCACTGCTGAGTTTTCCATATTTGCTGGCATATTGAGTTCAGCACTTTCACAGCATCATCTTTCAGGATTTGAAATAGCTCCACTGGAATTCCATCATCTCCACTAGCTTTGTTCATAGTGATGCTTTCTAAGGCCCACTTGACTTCAGATTCCAGGATGTCTGGCTCTAGGTGAGTGATCACACCATTATGATTATCTGGGTCATGAAGATCTTTTTTGTATAGTTCTTTTGTGTATTCTTGCCACCTCTTAATACCTTCTGCTTCTGTTAGGTCCATACATTTCTGTCCTTTATCGAGCCCATCCTTGCATGAAATGTTCCCTTGGTATCTGTAATTTTCTTGAAGAGATCTCTAGTCTTTCCCATCCTGTTCTTTTCCTCTATTTCTTGCATTGATTGCTGAGAAAAGCTTTCTTATCTCTCCTTGCTCTTCTTTGGAACTCTGCATTCAGATGCTTATCTCTTTCCTTTTCTCCTTTGCTTTTCGCTTCTGTTCTTTTCACAGCTATTTGTAAGGCCTCCCCAGACAGCCATTTTGCTTTTTTGCATTTCTTTTCCATGGGGATGGTCTTAATCCCTTTCTCCTCTACAATGTCACAAACCTCCCTCCATAGTTCATCAGGCACTCTATCTATCAGATCTAGGCCCTTAAATCTATTTCTCACTTCCACTGTATAATCATAAGGGATTTGATTTAGGTCATACCTGAATGGTCTAGTGGTTTTCCCTACTTTCTTCAATTTAAGTCTGAATTTGGCAATAGGGAGTTCATGATCTGAGCCACAGTCAGCTTGTTTTTGTTGGCTGTATAGAGCTTCTCCATCTTTGGCTGCAAAGAATATAATCAATCTGATTTTGGTGTTGACCATCTGGTGATGTCCATGTGTAGAGTCTTCTCTTGTGTTGTTGGAAGAGGGTGTTTGCTATGATCAGTGCATTTTCTTGGCAAAACTCTGTTAGTCTTTGCCCTGCTTCGTTCCGTATTCCAAGGCCAAATTTGCCTGTTACTCCAGGTGTTTCTTGACTTCCTACTTTTGCATTCCAGTCCTCTATAATGAAAGGGACATCTTTTGTGGGTGTTAGTTCTAAAAGGTCTTGGAGGTTTTTATAGAACCGTTCAACTTCAGCTTCTTCAGTGTTACTGGTTGGGGCATAGACTTGGATTACTGTGATATTGAATGGTTTGCCTTAGAGACGAACAGAGATCATTCTGTCATTTTTGAGATTGCATCCAAGTACTGCATTTTGGACTCTTTTGTTGACCATGATGGCTACTCCATTTCTCCTGAGGGATTCCTGCCCGCAGTAGTAGATATAATGGTCATCTGAGTTAAATTCACCCATTCCAGTCCATTTTAGTTTGCTGATTCCTAAAATGTCGACGTTCACTCTTGCCATCTCCTGTTTGACCACATCCAATTTGCCTTGATTCATGGACCTGACATTCCAGGTTCCTATGCAATATTGCTCTTTACAGCATCAGACCTTGCTTCACCAGTCACATCCACAGCTGGGTATTGTTTTTGCTTTGGCTCCATCCCTTCATTCTTTCTGGAGTTATTTTTCCACTGATCTCCAGTAGCATATTGGGCACCTACTGAGCTGGTGAGTTCCTTTCAGTATCCTATCATTTTGCCTTTTCATACTGTTCATGGGGTTCTCAAGGCAAGAATACTGAAGTGGTTTGCCATTCCCTTCTCCAGTGGACCACATTGTGTCAGACCTCTCCACCATGCCTACCCATCTTGTGTGGCCCCACATGGCATGGCTTAGTTTCATTGAGTTAGACAAGGCTGTGGTCCTAGTGTGATTAGATTGACTAGTTTTCTGTGATTATAGTTTCAGTGTGTCTGCCCTCTTGCAACACCTACTGTCTTACTTGGTTTCCCTTACCTTTGACGTGGGGAATCTCTTCACGGCTGCTCCAGCAAAGCACAGCTGCTGCTCCTTACCTGGGATGAGGGGTATCGCCTCACCACTGCCCCTCCAGCCTTGAACGTGGAATAGCTCCTCTAGGCCCTCTGGCGCCCGCGCAGCCCCCGCTCCTTGGACGTGGGGTCTCTCCTCCCGGCCGCCGCCCCTGGCCTCGGGTGGGGGTAGCTCCTCTAGGCTGCTCCTGCGCTGACACAGTCTAAAAGATAGATTGTTTTAACAATGAAATAAAGTTAAATAAACGCTCCTTTGAGGCATGCGCTGCTTATACTATCCACTCTTCTTTTTGTCAACTCTTCCTCCTCTTTCACCCACACTTTTCCTGGACTTTTAATGCCTGGTTTATTACTTTCCTCTCAAACATGAGCCCTGCTTTTATCCTGGAAGACTTTAGTGCCCCAGGGTACAATCCATCCAGCACCTTGGACTCATGGCTTGTGCCTTTGATGAATATTTTGGAGTGTTGTCATATACTGGGCACTGTCAGAGGTGTGGTGTGAAGGCTGTAGCAATGAACAAATGGACAAAAATTCCTGTCCACAAGAACCTTACCATCAGGAGGACAGGAGTAGGGGAGAGAGTTAACCCATCAGTAAACAAATAATCATGCATAGAATGTCCGTTGGTGATAAACAGATGGAAAAGAATGAAGCAGGGAAACAAGGTAGGCAATGATGAGAGAGAAGAATCACTTTTATATGTGAGAGAAGGAATTTCAACAAGGGTAGCCTTCATTGAGGAGATGATATTTGGGCCAAGACCTGGAGGAAGTTTGGGAGCTACCATGTAAATATCTTGCAGGAGAGCATTACAGGCAGAGAGAACCGAGAGTGCAGCTGTCTTAAGGCAGGAGCGTACCTGGCTGGGAAGGGGCCGATATGGCTGAAGCTGAGTTCGTGAAGGGAGAGTAGAAGACAAGCTCAGGGAGCCGTAAGAGCCCAGGTCTTCTTAGGTCTTGCATGAAATTGTACGGACTATGGCTTTTACTCTGAATTGAGACGGTGAGCCTTTAGAAGGGAGGGTTCTGGCTGGAGAATGGGATAGAATCTGACTTACATTTGAAGCTTACTTGATTTCACTTGTCTCCACTCACTTTCATCTCTACTCAACTTTGATCATGTGTTCCTCTTGCCAGCTCATGTATTTTTTCATTGCCCTGAACTACTACACCTCTGAAATCTTAAACTCAAGTAGTATGATAGCAAAGCTTCTTTGCTCAGTCCTGTCTGACTCTTTCTGAGGCCATGGACTATATAGTCCTTGGAATTCTCCAGCCCAGAATACTGGAGTGGGTAGCCTTTTCCTTCTCCAGGGGATCTTCCCAACCCAAGGATCAAACCCAGGCTTCCCACATTGCAGGTGGATTCTTTACCAGCTGAGCCACAAGGGAAGCCCAGGAATACTGGAGTGGGTAGCCTATCCCTTCTCCAGTGGATCTTCCTGACCCAGGAATTGAACTGGGGTCTCATGCTTTGCAGACAGGTTCTTCACCAACTGACCTATCAGGTAAGTTAAAGATTCTACACCCACCCCTTCATTCTAATTACACTTTCTCTTTCACCTTAGCTAAATCTCTCATCTCTTGACTCTACTGAGTTCTTCCTAGTTATCAGTCCTTCTGGCTTCTCTTCTTTTCCTCTCCCTCCTAAACCCCATAGTGCAACTTTTTTTTAGCAATTGTAATGTGTTAACGTTCTCGTCTGGTTAGTATTTCAGCAAAGCCCAAACCATAGATCATTCCATTGGATCTTGGTCCTGGCTGCACATGTGAATCACCTGGGATGCTTTAAAAGGAGCTGATGCCTGATTTCGTTGGCCTGGAATGGGGCCCCTAAGTTGGTCTTTTTAAGCTCTGTCAGTGATTCTAATGAACCACCAGATAAGCGACAGGCTCTTATCCTATACTTCTGCACCTGGGCAGGAAACCAATCTCAGTTGTTCCCTAAAACTACTGGGAAATCTGACAAAGTGTGACCCTAGTAAGCTACATCTCACATTCCTCTCGATGGGCAAATTACCCTCCCCCAGCCTCCAACCCCACACCTGTCCATGTCTCTCTTAGAAGGTGGCTTCATTTTCCATTTCATAGAGAAAATAAGAGGCTTCCTTGGTCTCAAATTCCTGTCTTGCCGCCTAGATGCATCTCTTGTTGTTGTTCAGTCGCCCAGTTGTGTCCCACTCTTTGCCACCCCATGGACTGCAGCATGCCAGGCTTCCCTGTCCTTCACTATCTCCTGGAGTTTGCTGTAACTCATGTCCACTGAGTCAGTGATGCCATCCAACCATCTCATCCTCTGTTTCCCCCTTCTTCTTCTCCACTTTTATTCAGTTGTCTCATCCACCCTTACCAAAACTTTCCTCTGTCTTGAGGATCTTCAACATGTTTCTTACTATGGGCTCCTTTCAGGATATTTACAGTGTTTTATCTTTCAAGACTTTCTTTTCAATCCCATATCCTTCTTCTCTAGCTACTGCCCTATGTCTCTTCTCCCCTTCATTGCCAAGCTTCTTGAACAGTGAATCTCCTCAGCCTGTGCCATCCCCTCTGCTTCCATTTATTTCCACAGTGGAATCTGGTTTCTGTCCTCATCACTCCCCTGAAACATCTTTTGCTGTGGACACCAGTGATTTCCCAACTGACAAATCTAATGAGCATTTCTCAGTCTTTTGACTTACTTGGTGTTTCTGAATCATTAATTTTTACTGCCTGCCTTCCTGAAAATTTGTTCTCCAGTGGATTCCATGACACTGCTCTTTCTTGATTCACCTCCCTCTTCTGTGGCTGCTCTTTGAGCTTCGCTTTCTTTTCCCAAACCCAAAATATCAATGTTCCCAGGAAGCGCTCTCTGTTTTCCTACTGTGTGCTTGCATGCTAAGTCACTTCAGTCGTGTCTGACTCTGTGACTCTATGGACTGTAGCCCACCAGGTTCCTCCGTCCATGGAATTCTCCAGGCAAGAATACTGGAGTGGGTTATCATGCTCTCCCCCGGGGATCTTTCCAACCCAGGGATCGAATCTGCGTCTCTTATGTCTTCTTCATCTTAGGAGGATCGTTTACCACTAGCGCCACCTGGGAAGCCCTTCTTTTCCTACTCCTTCACACTTTTTCTTGGAAATTTTATCCATGCCTGCGACTTCAGCTATCACCTACATTTTATAACTCGCAGATGTGTACCTTCACCACAGATCTCTCTCCGAGCCCTAGATCTGTTTATGAAAGTGGTTGTGGGCTGTCTCTGCCTAGAAATTCCACTCAATGTCCAAAACTGAATGTGACCTTTTATATACTCCGGCTCCACTAAATGAGAAATCTGAGTCATCCAAGATTCTTCTTTCATCTTCCTCACTTTCTACAATGACCAGTTCCTCCCAAGTCTATCTCACAACCATCTCTCATATGTTTGTTCTTGGTATCGTGACTGCCCCTTCTTTGAATTCCCATCATCTGTCACCTGTACCATTGTAGTATCTTCCTAACTGGAGCACCTGGCTCTATAGCAACCTCCTTAAAGCTGTCGTTGGAACCCAAAGAATCCTTCTACAATGGAAAACTTATTGTGTTTCTGCTCTGCACATATGTCATCAGCGACTCCCAGGGACTCATAGCAGTGGTTTTCAAGTTTAATGTACAGGGATCGCTGTGCATGTTCTGGAGTGAAGGTGAGGGGCAGTGAGCTGAGTGCACCACTCACCAGGGTGAAACTCTTCAATCAGGGCAACTGTGCTTTGTGTGTATTATTCTGGGCAACTGAGGACATTCTCCATTAGAGTGAAAATTCTGGAGCCAGAAGAAAAAATTTGAATGCCATTGACCTTGATCTTCACAACCAACTTTAACAAGTTCACTGTTTATCATGAACAGAAGAGTATCTCTTATATCAAGAGTATGAAAGCTTCATAGACCTTGTATTCAGGAACTTTGACCCTTCCAGTTGTGTGTAGTTGGTTGCCAAGGTCCAGACCAGACTGAGGGCTCTCACAGCTTGATGTGACTTTTGGTGATTGTTCTAAGGCCCTTCCTCCTCTGTTTGAGGTGCCTGGTGCCTGTCATGGACATGAACATTGAACTCTGCCTGAAGAACACCCAGGGCCTTGATGCAGGCACCATCCCTAGGCAGTCTCAGATATTAAATTACACCCTGTTCCATAACTTGCATTTTTCTCCTTGACATTATCTCTCATATGCTTCCAAATGATTAAAGAGTCTTTTTAAAACCTGTAGAAGAGCCCACTGAATCAAAGCTTGTTCCATGTTTACTTTCTCAGAACTAGGAGAACCTTAAGAAACCCTGTCTAGCCCCATGCTGTGATCTTAGTGAAAACTGATTCTCCAAGAGCTTAGTTCTCATGCCAGCTCATGGACCATGGCCCTGCTTACATTCTTCCAAACTGGGATTGAGTTCAGGCTGGAGGCTTTTCATCTGCCTTCAAGAAAGGGGAACACGCACATCGTCACTTATAAAAAGGGAATCTTGGCATTGACAAATCCGGTGGTTCCCAGTTCCATGTTATAAAATAGTCTTAATCTGTCTAGTTCAGAGAATGTTCAGGGGTGAGTCAGCTGTAACCACACCCTAGCTTGACCTGAGCCTCTAGTGTCATTTCTCCCTAAGCCAAGTTAAAACTGCTTGATAGCCTAAGCACAAAAGCAGCAACCAGATTCTAATGCTACTCACTGAACAATCAATCATTCCCTGAGCAAGGAGGATGTTGGGTGAGGTGATCTCTAGGCACCCCTTCAGTTCCAATACCCTGAGTCTTCAATGCTAGGAGGCAATGAGTGTGAAAGATGCTTTGAAAAGTTCAAAATGCTATATAGTTGTGGGGTGTTCTTAATTAAACTTACTGCTTTAAGTTCCCATAACAGCAGCAGAAGAAATAAAGGGCCCTTCCTGATGAATAGACAACTGGGCAGGTCAGCATCTGACTCATCTGCAGTTGGCAGAATAGTGTTGTTTTTCAGGGAGCAAAATAAGAAGAACAGCTATTATTTATTGAGACAGGATCATATGCCAGCAGTATGCTAGTGACCTTCATAAACATTTTTGTTATTTATTCTCACAATAACCCTGTCATTATTATCATTGTTGCCCTTTTACAGATGAGGAAACTGAGGCTCTGGGAAGTTAAGTGACTCAGTTGAGGTCACACACCTAGTAAGTGATGGAGCTAAGATTGGAACCATGATTTCTCTCATTCGAAAAGCTCAACCACTTTCAAATATGTGAAAAGTGGAAACTTATTTCCTACCCTAGTGCTTCTCCAATGTTGATGAGCAGCTGAATCACCACATCTTGCTAAAACCAGATTGCTGATTCAGGTTAGGGTCTGAGCTTCTGCATTTCTGACAGGGTCCCAGATACTGTTGATAGAGCAGATCCATGAACCCCATTGAGTAGCAAGAGGCTAGAGGCCTTTCTAGAGGAATCCCTGGGCTCCATGTGCTCCCAGGGCCGGGCCACACAGGCTGTGCCCTGCAAAACTCGAGGGGGCACCATTTGCATTCTACTCTGTGCAGTGTGCCTCCTGGGGTCCCATGCTGGGGTAACCTCCAGTCTGGAGTGAGACCCCAAGGAACAGTGAGCAGATCAACAGACTCTTCATCCCCTGGGATCCAGTCTGAATAAGGGAAAGTGCTTTGCTTTCCCCTACAAATGAAAAATTGATCATCCCAGTTGAGAAAAGAAAGGCGAAGCGGGTCTGCTCACAATGAGGGTGGCCCATTTGGTGTTCAAGGATGAGCTGGGAAGGAGGGAAAAAAGGAAGCTGGCAGGCTGGCTGGTTAGCAGGCTGGCTGGCGTGGCTGGCTCCATTCTTATGCTAACAAAGCTGTGATTCCAGGCTGCAGCTGCTGCTCAGAGGGGGCTTGGGTCATTCATAGCAGCTTTCTTTCTGAGTTCCAGACCCCCAGAACAGGTGCAGCCCCACTTGTTATTTTGTGCAGCCCTGACTGTCCAGACAGGGAGCTGATTATCACTGTGAATCGGGGATTACTGCTGATTTACCAGCTTCTGTCAAACAAAGGGGCCGGCCTTAAGACAGCTGTCTCTTCTAGCCAGCATGAGGCTAACTGCCCCAAAAGCCATGTGGGCCACGAGGAGGTGAGATTGAAGTGGAAACGGGACAGAGGAAAATAAAAAATCCAGGCAGCATTTTTTCTGGGACAGGTCAAAATGTTGGAGAGTCAGAGGGCTGGGAGCTTAAGCCCAAAGTCTCCCAGCAGGAGATCAAAACCAAGGGAACTAGGCCCAAGCACCCCTTCTCTGACTGGGGGTTGCTGCTTTGAGCCCCATGGCCTGAGCTCTGTTGAAGTGGCCAAGTTTGTGGGAAGGCCCTCATTGTCTCACTGTCCCCTTCCTCCGCCTCACCCTCAGCGCCAGGCTTTGAGAACAAGACAATCAGCTGCCATTCAGAGAAAGAGGGGAGACCTATTAGCCCTGTGGTTTACAAGCCCACTTCCAAAGTAAGGCAGCTTGGAGCTGGATCTTGACCCCTTAGCAGCCTCATGAGCTTAGGCCATCATTTGATTTCTCCAAACCCAAGTTTTTCCTAGAAAGATAACAAGAGTACCTCTATCATGGAGCTACTGTGAAGATTTATTACCACCAACAATGACAGCTAACACTGGGAAGCACCTGGTATGGACCAAGCCCTCTTCTAAGCACTTCACATGTTCGCCATAACCCTGTGAAATAGGTACTCTGATTATCGCTGTTTTATAGATGCAAAACCCAAGGATAAAAAAAGGGTTAACTTGCCCAAGGTCACACAGGTAGTAAGTGGCAGCTGTCACTGTTTGCAGATGACATGATCCTCTACATAGAAAACCCCAAAGACTCCACCAGAAAATTACTAGAGCTAATCAATGAATATAGTAAAGTGGCAGGATATTAAATCAACACACAGAAATCCCTTGCATTCCTATACACTAATAATGAGAAAATAGAAAAAGAAATTAAGGAAACAATTCCATTCACCATTGCAACAAAAAGAATAAAATACTTAGGAATATATCTACCTAAAGAAACTAAAGACCTATATTTAGAAAACTATAAAACACTGATGAAAGAAATCAAAGAGGACACTAATAGATGGAGAAATATACCATGTTCATGGATCGGAAGAATCAATATAGTGAAAATGAGTACACTACCCAAAGCAATCTATAGATTCAATGCAATCCCTATCAAGCTACCAGTGGTATTTTTTACAGAGCTAGAACAAATAATTTCACAATTTGTATGGAAATACAAAAACCCTCGAATAGCCAAAGCAATCTTGAGAAAGAAGAATGGAACTGGAGGAATCAACCTGCCTGACTTCAGGCTCTACTACAAAGCCACAGTCATCAAGACAGTATGGTACTGGCACAAAGACAGAAATATAGATCAATGGAACAAAATAGAAAGCCCAAAGATAAATCTACACACCTATGGACACCTTATCTTTGACAAAGGAGGTGAGAATATACAATGGATTAAAGGCAATCTTTTTAACAAGTGGTGCTGGGGAAACTGGTCAACCACTTGTAAAAGAATGGAACTAGATCACTTTCTAACACCATACACAAAAGTAAACTCAAAATGGATTAAAGATCTAAATGTAAGACCAGAAACTATACAACTCCTAGAGGAGAACATAGGCAAAACACTCTCTGACATAAATCACAGCAGGATCCTTTATGACCCACCTCCCAGAATACTGGAAATAAAAGCAAAAGTAAGCAAATGGGACCTAATTAAAATTAAAAGCTTCTGCACAACAAAGGAAACTATAAGCAAGGTGAAAAGACAGCCTTCGGAATGGGAGAAAATAATAGCAAATGAAGCAACTGACAAACAACTAATCTCAAAATTATACAAGCAACTTATGCAGCTCAATTCCAAAAAAATAAATGACCCAATCAAAAAATGGGCCAAAGAACTAAATAGACATTTCTCCAAAGAAGACATACAGATGGCTAACAAACACATGAAAAGATGCTCAACATCACTCATTATCAGAGAAATGCAAATCAAAACCACAATGAGGTACCATTTCACGCCAGCCAGAATGGCTACGATCCAAAAGTCTACAAGCAATAAATGCTGGAGAGGGTGTGGAGAAAAGGGAACCCTCTTACACTGTTGGTGGGAATGCAAACTAGTACAGCCACTATGGAGAACAATGTGGAGATTCCTTCAAAAACTGGAAATAGAACTGCCTTATAACCCAGCAATCCCACTACTGGGCATACACACCAAGGAAACCAGAATTGAAAGAGACAGGTGTACCCCAATGTTCATTGCAGCACTGTTTATAATAGCCAGGACATGGAAGCAACCTAGATGTCCATCAGCAGACCAATGGATAAGAAAGCAGTGGTACATATACACAATGGAGTATTACTCAGCCATCAAAAAGAATACATTTGAATCAGTTCTAATGATGTGGATGAAACTGGAGCTGATCATACAGAATGAAGAAGTCAGAAAGCAAAACACCAATACAGTATACTAACGCATACATATGGAATTTAGAAAGATGGTAATGATAACCCTGTATGCGAGACAGCAAAAGAGACACAGATGTATAGAACAGTCTTTTGGACTCTGTGGGAGAGGGAGAGGGTGGGATGATTTGGGAGAATGGCATTGAAACATGTATAATATCATATAAGAAATGAATCGCCAGTCTAGGTTCAATGCAGGGTGCAGGATGCTTGGGACTGGTACACTAGGATGACCCGGAGGGATGGTGTGTCGGGGGGAGGTGGGAGGGGGGCTCAGGGTTGGGAACACGTATACACCTGTGGTGGATTCATGTTGATGTATGGCAAAACCAATACAATATTGGAAAGTAAATAATAATAATAATAATGAAGTTTAAAAAAAAACAGCTGAGAATCAAACTTGGGCAGCCTGTCAGGCTTTCTCTTAAGCACTATGCTTTCCTCCACCGCACAGACTCGTGTAGAGTGATGAGCACAGTGCCCAGCACATGTAAATATCTGGTAGATGGGGCGGTTATAATTCATTCAGGTGATGTAGCCAATGAACAACTAAATATGTGTCCCCCAGAAAAGGAATATATTTTTCTTATATGAAAAATGGGTTTCCACAACTGGAGTCTCCATAATGGAAAAACGGCGGTCTTTGTTGGCCCCAGCGCTCCAGCTCCATTCACTCCCACACAAAGGAGGGGGGGATGGGGTCAATTCATCTTGCTGCTCGGCTTAGCAGACCAGTTTTGATGTCCAGAGCAGCTTTTCACCTCTACTCACCGAACCGTCTCCTCTTCAATCTACACCTTTCATAGGCCCACTGCTCCGCCACCCAAACCTTTATCCCTGTAAATTTGATTCACGTAGTATGTCAAAGAAAGTGAGAGTAGGAAAGAGAGAGGGAAGGATAAAAGGAGGTAGAGAAGAAGTGGGGGAGAGAGAGGGAGTGAGACCCCCTCTTAGAAAAATGAGAAGGGAAGATAGTACCAACAGTCCCATTCAAATGTAGATGTTTTATAAGAATTTTTAACGACAAAGAAATACGCTCACAGTAGCTGATTGAGAAAGGCAGGCTACAGAATATATTGAGTGTGACGCTCTTTTGGAGTGTCTCAGTAAACACAGAAAAAAGACTGGAAGGAAATTCATCAATATGCTAATAGTAATTATCTGTAGGTAGTGAGGTTGCAGATTATTTTGCTCCTTTAATTTTTCTCTATAATGTCACCAGAATTCCACATGAGTATGTGTGATTTTTGTAATTTAAACAACTTTTAAGGAAGAGAAAAAACTAGGGGCAAGATATGTTTTATAGTCTGTGTCAGGGACAGATTCTGCCCCCCGTCTTTGAGAGCAATGCTTTCAAATGTCCTTTGCATGCATGCTCAGTCACTCAATCATATCCGATTATTTGTGAACCTATGAACTGTAGCCCATCAGACCCCTCTGTCCATGGGATTCTCTAGGCAAGAATACTGGAGTGGGTTGCCTTTTCCTACTTCAGGGGATCTTCCCGACCCAGCAATTGAACCCATGTTTCCCACGTCTCCTGCATTGCACGTGGATTCTTTTTCATGAAGCCACTAGGAAAGCCCTTAATGTCCTGCCAAAGAGCATTCCTTGTGTGCAAGGGAATGCTAAACCACTCAACAGGGCCTCAGAGAGCTTTCAGACATATGCTCAACTCTCACTTCAAGAGTATATAGTCTTCCTGCCCAGTCAGGCAGGTAGGGAAGGAGAGCCCTGACCTTAAAGCACCCTGTGTCCCTGACTGGTTCAGGAAACCAGCAGTACAGTTAACATCCTAAAGGTTTGCCGTATTCGGCAAGAACCTGAACAGGGCTGAGGGAGTGGGGCCAAAGCAAATAAATTAGGAATTAATGAGTGAGAGGGCTCAGAACTGATAACAGAAAGGTGAGGACTAGAGGTATCTTTCTTGAACTGGAGGCTTCTCGTGCAGAGTTCCTATTTGGGGCATGGCCTTGTTAGAAATGGGTGAAAGTTCAGGCAGGCAGAGGGTTGGGGACAAAGGCATGACCAGAGGCCACAAGCTCAAATGCCTTTGGGAGGGGCAGACCATAGCGTAAATGACTACCAGGACCTCGGTGAGGACTCCAATGGCTAGCGAGAGCAATTCCCACATAAAAAAAGCCTGGCACTGTGGGCCAGGGTTTCCATGTCTTAGGACTTTTCAAGAGAAAATAGAAATACAGAAGTTTATACAAAATCTCTCAACCTTTTTTTAAAAGTTAAAACAAAATGCATATACAGTCCACAGTTTTTTAGACTTTTTTGAAAAAAAATTGTTTTTATTACTTTTTGGCCACACTGCAAAGCATGCTGGATCCTCGTTCCCCAGCCAGGGATCACATCCATGCCCCTTGCATTTGAAGTGCAGCGTCTCAAAAGTCTCAAACACTGGACCACCAAGGAAGTCCCTAGACTTTTACTTTTTAAATAATTATAGATTTACAGGAAGTTGTAAAGATGTTACAGAGGGGTCCTGTGTGCCCTCCACTTAGTTTCCACTTAGTTTCCTTGTGGCCTCAGGGTTATATCTTACATAACCATTGTACAGTATTAAGCCAGGAAATGAACTTTGACACAATGTGTGTGTATATATAGTTCTAGGTCAGTTTATCTCCTGTATGGTTTTATGTATCCAACACCACAGTTAAGGTACAAAATTAGTCCATTACAGAAAAGATCTCCCTCCTGCTACCTCTACTTAGTTATACCCACTTTTTTCTCCCCACCATCGCTAACCCTTGGCAACTACTAATCTATTCTCTATCTCTGTAGTTTTGTCATTTCAAATATGTTATATAATTGGAATAATATGCAACCTTTTGAGATTGACTTTTTTACTTGGCTTGATGCCCCAGAGACCCATCCAAGTTGTTGCACATATTAATAATTCATTCCTTTTTAATGCAGACTAGTATTTCATGATATGGACAGATCAGAGTTTGTTTAATTATTCTGTTGAAGGACATTTTTGCTGTTTTAAGTTTCTGGCTATTATGAGTAAAACTGCTATGAACAATTGTGTACAGGTTTTTATGTAGACAGAAGTTTTCATCTCTTGGATTAAGGTCCAGGAGGGTAATTGCTGGGTCAGGTGGTGCTAGTGGTAAAGAATCTACCTGCCAATGCAGTAGGCGCAAGAGATGTGGGTTTGATCCCTGGGTCTGGAAGATCCCCTGGAGAAGGGAATGGCAATCCACTCCAGTATTCATACCTGGGAAATCCCATGGACAGAGGAGCCTGCCTGGTGATCTACAGTCCATGGGGTCACAAAAAGTCAGATGTGACTTAGTGATCACACAACAGAGGTAAATGCATGTTTAGTTTTACAATATAAGAATCTGCCAAACTTTTCCAGAGGGGCTGTACCATTTTACATTCTCATGAGTAATACGTGAGTAATCCAGTTTCTCTGCATCCTTGCCGACATTTGATGTTTCCACTAATTTTTAGTCCACCAGTCTCAGGTGTGTAGTGGTATCTTTTAAATTTGCATTTTTCATAGTGGCTAAAAATGTTGAACAACTTTTTTATGTGCTTATTTGCTATCTAAACATCCTCCTCAGTGAAATGCCTTTTACTGTCTTGTGCCCACTTTCTAATATAGTTCTGTGTTTTTTGCTGTTGAAGTATTGAGAATTCTTTATATATTCTAGATACTGGTCTTTTGCCAGATACATGGTTTGACAATATTTTCTCTCAGTATTTGATTTATCTTTTCACTCTTTTAACTAAGTCTTTCACAGAGCAAAGTTTTAATTTTTATGGGGTCCAATTTATTGATTTTTTTTTTACAGATTATACTTCTGGTGTCATGCCTAAGAACTCCACACCAGGCCTTGGGTCCCTGAGATTTTCTCCTATTTTTATATTATAAGTGTTCTATAAAAAATATTCTGCATTAAAACATAAACTTTTTCACGGAAATGAAAAAAAAAAAGTCTTCTGTAAACTGAACATAGTTTGTAAAAACTGTACAGAATCTATGATCTACTTTGAGTCAATTTTTGTATAAGATGTGAAGTTTAAGTCAAGCCTTTTTTTTTTTTTTTTTGGCTTATGGATGTCAAATTACTCCATTATCATTTCTTGACAAGGCTATCTTTCTTCCCTTGAATTGTTTTGCCATCTTTGTCAAAAATCAGTTGGGCATATTGGTATGGGTCTATTTCTGGGTTTCCTATCCTGTTCCATTGATATCTGTGTCTATCCTCTGCCAATAATGATGCTTTCTTGATTACTGAAATGATATAGTAAGCCTTAATATTGGGTGAAGCAACTACCCTTGCTTTATTATTTTTTTTCAAAATTATTTACCTATTTTGTCTTTTGTATTTCCAAATGTATCATTGAATAATATTGCCTAAATCCACTAAAATCTTGATGGGATTTTGATAAGAATTACATTAAATGTGTGCATCAATTTTGAGAGAATTGACACTGTCACTATATGGAGTTTCCAAAACTATGAATGCGGTGTGCGTGAGTGCTAAGTCACTTCAGTCATGTCTGACTCTTTGCTACCCTATGGACTATAGCCCACCAGGCTCCTCTATCCATGGGATTCTCCAGGCAAGAATATTGAAGTGGGCTGTCATTTCCCTCTCCAGTATTGCTGAATAATATGTCGCTGTTTACACATATCACATTTTGTTTATTCATTCATTAGTTGATGGACATTTGTGCTGTTTCAACTTCTTGATTGTCATGGTTGTTTTTTATTATGGTGTAACAGTTCTTTAAATATTTTAGAGAAGTCTCTTATGAGATATATAATTTGCAAATATTTTCTCTCATTCTGTGAATTACCTTTTCACTATCTGTATTGTATTCTTTTAATTTCAATGATGTCCAGTTGCTTGTGCTTTTAGTGTTATATCTAAGAAACCATTACCTGATTCAAGACTAGAGTTTTATAGTTTTAGCTCTTACATTAGGCCTTCTCTGGTGGCTCAGTCAGTAAAGAGTCTGCCTGCAATGCGGGAGACCTAAGTTCATTCCCTGGGTCACCTTTGATCCATTTGAGTTAATTTTTTCATATGAAATGAAGAGTCCAACTTCATTCTTTTGCACGTGGACATACAGTTGTCCCAGCACCATTTATTGAGGAAATTTTTTCCCCATTGAAATTTCATGGTATGCATGTCAAAAATCAATTATTCATAAATGTGAGGATTTATTTTTGAACTCTAAACTCTATTCTATTCTTCTATAAGTATATATATATGTGTGTGTGTGTGTCTGTGTGTGTGTGTATCTTCCAATCCATGAACATGGGATGTGTTTCCATAAATGTAGGGTTAGGTCCCATTCTTTTAGGTCTTCTTTGATTTCCTTCAACCATGTTTTGTATGGTAGAGATGATAAGTTTTATATTTATTTTGCTAAATTCATTCCTAAGTATTCTATTATCTTTGATGCTATTTTAAATGAAGGTAAATTATTAATTTTAATTTTAGCTTGCCTATTGCTGCTATGTGGAAATGAAATTTTTTATATTTTGTATCTTGCAACCTTGTTTTCTTTAACATTTTATTTCATATTGGAATACAGTTGATTAACAATGTTGTGATAGCATCAGGTGTACAGCAAAGTGATTCAGTTATACATATACATGTATCTATTTTTTCAAATTCTCTTCCCATTTAGATTGTTACATAATATTGAACAAATAAACTTACTAGTTTTAATTTGGTTTCAGTGGATTCCTTAGGATTTTCTCGATATAGATAATGACATCTGTGATTATTTCCTTTCCATTCAGGAGGGCTTTTATTTTCTTGCCTAATTGTTCCACCTAGAACCTCCAGTAAAATGTTGAATGGAGATGGCAACAGTTGACATCCTTGAATTTTTCCTAATCTCAGGGGGAAAGCTTTTACTCTTTCACCATTAAGTATGGTATTAGCTGTGGGTTTTTCATAGATGCTGCTTACCAGATTGAGGACGTTCCTTTCTATTTGTAGTTTGTTGAGTGTTTTATGATGATGAAGAGGTGCTGGATTTTGCCAAGTGCATTTTCTGTATCTATTGAGATAAACATGTGGTTTTCTGTCCTTTATTGAAGTATGATTCTATTAAATTACATTAATTGGTTTTTGGATGCTAAGCCAACTCTGCACTCCTGGAATAAATATCAATTGGTCATGGTATATAATCCTTTTTAGCTATTTCTTGATTCAGTTTGCTAGTTGTGGCAGTCTTACCTGTTTGTTTTATTTTTTTTTTAATTTTTTAATTTTTTTTTTTTTTTTTGTAGATGTTCTTTATCAAGTCAAGGAAGTTCCCTTCTATTCTTGGCTTTCTGAGTTTTTTTTTTTTTGTTTTTTTTTTTTGTTTTTTTTTTAATCATGGATGTGTGTTGGATTTTGTCAAATACTTTCTTGCATCAATTTTCATGGTCATACCATTTTTCTTGCATAGCCTGTTGATAGTCTGGATTTTCAGCATAGCTTGTATTTTCATCTTCATTCCATTCTGTAGGTCAGAAGTTCTGGTAGACCTGACAGGGTTTTCTGTTCAAGATGTAAACTGGGCTAGGCTGTTACCTAGAGGTTCTGTGGCTTAATCTGCTTCCAAGGTCATTCAGATATTTTTCAGAATTCATTTCTTTGGAGGTATGTGTGAAGTCCCCATTTCTTGGCTGGTTGTCAGCCAGGTGTCACCCTGTGCTCCTAAATGCCACCAGCAGTTCCTTCTAACATGGCCCCCTCCATCTTCAAAACCAGTGACCTGGCACCTTGGTCTGTCAAATCTTTCTCATACTTCAAATATCTCTGACTTCCTCTTCTGCCTACTTGCCAGAGAGAACTCTCTATTAAAAGCTTCATGTGGTTAGATTAGGCCCATCCAGATAGCCTCCATTTTGCCATATGTATGCTTAGTTGCTTAGCCTTGTCTGACTCTTTACAACCCCATGGACTGTAGCCACTAGGCTCCTCTGTCCATGGGGCTTCTCCAGGCAGGAATACTGGAGTGGGTTGCCATGCCCTCCTCCAGGTGATCTTCCCAACCCAGGAATTGAACCCAGGTCTCCCACGCTGCAGGCAGATTCTTTACAATCTGAGTCACCAGGGAAGCCCATATAATGTAGTATAATCACTGGAGTAATTTCTCATCAAATTGATAGCTCCAGGATAGGGGATTATATAAGAGCAAGGATCATTAGGGATTATATTTAGAATTTTGCCTACCACAGAAATACAGTTTAAAAGTGAATTAATTTAAAGAAAATTGTTGGGTAAATGATATGGCCACAATTGTGAGGTGTGTATGAAAACAGCTTGGGACTTAGATAAACAAGTATTTCATTTTCAGATTTCTTCTATATTCTATGATTCTTTAGTTAGGAAGTTTTGGAATATTCTACTCTTCTGTCCACTGTGTGGTAAAATGTATGAATATCAGAGTCAAGTGTGTTCTTCATGTATGTCATGGTCATGAATGACAAGAAAGACTGAGGAACTATTTCCAGATAAAGGATACTAAAGAGATATGATACCTAAATTGAAGTATTCCTCCCTGTTTGAGTCCTATCAGATCGTTTCAGTTCAGTCACTCAGTTGTGTCTGACTCTTTGTGACACCATGGACTGCAGCACACCAGGCTTCCCTGTCCATCACCAACTCCCAGAGTTTGCCCAAGTTCACCATTGAATTGGTGATGCCATCCAACCATCTCATCCTCTGTTGTCCCCTTCTCCTCCTGCCTTCAATCTTTCCCAGCATCAGGGTCTTTTCTAATGAGTCAGTTCTTTCCATCAGGTAGCCAAAAGATTGGAACTTGAGCTTCAGCATCAGTCCTTCCAATGAATATTCAGGACTGATTTCCTTTAGGATTGACTGATTGGATCTCCTTGCAGTCCAAGGGACTCTCAAGAGTCTTCTCAACACCACAGTTCAAAAGCATCAATTCTTCAGCATTCAGCTTTCTTTATAGTCCAACTCTCATATCCAAATTTCCTGGTATATTGAGTGCAGCACTTTCAAAGCATCATCTTTTAGGATTTGAAATAGCTCAACTGGAATTCCATCACCTCCACTAGCTTTTTTCATAGTGATGCCTTCAAAGGCCGATATGATTTCACATTCCATGAAGTCAGGGTCTAGGTGAGTGATTACACCATCGTGGTTATCTCGGTCATGAATATCGTTTTTATACAGTTCTTCTGTGTATTCTTGCCACCTCTTCTTAATATCTTCTGCTTCTGTTAGGTCCCTACCATTTCTGTCCTTTATTGAGCCCATCTTTGCATGAAATGTTCCCTTGGTATCTCTAATTTTCTTGAAGAGATCTCTAGTCTTTCCCATTCTATTGTTTTCCTCCATTTCTTTGCATTGATCACTGAGGAAGTCTTTCTTATCTCTCCTTGCTATTCTTTGGAACTCTGCATTTAAATGGATATATCTTTCCCTTTCTCCTTTGCCTTTAGCTTCTCTTCTTTTCTTAGCTATTTGTAACACCTCATCAGACAACCATTTTGCCTTTTTGCATTTCTTTTTCTTGGGGATGATCTTGTTCATGGCCTCCTGTACAATGTCATGACCCTCCATCCATAGTTCTTCAGGATTCTGTGTATCAGATCTAATCCCTTCAATCTATTTGTCACTCCCACTGTATAATCGTTAGGGATTTGATTTAGGTCATACCTGAATGGTCTAGTGGTTATCTCCACTTTCTTCAATTTCAGTCTGAATTTGGCGATAAGAAATTCATGATCTGAGCCATAGTCAGCTCCCAGTCTTGTTTTTGCTGACTGTATAGAGCTTCTCCATCTTTGGCTACAAAGAATATAATCAATCTGATTTGAATAAATATGATTTGATTTATACAGTCAGACTAGGAACTGACTGTGGCTCAGATCATGAACTCCTTATTGCCAAATTCAGACTGAAGTTGAAGAAAGTGGAGAAAACCACTAGACCATTCAGGTATGACCTAAATCAAATACCTTATGAGTATACAGTGGAAGTGAGAAATAGATTTAAGGGTTTAGATCTGATAGATAGAGTGCCTGATGAACTATGGATGGAGGTTCCTGACATTGTACAGGAGACAGGGATCAAGACCATCCACATGGAAAAGAAATGCAAAAAACAAAATGGCTGTCTGGGGAGGCCTTACAAATAGCTGTGAAAATAAGAGAAGCAAAAAGCAATTGAGAAAAGGAAAGAGATAAGCATCTGAATACAGTGTTCCAAAGAATAGCAAGGAGAGATAAGAAAGCCTTCCACAGAGATCAATGCAAAGAAATAGAGGAAAACAACAGAATGGGAAAGACTAGAGATCTCTTCAGGAAAATTAGAGATACCAAGGGAACATTTCATGCAAAGATGGGCTCAATAAAGGACAGAAATGGTAGGGACCTAACAGAAGCAGAAGATATTAAGAAGAGGTGGCAAGAATACACAGAAGAACTGTATAAAAAAGATCTTCATGACCCAGATAATCACGATGGTGTGATGACTCACTTAAAGCCAGACATCCTGGAATGTGAAGCCAAGTGGACCTTAGGAAGCATCACTACGAACAAAGCTAGTGGAGGTGATGGAATTCCAGTTGAGCTGTTTCAAATCCTGAAAGATGAGGCTGTGGAAGTGCTGCACTCAATATGCCAGCAAATTCGAAAAACTCAGCAGTGGCCACAGGACTGGAAAAGGTCAGTTTTCATTCCAATCCCAAAGAAAGGCAATGCCAAAGAATGCTGAAACTACCTCACATTTGCACTCATCTCACAGGCTAGGAAAGTAAGGCTCAAAATTCTCCATGCCAGGCTTCAGTAATAAGTGAACTGTGAACTTCCTGATGTTCAAGCTGGTTTTCGAAAAGGCAGAGGAACCAGAGATCAAATTGCCAACATCCACTGGATCATGGACAAAGCAAGAGAGTTCCAGAAAAACATCTATTTCTGCTTTATTGACTATGCCAAAGCCTTTGACTGCGTGGATCACAATCAACAGAGTAAAATTCTGAAAGAGATGGGAATACCAGACCACCTGACTTGCCTCTTGAGAAACCTGTATGCAGGTCAGGAAGCAACAGTCAGAACTGGACATAGAACAACAGACTGGTTCCAAATAGGAAAAGGAGTACATCAAGGCTGTATCTTGTCACCCTGCTTATTTAGCTTATATGCAAAGTACATCATGAGAAATGCTGGGCTGGAGGAAGCACAAGCTGGAATCAAGATTGCCAGGAGAAATATCAATAACCTCACATATGCAGATGACACCACCCTTATGGCAGAAAGTGAAGAGGAACTATAGAGCTTCTTGTCGAAAGTGAACGAGAAGAGTGAAAAAGTTGGCTTAAAGCTCAACATTCAGAAAATGAAGATCATGGCATCTGGTCCCATCACTTCATGGCAAATAGATGGGGAAATAGTGGAAACAGTGGCTGACTATTTTTCTGGGCTCCAGAATCACTGCAGATGGTGATTGCAGCCATGATATTAAACGATGCTTGCTCCTTGGAAGGAAAATTATGTCCAACCTAGACAGCACATTCGAAAGCAGAGACATTACTTTGTCAACAAAAGTCCATCTAGTCAAGGCCACAGTTTTTCCATTAGTCATTTATGGATGTGAGAGTTGGACTATAAAGAAATCTGAGCACCAAAGAATTGATGCTTTTGAACTGTGGTGTTGGAGAAGACTCTTGAGAGTCCTTTGGACTGCATGGTGATCCAACCAGTCCATCCTAAAGGAGATCAGTCCTGGGTGTTCATTGGAAGGACTGATGTTGAAGCTGAAACTCCAATCCTTTGGCCACCCGATGTGAAGAGCTGACTCATTTGAAAAGACCCTGATGCTGGGAAAGACTGAAGGCAGGAGGAGAAGGGAATGACAGAGGATAAGATGGTTGGATGGCATCACCAACTCAATGGGCATGGTTTTGGGTGGACTCGGGGAGTTGGTGATGGATAGGGAGGCCTGGTGTGCTGCCGTTCATGGAGTTGCAAAGAGTCGGACACGACTGAGCAACTGAACTGAACTGCTCTGTTGTATAAATTTATATTATAAATTGAGTCCTATCGCAGAAAAATTTGGGGTTTTTTTTTTAAAGGATGTTATTGGGATAATTGATGAAATTTGAAAGCAGGTTTTTGATTAGATGATAATGTTATATCAATATTAATTTCCTGATTTTAATAATTTTACTGTGGCTACATAAGAGAATTAACCTTCTATTGTCTAGAAAATATACACTGAATTACTTAAGGATAAAGGGGCATGATTCCTGCAACTTACTCTCAAATGGTTCGGAAAAAAATAATTGTGTATGTGAGTATAAATATTCATTAAAAGAGAAAAGAATGAAGCAAATGTTAGAAAAATGTTAACATTTGAGGAATCTGAGTGAAAAGTATATGAAAATTCTTTATATTACGCTTTTACACTTTATATTAGTAGAACTTCAGATGAGAATCACAACCCTGCTGACACCTTTTCAGCCCAGAGTGACCCTGAGCAGAAGATCCAGGTGTACCATGTGTGGACCTCAGACTCATGCATGGGAACTGTGAGATTATAAATTGTGTGTCTGTGTGTGTTTTCAATTCAATCAACAGGAGGTTTCCCAGGTGGCTCAGTGGTAAAGAATCCATCTGCCAATGCCAGAGACACAGGAGATGTGGGTTTGATCCCTGGGTCAGGAAGATCCCCTGGAGAAAGGAATGGCAACCCGCTCCAGTATTCTTGCTGGAGGATCTGATGGACAGAGGAGCCTGGCAGCTTACAGTCCATGGGAGTTGCAAAGAGTTGGACATGACTGAGTAACTGAGCATGCACACGTCTCTAACAAGCATTTGAAATGGAAGAAGGGGTAGACTCAAGAGTCATTATAGATAGGAAATCACCACAATTTGGTGCCTGACCGCATGAGGTCAGAGAGAGTAGTTGGAGAGGATCCTGAAGGTAGGAGCCTGGGAATGGGGATTAACTGACAGAAAGAGGCAAATTGAGATGCAGAGCTGGTTGGAAGAAAAAATAAGCTTTTGGCATGTTAAGTTTGAGTAACTAGGTGACATGAGTGGAAAGGAACTATCCAGTAGAAAGGAGTTGATTAAGACTGACACCAAATAGGTCAAGGCTAGAGCCAGAGATGTGGGAGTCATCACAATGATTCTGGATACATCTCATGTGAAGGGAAGAAAGGCTGCAACAGAGGGGTGTTCCCATGTCCAGCATGGTACACTCAACTGATTATGAGTACTTGCTCTGATATCAGACAGGTATGGGTTTAAAACCCCAGCTTTGCTCACTGCTAGCTGTGGGCCCTCAAACAAGTTCCTTCATGTCTCTGAGCCTCATTTTGTTGCAACTATGAAATGGTGATATGCACCACACCTGCCTTCCTATGAGAGTTAATCTGTTTAGAGCTCTTAGCCCTGTGCTTGGCACATGGTTGGAGCTGGAGAAACCAGAGCTACAATTGTTATTGATTGATATTTCCTTTCATGTGCTTGTCCTCATTAAGTAACCCTTCTCCTCAAAAGCCTATACAGGTCAGTTCAGGTCGCTGTGGTTTGCTGACTAGAAAGAGGCAAAAGTACACCAGCCTGGTGTCTTCTGCTTATGGGAGCCAGGTCTACAACCTGTCACTGCAGAAGGTGGACTGCTTTTCTCTTCTGGAAATATGGATAAATTAAGAAGAAGGTGCAAGGGACTCTAGGAAGTAAGTGTCCGAGCTGATGGAGCAAGGGCAGGCCCTGAAGACTTATCCATCAAGATGTTATGGAAAAGCACAAACGAACCTTTTGGCCAACCCAGTACTTGACTCACCATGAGTGATTTGTTCTTCAAAAGTCTTCCCTAAGCCATCTGGAGAAAGGGATATTTGGAGGAAAAGGATAGTCTGATCGAATGTGAAGAATGGGCACAGTGTGCAAGGGGGCAATTTAATGAAAGATATTTGGTGCCTACTGGTAAAGAACACACCTGTCAGTGCAGGACTTGTAAAAGATGTGGGTTTGATCCCTGGGTTGGGAAGATCCCCTGGAGGAGGGCATGGCAACCCATTCCAGTATTCTTGCCTGGAGAGCATTCTTCCCTATGGACAGAGGAGCCTGGTGAGCTCCATGGAGCCAGAGGAATCCATGGGGTCGCAAAGGGTCAGACATGACTAAAATGACTTAGCAGGGAGCATAGATGACCTGGTACACGTCTAGGGAGGAAGTGGGTTCTAATGGAGTGTGACTGGCTCAGGAATGAAGAGATCTGCCTTCATCTACTGGCATTAATTCTCTCTATGGAAGACGTGTGGCTTTGTGACCCCCATGGACTGTAGCTTGCAAGGCTCCTCTGTCCATGGGGTTTCCCAGGCAAGAATATTGGAGTGGGTTGCCATTTCCTTCTCCAGGGGATCTTCCCAACTCAGGGATCAAACTCGCATCTCCTGCATCTCCTGCACTGACAGGTGGATTCTTTATCAGCTGAGCCACTGGCTTGAAGGCTATGGAAGATGGAACTCGGGGCATTAGACTTCCAGGTTCATTCCCCCTCCCTGCTGCTGTAACACTGATCAATCTGTACTCTTCTGCTACTAGATGTTAATGCAATCAAAGAGATCACAGTGACCTTAAGATTTCCTGATTAATCCCCCTGCCCCAGTCAACATTACTTTCTTTAATTTCTCAGTGCTCGACTCATTTTCTCACTTGGCTCTGCTCCAAGCACCTTTCTCCTGTCACGGGGAGAGAGTTTGGGTGAAGCTGTGAAACTCTGGGTGATTTCTTGGTGGCAGCAGATGGAGAATCCTTGTCCTCGAATGAAGGTGTACGCCCCAAAGTGGAAGGTTTTCAGGTCATGACAAAGAGCGATCAGATTAAAAGGGACATTGGGAAATGATAAGTGTATGTGTGTGAGAGCATGCACATGAGCACATGCATGTATGTGAGAGAGAGAGATTGATTGAGAGGTACCAGTAGCCTGTAAATAAATGAAAAATCTTGAAAAACTGGTAGGAACAAACTGAAATCATTATTTCATCTTCAGCCAAAGGAGGCACAAAAAGAACGCTGCTGAGCCAAAGATAAGGAGCAGGGATTACCAATTTTCCAAAGGCCCCTCATGCTTTGAGATCCTCAGTGGGAAGGAACTTAAGATACAGAAACTGATAGATCAGCTGCTTAGCTGGGCAGCCAGAGTTGATGCACACTGTCCAAAGCACGACTTATAATTTTTCGTCCGCAACGTTCCTCTTCCTCTCAGCCACACGTAGTGTATTGATCCTTTGCTTGAAACCTTCCATTTATTTCCCAGCGTTCTTAGGATGAAGATAAAACTCCTCACCTGGCCTGAAAGGCTCTGATGATCTGGCCCCTGCCTTCCCCTGCAGTTTCATCTCACACCACCCTTTCCCATGCCCCAACCCTGACCCCAGCCTTACTGGCTTTCGATCTCTGGATCATGAGAGCCCATCCCCGTCTCAGTCATTGTATTTCTTGTCTACATACTGTGTACCCTCTCCGACCCTTCTAGAGTGTTTACACTATGAAGCAAGGACTTTCTCTTCTTCACTAGTATGTCATCACCTAGTACCGTGCCCGCCGTGGAATAGGTGGTCAATAAATATTTGCTGAGTGAGTAAATAGCAGGGCAGCAACTGGAAAATGGGCAGCTTCAACCCACCTGAATGGCTCCAAGATGCACTTTAGCTCAACCTCATCGCAGGTGTGCTTTTAGATCCTCTGGTGAAATGAGAGGGCTTCCCTGGTGGATCAACTGGTAAAGAATCTGCATGCAGTGTGCGGGACCTGGGTTCAATCCCTGGGTTGGGAAGATCCCCTGGAGAAAGGAACAGCTACCCACTCCAGTATTCTATCCTGGAGAATTCCATGGGCTATTCCATGGGGTCACAAAGAGTCAGACACAACTGAGTGACTTTCACTCAGGTGAAATGAGATGACCAGAAAATGCTGGTTAGAGACTGGTTTGGCCAAGAGAAATAATAATAGTCAGCATAACTGCAGTTATTGAGGCATTAGCATGTGGTGGGGCATTGCTTTAGGCACTTTACCCATTTACTCTCCACAATAACCTTCGGAGGTATTATTAATATTATTCCCACTTGACGATGAGCAACCTGAGACCCAGGAGATTCTGTAACTTGATTCAAATGGTGGCGGTTTGACTGAAGTGCATCTGCTGTACTGTGGAAGGGTGAGAATATTTTTATTTCCTCTGTTTTTTTTTAAATGCCCTGGAAGTGTTTCCCTTATGCAATCTCATCATCTTGAACCCAGCCCCAGGAAGCAGGTGGGAGAGGTGCCCATGCTGTGTTGGCAAAACCGCAGCAAGTGCAGATCTAGTTAGCATCCCCTTGGGGAAGGAGCCACCTCGGTGATTGACAATGTAAATGAAAAAGCTGAGATATTTTCTACTTTCTTGATACTGAAATCTATAAAACCATCAAATCCTAAGCCAGCCTCCCCCAACTAAAAGGGAGTTGCAATCACAAAGCAAATTTAACACCTCTTCCAATTTTTCTGACATCAAGTGGAGTGCTTCCATGGAGGTGAGACTGGCATTAACTTGAAGCTCTGCATGGCTGTAACCTCAGCTATAACAGGGCCAGATTGCTCCCTGCACCTTCATCTGGGATGTGAAACTGACATGCAGGGAAGAGGCAACTGACTAGGCAGGCTTTGCAACCCTGGCCACGTGTAGAGAGAACAAAAAGTAAAGCAAGAGACAGAAAAAAGGAGAGTGACCTTCGTTGTTAGGATGATAGCCCGATCATGGGCATGATAGAAATGTTTCTTTTTTCCTTTATCCCACCTTTTGGACCCCCTTTAACAAAAGACAACTGTTTAAAACACAATTTGAAATCAGTTTGCCCCTCCCTGCTCAGATCCAGAGTCACATTTGTGGGCTATACGTAGGGCTTTACCTACATATTTTATCCGAATCCTAGAACTAGAGAAAGGACCTAACAGACCATTTGGTTTAACTCGTTGACTTTATGTGGGCTTCCCAGGTGGTGCATGGTAAAGACCCTGCCTGCCAATGCAGGCGACACAGGAAACTCGGGTTCGATCCCTGGGTCGGGAAGACTTCCTAGAGATATTCTTGTCTGGAGAATCCCATGGACAGAGGAGCCTGGCGGGTTATAGTCCAGCCTGGCGGGTTACAAAGTTGAACATGACTTAGCTGCTAAACAACAACAATCGACTTTAGAGATGGGGAGACGGAGGCCAAGAGAAGGATGGCTTGCTTTTATTTTCACTAAATAGTGTGTGTATTATTTGATCCTTGGGATCTGTTAAGGGGAGAGAGGGAACAGCCTGCATTGTGAAGGGGAAGGGATGAAGAAAAGTGTTAGAATCAATAAGAGTGTTTGATAAAGCGCTAGTCATGTGTCACATAAATGTATACACATTGCGAACAACACCCCTTTCTGTGGCAGAAAGAGAAGGGATGTTCTCAACAGAGGAAGGGTCTCAGCCAAGGAAGCTAAATGGGGGTCATTCATCCCTCCAGCCCCTTTTTGCCATCAGAGTGATTGATCCAGTCCACCGCCTTGGCTTTCCATGGGTTCACAACATTTTGCTCGGCAGTGACTTCCAAACACCGCCTCACTCTTGGCTGGTGGCATTTACCTTGTGTGGGAGGGATAATGCCTTTTCCTTTCATCCTTGAATCCATTAGTTTTCTTTGAAGCATGGTGCAGAGTTTTCTGTTTCTAAATTACATGGCAAAAACAGAAATACTGCCAGTTTTCAGTACAGCCTTGTGTAGGAGGTATGGGGCAACCTGTCCCTCAGGCAGTGTGTATACAGAGTGTGCTCATTTCAGACGTTGATAGTAAATCCTGTAAAGAGGGAGGCAGAAAGTACCAGCTCTTCTTCCTTTTCTACCTTAAAGGGAGATAGACTTGAAGTGGCATGGATCTAGAAACTCTGGAGGAAGCCAGCCCAAGAGCAATAGTAGACCCTGCCTGGGGAAGTCAGTAGTAGACCCCGCCTGGGGAAGTCGGTTGTAGACCCTGCCTGGGATAGCTTTTCTTTGATTTGCTGTCAGACCTTGGGTAACTCACCTTCCCTCTTTGTGTCTCTATTTTTTTTTCTGCTTCTTCTGCCATCTTTCCTGGTGGCTCAGATGGTAAAGAATCTGCCTGAAATGCAGGAGACATTGTTTTGATACCTGGGGTGTGAAGATCCTCTGGGGAAGGGAATGGCTACCCACTCCAGTATTCTTACCTGGAGAATTCCATGGACAGAGGAGCCTGGCGGGTTACAGTCCATGGGGTTGCAAAGAGTCAGACACAACTGAGCAATTAACACTTTGACTAACACTTTCTGCCTCACAGGATACCTGAAAGGAATAGATGTGGAGAAAATAGACACACATATGCTTTGGACAGTTAAAATTCAATATAAGTGCAACTCTTATTGTTTTGTTTTATACCTACTCCTTGCCTTTGTTGGTTGGACCCCTTGGGGTATGGCCTTGAACCTGAATTGGTATAGAACATCCAGCATAGATCCAAGGTCTCTGGAACTACAGAGGGGAGACGGTGGAGGGATCAGCAAGGGTGGGAACAGAGCCCCCATGAATCATCGCCCCACCACTTCCTTAACCTCTCTATCTATGTCTCTGAGCTCAGTTCCTCATCTATAAAGTGGAGGCTCTCTGAGCCTCAGTTTCCTCATCTATAAAGTGGAGTTGCTGTGAGGATATAAGTGAGTCAATGAATGGAAAGTTCTTATGCCGGCAGCACTGGCATGAAGTAGGTGTTTGATAGTAATGACTGTTATTGCTGTTATATGCTTCTACGTCTTGAGGAGAACTGTGATGTCTTAATGCCAGTGTATCACTGGTTCTTGGTAAAAGAAAATATAGATTCTTAGGTCTCACGCTGAAGAAATTCTGATTCTGTAGGTTTGAAAGGGAGCACAAGTATATGTATTTAACAAGGACTCCAAGGGATTCTGATGTGGCACCAGATTTGGGAAATGTTGGTCTGAAGCAGTGTTTTTCAAGCTGCCAATTATTACCCACTGCTAAGAAAATCAATTTAGTGAGTAGTGATCAGGATTTAAAAAAAGGTAGGGGGATGAACTGGGAAATAATGATGCACAATACACACAGTAAGGGCAAGGATTGCTTCATGATATGTTTATTGTCTATCTACATATATATATAGATATATATAGTAATGTGTGCTTTATGAATGACAAACTTTTTACTGTAGATCATGATCCAAAATGCTGGGGTGTACTAATGGATACTATGTTCCATTTGGAGACACTGGTATCCAGAGAAATCACCTGTCAGGTCCCATCCCAGACAATAAATGGCCAACAAGAGAGTGGAGTAGGATCCATTTCTCCTCTTCACGTCTCTGCCATGCTGTGCTTGGGCTGACAGAGTTGGTTGTTTTCTAATTAGAATGAGTTCTGATACCTTGTAATGGCCCTGGCCTGAGATGTAAGGGCAAGGCAGGGTATTGCTACAGGTATCAGGCTAATTGCTTTGACCCCCATTAGACAGAAAATGCATCTGGGTGAATGACAGTGTTTAGTTGCTCTTGATTAGGGCACGCTTTGTAAATACAGTTCTCTCCTCTCCTTCTCTCAGACTTTGATACTTATTTTACCATTTGAAACTCTTTTGTTGCCTTTGTGAAATCAAAGAATAAGCTTAAAACTGTGTTTCAATTCACATCAGCCAAGGTCAGTGTCTTCTTACTCCCCACTTGGTATGTAAAGGGTATTAGCTACATGCCCCATCTAAAGGGAGCTGAAACACCTGGACTCCAGCCCATTAGGGTCCTGGGAATAGCTTCCTTTGGCAGTAAGGCTTTCTCAGAGCAGCTTCTGTTAGCTGTAGGCCTTGCAGGATTCCCCTCCCCTACCACTTCAGAACTCCCCTATCTCCTTTATATTTTCTCTGTGCTACTTATCAAAACCTATCATATTATATTGTAAAGAATAAACAATTAACAAAAATAATCGTGTATATCCAGATATTGTTTTCTAGAAAGACTGGAAATCAAATTTTATGTGAAATCTTCCACTTTTTTAATGTTGCCAGGTCTTGCTATTTTATTCTAGAGAGCTTGGAAATCTGAATATTTCTACTGATTCAGACTTTTAAGTGTTGCTTAAATCTTCTGATTTTTAAGTGTTGCTTACCATATCAAAACAATTTTAAACAGTATATGGGCCCAAGAAAATATGTTCCTGGCCCAAATTTGGTTTGTGGATCACCAGTTCGTGAAACATAGGGTCTATGAGAGGCCTTGTCATTGGACATTGACTAGTGAGGAAGGAAGTACAGCCTCAGAGAGGCTGGTTACCTTCCCTGTGGTCACACAGCTAGATTGGAGCAGAACTGGATCTTGAACCCACCTTTCTTGCTTCTTAGTGCTCTCTCTCATTCACCCCGTGCCTGCTGGACTGCCCCACTTCTGCTGAGGATTGAGCCACACTGGCCTTGGTGGAGGACAACGTTTTGTTCAGTCCCAAGTGTCCCACTCACAGGGGATATAACACAGTCATCACCGCCCATCTGATAAGCACCAGGCACTTCTCGGCACAGAGTGTATGAATTTACCTGCCTTCCCAATCTCAACCGTGGATACGGCCTCTTGTCACTCTTTATTGCTTTTGCTCCCGTGATAGGATCAAGACAAGGTCTTTATAGGAATGTTATTAGCATTACTCCCAGCCAGCGGTACCTTCCAGTAGAATCAGTGTGTTCTAGAATAAAGAATCTGGGACTTCGAGTCCAGAGGGCTGGGCTGCATTCTGAGATGTGTGACCTGAGACAGCTTACTTAGCCTCCCTGGCCTTCAACTTCCTTTACTGTGAAAATGAGAAAAGTAAAATCTTGTCTGTCTGCTATGAAGCAAAAGTGAGATAATATGTATGAGATAATATCTATTTGAAAAGACAATGTTTTACAGCTGTGAGGTTAGATTATCATTATGAAATCAGCAAAATAATTACTGAGCACCTACTAAGGGAAAGCGAAGAGACCATTTATTCAGGGCTTGCCAAGAAACTCAAGACCTAGCTGCCTCTGTGAGCTCTAGTCTAACTGAGAAAAAGGGACATATGTGAGTCGAAGGAGAGCCAGCACTACAAAGCCAGAGATGACCAGGCTGAATGAAATGTACAGACTGTATAGTAAGAGAGATTGTGGTGGAAAGGGCTGATCACTGAAGGATTCCTGGAGGGAGTTGCATTTGAGCTGTGTTTGGGGAAAAAAAATTAGTAGGATTGTGGTGAAAGAGGAAAGAAGGACATTCTAGAAAGGGACAACAGCACAGGGAAGGGCTGAAGTTATCTATGTTGGAGACCTAATCTCCACAGAGTGGAGGGTTCAAGTAGTGACTGGCAGATAATCACTTCTTCACTTGGCTGGAATGCAGTAGAGAAAGTCAAGAAAAGTATGATTCTTATGAAATCAAAGTATAGTCCAGGTGGGGCAGTGGACATGGTTGATTACATTACAGAAGGGGCTAATACTGTACAATGGTCATAATAATCGTCCCCACCTTCAGGGGCTGTTCTGAGCTTTGAAGGAGGTAATGTTTTGGAAGCAGTACAGAACCTTATACAAATAGATGGTAAGGAATCTGCCTGCAGTGTGAGAGACCCCGGTTCAGTCCCTGGGGTAAGAAGATCCCCTGGAGAAGGGAATGGCACCCCACTCCAGTACTCTTGCCTGGAAAATCCCATGGACAGAGGAGCCTGGTGGGCTGCAGTCCATGGGGTGGCTAACAGTCAGACACGACTGAGCGACTTCACTTTCACTTTTCACTTTCATGCATTGGAGAAGGAAATGGCAACCCACTCCAATGTTCTTGCCTGGAGAATCCCAGGGACCAGGGAGCCTGGTGGGCTGCCGTCTATGGGGTCGCACAGAGTTGGACATAACTGGAGCGACTTAGCAGCAGCAGCAGCAGTCATTTCGTTAAATATTTACTGAGCACCTACCATCTGTTACTGATATTCCAGGGGTTGAGATTTAGCCCAAAACAGGACATACAGGATCCCTGCTTATACTTATAGCCCATTAGAGGAGGATAGGAAACAAAAATAAATAAGTCAAATAAAAATATAAGATAAGCAGTGAGTTTTGCCCACCCAGACCTTGGATAACAATAAGCAAGAGGGGACAGCCTCAGTAGTTCCTGTCCAGCTGTCCTTACCACCCTGTAGACCACAGAGAGAGGCTCATTGATCCCGGGAGGACATGGAGATCTCATAGGAGAAAGATGTAATCTTTTAGAGAGGAAAGGGCCCTGGTTACTGTGATTCTACCACTGGGTATTTGTTCATCCATCCTTGTCTTAAAATAACACTGTCTTACCAGGCTACTCAACCTCCTGCAGGGCCCTCTCAAGGTCAGGAAGCTTTCTGACAGGTTTACTGAAAAATCTGCCTCCTTGCTATCACTAGGTGGCAGTGGTCCTAGTTCTGTCACCTGAGCAAGCCAGGTAAGCATGTATCTGGGAATGCTTCTGAGATTTGAAAGCAGGTGGGTTCAGGGGCTTCCCTGGTGGCTCAGACGGTAAAGCGTCTGCCTGCAATGCAGGAGACCCGGGTTGGAGAAGAAATGGCAAGAGTGGGACAGGACTGAGCAACCTCTTTCACTTTCACTTCCATCCTATATGGGATGTTTCTCTTTTTTAGACCCTGTGTCTCTGGTCCCTTCAAGAGCCACTCCTGTTATGGGATGGTTTCCAGCTCCTTTGTCAATTTCATGACCATCCTCTGGAGGTGTTTCCCTTTGTTAATGATCCTCTTGCAATGTGGGGCATAGATTGGAACAGGAGACTCTGGGAGAGAACAGCAGAGACTGCAGTGTGACAATTATATTCTGGGGTCTAGAAACCATACTTGAATTAATACAACCTAAAATGTGCTCTGTTTTTAGCAGCTTTACATAATTTTGTTACATTACGCTATGGGTCAACTTGAACTGCTAGATCTTTTTTGAATTGTCTGTTTTTATGTGACCCGCTACCAAGCCATGCTTCCCTTATTCTGGCCTCACAAAATAGACGTTTACATTTTTGAGAATTTTTTTCTTTATCTTATAATTTTCACCTTATTATTTCTTTTAATTTTAGCCCAGTACTCCAGCCATTCTGAGCTCATTTTGAATCTCAGCTTTGTTCTTCAACAAATTTGATATCCCCGCCAGTTTTGGGTCATCTTCAGACGTGGTAAGTACGTTTTCTGTGTCATCTTAAGTCAGGGGTCCCCAACCTCCAGGCCAGGGACTGGTACCTCCTGTCAGATCAGCAGCACCATTACATTAGAAATAAAGTGCACAATAAATGTTATGCGCGTGATTCATCCCGAAACTATTCACCCCGCGCCCCCCACTCCCTAGTCCATGGAAGAATGGTCTTCTGGGAAATCAGTCCCTGGTGCCAAAAAGGTTGGGGATCACTGATCTAAGCTACTAGTAAAAGTGGAAAAGCCCTGTGGCCTTTTTCTGGTGACTTTTCTCCTGGTTGCTACCTATGCTTTGTGTAAAATTTTTTGATCAATTGCCAGTCTATTTCACCTGTGTTATAACCTGCTTAATATATCACTGCCTTGTCTTAACTCATTTGTGGGAAAGTTGTAGGATATAATTTCAGATGCACTGCTGAACCTAAGATATGTTGTAGTTACAAAAGACAGGATGGATGGAAGGTGATCCAAGAAGGCTTCTTTTGTTTCATAAAATGGAAACTATTGTATTTTTTCCAATGATAAAAGTAATATAAGCATGTAAAGGTCAGCAGCATTCAAAAGTATATGAATTAGAAAGTCCTTCTGTAATTCTTTGTGCTGACCAACTTCCGGATAACTGTGGTTCATGGTTTTGTGTATTCATAAACACAGATCTGTGATATAAATCAAATCATGCTACAGAGAATGTTGTGTGACCTACTTTTTTAACTTATAAGCTTTTGGAAATGTCTTTCTTTGTCAGAATATATAGTTTCACTTCATCCTTTGTAACAACACAGTGTTCTCTTCTGCGGATGCATCCTAACTTAACTCATCAATCCCGTATTGATGGAGTTTTACATCATTGGCGAATTTTTGCTGTCCTGTAAGCAGTGATGCATGATGAACTTTCTTTGCTGGCTTGAGATGTGGTGTGGGTTGCTGGGTTTTGCCTCCCCTGGATTCCCTGTCCGTCTGGGATCTTGTTTTCAATGTTATAAATGTCAAAGGCTGCTCCTACCAAAGAAATGAACTAAAGAAGGGTCTGCCAACTCCTTGCTCACCATGTTTTGAGTTTTAAAATCTAAACCTTATCCTTCTTTGAAGGGCAGTTAAAGATGTTTGAACTCTCTGGGGCCTTAGGAGAAGCAAGAACCAAGGTACCCCAAGATCAAGTCTGGAGTGATAGGTTCTCCCCAGCACATACCGCCAGCTCTACCAAGTGAGGCCAGTTGCCAGTTTCTTTCCTTCTCATCTTCACACTTTCTCTCTTCCATGGAGTCTTCCTCCCTGTACACATGTACCTCCCAGACTAAGTTAGAAGCCACCTGCTCTGAACTTCCAGAACATGTTAAGAGTGTGGGCTTGAGAGTCAAACCTGTGTTGGAATAGCACAGCTGTACCTTCCCAGTTCTGTGATCTTATATAAGTCACCTATCCTTTCAGGGCCTGACTATCCTCATCTGTAGAATGGAAATAAAACTACATAAGATATTTCAAAACACCTAACCCAATGCCTGGCTGATATTAAGCACTTAATAAATGATAGCTGCTATTATAGCATCATGGATGATCATATTACCTAGTCCATAGACTTATGAATATTAAAGGAGAATGTATGTAAAACTTAACACAGTGCTTCACATAAATCAAGTGTTAAATAAATGACAATTATTTATTGTATTTCCATCTCCCTTTGGAAACTTAACCTCAATATATTTCGTGTGATTTCTGTTTGTGTTCATGTCTTGATCTCCTCCTCTAATGTATAAGCTCCCCTGTGAGCTGAGTTCTCTCTCTCCCATTCTCTCTTTCTTCTCCTCCCTACCATCTCTACCAACTAGAAAGCATAAAAGACTCAGTGCTGGGGATTAGTGGGGCTCTTTAAAATTTCGATGAATGAATGCTGCTATCACATCTTAAAATCTCTTTATCACTGTATTGTGTTCTTGTTAGAAAGCATCTTTCCCATTAACTGGTCAAGGGAGCCTTACTGATCAAGGGGGCCTTGTCCATAGGGCAGGACATGGCATACATATTCCAACCACTGAGCCACTGGTCACAGAATTAGCAATCTATAGAATCATAGCTTTGGGAAGATTTCCAGAAAACAATGGCCTTGAGTCTGTGTTTATCTGAGCAGAATGTATTTGTATGTTGCTCTCAGGCTTCTGTCTAAATGGAAAGGGACATCAGGCACCAGCTTAGTTTAGGTCGCCCTGAAGTTGCTTCTCTACTTTCACTCATGCCCTCCACACAGCAGCAAGAGCTATATTAGGCAATAGTAACTCAGATCACCTTGGAAGAAAAGCTATGATGAACCTAGACAGCGTATTCAAAAGCAGGGACATCACTTTGCCAACAAAGGTCCATATAGGCAAAGCTATGGTTTTTCCAGTAGTCATGTATGGATGTGACAGCTGGACCATAAAGAAGATTGAGCACCGAAGAACTGATGCTTTCAGATGTGTATAGCGGACTTTTGGACTCAGAGGGAGAGGGTGGGATGATTTGGGAGAATGACATTGAAACATGTATACTATCATGTAAGAATCAAATCGCCAGTCTATGTCTGATGCAGGATACAGCATGCTTGGGGCTGGTGCACGGGGATGACCCAGAGAGATGTTATGGGGAGGGAGGTGGGAGGGGGGTTCATGTTTGGGAATGCATGTACACCCGTGGTGGATTCATGTCAATGTATGGCAAAACCAATACAGTATTGTAAAGTAAAATAAAGTAAAAATAAAAATTAAAAAAAAAAATAAAGAAGATTGAGCACCGAAGAACTGATGCTTTCAAACTGTGGTGCTGGAGGATACTTTTGAGAGTCCATTGGATAGCCAGGAGATCAAACCATTCAATCCTAAAGGAAATCAACCCTGCATATTCATTGGATAGACTGAAGCTGACACTGAAGCTCCAATACTTTGGCCACCTGATGTAAAGAACTCACTCCCTTTCAGTAAGGTGTTTTCAAATATCTTATATAGTTTTATTTCCATTCTACAGATAAGGATAATCAGGCCCTGAAAGGATAGGTGACTTATATAAGATCACAGAACTGGGAAGGTACAGCTGTGATATTCCAACACAGGTCTGACTCTCAAGCCCACACTCTTAACATGTTCTGGAAGTTCAGAGCAGGTGGCTTCTAACTTAGTCTGGGAGGTACATGTGTACAGGGAGGAAGGCTTCATGGAAGAGGGAAAAGAGCCTGATGCTGGGAAAGATTCAGGGCAGGAGGAGCAGGGGGCGACACAGGATGAGATGATTGAATGGCATCATCAACTTAATAGACATGAGTTTGAGCAAACTCCGGGAGATAATGAAGGACAGGGAAGCCTGGCATGCTGCAGTCTATCATGCTGGAAAGAGTTGGACATGACTGAGCAACTGAACAACAAGAAGGAGGGGAAGGAGAGGACTTGGAGACAATGAGTATAAGCAGTTGCTTCAAGGTTTTACTATAAGGAGGAGGGCAGCAGTGGGGCAGTAGTAGTATCTGGAGGTGGGGTTAGAGTTGAAAGAGTATTTTATTAACTTTTTGGATGGGAGAAATAAATAATATGAATGATCTAGTCTCTTCAGAATGTAAGTTCCTTGAGGGCAGGGATTTTGTCTCATGTGTCTGCGCCACCTCCCACAGTGCCTAGCACAGAGTTGGCATTCCATAAATGTTGTTGAAACATAGAGACAGGCTTGTAGTTGCTGAAGGGGAGGGAGTGAGGGAGAGACACATTAGGAGTTTGGAATTAGCAGATATAAGCTCTTATATATAGGATGGGTCAACAACAAGGTCCTACTGTATAGCACAGGGAACTATATCCAATATCCTGTAATAAATCATAATGGAAAGGAAGATGAAAAAGAACATATATATCTATATATAACTGAATCACTTTGCTGTACACCAGATACTAACACAGTATTGTAAATCAACTACATACTTCAATGACAATAAAATTTTTAAATCTTGTTGATTAAGTGATCAAATGTTTGAAAGAAGTAATGGAACTAGGGACTTCCCTGGTGATCCAGTGACTAAGACTCTTTGCTCCCAAATGCAGGGATCTAGGTTCGATCCCTGGTCAGGGAAATAGATCCTGCATGCCTCAGCTAAGATCCCACATGATGCAAATAAGACCCAATGCAGCCAAACAAATAGTAAAAAAAAAAAAAAAAAAAAGAATCAATGGAAGTAAATGTTAAAGCATTGAAGAAGAAGTAATAGCAGGATAAAGTGGCAGGTGAATTGCATGGAACTTTGGCTTGAGTCCCAGTCATTCCTGCCACACTCCTGGCACACCAAGCTTACCTAAGAGCCAGACAGCCTAGGCATGGGTTGGCATGGCACAACTCCCTTTGCCAAGAGGGCATGCTGTATCTCTGCAATCCTCCATTCCATGAAGCAGACAGGCTTTGGGACTGTAAGAACTGGGTGCAGCCAGATGAGACAGCAAAGCTCAGGAGCGTGCCAGAAGAGAAACCCCTGTGCTTCATCACCATTCTCTGGGCGTGGTCTATCTGTGGCACAGGGCACATTTGAGACATGGGCCGCAGTGCTATCCCAGTCTGCCCCTCCTGGCTGGAGGGTGATTCATAACCTCCTGTTGCTCAGGCCAAGGAATAGCTAAACCAGAGTCCAAGGAGGAGAAGCCGATGGCCAAGCAGCCACCAGAAGCCTTGGACCTGGCTCCTCCCAGTTGCCACATTGCATAATCCTCACAGTGTAAGGTGATGGTCAGCCCACTGGGGCTTCCCCCAGGGTTCTTGTGACTCAGCCATTGCTGGAAAGATGGCATGGCCCAGCATCGGACTAGCACACAGGGGGCACTTTTGAATGAATGGACCCTTTGGGACTCTGGGAACTCATACGAATGGTGAGGAAAGAATGCTTCTTTATCCATGCCTTCTCTGTCATCTCACTCAGTGCCCAGACATAGTCCTGTGCAGGGATACAGCCACAGGCAAGAGCATGTCCTGGGCTGGGAAGAAAGGATGTAGTTAGTTGGCAGTACCCCCAGACAGACCTTTTCCATCTCCTCACCTGGCACCTGAAGAGTCCACCATTGTGTCAGGTCTCAGGAGTCCAAAAAGTTTATTTCAACCCGCATTGACCTAACGCTTAATCTGAATCCCATCCTGTGTATTCTCTCAAAGTTGTTACTATAATAATAAAACAACAACAACTAATAATAATAATAATTGCAGCTGACACACACTGAACACCTACTATGGACCAGCCACTGGACTAAGCACTTTATACATTATCTGTTGTACTCCTTACTGCACACCCATGAGGTGAAGGCTATTTTTAAAAATTGAACTGTAAATTGATTTACAACGTTGTATTTGTTTCAAGTGTACAGTAAAGTTAATCAGTTATAGAGATATATAAAATATAGTCACTCTTTTCTAGATTGTTTTCTCATATAGGTTATTACAGATTATTGGGTATAGTTCCCTGTGCTATACAGGAGGTCCTTATTGGTTATTGAATTTATATACAACAGTGTGTACATGTCAATCCCATCCTCCTAATACTATTATTATCTCTGTTACACAGAAAACGTTCAATCTATGAAGGGAAAGAGTTGAAATTCAAGTCCAGGTCTGTCTCACGACAGAATCAGCTCTGCATGGTTCTCTACTATAGCATCAAAGTGCTCTTTCAAAAGTAAATCAGATAAAATAATTCCTTGGCTTGACAGCCTCCAGTGGTTTCCCCGCACATGTAGAACCAAAGCCAACTTTCTTCCTGGGCCATCAAGGCCTGGCAGAACCCAGGCTGTACCTTCCTCCCCAGCCTCTGCCTCCTTTCCCCACCCCTGTAAGAAACTGTGCCCCAGGAACTGCATCAGTAGCTGGGCTCTGTGTCAGTAGCCGTGATCTGCTATGAGTATGTTTGGTAGGCTGGCTTGGGTGCCTATTCTTGATCACAGTGTTACCTCCCTTGGAAAATACCTCCCGTGGTTCAAACAACCATCT